>NC_142652.1:66872500-68072500 GCF_055504915.1 Nelumbo nucifera
CAAGACTTGGTTGAATTCTTTGCCGGCTGGATCTATAGCAACATGGGATGAAATGGCTAGCCGATTCCTCTCCAAGTATTTTCCTCCGTCCAAAACAGCAAAGATGAGGAATGATATCACCACTTTCTTTCAGCAGGACGGAGAGTCATTGTATGAGTCATGGGAGCGTTACAAGGAGCTGTTGAGGAAGGTCTCTCATCATGGACTTCCCATATGGCTGCAAGTCCAAACATTCTATAATGGGCTAACTGAAGCCAACAAGACCATTATGGATGCTGCAGCTGGGGGTTCCATCAATAACAAAACCCCTGAAGTTTCCCATGTACTTTTCGAGAGAGCACAAGTTA
The DNA here is from genome assembly GCF_055504915.1 of Nelumbo nucifera. NCBI lineage: Eukaryota > Viridiplantae > Streptophyta > Magnoliopsida > Proteales > Nelumbonaceae > Nelumbo > Nelumbo nucifera. The sequence continues at coordinate 66,872,848 of NC_142652.1, forward strand.
GGAGACAGTCTGGACTTCACAATGTGGACACCTATATAGCCCTATCTGCGCAAATCGGTGCACTCAGCAAGAAGATAGATGAGATGCAGATAGCAGCCATGCATGTTCAGACCGTGACTTGTGAATGGTGTGGGGGAGGTTATATCAGCACTGAATGCCAAGTTGGAAATTAGTTTGTGCAGTCCCCCGAGCAGGTAGACTTGCAAAGGCAACAAGGCAATCAGTACCCTCGTGCCTTTAACCCCAGATGGAGGAACCACTCGAATCAGTCTTGGCCAAATCAAAATGTGGTGAAACCCTTCCCCCAAAACTTCAATCAGCCGGAAAAGAAAACAAACCTAGAGGAGCTAATGACCAAGTTCATAGCAAGTGCAGAAACAAGATTTTAGAACCAAGAAGCATCAATCAAGAACTTGGCGAATCAAGTCAGGCAATTGGCACAAATGATATCAGCTAGAGTACCGGGCATTCTACCCAGTAATACCGAAGTGAATCCAAGAGAGCAAGTGCAGACTATCACTTTAAGAAGTGGTAAGGAGCTGCAAGAAGTGGAGAAGAAAGCAAGGGCTAAAGACAAGGTGGATGCAACCCTTGAAACCAAAAAGGAGGAAGAGGAAGCTGATCCAAAGAAAGAGAAAAGCCAACAACCGCAAGTACCATTTCCGAATAGGTTAAAGCAACACAAATTGGAAAAGGAATTCGGTAAGTTTCTTGAAGTGTTTAAGAGTTTACATATTAATATCCCTTTTACTGATGCTTTAGCCCAGATGCCACATTATGCAAAGTTCTTGAAAGAGATATTGGCAAACAAAAGGAAACTAGGAGATGTGGCTACAGTTGCACTAAATGAAGAATGCTCGGCAATCCTCCTCAACAAGCTGCCCCAGAAACTAAAAGATCCAGGGATTTAGGAGCTAGCATAAACTTGATGCCATATTCGGTTTTCAAGAAATTGGGATTGGGTGAACCCCAACCCACTAGAGTTGCATTGCAATTAGCTGATAGATCCATCAAGCATCCTAGGAGAATCATAGAAGATGTACTTGTTAAAGTTGATAAATTCATCTTTCTAGTTGATTTCATTGTGTTAGACATGCAAGAGGATGTTGATGTCCCACTTATCCTAGGGAGACATTTCCTAGCTACGGGGAAGGCAATGATTTATGTCCAACAAGGGCAACTCAGCCTTAGGATTCAAGATGAGGAAATAATTTTTAAAATGTCTGATGCTATGAAACATGTACCTTCTAGTAATGATTCTTGTTACATGATTGATGTTATTGATTATGCGGTTGATGATTGTTTTCAGGTTAGCAGGTTGGCCGATCCCCTTGAGCTATGCATACAAGATGGAGAAGCTTCAAGGGGAGAAAATGAAGAGATTCAAAGCATGGCAGCATATCTGAATGCCAATCCACAGTTTCATGGGAAAGGATTCCTCAAGTTGGAGAGCTTGGACAGACCGCCAATGCCAAAAAGCAAGCCTTCAACCCAAGAGCCACCCACCCTTGAGCTGAAGCAACCCCCGCCGCATTTGGAGTATGCTTTCTTAGAGGCACCGTCAGCCCTACCAGTGATCATATCAACAGCCTTGACCCAATTGCAAAAAGAAAAACTGTTGAGGGTGTTACGGGAACACAAGACAACTTTGGCTTGGAAGGTAGTTGACATCAAGGGCATCAACCCATCTATATGCACGCACAGAATTCTGACAGAAGATGGAAACAAGCCCTCGGTTCAGCCCCAAAGATGCCTGAGCCCGAATATGAAAGAGGTGGTGAAGGCTGAAGTCATCAAGTTGCTAGATGCTGGTATCATTTATCCTATCTCAGACAGCTCATGCCGTGCAAGTAGTGCCAAAGAAAGGTGGCATGACCGTAGTACCGAATGCAAGGAATGAACTCATACCGACTAGGATTGTCACCGAGTGGCGAGTGTGCATTGATTACAGAAAATTGAATGAAGCCACACGCAAGGATCATTTCCCTCTCCCTTTCATTGACCAAATGCTAGAGGCTGGTCGGACATGAGTATTATTGTTTATTGGATGGATATTCAGGTTATAATCAGATTCCAATTTCACCAGAAGATCAGGAGAAGACCACCTTCATGGTGCAAGAAGGCATTGTCCTTGGGCATAAGATTTCATAGAGAGGTATTGAGGTTGACAGAGCCAACGTGGAGACAATTGAGAAGTTGCCACCACCAACATCCATCCGATCTGTGAGAAGCTTCTTGGGACATGCCGGGTTCTATAAAAGATTTATCAAGGATTTTTCCAAGATAGCTAAGCGATTGTCCACTTTGCTTCAGAAAGATGTGCCCTTCGAGTTCACAAACGAATGCCTACAAGCATTCAACATCCTGAAAGACAAGCTGATCAATGCCCCGATCATTATAGCACCGGATTAGACACTTCCTTTTGAGTTGATGTGTGATGCAAGTGATTCAGCAGTGGGAGCTGTTCTAGGGCAAAGAATGAACAAACACTTTCAGCCGATCTATTATGCTAGTAGAACCTTGAATGGAGCTCAAGAATTACACCACAATAGAAAAGGAACACCTAGCGGTAATCTTTGCTTTTGATAGGTTTCGTTCATATTTGATTTTGTCCAAAGTCATTGTGTATACAGATCACTCGGCATTAAGACACCTACTCGCAAAGAATGATGCAAAATCGAGGCTGATTAGGTGGATCCTATTAATGCAAGAGTTTGATGTTGAGATCCGTGACAAGAAAGGTACCGAGAACCTAGCTGCTGATCATCTTTCCCGGTTAGAGAATGCGGATTTAGAAGAGAAGACAATCAGCACCATCCGAGAGGAGTTTCCGGATGAACAACTCTACTCCATTCAGGTAGATGCATCACCTTGGTATGCTGATTTTGCAAATTATCTAGCTGGACATGTTATCCCTCCTCATCTTTCATATCAGCAGAGGAAGAAATTCTTCTCTGATGTGAAACACTATTTGTGGGAGGATCCCTTTTTGTACAAACTATGTACAGATTAGATCATAAGGAGGTGTGTCCCCGAGGAAGAGATGGAGTCGGTGCTTCGGTACTGCCATGATAGAGAAGTGGGAGGCCACTTCGGAGCCAACCGCATTGCAGCCAAGGTTTTGCAATCAGGTTTCTATTGGCCAACCTTGTTCAAGGATGCTCACAGGTATGTGTCCGCATGTGACCAATGCCAAAGAATAGGTAATATCTCCCAATAGAATGAAATGCCCCTCACTAATATCTTAATTTGTGAAATTTTTTATGTATGGGGTATAGACTTCATGGGACCCTTCCCGAATTCTTTTGGTAACAAGTACATCATAGTTGCTATTGATTATGTATCCAAATGGGTGGAAGCCACGACTTTACCCACAAATGACTCTAGGAGGATAGTACACTTCCTTAAAAAGCTATTCACTCGATTCGGCACACCTCGAGCTATAATTAGTGATAGGGGAACTCATTTCTACAACACCCAATTTGAGTAGCTGATGCAAAAATATGGTGTTACGCATAAATTAGCAACCCCATATCACCCTCAAACCAGTGGCCAAGTCGAATTAGCTAATAGGGAACTCAAAAGAATTTTGGAGAAGACGGTAGACTCTTCTAGGAAGGACTAGGCAATCAAGCTAGATGATGTATTGTGGACATATAAAACTGCATATAAAACACCCATCAGCATGTCCCCATATAGGATAGTCTTTGGTAAGGCATGTCATTTACCTGTTGAGCTGGAACATAAGGCATATTGGGCACTAAAGTTATTAAATTTTGATTTGCAAGCCACAGGAGCCGAGAGACGACTGCAGCTGAATGAGATGGATGAATTCAGACTTGCAGCCTATGAGAATGCCAAGATTTACAAGGAGAGAACAAAAAGATGGCATGATAAGAACTTGTTGAGATGTGATTTTCATGTGGGCCAGCAAGTATTATTGTATAATTCACGTCTCCGGTTGTTCCCAGACAAGCTAAAATTGAGATGGTCTGGACCCTTCACCATCACATAGGTTTTCCCTTATGGAGCCGTAGAGGTCACTCACCCGACACAAGACACATTTAAGGTCAATGGTCAGTGCCTCAAGCCATATATAGTGGGTGGAACATTGCCTAATCCATCCACTATATACCTAGACGATCGGTGATCCTATTGGAAGGTCAATCTTCAGACTGAAAACAAGCGCTTATTGGGAGGCAACCCAATACTGATGAGTAGTTTTTATTTTCATTTGTTTTTCTGCTTTTCTTTTCTGTATCATTCGAGTTTCTTGTCTAGGATGTTAACTTGGTAGATTGCTGATCTCTCTGAGTGTTTATCATTCTCTCAATTCAGTTTCTTGTGGTTCTTAGCAGCTAGAGGTTCCAAACAAGGGAGCTATTCCAAATTTCAGAACACTCTTCAGGGAAGTTCTCTAAACCCCTCTCATTACTTGATAATGCTCTTCAGGAAAAGACCCTCATGCCTGGATTCATCTTCACATTCTCTCACTAGGAACATTGAGGGCAATGTTCATGTTAAGTGTGGGGGAGTTAGGCCGTAGCTATACACCTCAATTACCCCAATACATACATGCATTGAGAGGCCGAATAAACTGAAAATTCCCTCAAGATTATTGCTGTTTATGAGGTGAATTCCAAGAGGGAATACGATGAATTGAGGGAAATCACTATAAGTGTTAGAGTTTATTCTTGTGAATGATCCAAATTTATCACATTGCATGAGGTTAAGGAAGTCGAATAGGACTTTCATCATGACCAGCCCTAACTCTCTTCATGTGTATAATGCACTTGACTGAAATCTTAATGATCATTCGAGCTAGTAGTCCACATCTGAACTGTTAATGCATGAAGTTCAACAATTACAAAAGAAAAAAAAAAAGAGAAAGAGAAAGGGACAAAGTCCAAATGACTTCGCTGTCATGAACTGAATAGTAAAACTAGCGGTTTATGATATGAGTTCAGTCTCAACTCCGCTATTCCAAGATGAATAGTAAAACTAGCAACTTGGAATATGAGTATTGTTATCTGCCTCTAGCCTCTGACCAGTGTGAGATGGAGCATAAAATGTACTCACACCAAAAAAAAAGGGAAAGAAAAGAATTCGGTCACGGTTGAGGTTCGAAGGGACAAAATGTGGTTAAACATTCAATTAGATGCATTAACAAATTTGAGACCGAGCTTAAAGTAATGGTTAATATTAGCGGTCAAGGAGCTGCTATACATATTGAATGGAAGTGAATGTTGGAGCATGAAGGATCTCATATTCCTCCCTTCCTTTGCTCTTATGTATGTGGTAAGAATGGCTAATCATAGGAATAAATCAGAATAATTATGCAAGTTTCCCGACCACTTAATGCATTCTCATCCTAAAATTCATCCGGTAGATGGTAATAATCTAGGGGCTGATCAGTTTATGGGTGATATCTTTGCTTGAGAACAAGCAAAAGCTTAAGTGTGGGGGAGTTTGATGTGTGCACAAGCTACACAACATTTCTATTCTTTAATGCATGGTTTTGATGATAATTTGCATGATTTCTCACCCTAATTGAGAATGATTCTAGGAATTCAAGAGTGTGGACCAGCTTAGGGGGAAGATAACATAAAACCATGTTGAGAGGGCAAATGTGGAAGCAATTCGGCCCATCTAGAAGACAAGCCCAACCGAGAGTCATAAGGAGGGCACTTTTGGCCCATAAAGAAGCAAAGCCCCATGGGGGACACCAAGAAGAGAGCCTAGCCGAGACTCTCCAAGGGAGACCTTTCGGCCCACCAAGTGGGAGGCCCAAGTGCAGCCCAAGTTGCAGCCCAAGGGGTCCTAAAGGGGGCTACCTTTTAGAAGAGAGAGGGCTGAAGAGAAAAGTATAAAAGGAGAAGAGAAAAGGGGAGAAAAGGGTTCGAACCCCCTAAAGGAGAAAGGAAAGAAGAGAGGCGGGAGAAAGGAGAAAAGAGAAGATTTAGAGGAAGAAAAAGGTTGCTGAATGCGAATTGGAGGAGAATCACATCCAAGAAGGATCTACTCAATTAAAGGAAAGTTGGCTCTTCAGAATATGGCCAGATTTGCTACCGACATTGATGGGATTACCGGAGGGAGAAGAAAGAGACTTTGGCGTACTAATCTTGGCAATGAAAGTAGTTTCCAAAAAGTTGGTTACAATTGGCGATAGCGGAGATCTTGAACCGACTGAAGAGGGGATTTATGATTCTCACTTAATTGAGGAAGGGTGGTTTGAATTTTTCTATTCTGCTTAAGTGTAACATCTCCCAATGGTTGGAAGCAACCATGGACCCATAATCCTGTCAACGACAAAACCGAGGGGAAGACAAAAGAGGATGAATTGATTAATTTAATGCTACGTGGGATGATGGAACCAAATTTTAAAGAAAAACTTGAGCAACTTGTCATACCTCTAATGCCCCTTTTACTAATGAAGTCAGTATCTGAAAGAGCCATATCAGTAAATGGACCAAACAATAACAAGGTGACTTTAGAGTAAAATGTAAAGTCTTGATTGAGAGAATTGAAGCACTTCAAAAAAGTCAACAAAATGCAAAGACCTTGGCAAAAGAAAGAGAGCTGAAAAGTGAATTGGAAAAATGCCTAGAACTCAAAGAGTTGTATTGGAGGCAGAGCCAGATGCAACTGGTTAGAGGGGGTGATCGCAATACAAAAATTTTTCACCATTTTGCCTCTAATAGAAGAAGGAAAAAATCAATTGGATGGTTAAAAAGCTCTCAGGGAGTATGGACGTCGGACTAGGATGAAATTGTGTCCACCATATGTGATTATTTCAAATTCCTTTTTATGTCATACCCTCAATATCTACAAGGTTTTGCTGAATATTTTGCACCAAGAGATTTTATGGAGACCAATAGAGTAGAGATGGACAAGGTACCATCTTATGAAGAGTTAAACAAGCTTTGTTTAATATTGAGCCGTTAAAGGCCCCAGGCCAAGACGTAATTCACACTCTTTTTATCAAAGAATGTGGGATATTGTAGGTGAAGAGTTCACCTCTTACATTCAGTGTATAGGGAGGAATTCGGAGGAAATGTCTTCAATAAATTCAACCATTGTAATGTTTATTCTAAAGAAGGCTAGCTTCGAAAAATTCATCACGAAGCACCTAAGGTCTCTCCTGCCAAGATTGATTACCCGACTCTAAAATGCATTCATTCTTGGGAGGCAAATAATCAATAACAGGATCTTAGCAGCGGAGGTTGCTCACACTACGAGGAAGGAAAAAAACAGGTATGGGAACTTTCTTCTTAAATTGGACATCTTAAAAGCTTATGATCGTATGGAATGGGGTTTTATTATCCAAGTTTTACAGATGAGACTTTTCTCCATTTTTTTTGTAAACTTGTCAAAGACTATATCTCCTCGATTATTACCCTTCAAGTCCTTATTAATGGTTATCCTACCTACCCTTTTCACCCTGAGAGAGGCCTCCGACAAGGGTTCCCTCTCTCCCCTTACCACTTCATCTTAGCTATGGATATGATTTCTAGAATGTTTCAAGCTCACTTAAGCTCAAACTCCTTGCATGGTAGTATTAGGATTGGCTCCCGGGGGTGTAGATTAAATCATTTGTTATATAGGGATGACATCCTCATGTTTGGCACAAGTTATAATTTGGAGGTGAGAGTGGTGAATGATATTCTACTACCTTATTGGGGGTGAATATTATGGGGGAAAATTAAAAATACCTAGGTGGGTTTCTACTAAATGAGAAAAGTGGCAAGAAAGAAGAATATGGTATTTTAGAAAAGCTGAAGTCTAAATTTAATAATTGGAAGACCCGCCTTCTTTTTCATGCTGGGAAAACAATCCTTTTGAAGAGCACAATTGCAACAATTCCCTCGTACTTCATGGCCACTAGACTTTTCTCTAAATCCTTTTGCAATGATATCCAAAAGTTAGAGTGTGATTTCTAGTGGGGTGAAGGATAAGGAAAAAAATTATACACCTAAAAAGTTGGAATCAAATGATCAAAGCAAAGGAGGAACGGGGTCTTGGAATTTGAGATATTTATTAGAAGAATAAGGCACAAATCATGAGACTAGGTTAGAGATTCCTTTTTGTCGATGGTCAACTTTGGGCCCAAGCTTTAAAATCCAAATATTTAAATAATGGGACTTATTTTTGGGACCTAAAATTGGTGCAAGTTCATTCAATCCATTGGAAGAGCATTCTATCATGAAAACCAGAGTTGGGGAAGGGTTCCTTATGGATGGCTAGAAGTGGATTGTTTATCTCAGCTCTTAGGGATCCATGGATTCCGGGTTTGTACTGCAATCAATTAATGTTGATACGTCCGTGGAGAACAACATTAAGGTAGCCAATTTAATTTATTTTGACAACACATGCTGGAGGGTCAGGGAACTAAGAAGATACTTTGATAACTCTCGGTGTGAGGCTATTATGAACAACACACTACTTGAAATCTTTGATATTTATGAAGATAAATTAGTTTGGGTAGAGTCCACCTATGGTGATCTATCTACCTCGAAGGGGTATAAAGCTTTAAGAAAAACAAGAGGCTTAAAGCTCTACCATTGCTCCAACCTTTGTTGATTTCTCTTGGAGAAAATTCTAGAGAATTAAAAACATTCCCTCCTGCCGTATTCACTTATTCATTTGGCGGTGCTTAGACAATATGATTCCACTTAGAGTGGAAGTTGCCAAAAGGTCCAAAAAGATTGATTCCAACTACCCAATGTGTGTACTAAATTTGATGGAACTGTTAGACAGTTTTGTGTGCCCTTAGCTCCAATCAGTTTGATGTACTTATGACATTTATTGTAAATGAATAAAGTGCATATTTGATTCATGTTATGTGGTGTGTTTCTGTGTAATACCCTTAAAACCGGACACTTATGAGACTTGTGTTGGTTTAGAACGTTCACAGCCACTGGGTCAGTCTGGGGAGACCTATCTTGATAAGGCTGACACTGATGTACCACCAAGTCGGTTGGGGTGGCCTATCTCTGCCACTAGGGTGAGACCCGAGGTACATGCAGTGTGGGATCAGCTCGAGACCTTGAACCGGACCAGAATTCCAGTATTGTCCTGGACCTTAGCGTTTAGTGGGCAAAACTGGAATGTTACTCCTGACCCCTAGACTCGACTATGGCACCGCACTAGGTGGCGGATTGGGCCATCTTTGATATGCCAATCAGTGAGACCCTTAGAGGGTGTCAAAACCTGGGTATGTTGAGATGGTTCATGAACGCATCTGAGTGGGTGATCATAGTGGCAGGATCAGCCCTTTTGTCGGATAAAGGTAATGATCGGGGAAATGCACTCTCTCTGATGGAAACCAAAACTGTCGGCATTTGATTTCAATCGTTGAAATTTTGTTTTGCAAAATATATTTATGTGATATAATATATATTATAGGTTTCCAAAATTGTTTGCAAAAGGTTTTAATCCCCGAGGTCCATGTAAGAGGAGAGTGCAGCACTGTACCTTGTAGTCGGAGAGAGGTCCTCCCTTGTCGGGTAGTGTTTGATCATTATGGGCTGAGAGGTTGAGTGTAAGGCCATTGAGGGTTAAACCTGATGGGCTAATCTTACATCTGCCCACAGTCCTTGGGTGTTACAAGGTGGCTTGGCCCAAGGACCACTTAGTGTAAGTGTTGGGCCCATAGAGTCCATATGATGGGCTCAAGGGGTTCACTGGGCTATCCAGTGAATTCGGCTAGGCCTTGTGACAGAGGCTAGGCCGAACTCTTGTGGTTGATGTGTAGATCAACGTTTGGGTCCCACGCCATACAGAGAAAGTCCAACTAGGCAGCAATTTGGAAGGCTTAAGTGAGCGCATACACTTAATGGGCCAAAAGCCCAGTACAAGCTGGGCTAATTAGATTGGCTTGAATGGGGCGAATCTGAGATATGGACCAACCTTAAAGGATAAGGGAAAGTCCCTATCCACTCAGTAAGAGTCCATATTTGAATATGATTCAAAACTGGAAACTCCTAATCAAATTAGGATGGTTGATCATGATCTGCATATTAGATAAGGACTCTACCTTATCACTTAAAGGGATCAACATCTCCTAATAGGATTAGGAACTGATCCCTTTAGGATTATAAAAGGAGGAGGGGGCGGCAGCCTCTAAACACACTCATCTTAGATGCATATACAACACAGGAGAGAGAAATCAACATACAGTGAGACTGTGCCAATTTCTCCCTACTGCCTCCTTCCTACCGCCACCGCCATTAGCAGTTCATCTCCACTCACGTGGGAATCATCAAGAAGTGTTCTTGATTTAAGTTCTTTGTGAAAGAATTGTAAAGAAGTTGTGCTCACCTGCCGTCCAGTGGGTTCTTGCGAAGGATCCAGTTCTTGTGAAGAACGTTGCTGATTCTGCTCCGCCCTACACTGCGCCATCTTCAGTGGGAGCAGTCTTTGGTGATTTTTCTGGGCGTGAACACCTTCGTTGGAGGATACTAATTCTCCGTATCAGGTATTTCCCTCTCCTACTGTTTTGTTCATATCTGGTAAGGTTCTTGATTCAAGATTGATCCTTGAAAATTAGTTTTTTAAAATAGGGAATGCGATTCCTAGTTGTAGGAAGGAAAGAAATTTTTGAAATTCGCCCATTCTATTCCGCTTTATCCGAGCATCCATATGATGGATCTTTCCATTCCTTTAGGAACTTTAAGCCATCTATTCTTTCATTGTGAGTGGTCCAGAGCAATCTGATTCTGGTTCAAAATCGGTTTGAGAATTGATGAGGATAGAAAAAAAACTCTTTAGAGAGCTGGCTTCACTAAGTATCGATAGATAATGTAATGTGTTTGACTCTCACTTAGTCTCAACGTTTTCTAAGTGTCCAAATTTTCTTTGGCATATATGGAAGGCAAGATGCAAAATGGCTATTGAAAATAAGATGATGGACAACCCGAGAGTGGTTACAAATTCCGAAGCCCAAATTGGAGATATCGTCTTAAAGGTTCAATTGCATAATAGATTATCCCCTCTAGTTGATTCCCCCCTCATCCTTCCAAAGCCTTGTTCATTGGATCAAACCTCCAAAAGGTGTCTTAAAGTTGAACTACGATGGTGCAACAAGAGGATCGGCTTCTTCAATAGGCCTTGTGGTTCATAATGATGCAGGAAGATTCCAATTTGCTTGAGCTACAAAGACTCTTTCTTGTTCTACTTCAAAAACAGAGACCTAGGCTCTTTTGGAAGGTATAAATTTCCTTATCGAGCTAGGCATATCTGTTGCTATTATTGAAAGTGATGCCAAAGTAGTAGTTCAAATTGGAGAATTCACCCTTTCCTCCTTGGCATTTGACTTGTTTGATCGTTGATTCCAGAGTTCCTTTGTTTGGTATTAATTTTTTGCTCAATGAAGTTTATTCCCAGAAGTGCAAATAAATCTGCCCATATTATAATAAAGCATGGACTCTGTACAAAGAACCCAAACCTAGGTTCTTTGCCTAGATTTTTTGTCTAGTTGTATTTCCTTAGATGTCCTTCATTGAGTTTTGATTAATGAAATTTGCCTGATCAAACTTCAAAAAATAAAGAAGTGGGGAACTAATGAGGCATTAGGGACAAAGCCTCCTTGGATGCCAGGTTCCCTCTCTTTCTACCCCTACATTGCAACTACTTTTTTAGTGATTAGATGAACAACAAAAAGAAAATCTTAAGAAAGGTTTGTAATCTAAGAAAAAAGATTCATTATCCTTATCCCCCACACCGCACCTCATCTCTATTTAAATTTTTAATAGATGGTCTATACAATGACCCATTGGGCCCAACCTAATTGGTTGGTCATGTTATGCTTGATTCATCGGAATATTATATTATTTGTTGAAATGTTTAGGGGTACAAATTGGGCGATCCAGACATGAGCTTGAACTAATCCAGCTTGCAATTTTCATAGGTTGGGTTTGGATTTTTGGACCTTAGGTTGGGCCCTAGGCCTTAAGCTTGCCAATTCTTAGGGTTGGGCCTGGGTTGAACTAAAACCCAACCCAGCTTACTTGATTTGCACCCCTATAAATGTTTTGGTTTTTCGTTTTCCATTGTAAAATAACTATACTCGAAGCTATTGGATAGTACACTTGCAATTACATACCGTTACAAGGTATATCATCCATTTCCTTCAAAATATCGATAAGCCTTTCCATGCATATCATCAACAATCTAGCCCCTAAAGTTGACTAGGCCTGTCAATGATACCTGAAAATTCGAGGCCTGATCTGACATTCTGAGCATATTTGGTTTTGTTTACGTTTATTGAAAAAATGGTGCCACCTTAGCGCCATGTCATCATTTGGTGCAATAAACGTTTATTGGCTTCAAAACCACTGTTTGGTACGTGCATTTATTAAAAAAACACAAAAAACGTTTATGCATTTATTTTTATTGGTTTTCGTTAAAATAGCCGTTGGGGGAAGCGAGAATTCCAACGCCTTAAATGACGGGTAGTCTTCTCAATTTCGAGGTTGTACTCGAGTTCACCTCGTTGAGAAGCACGAGTCATAAAACAAAGAAAGTTAACACAAATAGAAGGTAACAAGCTAAGAAATTAAAGTAGTTCCCCGGCAACGGCGCCAAAAATTTGACGGGTTGTCGAAGCCCTCAAAATTAGTACTAGTCCCACAATAAAATATTTGTAGTAAAAGTGGTACTAGATCAAATCCCACAGGGAGCTAACAGTAATCTCTCAGCCGAATGAATATTATCACTGAGTGGGAAAATTAAATAACTGAAATTAAAAGAGAGTAATAGCAAACTAAAAAAAACAAGAGAAATTAGTCTTACCGAATTCTAGTTCAAGGGTTCGGGCTAGTCATTTGACCATCGATCATAGGTAGACTCTGGTAGTCTTGCAATTCAAGCATTTAACCTTAGATTTATTAGCATAGCCATAACAAACCTTGTGTTTTCCTAATTCAGCTGACCAAACCCAGCATTCGATCAACACTTATCACTACTTAACTGGGTACGATAGCGTTCCATATTAACTAGTGATAGCATTAAGCTTTGTGAAAACAGTTAAGCCAAGATAACAACAATTAAGATAGCTACAATTATCAAATCTTGTTCCATCGATTCCCTTTAGGTTAAAACATGTCAATACATTGGTCAAAGGCTGTTACGAACAATTGACCCAGAAAGATATTAACCTAATTGTTACTTGTACCATTATTCGTGACAATTACGGATCACCGAACCAATGAATACTTGAATTAAAAAGCAAGATCTTAAATTAAATACAAAACCTCACAGTGGCACAATCGAACCTCCCCCCTTGAACCAGAAAAGAAAAACTTAGCTGCTCATGATCTTCAAACTCTCCATGCTCTGCTTCTCAGTGGCCGAATTGCTCTCTTGGTAGCTTGAGTTGCTTGATGATCTCTTGGATCATTGGATTGAGTGATGCTAGAGCTGGTCCACCCCCCTCCCCCCCCCCCCCCCCCCCCTTTATATAGCTGAGGGAGAGGGCTGTTTTCCAACTCCTTGTAGGAGATTAACCTTAGCTTAGAAAGTCTTGATCTGTTTTGAACTAATCCTATCATATCTCTTATCTAGTGATCTAATCCAATCTTCTTATCTTTATAGGATTACATTCAAAACTTTAGATCTGATAAGACTCTCTCTCAGGAGATTACATTCGAAATTGGGACTCTTGGCTCTTGAATTCGAGTTGGGCTGCTTTAAAACCTTGGGCTGCTACAAGGCTCTTCTGCGAATTGGGCTTCAGCTGTGAAATGGGCCAGGCTATGAACTTGCTCCGACTTCGGGCCCGGTTTCATATTTGATGCGGACCGAATCTGTCAAAACCCAAAACATAAACGTTGCGGGCCTTTCTTTCATCTTTCTGATGCCTCTTGAATTGTCCAATTCAGAGTCCAGAATCGAGAGTTATGCCCAGATTACTGACTGTTGCTGAAACTGTGCAAAATCATCCGAATTGCCCTGTTTTCTTCCAATTGCCTTCTTTCTTGCCCTGAATTGAAATACAAGAGTAATGAGTCCATTTAAGTGCTAAATAAATGTAAAAGAGTGAATATTAGGGGATAAAAATAGGGTTCTTTTTGGTCTCATCAAATCCCCCCACACTTAAAATTTGTCCGTCCTCGGGCAAGGTAAAACTCAAGAAAAACAAAAGAAACTACCTACTGATTTTTTTTTTAATCTCTCTTCCTCTCAACATAAAGCCTGATCCATTGCATGCTTCAATCCAGACTTGGTAACCTTCCCCTTTCATCTCTTTCTCCTCTTTTTTGTGTCCAAGAGTGACCGCAAATCACCATTCCTCATGGTCCCAAGTTAAATAGACAGTCAAGGAAACAAGCCTTCCACCTGCTAAACCTTCTTGGACTGAATAAGTACCCATTGCCTTAACAAACCAATTCAGCCAGATTCAATTATCTTTCTTTGTTTCTTAGGTCAAAACAAGGTGTGTTATTGCCATAAGCTTGCTATGTATCACATCTCCACCACTTAGTATGAATTCCAAGGATCTGAAGGTGAGAATGGAGTTGGGGTTCTAGGGTGAGTGCATTTTATTCTCCATCTCACCCTTACTTTCGTTTCTAGATGTGAGTGCATTTTATGATCCATCTCACATTAGTCACGATTTTATTTTATTATTATTATTTTTTTCACAAGAACGAATCACAAGGCATCGCCATCTGATCCATGAACTCATCGATCGTGGTCTCAACATGCCTAACACAGCAAGTTCTAGAATAATCAAACCATGTTTGACGGATATTTATGTGAAATCAATCAAGCCCTTATGCAGACAATTTATATGCATCTTGCCTATTGATCAATTAAAATAATGAGGTACCATATGCAACCAAAAAAATTCAATTAGTCATGCTTGCATCCTATCCTATCTATTCAGCCTAAGCACATGATTCCTGATAAGTTGAAATCATTCAAGGATAAGTTTCAAGGGAGCAGAAATTTCAAAAGGAAAAGTCAAGAAGTGATGATCGAATCATGATAGGGTTATCCCAAATTCCACCAGATTTCCCTAATCCCCCCACACTTAAGTTATACATTGTCCCCAATGTATGTGGTTATGCATATAGTAGAGGGATTTGGGGGAACTTCCCTATGCGCCTTGCTGGGTTCCTTCAGATATAAAATCAACTGCTAAACATAGAAATCAAAACCAAACAAAATAACAAAATTAACTAAACACAATGGGTTGCCTCCCATAAGCGTAATTGTTTAACGTCGTTATGCTTGACGTCCTCTTTTGCTACCTTAACTCGATGCATAACGCGGAAAGTCCAACGAGATGTCTACCGTAGAGGAGACAATTGCATCCTCATGGAACCACTTCAATCGATGCCCATTCACCTTGAAAACCTTACCTGTATTGAGACTTTTGATCTCTACTACACCATAAGGAAACACATTAGTCACAATAAATGGACCCATCCACCTGGAACGCAACTTACCTGGCATGAATTGGAGTCGAGAATTGTACAATAAGACCTTTTGTCCAATTTTAAATTGTTTTCTTAAGAGTAAATTATCATGGAACAATTTAGTCTTCTCTTTGTAGATTTTTGAATTTTCATATGCTTCTAACTTCAACTCTTCCAGTTCTTGCAATTGGAGCTTCCTTTCCTTTCCGGCTTCTTCCATATTAATATTGCATCACTTGATTGCCCAATAGGCCCTATGTTCAATTTCGACCGAAAAGTGGCAAGATTTGCCAAAAATCAACCTGTAAAGGGGCATCCCTATTGGGTTTTTGTAAGCTGTTCGATATGCCCAGAGAGCGTCATCTAGACGTAGGCTCCAATCCTTCCTTCCCGGATTCACCGTCTTCTCCAAAATGGACTTGACCTCTCTATTGGAAATTTCAGCTTGTCCGTTAGTCTGGGGGTGATAAGCAGTGGCGATTCGGTGATGCACCCCATACTTCCTTAGCAAAACTTCGATGGCTCTATTGCAAAAGTGGGTCCCTTGATCACTTATGATGGCTCGGGGAATGTCAAACCTACTGAAAATGTTAGATTTGATAAACCCTACAACACACTTAGAATCATCAGTTTTGGTGGCCTTTGCTTCCACCCATTTTGAGACATAATCGACTGCCAAAAGTATATAAGCAAAACCACAAGAGGGAGGAAAGGGTCCCTTGAAATCAATACCGCAAACATCAAATATTTCACATATAAGAATGGTGGTTTGGGGCATCTCATTCCTACGAGATAGTGTACCTGTTTGCTGACATCTTTCACAATTTTTACAAAACAAGTATGCATCTCTAAATAGGGTTGCCCAATACAGCCCACTATCTAAGACCTTTCGAGCAGTTCTCTTTGGCCCAAAATGTCCGCCACAAGCATAATTATGACAAAAGGTTAGAATCGACATCTGCTCATCCTCAGGGACACACCTCCTAATCATTTGATCAGAATAGAATTTCCATAAATAGGGTTCATCTCATACATAATATTTTGCCTCATACCTGATTTTGTTTTTCATGGATTTGCTAAGGTAATTAGGAAAAATTCCGGTGACCAAGTAGTTCACAATATCAGCATACCACGGAACCATATCTTTTATGTGAAACAATTGTTCATCAGGAAACAACTCAGAGATGGGTGAGGAGTCCTCATCTTTCACCAACCTACTTAGATGATCTGCCACCGAGTTTTCAGCTCCCTTCTGATCCTTAATCTCTAAATCAAACTCTTGGAGCAAGAGTATCCACCTTATCAGCCTCGGTTTTGACTCATTCGCTAGTAGGTATTTCAAAGCTGCATGGTCAGAAAATACAATTACTTTAGAGTCAAGCAAATATGATCAAAATTTGTCTAAAGCAAATACAATAGCTAGTAGCTACTTTTCAGTAGTTGTGTAGTTGCTCTGTGTAGCATTCAATGTTTTGGAAGCATAGTAGATGACGTGGCTCTTCCCATCAATTCGTTGACCTAGAATAGTCCCTACCGCATAGTTGCTTGCATCGCTCATGATCTCAAAGGGCAAGTTCCAATTAGGTGGTTGAATAATGGGTGCAATTGTTAACAACCTCTGGAGTTTGTCAAATGCTTTCTTGCACTCATCACCAAAATCGAAAGGCACATCCTTTTGCAGCAAATTAGACAATGGCAATGAATTTTTTGAAAAATCTCTGATGAACCTGTGATAAAAACCTGCATGTCCAAGAAATGAATGAACCTCCCTAACATTTGTAGGGTAGGGTAAACTCACAATTAAATCAATCTTGGCCTTGTCGACCTCTATTCCTCTAGCTGAAATAACATGTCCCAACACAATGCCTCCTTCACCATAAAGTGGCATTTTTCATAGTTTAAGACAAGATTTGTTTCCACACACCGATTCAGAATTTTACTTAAACTATTTAGGCAGTCATCAAACGAATCACCATAGATAGTAAAATCATCCATGAACACTTCAATGCATTTCTCAATAAAATCAGAAAATATACTCATCATGCATCTTTGAAAAGTGCCTGGAGCATTACACAAACCAAAGGGCATTCGTCTGTAAGCAAAGGTGCCGAATGGGCAAGTGAAGGTTGTTTTCTCTTGGTCCTCCTGGGCAATAACAATCTGATAATATGTTGAGAACCCATCGAGAAAACAAAAGAAGGCCTTACCTGCTAATCTCTCTAACATCTGATCGATGAAGGGTAGGGGAAAGTGGTCATTTCGAGTGGTCAGGTTAAGTTTTCAAAAATCTATTACCATTCGCCAGCCACTTTGTACCCTCATGGGAATTAGTTCATTATTTTGATTTTTTACTACAATAATCCCAGTTTTCTTAGGTACAACATGAATAGGACTTACCCATTTATTGTCCGAAATTGGATAAATTATCCCTTCATCTAACAGTTTAAGTACTTCTTTCATTACTACCTCTTTCATTACCGGGTTGAGTTTTCTTTGTGGTTCTCTAACAGGTTTGGCGCCATCTTCCAAAAGGATCCTATGCATGCAAATCGAGGGACTGACCCCTTTTATATCGGCTAAGGTCCAACCAATTGCCGCCTTATGTTCCTTTAGGACTTTGACGAGCCTTTCCTCCTGTTCCCCAGTCAACCCTTTCGCAATGATCACGGGTAGTGTCCCTTTTTCGCCTAAGTATGCATATTTAAGATGATCAGGTAGGGTCTTTAGTTCCAACTCTGGAGCCTGCAAAACAGAAGGCATCAATTTTTTGTGAGAAAATGTCGATGGAATATCAGAATTGCTTACCTCTTGTTCCGGAATTGGTTCCGGACTATCATAGGATGCATCAAACTCCTCTTCCTTGTTCAATTGTGCATTGAACTCCAGTTCATCATCCATGTCCTCCTCTCCAAAGACTTCCTACACAATCGAATCGATGGTATCAATAGAGCAGATCGAATGACATTCACTTGGATATTTCATTGCTTAAAAAATATTGAATTTAACAATCTCTCCGTCGAATTCGACGAAGAGGGTACCCTCGTCCACATCTATTTTGGTCTTGGCCGTTTTCATGAATGGACTGCCTAATAGAAGTGGGGCTGAACTTGTGACTGTATCCTCCTCCATCTTCAGGATGTAGAAATCAACTGGAAAAATTAAATCGTTAACCTGCACCAATACATCCTCAACAATCCCTTCAAGGTAGGCATTAGAACGATCAACTAATTAAATAACAACTCTAGTTTCTTTTAAAGAACCTAATATCAAGGCATAGTAAATCGAGTATGGCATGACATTGATAGATGCACCTAAGTCTAGCATGGCACGCTCGATTTGTTTATTGCGAATCACACAAGGTAGGGTGAACATACCTAGATCAGCACATTTTTCTAGTAAGGTCCTCTTGATCACGGCTGAAACGTTCTCTCCAACTCTTACCTTCTCATCGATTCACAGCCTCCTTTTGTTAGTGCATAATTCTTTCAAAAATTTTGCATATTTTGAGATCTGTTTTATAGCATCTAACAAAGGGATATTGATCTCCACCTTCCTAAAGGTTTCTAGCACCTCTTGCTCATATTCCTCTTTCTTGGACTTTTCCAACCTACTAGGAAAAGGTGGTATAACAACATTAGTAACCTTAGGGAGAGGGGGGTCAGATATTACCTCAATGGGGTATTCGTTTGACCCGTGTCTCTCCTCTTCCTTGTCTCCCTTAGCTGCCTTCGATGGTGAGCTCGGTTGAGGCTGCAACTCCTTTCCGCTTCTCAACATTATTGCACTTGCATTCTCCTTTGGGTTGACTACCGTTTGTGATGGTAGTTTCTCGGAGTTCTGCACCTCCAACTTGCTTATGGAAGTGGCAAGTTGGCTGATTTGGTTCCCCAAATTCTGAATGCTGGCTCTTGTTTCCTGCTGAAATTGCTGAGTGTTAGTACCTAGAGCCTTAACTATTTCATCTAATGACATACCTGAATTTGAGGGTTGGCCTTGCGCTGTGATAGGTGCTGAAAATTGGGGCTGTCAACTGAAAAATTGGGGCTGATATTTCTGCTGTCCTCCTTGGTTCCCATAGCTTAGATTTGGATGATCCCTCCACCCTGGATTGTAGTAATTGGAGTAGGGGTCATATTTGCGTTGAGGCTGACCCGGGAATCCTCCTACGGCACTTACTTGCTGCATCGATCCATCCTGTAGTGATGGACACATGTCCGTAGGATGACCAGGGATCAAACAAATACCACACACCTTGGCTGTTTGCAATTGTCCTGCAGCCAGTTGCCTAACCAAAGCAACCAAAGCAGTTAAATCTGAAATCTGATTTTCTAAATTAGCATGACTTACCTCATTAACACGTCTAATAGTGCCATCTATCCTTGTGCTGAATTGTTGTGAATTTTCGGCCATGTTGGAAATTAATTCCCTGGCCGCTTCGGGTGTTTTGTTCACCAAGGCTCCTCCCCTGGCTGCTTCTACCATACTTCTATCCATGGGCTGGAGCCCTTCATAGAAGTATTGGATTAAAAGTTGTTCGGGTATTTGGTGGTGTTGACAACTAGCAACAAGTTGTTTAAACCTTTCCCAATATTCGTATAGTGTCTCACCACCAAACTGCCGAATTCCACATATTTCTTTCCTAATGTTTGTAGCCCGGGATGCAGGAAAATATTTATCTAAAAATATCATGTTCATCTCATCCCATGTACGTATTGAACCGGGAGGAAGAATATATAACCAATCATTTGCTTTATCTCATAAAGTAAATGGAAAAGCTATAAGTTTTACCTGGTTCTCGGTCATGCCCTGTGGCTTCATGCTAGAACAGACGACATGGAATTCCTTTAGATGTTAATGAGGGTCCTCACCGGAAAAGCCATGAAAAATAGGCAGTAATTGTATTAAACCAGATTTTAGTTCAAAGGCTACCTCAAGAGTGGGATATATTATGCATAGGGGCTGTTGGTTCATAGTTGGTGCAGCCAATTCCCTTAATGTTCTCTCTCTATCAGCCATCATTTCTTCCTCTTCGAAGATGGGTTGATCACAAGTTGGTAGATCGAAATATGAATTCACCCTTTTAGGTGAACGATCCTTCATTTTTTTCACCTCCTTCCTTAAACGACGGGTAGTCTTCTCAATTTCGGGGTTGTACTCGAGTTCACCTCGTTGATAAGCACAAGTCATAAAACAAAGAAGGTTAACACAAATAGAAGGTAACAAGCTAAGAAATTAAAGTAGTTCCCCGGCAACGACGCCAAAATTTTGATGGGTTGTCGAAGCCCTCAAAATTAATACTAGTCCCACAATAAAATATTTGTAGTAAAAGTGGTACTAGATCAAATCCTACAGGGAGCTAACAGTAATCTCTCAACCGAATGAATATTATCACTAAGTTGGAAAATTAAATAACTAAAATTAAAAGCGAGTAATAGCAAACTAAACAAACAAGAGAAATCAGTCTTACCGAATTCTGGTTCAAGGGTTTGGGTTAGTCAATTGACCATCGATCATAGGTAGACTCTGGTAGTCTTGCAATTCAAGCATTTAACTTTAGATTTATTAGGATAGCCATAACAAACCTTGTGTTTTCCTAATTCAGCTGACCAAACCCAACATTCGATCAACACTTATGACTACTTAACTGGGTACGATAGCGTTCCATATTAACCAGTGATAGCATTAAGCTTTGTGAAAATAGTTAAACCAAGATAACAACAATTGAGATAGCTGCAATTATCAAATCTTGTTTCATCGATTCCCTTTAGGTTAAAACATGTCAATACATTGGTCAAAGGCTGTCATGAACAATTGACCCAAAAAGATATTAACCTAATTGCTACTTGTACCACTATTTGTAACAATTATGGATCACCGAACCATGGATAGCAGTAGGAAAATCAACATTAATTATTTTGTCAGACTAATTAACATTAACATCCAATGAAAATATGCACAATTACCAATGAATACTTGAATTAAAAAGCAAGATCTTAAATTAAATATAGAACCTCACAATGGCACAATCGAACCTCCCCCCTTGAACCAGAAAAGAAAAACTTAGCTGCTCATGATCTTCGAACTCTCCATGCTCTGCTTCCCAGTGGTCGAACTGCTCTCTTGGTAGCTTGAGTTGCTTGATGATCTCTTGGATCCTTGGATTGAGTGATGCTAGAGTTGGTCTCCCCCCCCCCCCTTTATATAGCTGAGGGAGGGGGCTGTTTTCCAACTCCTTGTAGGAGACTAACCTTAGCTTAGAAAGTCCTGATCTGTTTTGAACTAATCCTATCCTATCTCTTATCTAGTGATATAATCCAATCTTCTTATCTTTATAGGATTACATTCAAAACTTTAGATCTGATAAGACTCTCTCTCAGGAGAGATTATATTCGAAATTGGGACTCTTGGCTCTTGAATTCGAGTTGGGCTGTTTTAAAAACTTGGGCTGCTACAAGGCTCTTCTGCGAATTGGGTTTCAACTGTGAAATGGGCCTAGCTACGAACTTACTCCGACTTCAGTCCCGGTTTCATATTCGATGCACACCGAATCTGTCAAAACCCAAAACATAAACATTGTGGGCCTTTCTTTCATCTTTCTGATGCCTCTTGAATTGTCCAATTCGGAGTCCGGAATCGAGAGTTATGCTCAGATTACTGACTGTTGCCGAAACTGTGCAAAATCATCCGAATTGCTCTATTTTCTTCCAATTGCCTTCTTTCTTGCCCTGAATTAAAATACAAGATTAATGAGTCCATTTAAGTGCTAAATAAATGTAAAAGAGTGAATATTAGGGGATAAAAATAGGGTTCTTTTTGGTCTCATCACTTATATTTAACATTACAAAAAATATATTTTATATATTATACTATATATGAGTTTAGATATATAATAAATTCAATATGTTATATTTATATTAATTTATTATATATAAAAGTTGAAAAGTAATTAAGTTTTTTAATTTTTCTAGTAGTTAAAAAAATAAAGAAGAATTGAATTAAATCCGAATCCGTTAGGATTCAAATTCGAATCCAAGGTCTTCAAATCTAATTAGATTCGTATGCAGGTTTCAATAGTCAGATTGGATGCTAATTTTGCTGAATCCTATCTGAATCCAATCTGATTATAGCCCTGGAGTCGACCATCATCTCCATCCCATTTGCAATGTCAATAAGACGGGTAAAATGGTTAATCTGAGTATTTTTTATCCTATAGGGTTGGGCTAGAGTCAGGTCTATTTCGAATAAGGTCAAGTTATGGTTTGTCCCTTTATTCTTTAACATGAGTTGGGTTCAGGTTTCGTTGACTTGGCATGGTAGGTAATGATATCCCTGCATATATAGAGGGTATTCTTGCAATTTGAAACAGTTTTAATTTTTCTATACTTGTTTTATTTTGTTTTTTTTTTCTTTTACAAGTGACACTTTGGAGGCTGTTGGCTTTTTAAAATGTGTTATAAAAAAATATAAGAATTGATGCGACACGATCTGGGCACTCCTAGCTGGCTATTGACTGGCTCCTTGTTGGTAACGAACGGCACCTGAGAAGATGAAGAAGAAGGATTCCTGGGGATTTGCCCGGTAGGAATACTCCGAAGCTTAAGTTAGAACACTGGGGAGGAAAAAGAGAGAGTATAAAAGGCTAAGAGTGTAGATCACACTGGATCATTATGTCTCAAGATTAGCTCGTGAGCAAGTAAGAGTGCAAGTTTAGATCTAATTCGAGAGAGAGAGACTATCTCTCTGCTTAAAGGGCTTTTATAGGGGCGTTCTTGTCAAATCGGGCGTAACCACCACTGGGCTCCTGTTGCAGTCGTTACCTGCCGGGGCTGCGCAGGTGATCGTTACAATGTACTACTCGCTTGGCTGAGTGACACGTCTTCGAAGGGACAGCCACGCCACCATCTGTCGAGAGACGTGGGGCAGACTATCAATCGGACAGGGACTACACCGTCAGTCGAGAGACGTGGCGCTGTCTAACGAGTACGATCTCGTCAGATGGAAATTTCCTGAGAGTGTCGCATCACAGTCGCAAGTTACTTCATAGCGGGCTATCCTTGCCGCGAGCTATTTTGTAGCAAGCTCTTAGGGGTACTTTGAGGTGACCCTTATCAAGGTTGGTCTTTTGAGCTGTTCTTTTGCCCAGGTGCTTGGGCGAGCTGGTTTCCCTAGCTTGCAAGCTGAAATAATCTTGGAGTATTCCCTTCTTAGTAGCTTGGGGGATCTGGAGCTCGCGTTATAGCAAGCTCCCCCTATAGAGAGCTATGACATAGCGAGTTGTTCTACAGACTCGTTACTTGGTCGCGGTCAAGCCAGGCTGCTGAGCTGTTGCTCGTGCTGAGTCAGGTCCACATGTCATCATCTCAGTAGGTCGGGGGTCAAATCATCCTCCATCAATTGCCCCCCACTCCTCAAGCTAAGAGTGTTTCCTTAGCACAAGGAGTTCATGGAGTGTGACGGATTGATTTGACCGAAATTCAAACTTGATTGACTGCTCATATTAAATGTCTGCGCGGGAATCAGGGGATTTTTTGACTTTTCGAATACTGAAAATGTGCTGAAGTGGCTCTTAACTCCGGACATCGTGCAGCCGTCATTACCCCAATCATGGGATACGTGCGGCCTATCACATTTCAGTTTCAGAAGGCGTGTGGTCAGCTTGACTGCGAACCGTCAGATCTGCTTCGATCTGGGCCGTTGATTCGGGAGTATAGTGACTATAAATAGGAGGACCCCCTGGGCCTCATTTCCTTTCATGCCATCTTGCTGCCTTCGGATTCTGAGGTCGCGCATTCATCTAGTCTACCCGAGTTCCTCAGTTTACTTCGTTTCGTCTTTTCTGGTGAGTCCCAATCACTGTCAACCATGTCTGGGTACCCATACCATACCTACCACCGGGGCGGTAACCAGGACGACGATGTTCCCGCGAGCTCGGGAGCAGGTCCTGGAGGCTCAGGAGACCTCCGGCGATGTAGCATCTACTTCTCGGGGGAGGGAGCCTGACACTTTTAGCCCTTCCTCCATGACGGCGGAGAGACTCAGGTCTCTAATCCGCTATTTTCACCTCCCTGGGGACCTGGTCTACAACCTCCCCACTGGCAACTTCCCTTGGGAGCATGGTCCCAATTATATTGTTATCTTCCAGGAATAGGTCGAGGCTGGCCTGCATCTCCCTCTACACCTCTTAATAGTGGAGGTGCTAAACCATTTTAACGTCACCATCGATCAGTTTCATCCCAACGCTATTTGGAACATGGTTGGGACTATATCTTTGTGTTATGAGTACTATCTTCCTTTGAACCTTGACATCTTTGCCTCTATTCTTTGTATAAAAAATGCCACTCCTGGGGTTCCATCGGAGAGGCGCTTTTACTACCTCTCTTCCTGCCGTAGCTATAAGCTCTTGTACAAGCTACCGAATAAGATTCCCGCCTGGAAGCGGGATTATTTTGTGGTCCGTAACCCCGAGGGGTGGCCCTTCCCAACTTCTTGGAGAGGTGCCATCCAGGACCCCGGGGCCGAGCTGGACCCCGAAACTTGGAAAACGATGCTGTCCTGGGCATCAGTAGGCTTCCTTTGTTCGGACTACTTGACCGAGGAGAAGCTCGTGCAGGCCGGCCTGAGTCCGGGTAGGTTGTCTTTTTAGGTCGCGTAGTGTCTTGTAGTAACATTGTGTATATACATGTACTCTATTCTTTACCAAACTGATATCTTGTGGTTTCTTTTTTGGCAACCATTATGTCTGGTGTTGATTCGCGCCACCTCCTTTCGAGCAACCAGAGGCGCAAAGTGAAGAGGTCGCGCCCCGACCAGACTCCCTCCTCTGGGGGTACCAAGTTCGGGTTTGCTAAGCCAGACTTCACCTCTCTGCCGACCAAAGTTCCGCCGCCTCCATCTAAAGGGGGTGCTGGTGGGGCCAGCCTCGAGGAGGGCGAGCTCCCATAGCAAGGGGTGGTCCCTCCAGGTCTTTCTCAGCCATTTCCCTACCCGCGGTTCCCAATGGCGAACTGGAAGGGTGTAAATGACTTCATTGTGGCTCGTCGAAGGAGCCGAAGAGCGATCTGCATTGAAGGGGTCGCTATGTGGGGGGCGATGGAGCTTGGGGATCTTGCCATGCTCGCCGCCTCTCACTGTATGGTGGTAAGTGGTCATTCTCTTCTCCTTCGTCTTTCGCCATACGCGCCATGGCCCTCCAGACGCACGTCCACTCCTGTGACGCTCATAACCAGAAGGTCAACGTTCAGAAGCTCCAGGGTGAGCTCGACCGGACTCGGGGCAAGCTCCTTCACACTCGCAAGGGGAGTGAGTCCCAGGAGCTGCTCGTCCAAGACCATAAGGCGCAGATTGCCAGGCTTTCTGAAGAGAGTGCGCGCTACAGGGAGGAGTCATCGAGGGTGGCAGCGGAGAGGGAGCTCCTTCGCCAATAGGTTTAGGACTTGGAGTCCACTCTTCTGGACCGAACTCGGAACTTCGACAACATGGTGGAGGCCGAGCGGGAGAGAGCAGTCTGGGACTTCAAGGACTCTCAGGAGTATCATGACCTCCAGGTGGAGTATGGCTCAAGCTCGTACCGCTCCGGATTCAAGCTCTGCCGCTGGTTGGTCCGAAAGAAATTTTCCGGGCTCAATCTTGATGGCATCACTATGAAGGACTTGTCTCCCGAGATGGCGGACCAGGCGGAAGAGGAAGAGCCTGACTCCCCGGAGGGCGAGGACGAGGTGGACCCCTAAGGCTGGCGGCGTCGATTTTCTGCTTTGATTTCTGGTGGCTCCCGGGTGCCATAAACCAGGTCTTGAAAAGATCATTGTTGGGCGGTTGTGCCCTTTTTACCTTCTACTGAACTTTCTCGAGCTGTTTTGCTCGGTTGTTTTTTTTTTTTTGAAATAGTAATGAAATTTCTTTTCTTCTTCTAAGTATGGTGTGTTCTTTTTATTTTTGCTAAAGCGATCTCACCACTTCGAGCTATTAGGGCTACATACCCGAAATAGGACCTTTCGGCAGTTACATTTGAGGCATCCCTATAGTATACCGCGGAGTGGTTACCATGTATGCCTGAACTATACGTTTGTTGCTTATACCTTAGTTCAACCAATGTGCCGAGACGAGCCATGTTTCATGGGGTTTAAACCCGAGTTGCCACGCCTTTGATATTTCATACTTTGCCTTCGCCACTGAAGCGGCTAAGTCTTTCCTGATGCCGAGGTCTTTGTTAGTTCGGTGTTTTAGCCTTTAGGCTGAGTGGGTGACATAGTCTGCCCTTGAAGTTTGCCCACGCCATGGAGGCGAATGAGTCTTGTCGTGCCGAGGTCGTGTTAGCTCGGCATTTTGGCCCTTAGGCTCCGGGAGTGACTCATGGTCTACTCAGTAGTTCGCCCATGCCATAGAGGCGACTGGGTCTTATTGCGCCGATGTCGTGTTAGTTTAGCATTTTGGCCCTTAGGCTCCGAGAGTGACTCATGGTCTACTCAGTAGTTATAGGTAATATTGTCTTAAGTTGACAATATTCCATGCCCGAGGTACTTGTTTCCCTTCAAGGGTTTCGAGCTCGTACATTCCTTCCCCGAGAACTTGTTTCACTCAGTAAGGTCCTTCCCAATTCGGTCCGAGCTTACCAACGCCGGGCTCAGGTACCACAATTTTTTGAAGGACCAGGTCGCCAACGCGGAGGTTTCGCTTCTTGACCCTGGCATTATAGTACCGAGCTACTCTTTGTTGATAAGCTGTGGTCCTGATATATGCAAGGTCCCTCACTTCGTCGAGTAGGTCGAGGTGGGTACGTAGCTCGTCTTTATTTGCCTTGTCATCGTACGCTTCCAGTCGTAGCGAGGGAACCTCAATCTCAGCTGGGATGACTGCTTCGGTGTCGTAGGTGAGGTTGAAGGGAGTTTCTCCTATGGCAGTCTTTTCTGTGGTTCGGTAAGCCCATAGAACTCTAGGTAGCTCGTCTGCCCACAGTCCTTTAGCTTGGTCTAGGCGTGCTTTGAGTCCGCAAAGAATAGCTCTGTTCGTGACCTCTGCTTGACCGTTTGCTTGAGGATGTGCAACGGAAGTGAAGTTCTGTCGGATCCCCATGTCTTGGCACCAGTTCTGGAATTTGATGTCCTTGAACTGCTTGCCATTGTCAGAAATTAACACCCGAGGTAGCCTGAAGTGGCATACGATGCTCTTCGAAAAGAAGTTCTGAACGTTTCAGGTTGTGATTGTTACGAGAGGTTCAACTTCTACCCACTTGGTGAAATAATCCACTGCTACCACTAATAACTTCCTCTGGCCTGTCGCTGGTGGAAATGGCCCGAGTATGTTGATACCCCATTGTGCGAAAGGCCACGGGCTGGTGAGGTACTTGAGGTCGGCAGTGGGCTGATGGTGGATGTTGGCGTGCTTCTAGCATTTGTCACATTTTTCTGACGAGCTCAATGGCATCTGCTTTCATTGTCGGCCAGTAGTATCCCTGTCGTAGTGCTTTTTGGGCGAGGGCCCTGCCCCCCAAGTGTCCACCGCACAGACCCTCATGAGTGTCACGGAGTACGAGCTCAGCTTCGGTAGGTCGCAAGCAGCGCAGATAGGGAAGCATGTAGGATCTTCGGTACAGCCGTTCGTCTATCATGACATATTTGGCTGCCTGACGCTCTACCCTCCTGGCGGCGTTGCGGTCCGCAGGGAGGATCTCGTGTAGCAAGAAGCTTGCGAGTGGGTCGATCTAGCTCGGCTTTGCTTGAACGATAGGAGCGACCTCCTCTGCCCCCCCGAGAATGCTAGGCCGAGGCAAGTTCTCTGTGTGCATGGTTCTCATGGTATTATCATTGGTGCTGGCCAACCGGGACAGGGCGTCGGCCTCAGCGTTCTCCGACCTTGAGATTTGCCTAATGAAGTATGACTGGAAGTTGAGCAGGGCCTCCTGTACTTTGGCTAAGTAAATAATCATAATCAGTTCGCGAGCTTCGTATTCTCCTATGACCTGATTGACCACGAGCTGTGAGTCGCTGCAGATGATAATGTGTTTGGCTTTCATTTCTTTGGCTAGAGCTAGCCCGGCTATCAACACTTCGTACTCCGCTTCATTGTTGGATGCTGCGAACTCGAAGCGTAGTGCGTACTCCAACTTTGTGCCACTTGGGCCGTGCAGGACTATTCCGGCTCCACTACCCTGCTGGTTCGAGGAGTCATCTATGTGAAGGATCCAGGGCTCCTCATCCCAGTTCGCACTTGGCCTAACTAGGAGAGATAACGCACTAGCTGCAACCTTACGGTGCTCATACTCAATCGGCCTGGGAGCTTCGGGGTCGCCCAAACTGGGGGCCTCGTGCTCAATCGGCCTGGGGACTTCGGAGCTGAAAGTGCATTCTGTAACGAAATCTTCTAAGGCTTGGGCTTTCATAGCAGTCCGCGGCTTATATTGGAGATTGTACTCGCTGAGCTCAACGGACCACTTCGTCAGTCGACCAGAGACCTCGGGCTTGAGTAAGACTTGCCTCAGAGGTTTGTCGGTGAGGATGATAATAGTGTGAGCTTGGAAGTACGGGTGGAGGTTTTGAGCTGGATAACCAGTGCGTAGGCCAGTTTTTCTATCTCTGGGTATCTTGTCTCTGCTCCCTGCAACACTTTACTAACATAGTGGATAGGTCACTAGACCCGATCTACTTCTTTTATTAGTACCGAACTCACCACTTCGTCGCTGGCCAAGAGGTACAGGTCTAAAACATCACCCTCTTCGGGCCGAGTTAAGACCGTTATATTAGCGATGTATTTTTTGAGCTCGTCGAACGCGAGCTCGTCGAACGCGGGGAGGGGGTACGACCACCAAGAAGTCGTGGTTGAGCCTCACAATGCTAGGCTAAGTGCCGACTTCCATAGGTACTGTCACCCTTCCCAGGGGCCGAACTTCCTCTCCGCTGAAGCCCACTAGGGGAGTGTTCGCGGGCTTTAAGTCGCTCTCCTGAAGCTGGAGTTTGTTGAAGGCCGCTTTGAAGAGGATGTTTGCTGAGCTGCCTGAATTGACGAGGACTCGCTTGACTTCGAAGTCATTGATCTTCACCTTTATGATGAGTGCATTGTCATGGGGGTAGTGGATCCCGCGTGCGTCGTCTTCTGTGAAGAAGATGGGATCTTCTGTCCTTGGTCGCTTCGAAGGGTTCTGCCCTTCCTTGCCGGTCTCACGAGCTGACGTGCGAGCTGCTGCTGAGGTGCAGCCTGCCACGATCGAGCCTCCGACTATAACATGGATGATCCCCTAGACTGGTTTCTCCTCGGGGGGCTACTTCTGTGGTTGTTTCGCTTGCTTGCTGGACTCGGGAGCGTCTCTACTTTGCTCCCCTTGTCGACCTGCTTTATTATTATTATTATTATTATTATTATTATTTTGTACAAAATTCCATAAATATCTGCGGCGAATGAGCTCTTCTATCTCATTGCGGAGGTTTTTACAACTCTCGGTACTATGACCGTGATTTTTGTGAAAACTGCAATACAAATTTTTATTCTGGGTGCTAGGGTCAGCCTTCAACCGAGGTGGTCACTTCACATATGGAGCGTCCTTGATCGCCATGAGGATCTCAACCCATTTTGTGTTGAGGGGCGTGTAGTCCCTTTCTGCTGTTGAAGCTCGAGAGGGCTGAACTGGCCTCGCCCCCCGAGCTATGTCCTTCTCCTTCCTGCTGTTGCCCTGAGACGGAGGTTCTGGCTCCCTCTTTCTTTTTTCCGGGCCTGCTCGCCCTTCTGGTTGATCTCCTCCTCAGTCCCAATAAATCGATCCGCGAGCTTAAGGAACTCGGTTACGGTTTTGGGTTGGTTGACAACTATGTGCCACTTGAACACCTTATGGGTGATACCTTACTTGGCTGCTGTGAGGTGAACTACGGGATCCAGGTCAGGTATCTGCAAACAAGCGTCATTGAACCGCTTGATGTGGCTCCAGATGGACTCCCCTTCCTTTTGCACTATGTCGAGGAGGCTCTCCTGAGTTCGCGGGCATCTCTTGCTGGTGACGAAGTGGGAGGTGAAAACCTGCATGAACTGCGCCCAACTTCTTATTGAGTCGGGCGTGATGTTTCGGTACCAGGTGAGGGCCACTCCTTTGAAGGTAGTGGAAAAGGCCACGCAAATGTAGGACTCGCTGGCTCGTGCCAGGTGCATCTGGGACTGGAAGGGGTCCACATGGTCATTTGGATCAAAAGACCCATCATACTTGTCTAGAGGAGGGAGCTTGAAATCCTTTGGCATGGGGACAACAAGGAGTTCTGGAGATAGTGGGGAAGAAACCGAGAGGAGAGGGGTAGCTTTCACTTCAGCTGAGCATACCTCCTCTTTTCCTTTGAGCTCGGGAGAGGCTCTGGAAGCAGTTTGGCGAGCTCGCCGGCGTCTTCGCTGTTGCTTTGCTGGTTCGGCGTTGGTGCTCGACGCTTCGGTGTTGCCAAGCTCGATAGGCTCGGACTGCTGGTGACGACTCTGGACTTAAGGGCCCTGTCTGTAGCCCGCTGCCAGGACCTCGAACGGGTTGTCTGCTAACGGGAGCAGCACGATCTGGGCACTCCTAGCTGGCTACTGACTGGCTCCTTGTTGGCAACGAACGACACGTGAGAAGATGAAGAAGAAGGATTCCTGGGGATTTGCCCGGCAGGAATACTCCAAAGCTTAAGTTAGAACGCTGGGGAGGAAGAAGAGAGAGTATAAAAGGCTAAGAGTGTAGATCGCGTTGGATCACTATGTCTCGAAATTAGCTCGTGAGCAAGTAGGAGTGCAAGTTCAGATCTAATTCGAGAGAGAGAGAGTATCTCTCTGCTTAAAGGGCTTTTATAGGGGCGTTCTTGTCAAATCAGGCGTAACCGCCACTGGGCTCCTATTGCAGCCGTTACCTGCCAGGGCTGCACAGGTGATTGTTACAATGTACTACCCGCTTGGTTGAGTGACACGTCTTTGAAGGGACAGCCACGCCACCATCTGTCGAGAGACATGGGGTAGACTATCAATCGGGCAGGGACTGCGCCGTCAGTCGAGAGACGTGGCGTAGTCTGATGAGTACGATCTCGTCAGATGGAAGCTTCCTGAGAGCGTCGCATCACAGTCGCAAGTTACTTCGTAGCGGGCTATCCTTTCTGTGAGCTACTTTGTAGCAAGCTCTTAGGGGTACTTCGAGGTGACCCTTATCAAGGTTGGTCTTTGGGGCAGTTCTTCTGCCCAGGTGCTGGAGCGAGCTGGTTTCCCTAGCTCGCGAGCTCCCCCTATAGAGAGCTATGACGTAGCGAGCTGTTCTACAGACTCGTTACTTGGTCGCGGTCAAGCCAGGCTGCTAAGCTGTTGCTCGTGCTGAGTCAGGTCCACGTGCCATCATCTCAGTAGGTCGGGTCAAATCTTCCTTCATCAAGAATCATGTTGTATTACAATATACCATATAAATAGCAAATCTCGGGTTCACAAGCACTGAATGCAATGTTGAATTTGAGAGTAGTTGCTTTTGTTAGACAGTTGTATGCCCTTAGCTCCAATCAGAATGATGTACATTATGAATTTATTGTAAATGAATAAAATACATATTTGATTCATGTTCCTATAGTGTGTTTCTGTGTAATACCCTTAAACTGGACACTTATGAGACTCGTGTTAGTTTAGAATGTTCACAGCCGTTTGATAAGTCTGGGGAGATTTATCCTGCCAAGGCTGACACTGGTGTGCTGCCAAATGTTGGGGTGGCCTGTCTCAGCCGCCTGGGTGAGACCCAAGGCACAAGCAGTGTAGGATTAATTGAATCTTTGAACCAGACCAGATTTCTAGTATTTCCCTAGACCTTGGAGATTGATGGGCAAAACTAGAAAGTTACACCTGACCCCTAGACTCGATTATGATACTGCACTAAGTGTCGGATTGGGCTGTCTTTGATATGCCAATCAGTGAGATCCTTAGCGGGGGTCAAAACCTAGGTATGTTGGGACAGTCTAAGAATTCATCTGAGTGGGTGATCATAGTGATAGGATTAGCCTCTTTGCCGGACAAAGGTAATGATCGGGGATGCACTCTCTTTGATGGAAACCAAGACTGTTGGTAACCGATTTCAATCGTTGAGATTTGTTTTGCAAAATATATTTTATATGAGATATAAAAGTATATATATTACGGTTTCTAATTGTTTGCAAAATGTTTTAATTCCCGGGATCCATGTGAGTAGAGAGTGCAACACTGTTCCTTGTAGCTGAGGGAGAGGTTCTCTCTTGTCGGGCAGTGTTTGATCATTATGGGCTAAGAGGTTAAGTGTAAGACCATTGAGGGTAATACCTGATGGGCTAATCTTGCATCTGCTCACAGTCCTTGGGTATTACAAGGTGGCTTGGCCCAAGGACCACTTAGGGTAATTGTTGGGCCCATAGAGCCCATGTGATGGGTTTCAGGAGGTGCACTGTCCATAACAGCGTATTCGGTCAGGCCTTATAACAAAGGTTGGGCTGAACCCATGTGGCTGATGTGTAGATCAATGTTTGGGTACCACGCCATACAAGGAAGCCCAACTGGGCAGTAGTTTGGAAGGCTAAGTAAGCGCATAACCTTATTGGGCCTAAAGCCCATTTCGAACTGGGCTGATTTGACTAGTTGAATAAGGGGCAAATTTTGAGATTGGATTAGCAGATAGGATTGGGTCTTAACCCTATCCACTCAGAGAGTCCAGATCTAAATGTGATTCAGATCTGGAAACCTCCTAATGAGATTAGGAGAAGGCTGATCTAATCTGCAGATAAGATAAGGGTTTACCCTTATCACTTAAAGGGAATTCTGATCCAAATATGATTTGGATCAGCAACTCCTAATGGGATTAGGAGCTGATCCCTTTAAGGTTATAAAAGAAGGAGGGGGTGACAGCCTTTTGACACACTTCACATCCTGTCTTCAGAGCTGAAATCATAGAAGAGAGAATTCAGCATTACTGCGCTAAATCTCTCTTGCCGCCTCCTTCCTGTCGCCGCCATATCTGCCAGTTTGATCTCCTGTTCTCAGTGGGAGTGATCAAAATCAAATCTTAATATCAGTTCTTTGTGGAAGGACTGATTGGAAGTAGTGCTCACGTGCCATCCAGCTGATTCTTGCGAATGATCTGGTTCTTGTGAAGAACGCTGTTGATTCTGCTCCATCCTGCACTACGCCATCTTCAGTGGGAGCAATTTTTGGTTCTTTCCTTGGGCGTGAACACCTCCATTGAGAGATACTATTTCTTCGTATCAGGTATATCCCTCTCCTACTATTTTTGTCAGATCTAGTTCGGTTCTTGGTTCAAGATTGATCCTTAAAAAATATGATTTTTCTAAAACTGAGAATTCGATTCCCAGTAGGATGGAGAGAAGTTTTTGAAATTCGCCCATTCTATTCTGCAAGATTCGGGCGTCCATACGATGGATATCTCCTCCCTTTAGCTTTGTGAAAAAATGTCAAATGTTATGTCTATATTCAATTTCCCCTCCTAAAATCCTAGATGTTGAGATCTGGCGAGCCTATTTTAATTTTCAACCTAAAAGAGGAAAACATACATGTCATAAGAGATTATTTGGACTTTGACACAACAACAACAAAAACAAAGAACTATATAAAATATTTTTTTAAATCATTACTTGATAAAAATGATTTATTTTGCATGTATATAAATATATAATAAATATGGTCATTTTTCAATCCAATTTATACTATTACTACTAGTAATGGTAGCAATTGTACATTTTAAAATTAAACATTTTTTACAATATTTATATTTATTAAAATACTACGATAATCAATTATTTAGTTATAGTTATTTCATAGACCGTTTGAACTATTTTTGACCAAGTGACTCAATTCAGGTGTTTCTCAAACAATAAACTTTTGATTCATGAGAGTTCTAATTCACAAATGTTCCAATTTATACATATTAGAGAATATCAACCTATTCAAAGATCTCACTTAACAGTTTAAGCTTTTAGGTTGAATGGTTATTTGAGATGTACCAGAGCCACTTTGACCAAATAGTCTAATATTTGATCCTCATTACCCCCATTATAATTAATCAAGTTTCAACACTAGGTTTGGATGGGCCTGTGGTTATTCTCACTTCAAACCTAATGGGCCCTCATGTGAGGAGGGTGTGTTAAAAAATATCAATCTATTCAAAGATCTCACCTAACAGCTTAAGCTTTTAAGTTGAATGGTTCTTTGAGAATACATATTTGACTTTCCATATATATTATTTCAATAAAAAAAAATCCAAATGCATTCTTAGAATAAGTTCAGTGTTATTGGCATCAAATACGGAGAAGTTAAAACTTCAAATTGGAGGAAAATTTGACATTTGAACAAGTATATCCGTGTATATGCATACATTCGAATTGATCAATGTGAGCTATAAGGCAAAAAACTAGTTCAATCACATAGGCACTTTCATTTATTATTACCATATTCATTTGGAGATAGAAAATCATTTTACTAGAGATTCACAAAGTCCTATCATCAATCTCATTGTTAGGAGGCATTTGGCCATTGTGGTTTTTGTCATGGACTCTTTTAATAGGGCTTATTTAATTGCTATGTAGAGGGTCCTGACAAAGTAATGGATATCTTCTTCAACAATTTCCAGCTCAATCTGTAGCAGAATAGACTCAACAGGCAGTTAGTTACTCATATTGTTAGATTAAGCAAATGGATATCCTGGTTGTTTTCCATACCAAATTTGTGGCTGAAAGAAGATGAAACCATAAGGAAATGCGTGAATTGGATTGAATTCTCAAGCTTGAACCTTACGGCTGAGTCTGGCTCGATAGAAAAATAAGAGAAGCAGAAAGGGAAGTTACTTAATGAACTGATCTGTTCCCTTTTAATTTATTAACCTTGATTTTTTTTTCCATAAAGTATCACTAGGTTTTCACTTGCATAAGATGATGAAAAATCCTCTCCTCTGAAACAATTGACAGTGGAAATCCTGCTTTTGATTAATTATACTGTAGTCTTAATTACCACCTCCTTAGGATTTGCCTTATGTTCAAATATTCTAAACAAACTTTCTCCACCATATTGAGCATCAAAGAACAAATGCAGATACCAAGATTCTAAGTAAGGAAACCAGTTTAAACTTTAATGTAACCAATAACCAATACTACGAAGGGGAAGATCAAAGATATCCATCTAATACACCACAAATGAACTCTAGCAATATAGTACAGTAGTACACATGATGCACATGGTCAGGATTTAAAATCTTCCCCATGAAAGAACTAAAACATAAAAGTTACTGCAACAAAATGTACCTGAAGAGTAATATCACCTATAAATATCTGATGTCACACAAAGCTACATGTACAGTCAAGTACAAAGCACCAACCAGCACAAGCAATACTAACAACTAAAATAAATAGGAACAGAAAACATTTTGAATCCTCACAGATAATAGAGAGAGGTGCATAACCCATACCTTCTATATACACTCATTTGCTGTCCCACAGGCAACCAATAGCAGATACAGCAATACAACCAGACAACATTTACAGCATCAATGACACAACAATTACCAACGCAAACCATATTTCAAAAATTCAACCAAAAACAATGTTCTCTATGTTCCAGTCCCATTATTTTACTTGCACATCACCCTTAACTTCAGAAGAAATGGTTTTTGAACTTGGGGATTTCCCAATGATTGCTTTCTTCACCTTCACAAATGAGTGTTTCACCTTTGATATAATGTTATTCGATTGCTTTGGAGTGGATTTGATTTGAATTTCTGGTTTAGGAGGGTCTGCATCTGCTTTTGGGTCATTGCCACTTTTGGACAACTCAGATTTTGGAGCATCAGATTTTGAAATGTCCTCGATCACTTCGGCTGTTTTTTCCATCTTCTCTTCAGCAGATTGTGCAGTCGCCTCTACACTTGTTTGTGATTCCAAATCCTTGGATTCACCAACAGGATCACTAACAGTGACCTTTTCTGGTTTAGGAGGGTCTGCATCTGCCTTTGGGTCATTGCCATTTTTGGACAACTCAGATTTTGGATCATCAGATTTTGACATGTCCTCAATCACTTCTGCTGTTTTCTCCATCTTCTCTTCAATAGATTGTGCAGCCTCCTCTATTCTTTTTTGTGATTCCAACTCCTTGGGTTCACCAACAGGATCGCTAACAGTACTAGCAGCAATGACACCAACTCCCTCCAAGACTAGTGAGTCATCCTTGCTATCCTCTGCTTTTTTATCATCAGTGACCACTTCAACATTTAAAGGAGTCTTCTCTCCCTGAAAAGATTTTTCAGAAACTTGTGGAGAAGAATCAGAACTACAAGCATCCTTGGATTTTGTTGGCTCAAGTAGAGGTGCTTCCTCTATTTTCAAATTCTTCTCTTCATTCCCTTCAACTTTTACATTCTCTTCTTCTTTTTCTTCTTCAAGCTTTTTCACCTCAACAATTGCCTCTTTTGACAACCCTTCAATTGCATCAATGCCACCTTCTTTATTTCTGTCCTCCACATTGACATTTCCTACAGCATCAGGAAGAACAGATCCCCCTTCATCTTCCTTTGAATTGGCTTCTTCTTCCTGACAAATAGAAATAACTTCACCTGGAGATTCAGATACAATAGGCTCCTGGTCTTTAGTGGTTGGTTCTGACTTCAGGAACTCTGTTCCTTCCTTAACCTTATCAACCTTATCAGCCAAGGTTTCCACATCCTTTGTTATTTCACTGTCCACACTTTGCTCGTGCTTGAGTGTCTCAGGTTCTTTCTCATCATCATTGATAACGTCGGTCACTTCTACATCACGAACTAATTGTGCTTCTTCTACTAGTTTAGATTCCAAAACAGAAACTTCATCTGGCTCTTTCTCCACTTCTGCTTCCGATTCATTTACCATACGCGCTTCCAACTGCTCAACTGGTTTATCTACTGCTTCAATTGATAATGGCTCTTGTGGTTTTTCCTCCACCTCAGGAATCGATACTGGCTTCTCTGTTATTTTAGGGTTTAGTACTGTGACATTTTCTGGCTCCTTTCCTATATCGAGTTGTGGTTCTATGATTGCAGACACTTCCAATTGCTCATGTGGTTTGTCTGCTTCAGTTGATGGTTTATTTCTCACAACTGAATATGTCTCTGATTTTTCCTCAACAACCTGAACTGCAGGTTCTGGAGTGGAGGATGTATCTGGTTTCAAATCAGGGCTTGCTATCAATTTAGAACTGTCTTCAACCGGAAAATCAGGTATATTTGATGAATCTTCAGATTCCTTTCCAGCATCGACTGCAGGTTCTGGAGTGGAGGATGTATCTGGTTTCAAATCAGGGCTTGCTATCAATTTAGAACTGTCTTCAACCGGAAAATCAGGTATATTTGATGAATCTTCAGATTCCTTTCCAGCATCGACTGCAGGTTCCAGAGTGGAGGATACATCCTGTTTCAAATCAGGACTTGACACAACTTTGGAAATGTCTTCAACTGGAACATCCGAGCCAGGTGCTTCCACAACCCTTTCTACCTTTTGAACCTCTACAGCTACAGAAGGCTCAATAGGTTTATTTTCCATCTTTTCTTCTGATTCAGTTAAAGGAGACTCAGGAGTTATCAATTCTGCAACTTTCAGTTTTTCTTCTTTATTTGTTATTTCATTTTCCTTTGGTGGAGAAACACCCTCTTCAACAGTTCCTGCAGCTTCATTTACTTTCTTTTCAATTCTCTGCAGTATTTCAAAGAGATTAGGTAAATATGAGTTCTATCTTTCCTCATCAAGCCAATTTATGGGGAAAATAGAAAGACAAAAAGCAGAGTATGCAAACAGTATAGCAAGTCTAGGGGGAGTTATATTTGCAACAATAAATTGTGTCAAATATTCTTCTTCTGCCTCTCCAAGTCAAAACTATAGTTTATAAATTCCTCATGATCAAGGATAAAGAAAGTATTGAAGATACAAAAGCTAATCAAGGTAATAATGGAAAAATAAAACCAGATAAGCAACTTATTGAGTAATCAGTAGACAATATTAAATTGATAATATTTTGAATCTTTCCAGGTTTTGAATTTGAAGTTAATGAACTTGAAGAACCTTTCCTACAAGTTTAAAAGGACAAGAGTGGAGTTTCTGCATTTACTAGTTTGATCAGAATAAGTTAATAACTGGTGAAATGTTCTCCTGAACACAGGAACTAAATCATCACACTAAGCAGAAAGCAAACCTTACTTGGGCCTTATAAAAGAGAAAACAAAGGATCCTACTTTGCCATATTTTTTCCTGAGGCTCAGTTTGGGAAGAGTGCAAATACAAATATGTATAGTGCAAATACAATGCATATTTGTATTTGTACTCCTTCCAAACTGAGCCTGAAGAAAAATGAAAAGGAAAAAAAATTCTGAATTTTGCTTTAACAACCAAGACTGGAATAGATGTTGCTCCTGCACTTGTTCACAAGTCGGTGTTACCTATCTCCCCTCTTTCTTCTTTGTAAAAGAAAAAGGTGTGGTGCAGCCATGTTTTTCCATATAACATCATCTGTAACTCAAGGATGAAAGTCGGTATCCTTTACGAAGAAAAACAAATAGATTAAATCATTCGTGGTGTTATTATGATCGAACTTCCATGAAGCTTATATGAATCTTCTCGCTGCTACTAAGCCTAGATCTTTATAAGCCAAACTTTAAATCAAATAAGTACTGAGCTGGGTTAAAATCCTTTTATTTGGAGGTGTTAACTACAAAATTAAAGGTTGAATCTTTCTCAGTTCTATAGGACTAACTTCCTGAATTCTCCTCCCTAAAATCAAAACAAGGTATTCCCTTAGGGACACCAAAATATGGAAATCCCACCGGGGTTGAACTTATGAAGAACTCGCAAAGTAAAGTCTATCACCAAATCTTAAGTTGGTCTTTCCCGAAATAATCAATAGTGACAGTACAGCAAAAGGCATGAAATTTGAAGCTTTCAGAGTCTTATCAGCTTCAAGCATGTCGAAACCTTCCTGTCTTAATACA
Organism: Nelumbo nucifera; assembly: GCF_055504915.1. NCBI lineage: Eukaryota > Viridiplantae > Streptophyta > Magnoliopsida > Proteales > Nelumbonaceae > Nelumbo > Nelumbo nucifera. The sequence goes on from NC_142652.1 coordinate 66,912,220, forward strand.
TCAGTATTAAAACCGTAATCGGTTCTTCTAGTTGAAACCCGAAATAGAAAACAGAGAGTCGCTTACCTCATCAGTACAATGATCTGATACAACAGTCTCGCTAGCCATGGATTCAAGATTAGAGCAACTCCTCTAAGTTGTTTGTGATTCAAGGGAAAAGGAGGGAGAGAAGAGGAAGGGAAAGAAACAGAGAGGAACTAAAGTATAGTTGGATATTGATAACAACCCAAAACTGGTTCAAGAACCCAAAGAGATAAAAATTAGGAGAGAAAAGAAAAAAAGAAAAAGGAAGTGGACGAACAACGGCACAGGTGGTCACATGAGCTGGTATGATTGGAAACCCATTAATTTTAACAACTCACGACTCCCAAAAAATAAATAAATAATTCTTGCAAGTGCATGATTATATAATGAGATATATATATATAATAAGAGTATCATCTTACTTTGTGAGCAGAAACACTGGATTTTTCCAGGAAGCGACTGAGGTATCAGGTATCTAGTTGAATGTCTTCTTTTTGAGCTGCCAGGAGGACCCCTTTTGTGTCCCTTTCGGCCAAGCAATGTACCTCTTGCTTGGCCCTAGCCCCTTGCCAACACGTGGCTTCCATGGCTACCCTTTCTCTTTCCCTCTATTTCATGATAAATAAAAAAATAAAAGCATTACAACCAGGCTTCAAAAAAAAAAAAAAAAAGAAGCTTACTTCTAAAATTCCTTAAAAGAGAATTAAATTTCTCAATAATCCTAATTGTAATCATAATATTGTAACTGTTTTTTATTTTGTAATTACAAAGTTGAAAATTAGTTTTAGAAAGGTATTCAGCATACATTAAGAGGTAATCCAGGTGGTGCATTGGATGAATTATAGTTTTAAAACCCTCTATTATAAAAAAAGAGCTGTTGATGTAATATTGTACTGTGACCTTAAACGGAGGTAATATCTGATCTTAAATTCGATATCCGAATTCGATTTGATGTCCAACGGAGACTGAAAATTAACATCAGAATTCAAATTTGATTAAATATTTGAATATTTGATTTAATTCGAATTCGATTAATTAATTATTTAGATAATTAATAAATATTTTATTGATATAAAGTATATAAATATATAAATTATTTATATAACTTAATTTTTATATAAAAATTAAATAATCGGTCAAATTCAAATATTTATTGAATCAAATCAGGTCATATCTAAATTTGATCAATTAAATATTTAAATTATCCGAATTCGATTTAATTATATCGAATATCGAATTAAAAATTGAATATTCAAAAACCATTTATACCCCCAAGTATTAGCAGTGATTAATACTAAAAGCTCAATTTGGAAGAAATACAAATAAGTACGATACAAATGCATACAAAACAATACAAATTAAAAGGTTTTAAACTCTACATATTTGTATTCCAAACTGACCCTAAAGAAAAAAAATAAAAAAGCATACATTAACCTGTATGCTTTTCAGCACTATTACAACCATGCCACCAAGTAATTAATTACTATGCTTTGCGATATAAGCTCTAATCTGGCAATCATGTGGAGCTAATTATATTATATCAAGTATTGGCTTACCAAACAAATTATAGTAAGTTCTTGGAGAATAATTAGTCTGGTTGAAGGCTCGGAGCTAGTGCAGATTATAATCAATGAAAAGTACAATAAGGGTTTTGAATTTTGATGTATTGTTTAACAATGTAGAAGACAGACTTTATTTTCAAAGAAAAGTATGCTAGTTTGTAGGTCAATCCGAACAAGTGTCAAGTGAGTTATCTCTTGCAAATATAAAATGTGAAAAGGGTACGCTGGCAATTATATCATGTTTTCATAAATTACAGTGATATTTTGGTAGTTAATAAGAATGTCATTAACAAATAATAAAATAACAGGATAGCAGCATTTTCTTTTTCATGGAAAACCCTCTTATTCTTATCTTCTTTTTTTTTTCTTTTTTAATTATTTAATTATGCTTTTCTCTATGCCACTATAGATAGTATTGGTTAATTAATTATAGTGTCCCTTTCTCCCTTGACCAATTGTGAATCTGAAAACAACCTTCATTGTTTTGAAGCTTTATGTGCATGACACGGTAGCATAGATGTGGGATAAAAGAGTAATTACAGTCAATATTTTTTAAAATAAAAAGACAAATAAAAAAATCTAAGAAGCTAAAGTGTGCACATGAAGCTTCAAAACAGCCCAGGCTGGCTGGGCTGATTTCCCTAAACAACCTAACTTTTGGAGTTGTTCATGTGCTTGACAGCAAAGGGAACGGATGGAAAGAATATATACATCAACATCTATATTTTCTCATTACTTATTTATTTATTTCTAAAATAGATTCTTAATTAATGGGGTTAAATTAAGTATAAAGAGTTTCTCTACACAACCTCATCTATTCTTGCCATGTGGAGGAGGCATCCCATAGAAAATCCGAATCGTTCATCAGATCATACAAGGAGCACTTTGGATCAGCCACTATATGTTCAATACTTTGTACCCTTCTTTGCATTATAGCTTTGATAACAGTTGAAGTGGCTGAACTATTTCATAGTGAATAAATTTTTTAAAGAGGTGATGAACTGCATAATGGCTGAAGCCTAAGTTGGGTTGATTATTTTACTATATTTTTGAATGTTTTATTATTTTAATTATTTTATCCACTAAAATGCAAAGTAATAAGTAAATTAATCCAACAACTTCAGCCCTTATCACACGCCCTTGTTCCATGAGAATAAGGTGAAGAGAAAAATCCAGGGCTACCTCAAGTTCTAAATTAAGCAATTCTATCATAAATTTTGTATTATTATTATTATTATTATTATTATTATTATTATTATTATATTATTATTATTATATTATTATTATTATGATGATGATGATGATGATGATGATGATAATAATAATGATAATAGTGATGGAGTCCCTACTGTATAATCCACTTGGAGAAGGCCCATAAAGGAATTTTGAGGAGCCTTTGCTCTTGGCAGCTTAGTGGTGTTTGATGGGAAAGAAGAAAAAGAAAAAGGCAAGACAGGTAAAGAATGTTTGCCATAAAATAAAATAAAATAAAAGGTGGGATATATGAACATATTACCCATGTTATGTGTTCTGACCGTAGCCCATGTGAATGGAAGGGACCACGTTATAACTTATAAAGGGTGAAGAGGCCCTTTGTTTTCAAAAGGGATATATGCCAGCAGAGAGATGGAGGTATAGAAAATATCTTCAAGTGATTGGCTTTTAGGTTCCTTTTCCTTTTTTTTTTTTTCAACTTTTTATTTGTGTATGTGTCTGTATGTACGTTTCTGTGGGATTTGAGGAGAGAATGGGTCGATTGATTTGAAGATGATAAATTATAAGTAGAATCAAGGGCATATCAGCTTGTATTGAGTTGCACTTTTATTTTATTTTTTTAATTTTTCAAATTAATTTAGGGGTTGAGTTAAGGCGTGTCTATCCCGTGAACTAGGTTAGACCCTGAAACACCCATTATAGAAATATATAAGGGGGTCGTCAATATGATATGTATCAGTCTATACGCCCTGATACATTTCAGTAATTTAATGAAGTCGAGCCGTCCACTTCCAGTAAAGTAGAAATTCTGTATTTAGTTCCCTCCCCAGCTCCATCTGTAATTGTATTTGGTCGTTGAGATATTGGCATTGGCTTTCTTAATCTTATTAATAATGTTAGGGACTGAAGTTGAACCAAATGAAAAGAGAGAAGACCAGTTTGGTTTTGGTTGCTTGTTCAGTTGTTCTTGTGGGCTACTACAAATTCACACGTCGCTCTCATGGCCCCCCGTTGTCTTCCATCTGCACTTCTTTCCAAGTAAAGCATATGGGTTGTAAACCTGATAGACCCGGGCATGCCGGATGCACGGCCCGTATCCATTCCTGACTGAATTACGAATTGATTGGATTGAACTGAAGCCATCATCATCCTTTGGTTTCAGAATATTATATATATAATATTTTGATATCGTCTAAAGGCTAGACAACGGGATTAGCCCATCCTCAACCAAGGGGCAGGTGGGATTCAATCCAAGTCTCTGTTATAATGAGCGGGAGACTTTATCAATCAGCTGGTTGGTACCTTGTTTAGTTTCAGATTAGATTTCCTATCTACAAGAACTCTTAGCATATTTACCTAATGACACGTTTTTTGAGTAAGTACATTTATTTGTGTTCTTTTATTTCCCATGTAAATAAGGCAATGATCATTTTAGCCTTTAAAATCTATTATTAAAAGGGGTATTTTTGTCACATTCAAGTATTGGCAATTTTCCTCCGAGGTGGGAAAGTTATTTGCCCACCTAGGAGATGAGTCGAGTAAGCGATACTCAAGAAAATAAATTTTTCTTGGTCTCCACATAAATCTCAAAACAGAACGTGGGATTCTTGGTCAATGGAAATCCAACTTTCACCTCTCTCAAAATCCAGAAAAAGAACACCCTCTACATGTGTACATTGAAAACATTTCCCTATGAATGATAATAGGCAAATACCTGATATATTTTTAATGTACAACAGTAGTAAAGCATGTGTAGGTGTGGATAGGGGATTTGAATGGAATGAATCAAGTCTGATAATGGGATATGTATATATTGGGGGACCATGAACAGGGAAGACAGAACACTTTTTATATGTGAATTAATATGTAGTAAGATGGCAGAGTAAACCTTACCATTATCAATGTTCTTCTTAGGTCTATTTGGTTCGTAGTGGGAATCGAAATTGAAATCCTTTAGAATCAGAATCGTAATCGAAATGGCCTATTCTCATAATCTGTTTGGTTCAGACAGAAATGAGATTGAAAATTGGAATAAGAAAGAATGAGATTTCATTCTCAAAGGAGGGGGAGGGAATGTCCATTCCCTCAAATGGGGAATGTTATTCCATCAGGAATGGGAATGGGATTCCAAATCCGCCTGACCAAACAGTTAAAATCGGAATAACTTATTTTGATTCCGGTTCCAGACTGAGAGAAAAACAGGGCCATAGTTTCTTTATGAAAGTTGGTAGCTAGGGAGTAGGGTGGCAATCATCCAGCCACCCATCACCCATAACTGTAAATAAAGGTTGATTCAACCCACTAGCCATACCATGGACAAGGAGAACCTCCAGTTGTGTGAGATCGATTCTGCACCTTTACTTTCGGAGAAATGTTCAGTGACCATCTCAAGTTTCAACTACGTGGTATGGAGTGATTTCTTATGTTTGTTATTTTATTCCTATCTGACTACAATGGTGAACTTACTCCCTGTGAGTTCCGATGGATCAATGTCTGGTTCAGTTTCTAAACCAATTAATGAACCGTGTGACTTAAAAAAAGGTGCCAATTGATTTTCTAGGTTTTAATTTTTTAGGGGATTATTCTAGTAGGAAATATAATCCCCTAAACAATGAATGAACGTTCTAGTTCTCCAAGAAACAAAAATAATTTCTGCTATGAAAGAAAAACTGCTACAGTCACTGCAGTCACTGAGGCTCATTCCTAAAACCGAGAATGGGCTTTGGGCCCATTGACATATACTAGGATGGATTAGGCCAACTTGGCCCTTGTACCGATTCAAAAGTAAATCTCAGTTCTCAATTCCATGTTACCGTTTAGGAAGTTTGTTAGAATAGCAGCTCTTAAGTACTAGCAGCATACGAACATGCATTGGAAGTCTAGACCAAGACCAAGACCAAGACCAAGACCTGCATCTTGGATCAGGCCAAACTTGAAACTTGAACGGGTCCAATCTAGATCAAACCATAGATCAGGTGGGCCACTAGGCACTAGGGGATTCCTGACCAATGGTTTACACTACAAACAAGTGAAACCTGTGAAGAAATTAGGCTGGGCTTAGGCTTGGGCTTGGGCTTGGGCTTGGGCCACCATTCTGATTTTTGCATTGAACAGATTTTAAGAGAACACTGTTTTTCTTCTTTTCTTTCAACGGTTGTCAAGTAGAAATTAGGCACTTATAATAGAGAAAAAAAATCAGTAAGATACCAGACCTCGTTACATATTCAGGGGTAGCGTACCAATATTTGGATCTCTAAATAAATGTTCAATCACTTATCAAAAATTAAAAAAAAAAGGATGCTTAATTTAATTATATATTATCTATCTTTTTGTTGACTAAGCGCATGGATGCATCATTCGTTTAAGAAGTCAGAAGCCTGAAGCGAACATGCTTTAATGGCGAAACTCGAGAAAGAGTACATCTGCGACCGTGATTGCTGTGCAGTGGAAACACCCTGATTTCTGAAGCTAGAGAATCATTCTTCGCACTTGTTCGTAACCCCTCTGTTTCGTGTTTAGCTTTTACTCTTAGCCGGACCCAGATCAGATCTGAAGGAACGAGACGCACCGACTACGGTAACCGCGAGAAAGACAATTAGACAAAGCCCTGTTTTTCCTTGGTGTAGGAGGACAGTTCAGTACCTCCGGTATCCTACACTCTGCCGCTGTTGGTGTAGTACAGCTTTCCTTGTTCCATATATCCTTCTCTGATCCATTCTCCCCCTCCGATACCGATACATCGACGTTGACAGATACGAAGACGCAACTCCGATCAGCTGCTCCTTCTAATCCTTCTGGATGCTTCGAGAAGGTCGCCGAGGAGCACCCCTCCGGTGTCATGACAATGCCTTCCGCTGCGTAGACGCTTGCCATTTGCACCCTCAGGCCACAGCTTTTGAAGGCCTTTTGTTGGCGAGGTGTAATTTCGAAACCCAAATCGAACACTGGAATTTGTAATGCGGAAAGGAAAATGATGGGGTCTGTGGATAACAACTCAAACTCAAAGGAAAATGATGGAGTTCGTAGTCTTCTCCTCCAAGTCCAAGTCGGAGTATCGCCGTGGAAGTAAATATTTGGAGGAAACAGAATCAATCAGTGATGATCAACAACCAAAATGGGGAAACAATTTCGATGATTAGCGATCAAGGGAACTGTGATTTCGAGAGACAGGCAAAAGATAGAGATGAAGGGGAGAAGGAAGTGCAGTCGGTTTTAGACATTCAGTTTCAGAAGTAGAGTGGGGGTTTAAAAAAGCAAAGAATCAGCAGGAAGAAGAGTGGTAACTTCTTAGGTGGCAGAAAGGAAACTGGATGTGCCCTAGCGAAAATGAGCGCAGCACGACGCGTTATTAGGTGATAGATGTCAAATTATGCAGAAAGACAAAACAGCATTGTCTATTTGTGTTGGAGCACTGCCAAATTAATTCACATTCACAGCACGGTATAGTCTCTCCTCCAGTCCTCCAGAATCTAGAAGAAGAGGGGGAGAAAGGGGGAAGACCGTGATTGTCACAAAGTTTGAATTTGTTCAAACTTAAAACGCGGTTCGCCAGTTTCCATCGGGAGTCATTGTTGACAAATGAAGGACAAGCTTTGACCAGTTTTGTTGTGGTCGTCGTGTAGTCTCGCGGACTGTGGTCTCAGCAACCAATAATAATGTGAGACGGGATTCCCTTCTCACACCGTCCTCCTCATGACACTTACAGCGATGCATTTGGAATATCTCCGTGCTTATACTTTTCTATTAACGGGTGATGTTGTGAGTATGGTGTGAACTTTGGGGTTAGGCAAAACCTGGCTCCGCACCACACCGTTGCTACATGCGTTTGAATTTCACTTTCAAATTCTACTTTAATATTGTGAACTTTGAGGGATTTTTCAAAAAGTGTCAAGTCTCTGCCGTATCAATTGTTTGTTGAAAATGTAAAAACTATTATTCATTGTTCTTGAGATTAAACTGATTATTTTTAAAGAAAAAGAGAGAAAAAATATGAAATATGATAGAGGGAAATAATAACTGAAAGAAAAGAAATAACTAGAGAATAATGTGTTTCAGATCTAAAGTTAGAGGCCAATGACTTCATTAATCTAGAATCTCAAACACCTTAACCGGTTCAGCCTCAAGATAGAAGACAATGAATAGTGTCTTCTTTTAAAGGGTAATTTTGGTATCTTCAACAGATAGCTGACATTCAATTAACGGCAGGGACCAATTTAACACTTTTTGAAAGTTTAGGTACTACAATGACCTGTTTGAAAGTTCAGGTACTAACTTGACACTACCCCCAAAGTTTATGATACTAAAGGGGAATTTTCCCTTTCTAATAAGGTAAATTTGAAACACATGGGCTCGAGTTAGGAATGACAATGGTGTGGTGTGGAGCTAGGTTTTGCCTATCCCATCCTCGACCCCGAACTCAAAGTCTTAAATGCCTCGCCCCGTGGGGCTAGAAACCCTAACCCCATCTTGCATGCCCCGCCTCAACCATACGAATTTGTATATTTATAAATTTATTTTTTTTATTTTTTCTAAAACCTATCTAGAATTATTTTACATTATTTAATATAATATAGTATAATATATAATATAATCTATACTATATTATAAAGCGATTAGGTCCCACACATCAGCAACCCTCTCCTTCTCCCACTCCCCCTTCTCTGTCTCTCCTTAAACCTCTCTCATTTCTCCCTCACCCCTTTGTAGCTCTCTCATTCACTCTCTCTCTCTCTCTCTCTCCTCTTCTTCCCTACCAAGCCCACCCATTAAGCCATGTAGCAAGGGAGTTAGTTATAAGGAAAGAAAGAGAGATTTGGTTTTATAATATCCAGGCAAGTGGCATCACTATCCCCCTCCTTCCCCTAAATTATCCCTAATTCCTATTTATCCTCTCCCACATTTGATATATATCTATCTAAACAAAGTTTAAATTAAAAAAATAAGAATTATTTAAATAATACAATGAAATCATATAATAACTTTCAAATATTTATTATAAACACAAAAATAATATTTTTATGGATTATTCAATTTAATAACTAAATAGTATTTTAAAAAATTAAAAATTAAAAATTATTTAAATGTTACTCACATAATAACAATTTAAAATTAAAAAAATATTATTTAAATTATTCAATAACTAAATAATTTAAATAAAAAAATATTAAAAATAGCTAACTACTTATATAACATAATATTGAACATTATGTAATAACTTTAAAATAAATAAAAATTTTAAATATTTGATATATTGTTGAAATATTTAACATTAATAAATTTTAAATAGTTAGAATAACAAAATCATGAAATAAATTTAAAAAATTTCTTACAAGTAGAAAAGTAATTATAGTAGATTTCATAATATTTGAATTAATAATATAAAAAAGTTATATAAAAATAGTATAAATTATAATTTTATACATTATTAAATTCAATATATAATTAATATTTTAAAAATATAAATAATGGAATTACTTGAATAAATAAATAATATTGTAAATAACTAATTTTTAAATAAGTTAAATATAAAAAAATTAATAACTAAATCATATTTTGGATATTAATTAATAACTAAATCTAATTTTTGTTTTGTTATTTATTGTACTTATTGGATTTATTACATTTTTTATAATTTATTGATTTATATTTGTTAGAGATTAAACTATTATTGGATATTACACTATTTATTGACTAATTTAATATATTTCTAGTATTTATTGTGTTTTCATAATTATTGTATTCATTGTATATTTATTAGTTATTTGTTGTATTTTCATTATAAATTTATTCTCAAAAGTTATTTATTTTCTCTATAAATTATCAATTGGAGATTAAACTATTGGTATGTATTAGAAATTAGATTATTAATTTAGCTAAAATTAGGAGTGCTTATAGGTCATTTTGGTTCGGTTGAATGCTGTTTGGCCAACTAAACCAACTTGGTTGGGTTGGGGAATTGGTCACCCAAAACTAGATGTTCACGGGCCAGGTAGCCCAACTTGTTGGCCTGGCTTGGCCCATTATAAATCGGCCTTGGTCAACATTTTAAGCCCAAAGGCTTAGGGTTGGGCTTTAAACATTAGGCCAAATTATTTTTTGGGTTGGGCTTAGTCTTTCCCAAATAAACCCGGCCCAAGCCCAACCCGATAATATTATATAGTAAAAAATATAATATATATTAATAATACATAAAATATATATTATATAATTATATAATTAGTAGTGAAAAAGGTATTGATGGTGCGCGATCTGGCTACTCTTAGCTGGAGGGCGATCCGAACTCCAATTGGGTGGCGAGCTAGACCAATTTGCAAAACAGTGGATCAGAGAACTCAGGGTAGCTAACCCGGCAAGGTCGCTCCGATGCTTAAGTCAGTACTTATGCTGTGAATGCGAGCTGAATGCTTGAGAGCTTGAGTGCTAGTGAGTAGAATAATCATGCGTACCTTTGCCTTGAGGTTTCATGTCTTTATATACTAGAGCAGTCGTGGGCCTTACGAAAGAGCTCTAGGATCTCCGGGCTGTGGAGATAAGGTTTGTTCCATTTTTTAAGGAGAGTAATATGTTGATAAGGTTTATCGTTTACCTCTGATTCAGGTGGAGCCGGGACGAGTTCTCATCGTGATCTCGAGAAATTCGGGATCTGTTGGGGAGGCCTTTGGAGTCGGTTATGTAGCATTTTGGCTCATTAGCTCCGAGCTAGAACTTCGATTCTTTATTCCCAAACTGGATTGGGTGTCGAGGTGCCTCTACACCGAGGTGGGTTTTGGGCCGAGGTGGCTGAATACCCAAGTTCCGAATGTTGCGAACTGGGTTCGCTTGGCTGAGTTGTCACCCCTTGATCAAATCGCGCCCACGTGTCCCCTTCATGCTAGGTCGTGCCAAATCACCCTTCATTAATTGCCCCCCACTCCTTGTGCCAGGGGTCCCAACCCGGTGCGGGGAGTTCATGACGAGTCTAGGCGGATTTGGCACAAAGTCTAGACGACTTGAAGGGCGAACCGTTGGTCGGACCTGTTCAACAACTTGGCTCAACCATGAAATGGCCCAGGTCGCGTCTCAGCAACGTGCGGACGTCACATTGTTTATAGACTCTACGGACGTCAAAACACACACTAAATCGATTTCAACCTCGGGGGGTGTGCAACCGGTTTCTTTAGGAACCATCAGATCGTCTTGATCTCGACCGTTGATTCCCGAATATACTGGCTATAATAGGGGCCAAAGGGACCATTTCCCTCGCCACAAGTCCGCAAATCCGCAATTTTTGATAGACAGTTTTGTATGCCCTTAGCTCCAATCAGTTTTGATGTACTTTTGACATTTAGTGTAAATGAATAAAGTGCAGGTTTGATTCATGTTGAATGGTATGTTTCTATATAAGACCCTTAAACTGGAGACTTAATGAGACTCAGGTTAGTTTAGAATGTTCAAAGCCGTTGGATAAGTTTGGGGAGATTTATCCTGCCAAGGTTGACACTGGTGTGTTGCCAAGTGTTGGGGTGGCCTGTCTCAGCTGTCAGGGTGAGACCCAAAGCACATGCAGTGTAGGACTAATTGAATCTTTGAACCGGACCAGATTTCCAGTATTGCCCTGGACCTTAGTGATTGATGGGCAAAACTGGAAAGTTACACCTAACCCCTAAACTCGAGTATGACACTGCACTAGGTGTCGAATTGGGCTATCTTTGATATGCCAATCAGTGAGATCCTTAGCGGGGGTCAAAACCTGGGTATATTGGGACAATCTGAGAATTCATTTGAGTGGGTGATCATAGTGACAGGATCAGTCCCTTTGTTGGACAAAGGTAATGATCGGGGATGCACTCTCTCTGATGGAAACCAAACTGCCGACAGTTGATTTCAATCGCTGGAATTTTGTTTTGCAAAATTTATATATATGATATATAGATATGTATGGTTTCAAAATGTTTGCAAATGGTTTTAAATCCCGGGATCCATGTGAGCAGAGAGTGTAAGGCCATTTAGGGTTACACCTAATGGGCTATCTTGCATCTTCCCACAGTCCCTAGGTTTTTATAAGATGGCTTGGCCCAGGGACCACTTAGTGTAAGTGTTGGGCCCATAGAGTCCATGTGATGGGCTCAGGGGGTTCACTGGGCTCTCTAGTGAATTCGGCTAGGCCTTGTAACAAAGGCTGGGCCGAACCCATGTGGCTGATGTGTAGATCAATGCTTGGGTCCCACGCCATACAAAGAAGCCCAACTGGGCAGCAGTTTGGAAGCCTATTGAGCACTTAATACGTATTGGGCCTAAAGCCCATTTTGAACTGGCTGGTTTAATTACCCACTTAAAGGGGCGAATTTCAGATTCAAATAAAGATTTGAATATGGTAATCTCCTGATAAGATCAGGAGTGGACTGACCTTATCTGCAGATAGGATTAAGATAATTCCCTATCCAAATACATATTTGGATTGGGATAACTCCTAATAGGATTAGGAGGTTTCTTAATCACTAAGAAAGAGGAGAAATCCTAGTCTTGAATTACTAGAATTTGAACCAAGGTTTTCAGAAGAACCTCCCCCTGCAAATTGAGATTGGATCTCAGAAACCCTAGAGAGAAGAAAAGCAAATACGCCAACTTCAGCTCTAGAGTTCTTATTCAGCCACCGCCGCCATTCACTGCCTAGTTCGATCTCCCTGAGAGGGAAAGATCAAGAAGGTGTTCTTGATATCAGTCTTTACTGAAAGACTGATTGTGTACGGTGCTCTTCTCTTCCATCGAATTCTTGTGAAGAATTTGGTTCATAGGATGAACACTGCTGGTTCTGCTTTAGCATCGCTGCGTCATATTCAGTGGGAACAGATCTTGGGAGTATTCTTTGGGCGTGAACACCGATGTTGGGAGATACCGATTCTCCGTATGAGTTATAACCCTTCCCTTTCTTTTTGGTTCAGATCTGGTTCGATTTTGGTTTGATTGGATCCTTGAATATTGTATTATAAAATCAGGGAATATGATTCCTAGTTTGAAGGGAGGAGAGAAATTTTTGAAATTCGCCCACCCTATTCCGCTGCTTTCTTGGCATCCATATGATGAATCTCTCCCTCCTTTCAGTGGTATCAGAGCCAGGTTCGAATCTTGAACCAAGAAAATCAGATCTGAACCTGCGCAAATGGGTAGAAGCTGTTCTACCTGGATTTGTGCAGATTGTTGTTTTTATTCCAAGAAATTGTTTCTGGATGTGGGCGATTGATCTGAAATTAATTTTGTTAAATCTGAAATTTATTTGGAATTGTTCTTGATTTATTTCTTGATTTAATGGGTTGTTCGTACATGGAGATCGAAGTGCAGATTTGGCGCAGATAGACTGCGCAATCTTTTTGCAGTTTCTATTCTATTCGATCTGTAAAATATTTTTTTATTTTTCTAGGCTGAATGTATAGGATTCAATCAAGAATGTAATTAATTAATAGAAATTAGGGTTCTATAATTTCTTATTTTCTTGATTGGAGATGGCGACGGCGCTGGAGATTTGCAGATTGGAATATCGCATTCTGCGTTTTGTAGTTTATCAAACTGTGGCCCTTGATTATTGACCTCTGTTTTGCAAGTGGTACGAACAGTCCATATCTGATTAGTGATTGTCTAAAATCAGAAATATTAATTTCAGATCTTTCTTGAATTAAAATTTGGTTTTGGACCGTTTCAGACCAGATTGGACCAAATCTAGGGTTCGAACGGGGCTGTTCTCAGCCTTGATTTCTCCCACTTTCAGGTCTGAAACTAATCTTTAATTGGAAGAACCAATTCGGCCCAACCTGTAAAGCCCAGTTTTAAAGGGTTAAAACTGCAAAAGTCCACTTTTGTGTAAAAGCTATATAGGCCGAACTGCTAACTGCTATTCAGCCCATATACCTAGATAATGTTAATTGTTAATATTATGGATTATAATTGGGCTTGTTAATGGGCTTTACAGCAAGTAATTGATTGGATTAATTCCTCCATTACATGCGATGTGTGGATGTTTGATGTGCTGCGACCATGGGCCATAAGCATTTGGCCCGTGATGATACGATAGTGGCTCTTGCGCACACCATGGCTGTATGCACATCATTGCCATGGTGTCCCTTACGATCATTGGATGACCCCTTCCTTTCATGGTGGACCCCACAACCCTGAAAAGGGTCGCGTAAGGAAACCCTAGCCGAATTGGGCCACCAGAAATCTGACTTTATGAAAGTCAATGGGAGCCACTTTTGTTTGACCTAAATTAACTAGGGCGTAAAATCTTGTTCCCTCCAGTAATATGAGTGCATGTGATAGGTAGATCCATATGATGGACTCTCTAAAGGCCTTCCGTCATTAGCACGATGAAGGGTCCTTCAGTAACGAGGAAACACACCATAAAATTGGGCTATCCATTTGTTGTTGGGTCTACCAGAGTGTTTCATAAGATGATAGGGGCATCATAGACCGATGTGGGAGAGGCTTCACCAGAAAATGGGAACTCTCTCACGGTACCTTGGTGTAACCTGAATATGATGGGTGAGCACTCACTGGACAGAAAGGTTTACCCTAAAATGGTTATGAACCTTGTCTGACAGAGGCCAAAGGGAAACTCATACGATGAGTGGATATGATCCGTCACAGAAAGGTGGTGGGGTTATGCAGCTAAAACAGTTGGCTACACGCACCCTATGTGATTTCCCACATTTCCAGAGACATCTCGCCGTCTCCGTCACTGAGATAGGAGAGAAATCTCAGAGATGAACAAATGGGAATGGAACATAGATTAAAAGCCATATCTATGTAGGTAACATGAATCAATCTAAGGTTGTGGACTAACGTTTTGATGTTTTACCAGAAAATGGCAAATGGACAATTTGCTAAGTTGCTTGACGACAACAAACTTAAGTGCCCAAACTATGCCGACTAGTATAGAAACCTTATACTAGTCCTGACTTTAGAAAAGTTAAATAAAGCGGCAAAGAATCCTGCACTGGATCATCCGAGAGATAGGGCTTTAAAAGCCCGCAGAAGGGAATACCAAGAATGGGAGGAGAAAAACTCCCTAGCCCGCTGCTATATCATAGCCTCTTTAGATAATCCGGTACAGAGGTAGTTCGAACAAATTGAACTAGCCAAAGACATATTGGATAGTCTAAAAACTATGTACGAAGAGCAGAATCGTTCTACTTGTCAAAAGGTCCTGAAACAGTTCATGACCGCGCAGATGACCAAGGGGCAGCAAGTTCATGACCATTGTCTCCAAATGATGGGTTACATAAACGAGCTGGAGACCCTTGGGTCCAGGCTAGATCTGGTCACACAGATAGACGCCATTCTTAACTCCTTGCCTCCGTCCTTCAATCCGTTCATAATGAATTATAATATGAACAAGCTGAATGTTAGCGTTCAAGAGCTCAGCAACCTGTTGCAATGAGCCAAGGAACTGATTAGAAAGGATGAGCCGATAGCCATGCTTGTTGAACCTGACAAATCTGGCAAGAAGAGGAGAGCAAAGAGGAAACCCCAGAAAAATGCCACTAAATCTAAGAAACAAAAGAAAGACAAGGCATCCGATGCCTGTCACTTCTGCAAGCAGGCCGGCCACTAGAAGAGGAACTGTCCTGCCTACCTAGAATCTAAGAAAGGTACTTTCGAAACTTGTGTCATGGAAACTAATATCTTAGTTGCTTCTGTGTCCTGGTGTATTGACTTCGGGGTTTCAACTCATGCGTGTAATTCACTGTAGGGGTTCAAAGTAAGTAGAAGGTTGAGGGAAGGAGAAGTGACACTTTACTTGGGGACTTCTGCAAGTGTTGCAGCTACGGCGATAGAAACCGTAGAATTAGTCTTTAGAGAAGGAATACTTGTACTTAAGGATTGTCTTTATGTACAAAACTTAAGAAGAAATCTGATTTCTGTTTCTAAACTGCGTGCTGATGGATATACTGTCTATTTTAGTAATATGATTACTATTAAAAGGAACAATAAATTCATCGCATGCAGGGAACTGGATAACAGTCTCTATGTTCTACATCCTTCTCTAGAAACTAACTTAAACGAAACTACGTCGATCAAAATCCCCAAGAAAAGGACTCATGATATAGTTAGTCCCATGTGCCTGTGGCATTACCGACTTAGCCATATCGGTGTTGACCGAATCACAAGACTGGTAAAGGATGGTCCTTTGGATTTTCTAACCATAGAAGATCTTCCCACTTGTGAGCCTTGCCTCTAAGGTAAGAAGACAAAACGGCCATTTAACGGTAAGCCTAAAAGATGTAGAGACACGCTTGACCTTATACATACTGATGTATGTGGTCTCTTGAGTGTTAGGACTCATAACCAACATGTGTACTTCATCACCTTCACCGGTGATTACTCACGATATGGTTACGTGTACCTAATGAGACAGAAGTCTGAATCCAAAAGGTTCAAGGAGTTCAGACCGGAAGTCGAGAAATAGTTAGGGAGAAAATTAAGGCCCTTTGATTAGATCGAAGTGGCGAGTCTCTCTCTGACGAATTCAGGGACTACTTGAAGGCCAATGGGATAATATCACAGTTAGCTCCTCCTGCAACACTACAACTTAGCGGTGTTTCAGAGAGGAGGAATAGGACATTGTTGGACATGGTCCGGTCACTTCTCACACGCTTGGAATTACCCACATCCTTTTAAGGATATGCATTGGAGACTACAATCTACGTGCTGAATCGGGTTCCAACCAAATCGGTTCCAAAAACTCCATACGAACTTTGGACCGAAAAGAAACCAAGTGTCAGACACTTGAAGATTTGGGGTTGTCCTGCGCACGTTAAAAGAACAAGTACGGACAAGTTGGAGTCCAAGACCAGTCGTTGCCTATTTGTAGGCTACCCAAAGGATTCGGTCGGTTATCTATTTTATGACCCAAGTGATCAGAAAGTGTTCTGCAGTCGAAATGCCCAATTCTTAGAGACCGATTATATCCTGGACACCCATCGTCAGGAAATAGTTCTTGATCAGGAGAGCTCAGGAGCAGTGGGAGATGTCCCACAAGTTCCAGGTAGTGACCAACCTAGAAGATCCACCCGGGTATCCAGGCCACTAGTCCGTTATGGTTATGACCAGGATAGTTACCTAATGGAAGCCTTGACTAGTGAGGAGGATCCTGTGACTTACGCGGAAGCTATGTTGGACATAGATTCCCAGAAGTGGATGGAGGCCATGAGTGCCGAGATGGACTCAATGGAGGCCAATGGAGTCTGGACTCTAGTAGATCTGCCCTCCGGGGTAAAAGTAATCGGTTGCAAATGGATCTATAAGAGGAAGAAGGGCCCCGATGGCAAGGTTGAGACCTTCAAAACTCGTTTGGTAACGAAAGGGTATACTCAGAAAGAAGGCATCGACTATGAGGAAACCTTTTCTCCCGTGACCATGCTTAAATCCATTAGGATCCTGCTAGCTGTAGCAGCATACAATGACTACGAGATTTGGCAGATGGATGTCAAAACCGCGTTCCTGAATGAAGATCTTAGTGAAGATATCTACATGCAGCAGCCGCAAGGCTTCATTGCTGCTGGTCCGGAACACATGGTATGTAAACTTAATAGATCCATATATGGACTTAAGCAAGCTTCTAGGAGTTGGAACATCCGTTTTGACTCTACAGTCAAATCGTTTGACTTTGAGCAGAATCCGGATGAGCCCTGTGTTTACAGGAAGTCTAGTAGGGATAAGATCACCTTCTTGGTGTTGTATGTGGACGATATCCTACTCATTGGGAATGATGTAGGAATGTTGACTTTGGTCAAAGTGTGGCTTTCACAACAATTCGCCATGAAAGATCTTGGATAAGCTTTCTATATACTGGGTCTTCGACTCTATAGAGATAGATCGAAGTGGATAATTGGATTATCCTAGGCTGCTTACATTGACAAAATTGTCAAAAGGTACAACATGGAGAACACCAAGAAAGGAAACGTTCCTTTTAGGCACAGAGTCACTCTCTCCAAGAAGACGTCTCCCAAGACTTCTGAGAAGATTGAGGGCATGAAAGGCGTTCTCTATGCCTCAGCCGTAGGGAGCATCATGTATGCCATGCTGTGCACTCGCCCTGACATCGCTAAGGCGGTGAGGTCATAAGCAGGTTCCAGGCCAACCCAGGGCAGGAGCATTGGACTGCTGTGAAGAACATACTCAAATATCTTCGAAGGACAAATGAGTTTTGTCTGGTATTCGATGGTAGTTCACTACAAATTCTGGGGTATATTGATACTGATTTCCATTCGGATCCAAATGATAGAAAGTCTACATCTGGGTATGTCTTCACGATAGGATTGTGTGTTGTTTGCTGGAAAAGTAGCAAATAGGGGTCCACGGTAGATTCCACGACCGAGGCCAAGTACATTGCCGCAAGTGAAGCTGCCAAGGAAACCGTGTGGATGAAAAAGTTCATTCACAAGTTAGGAGTGGTTCCATCCAGCACATCACTCATCCTATTGTTGTGTGACAACAATGGAGCGATCGCTCAAGCTAAGGAGCCTCGAGCCCACTCGAAGTCAAAGCACATCGAGAGGAAGTACCATGCATTGCGGGAGATTGTTGGTAGAGGGGATGTCCTGATTAAGAGGGTAGCATCAGCGGATAATGTGGCAGACTCATTGACTAAGCCACTTACACATAAAGTGTTTGTGAAACACGTGGAAAACATGGGACTCCGGCTTGTACCAGATTGGACCTAAGTGCAAGTGGGAGCTGTTAGACAGTTTTGTATGCCCTTAGCTCCAATCAGTTTTGATGTACTTTTGACATTTAGTGTAAATGAACAAAGTGCATGTTTGATTCATGTTGAATGGTATGTTTTTGTATAAGACCCTTAAACTGGAGACTTAATGAGACTCGTGTTAGTTTAGAATGTTCACAGCCGTTGGATAAGTCTGGGGAGATTTATCCTGCCAAGGTTGACACTGGTGTACTGCCAAGTGTTGGGGTGGTCTGTCTTAGCTGTTAGGGTGAGATCCAAAGCACATGCAGTGTAGGATAAATTGAATCTTTGATTCGGACCAGATTTTCAGTATTGCCCTGGACCTTGGTGATTAATGGGCAAAACTAGAAAGTTACACCTGACCCCTAGACTCGATTATGATACTGCATTAGGTGTCGGATTGGGCTATCTTTGATATGCCAATCAGTGAGACCCTTAGAGGGGGTCAAAACTTGGGTATGTTGGGACAGTCAGAGAATTCATCTAAGTGGGTGATCATCTAGGTCTAGGTTGGTACAGAGCTCGTCGTCGTTCATTTCCTCATCATAAGCCTCCAATCGTAATGTGGGCACCTCTATTTCCACCGGGATCACCGCTTCTGTACCATACGTGAGGTTGAAAGGAGTCTCTCCCTTTACGGTCTTAATAGTAGTTCGGTAGGCCCAAAGGGCACTGGGCAGTTCATCCACTCAAGGTAGTCCGAAGCGACATACTATGTTTTTCCAAAAGAAATTTTGTATGTTGCGGGCTGTGATTGTTACCAAGGGTTCGGCTTGTTAGACAGTGTATGCCCTTAGCTCCAATTAGATTGATGTACATTATGACCTTTATTGTAAATGAATAAAGTACATATTTGATTCATGTTATAGTGGTGTGTTTCTATGTAATACCCTTAAACTGGACACTTATGAGACTCGTGTTAGTTTAGAATGTTCACAGCCGTTGGATAAGTCTAGGGAGATTTATCCTGCCAAGGCTGACACTGGTGTAAAGCCAAGTGTTGGGGTGGCCTGTCTCAGCTACCAGGGTGAGACCCGAGGTACATGCAGTGTAGGTTTACTTGAAACCCTGAACCAGATCAGATTTCCAGTATTGCCTTGGACCTTGGTGATTAGTGGGCAAAACTAGAAAGTTACACCTGACCCCTAGACTCGATTATGATACTGCATTAGGTGTCGGATTGGGTTGTCTTTGATATGCCAATCAGTGAGACCCTTAGAGGGGGTCAAAACCTGGGTATGTTGGGACAGTCCGAAAATTCATCTGAGTGGGTGATCATAGTGGCAGGATCAGCCCCATTGTCGGGCAAAGGTAATGATCGGGGATGCACTCTCTCTGATGGAAACCAAAATTGCCGACAGTCGATTTCAATGATTGAAATTTGTTTTGCAAAATATATTTATATACGGATATACTATATTTATTACGGTTTCAAAATGTTTGCAAAATGTTTTAATTCTCGGGATCCATGTGAGTAGAGAGTGTAGCACTATTCCTTGCAGCCGAGGGAGAGGTCCTCTCTTGTCGGGTAGTGTTTGATCATTATGGGCTGAGAGGTTAAGTGTAAGACCATTAAGGGTAATACTTGATGGGCTGATCTTGCATCTGCCCACAGTCCCTGGGTTTTTATAAGGTGGTTTGGCTCAGGGACCACTTAGTGTAAGTGTTGGGCCCATTAGGAGCCCATGTGATGGGCTTCAAGGGGTTCAGTGTCTTTTCAGTGAATTCGGCCAGGCCTTGTAATAGAGGCTGGGCTGAACCTTTGTGGCTGATGTGTAGATCAATGTTTGGGTCCCACACCATACAAAGAAGCCCAACTGGGCAATAGTTTGGAGAGTTATTGAGCACATGGACTTATTGGGCCTAAAGCCCATTTCGAACTGGTTTAGTTGGACTAGTTAAAGAGAGGGGCGGATCTGGGATTGGATCAGCAGATAGGATAGGGTCTTACCCTATCCACTCAGAGAGTCCAGATCTGAATTTGGATTTGGAAACCCCCTAATGAGATTAGGAGAGAGCTTATCTAATCTACAGATAAGGTAAGGACTTATCCTTATCACTTAAAGAGAATCTAGATTCAAATAAGGATTTGAATAAGGAAACTCCTAATGGGATTAGGAGTTGATCTCTTTAAGTCTATAAAAGGAGGAGGGGGCGAACCATTCAGTTCATTCCATCACATCCCAGCATTCCAGAGATCAGATCTCAGATCATACAGAGAGAAGACAGCAACAGTGTGACTGCGCCATCTTCTCCCTGCGTTCTCCTCCAGTTTCCGCCATAGCCAGTTCGATTTTCATTGTTATAGGAGCAATCAAGAAGCGTTCTTGATATCAGTTTTTGGTGAAAAACTTATTGGGAGTCATGCTCACCTACCCTCTAACGAATTCTTAGTGAAGGAATTGGTTCTTTGGAAGAACACTACTGATTTTGCTCCATCCTGCACTGTGTCATCTTTAGTGGGAGCAGTCTTTGGATCCTTCCTTGGGCGTGAACACCTCCATTAGAAGATATTATTTCTTTGTATCAGGTATATCCCTCTCCTACTGTTTTGGTTCAGATCTGGTTCGGTCCTTGGTTCAAGATTGATTTTTGAAAAATGCAGTTTTTCTAAAATAGGGATTGTGATTTCCAAGTGGGAGAGAGAAATTTTTGAAAATTTGCCCTACCTTCCTGCAGGGTTCGGCTATCCATATGATGGATCTCTCATCCCTTCACGACTTCTTGACTTGCTTCTTTTTCTGCTCGGTGACTTGCTTTTCTTCCTTTTCTGCCCACCATTGCTCGTTCCTTCATTCTCTCTCTTCCTCTTTTCCGGTGGTGGGTTGTCGATCTTTTGATTGATCTCCTCCTCGGTACCGATGAACTGATCTGCTAACTTAAGAAATTCGATGATGTCCTTTGGTTTGTTAGCTACCACATGCCACTTAAACTCTTTATGGGTGATTCCTTTCTTTGCTGTAGTGAGTCGTACCGACGATTCGAGGTCCGGTATCTGCAAGCAAGTGTTGTTGAAGCGCTTAATATAGCTTCTGATTGATTCTCCTTCCCTCTGAACCACGCGTTCAGAAGGCTTTCTTGCGATTTCGGACACTTCTTGTTGGTAATGAAGTGTGCAGTAAACAAGTCGGTGAACTGGGCCAGCTTTTGATAGAACACAGTGCGAGGTTTTGATACCAAGTTCGGACTAACCCCTTAAACGTAGTGGAGAAGGCCACACACATGTAGGACTCATCAGCCCCAGCTAGGTGCATCTGAGACTGAAAAGAGTTCACATGGTCGTTGGGGTCAAACGACCCGTCATACTTGTCTAATGGGGGCATCTTAAAATCTTTTGGCATTGGAGTTTTCAAGAGATCGGGAGAGAGAGGGGATGACCGGCAAAGTAGTGGACATGTAGTCTTTGTAGCCACCGAGCTCATTTCTTCCTTTCCTTTGGCTTGTTCTGCTTGCTGGCCTAGCTTCGCCGGCGGGCTGTTCCAGCCGAGGGGCGGCGTGTTTTGTGATGTCGCCACTGCTGCCTCTTCACCGGCTCAGCGTTGATGCTGCTAACTTCAATCTGGTCTGGTACTTTAGCATTATCGCGGGGTAGATCCTGGTTCCTTCTCGTTGGATTCTCTTGGTTGTGGAGCTCGAACTGGCTATCACGAAGGGCGGAGGGGTCTTGTCTCGAGTTTGCACCTCGAACTCCGAACTGGTTATTATCTGCTCGCGAGCCATCATTTTCTTGCTGGGAGTACCGAGGCAGATTGAGCTGACTATCCCCATACCTGTTTTTGAGATTTCCTTGCGAGACTGGAGGAGTGTGTTGACCATCTCTCCTCTCATGGGGCAAAACCTGACTCTTGAGAGGAATCGGTACTTGCGAGGTCTCTTCACCCCGATGGGGAGATCAGATGATGTTCTGGTTGGTTCCAGGCCGATTCGGGTTCTGGCCCTGACGGGGCCCTAGGTGTCGGGGTAGAACCGGCTACTGGTTCAACTACAATGGAGGGAACCGGTGCTGATAGTGCT
Organism: Nelumbo nucifera; assembly: GCF_055504915.1. NCBI lineage: Eukaryota > Viridiplantae > Streptophyta > Magnoliopsida > Proteales > Nelumbonaceae > Nelumbo > Nelumbo nucifera. The sequence goes on from NC_142652.1 coordinate 66,934,753, forward strand.
GGTACAAATTGTACTACTGGTACTGCTGGAGGGAACTGGTGCTGATACTGCTAGTACAAATAGTACTGCTGTTACTGCTAGAACTGTTAGACCTGCTGCATCTGGATCTGAATTGCTCGGACGCACTGAACGAGGTCATGAAACTGGGAATGCCCGATTCCGGAGGAAACCACGAATATCTTAGAGAAAATCGCGCCTACATTAAACTATATCAAGAATTATACAGTTGTTGTATATGTGACTATGAGTATATTATATAGTTATGTAGTAATGTCTACTACTGAATTATAGAGAAATTGCAAGTTGCAACAAGTATCAGTTATGTAGTAATGTCTTCTTTCACAAAAAGAAGACCAGCCCATATAACCTTTAGCTCCACTTAAGCAGAACCTTGAGATATTCTGCAATAACTAGCACCTGCAGCACAAAAAACATTTTGATTAGTTCTAATAACAAATACATAAGACACAAACTATCATCTTTTATGTCACCATAGCACTTGCAATAACACATAAAACACAATAGTAGTAGTATTTTATTCAAAGCTCTATTTGCTTCACCATTAATGGGAACAAAATTTTCTAATCCATAAAAGATGAGTTATGTTTTTTTGGCTCTTTCACAAGCAAAACTTTGCTTGTTTGTCCCTTTTAAATGGAAAGCAAATACAACCTATGTGAAATTCCTTTCTTAGGCAGAAAAATACTAGGTGTTTAAAGCAGAGATGCTATTCATGCGAAGGGCCAAAACATCCAATGTAAGAGAGAAGCTTATGAGAAAACAAAAATATAAGAAGCAGATAAATGACTGGAATGAACATTTTGACATTCATCTTATAGCCCTTGCATGAATGTAAAACAAAATATCAAATAATAGACCATGTGATCCAAACAGGCAACCCTCCCTCCATAGAAGGTCTTCTCAATGGGACTTAATGAAGAGAAGAGGGCACAAAAAAGAATAGACCTTGTGATCCAACCACAACAAATGTAGAATGGTCAGTGACACTATTGATGCAGTACAGGAGAAGGCCGATAAGTTCTACGGAGAAGTATGAACAGGCCTAATGCAGAATTCTGAATTCTGTTGCAACTCTATAAACATTCAAAAGGTCAAAAATCCACACCCTATGCACCCATATCCGCCTGTGAATTGGCATCAATTCTAAGCTGGCATCTACCCCAAATGTACTTTAGGCCTATGAATTCTAACCCTGGGCTGAACAGTCATTCTCCCTAAGTTCTATGCAAGTTGGGACCATTCCAAGACACATAAGAAGCAGAGATGGCACCATCGGCCCAGCTTAGTAAATATTTACCAATATAGCATCATCACAGGAATTCTATCTTAGTACGTTTTTACCAAGTTGGTGCCATCATAGAGTTTCCATCTTAGTTCATTTATACCAAGGTAGCATTATTTCGAATTTATATTCAATTAGGGCTTTCCTTTTGAAGGATTTTAGTAGGATTCTATTTTGGAGTGTTTTTTTAGATTAGGATTTTCTTTTTTAAGGAGTTTTAGTAGGATTCTATTATGGAGTGTTTTCATATTAAGAATAGGAGACATAAGGGTGTATGCCTATATAAAGAATAGCTAGGGGAAGGCTAAGGCAGTTCTCTTGTTATTAATTTTCTCTTAATTGTTTAGTGAAGAATTTTTCTTCCTAAAATTCAGCTTCTACTCTTTTCTTTGAAGCTTTTCTCACGTGTTCCATTTCTGTTCTGTGCCAGTTGGTATTAGAGATCAAGTTAATCCTTCTTCGGATTATGGCTCCTAAGAAGAAACCAGTAGCTCATATCATGGAGCAGGAACTCAACAACAAAACACAAGAAGAGATGGTAGAGTTGAGAAGACAAGTCGACGCACTTGCTCAGGAGGTGAAATAGCTTCGTTCCCGGTCGGAAACAGGGGACAGTGACTCCGATGCAAGTATCTCCACATGTTCCCTTTTATCATCAAGGCAAGAGATGGTGGGAAGCAGGTCTCAAGGTTGAGATCCTAGAAAGCAAGGAAATGATATAGTAGATGAATATACAAAGAAGTTTCATCTGTTAGTGGCTCGAAATGAGTTAGCTGAAATCGAAGACCAATTGGTGGCTAGGTATATAGGTGGGCTAAGACCAAATATTCGGGATATATTAGACCTATTTGACTGCTATGATGCTTCTATGGCACATCAACATGCACTAACCATAGAAAAACAAAGTAGTTGACCTAACCAATTGGGTCGAACCCAAACTAATGTGGCCAGCCACAACCCCGTAGGCTGAACCAAAACCAAGGGCGTGGACCTAATCAGAACCAGGTGGGTCCACTTGGGCTGAAGTGTTTTAAATGTGGTGAAACATGCCATAAATCTGTTGAATATGTAAGGGGTGATAAAAGAAAATGGGCAATGTTTATAGAAGATGAGAGTGAAACCCAATTAGAAGCATTTGACTTTTCAACCCCATCCTTGTTTGACTCTTATAATGAAGAAACCTTTGAGGGAGAAATGGTGTATGGGGATGTGGGAGAGGCCTTGATGTTATAACGATCATTTCTAACTCTTAGGGATGAATCATCAGATTAGCTAAGAAATAATATTTTTCACACCACGTGTACTATGGGTGGGAAAGTTGCAAGCCTTGTAATTGATAGCAGGAGTTGTGAGAATGTTTTAGCGGAAGTAGCCATCCACAAGCTGAACCTAAAAACTCAACAACACCCTCACCCCTACAAGCTTGCATGGCTAGAAAGAAAGAATGAGGTTTCAGTCACACAGCGGTGTCTAGTGAGCTTTTCTATTTGCAACAATTATAATGAACGTGTGTGGTGTGATGTTATATGAATGGATTCCTGCCATTTGCTACTTACACGCCCGTGGAAATTTGACCACTATGTAGTCCATGATGAACGAAAGAATACCTACTCTTTTGAGTTTAAAGGGAAAAGACTGACCTTATGTCCATCACAAGAGACTAAACCAAAACCTGAGGAGGGTTTGAACCTTTTTGCCATGATTGAATTCACAAGTGCCTTAAAAGAGATCGGTGTTACATATGCTTTAATTAACAAGGGGCTTGAGCTGAAAGATGTGGAGGCTCCAGAGGAGGTGAGGCCTTTGCTTGATGAATTTAGTGATGTGTTTCTCAAGAACTTACTGCCAGGATTACCACCATTAAGGGATATCCAACATTGCATAGATTTAATGTCGTGTGCTAGTCTCCCCAACAAAGCCCATTATAGAATGAGTCTCATTGAACATGAGGAGTTGCAAAAGCAAGTGGATGAACTAATTGCTAAAGGGTTCATACGAGACAGTATGAGTCCATGCGTGGTTCTTGCTTTATTAGTACCCAAAAAGGATGGTACTTGGAGGATGTGCATTGACAGCGGGGCAATTAATAAGATAACCGTCAAATACTGATTTCCGATTCCACACTTGGATGACATGTTGGATCAGCTTTCCGAGGCCAAGGTGTTCACTAAGTTGGACTTGAAATCAAGTTACCATCAAATCAGAATTCGTCCCGATGATGAGTGGAAGACATCATTGAAGACGCATGATGATTTGTATGAATGGCTAGTAATGCCATTGGGTTTGATACTTTCCATGAATTATATTTAACTGAACCTTATTTTGTTGGTATCATAGAGGAAGTGCAAGTAGGTAGTAGGACGGACTTTGTGATATATGGGAGAGACAAAATAATTCATCTCATCTCAGCAAGTTACTTTTGACCCAAGATGATGAGAGACATCACAAGGTTTGTGGAGCATTGCCACATATGCCAAGTTTCTAAGAGAATGGTAACCAATGTCGGATTATACATGCCCCTCCCAGTTCTTAAAGGACCTAGGGTAGATATATCTATGGACTTTATTCTTGGATTGCCACGCACCCAGCGACGAGTAGATTCTATAATGGTGGTCGTAGACTAATTTTCAAAAATGGTTCACTTTGTGTAATGTAGGAAGACAATGGATGTCTCACTTATTATTGGTTTATTCCTTAAGGAGATTGTCAAAGTCCATGGCTTACCATCTTCGATTACTTCAAATAGAGACTCCAAGTTCATATCACACTTTTGGAGAAATTTTTGGAGGCTAATGGGTACCTTATTACAATTTAGCAGTTCATATCATCTTCATACAGATGGCCAAACTGAAGTGGTCATTAGAAGTTTGAGGAATCTTTTGAGAACCCTTACAGCTAGCCATGAATGACAATGGGATCTATTATTAGCACAAGCTAAGTTTGCCTTCAATAGATCAAAAAACAGGAGTACCGGATACAGTCCATTTGAGGTAGTATTTGGGACCAACCCTCATAGCATCCTTGACCTTGCTACTAGTACTTGACCAGGCTTAATTCATAACAAGGCTGATGATATGGTACAAAAGCTTAAGAACCTTCAAGAAGAAGTCCACAACAAGCTGGAGGTAGCCAATGCTAAGTACAAACAATATGTTGATGGAAAAATGAGGAAAGTAGCATTTGATACGGGATACTATGTTTGGGCCATTTTAACAGAGGACCGCCTATCAATTGGGCAACATGGAAAGCTAGCACCAAGGAAGATTGGACCATACGAGATAGTCAAAGTCATCAATGAGAATGCGTATAGACTAAAGCTACCAAGCCATATACGTACACATGATATTTTCAATGTCAAACACTTGGTACCTTATGTTGGCGGTCAGTCAGATGATGATTTGAATCAAAGGACGGATTCTCTCCAACCTAGGGAGGATGATGTAGTACAAGAGAAGGCCAATAAGTTCTATGCAAGTTGGAACCATTCCAAGACACATAAGAAGCAGAGATGACACCACTGTCCCAGCTTAGTAAATATTTACCAATATAGCATTATCACAGGAATTATATCTTAGTACATTTTTACTAAGTGGGCGCCATCACTGAGTTTCCATCTTAGCTCATTTTTACCAAGATAGCATTATTTCGAATTTATATTCAATTAGGACTTTCCTTTTGAAGGATTTTAGTAGGATTCTATTTTGGAGTATTTTCTTAGATTAGGATTTTCTTTTTTTAAGGAGTTTTAGTAGGATTCTATTATGGAGTGTTTTCATATTAGGAAAAGGAGACATAAGGGTGTATGCCTATGTAAAGAGTAGATAGGGGAAGGCTAAGACAGTTCTCTTGTTATCAATTTTCTCTTAATTGTTTAGTGAAGAATTCTTCTTCCTAAAATTTGACTTTTGCCCTTTTCTTTGAAGCTTTTCTCACGTGTTTCGTTTCCGTTCTGCGCCAAATACTAACCATTAAGGAATAAATCACCTATTGCCAACCCCAACAAATATCTATGAGGATAGTGAAACCACATCAAGTAAGCAAACTAAAGATGCTTCAACAAGTAGCATGTGATTCTTTCATAGAAAGAGAAAGAAGCATATCATTTTGAAGAAGGAAAAAAAGTTGTGAATAAGATTTTCATCTATCACAGATGGGCAAAAATGATGCCCATTTTATAGAGCAACAAATATAGCAAAAGATATACTTCATTACCAATAAAAACTATACTAATAATCTCAACTAGAATCAAAAGTTTTGAAAGAAAAAATCAAGCACCCTAATAGGAAAGTTTGCCACCAATTGTAGGTTAAAGATATCTTGGGACAAACAAATAAGTAGAAACAACAAAATACAACCTAAAAGGACAAATGGGATGTCCAATCCACTGTCTTATTGGACCAGATTGGACTGGTCCAATCGACTATCTTATTGGACTTTTCAACCTGGACCAGATTGGACTAGTCCAATCCATTGCCTTATTTGATTATCTAACCTGGACTGGTCCAATCCACTGTCTTATTGGACTGTTCAAGCTGGATCAGATTGGACTGGTCTAATCCACTGTCGTATTGGACTGTCCAACCTGGATTGGATCGAAATGATCCAATCCACTGTCTTATTGGACTATCCAACTTGCTTAATTTGGTTTTAATTCATATAGCGTCCAACCCAAACATGGTCCATTAACAGCCCCAATCTTATCTTTTATCAAGAGACTAGATAATGGTTCAACCCAACCCAATCCAATCTGATTGTTTACAATTAGGCTGTCAATGAATTGGATATTGTTCCAATCTGATCTGGTCCAATATGAGTCCATTATAAATGGACCAAGTCCATTAGGTTTGAACTGGTTTAATTCACATTATCTTATTGGACCGTCCAACCTATCCAAATTGGTTTTGATTCGGATAGGGTCAATATATGCTAAATGCAAAAACATAAATAGAAATTCTTAATTCTTCATACTGATAGTTTTTGCACCATTCTCAACAGACACTATTCTTAGGGGTTGGTGTAATGCAACATCCTCAAGAACTCCATCAACTCACAGCCTAGTCAAATTGAATTTTGACTTCATGTTGCTAGAAGCAAGTCCTTATTACTTACCAATCTTTTCTATTTTCATTCAACCTAATATCTTTGCTGCTTGTTCATGTTAATTCACCAGAAGTTGTTATTTCCAAAACCATCAAGTCTCAACCAACCCACTCTCTCCCCCAAACACACAATACATATATACTCATACACACTAGGCAATTGGTTCAAGTCAGTTTATCTTTCTATTACATCTCTCTCTCCCACCAGGTAAGCTACAATTTTGTCTTTTAATGCATTATCCTCCTTGTTTGGTCTTTATTTATTTATTTATTTTTTTGTAGTATGACTAATGATGGTTAAATTAGTTTTTGATAGAAAAAAAATGGAATTTGAATTTAGTGCAATTGTATGTTTTTATGATTTGAATTTCAGTATTGAATTTATTTGTTTATTTTATGTAAATGATTGGTGCTACATACTGTTTCTTTTCATCCACATTTCAACACCAATCACCATGCTTCATTTTTTACTATTAAATATTGTTGCATTACTTCATGCTGATGGCTTCTCTATCTAAAGTGAATTGGTTTCTATTTTGCATTGCTTTTCAGAATATTGTAAACGTTTTGCTTTTCAGAATATGAAACCTTGGATATTGAAACCAAAATGAAATTTCCAATTGGACAACTCCTATGATAGAAAAATCACAGAATTATCTGCTTATTGAAAATGACTGATTATTGAAGCCTCTTCTTTAACCTTGAAACCAGAAATTAAATTTAATCCTAGAGAAAACATAACAAGAAATTACCCGAAGAGAGCAGGTTATGAGAGAAAAGAAAATTGTAGAGATACAAATGCATAATAACAATTAAAAAAGACTATCCTATTTGTAGAAACCTAAACATTCATAGCACAACGTCATGCATTTTGGCGAGTCTAGGTTGGTTTAAAGATTTTAAGGAAACCGATTCAGTAACATTATCGATTTTGAAACCAACCAGATCTCTACCTTTTCATATCAAAATAAATAAAAAAAGAAAAAAACAAGAATAAAGAGGAGTTAGAAAATTGAGGAAGCTACGACCAGGATGTAACTGACCTGAATCGTATTTCGGTGTTAATTCAAACAATGCAACAAAGAGAGCCAAAACTTTCCTCATTCATGACCGTTCTCTTTGAATAGTAGTGACGACCGAGTGGCTCACAACCATAAGATTTAGAAAGAGATGGTGATGCTTCGGATGCATGTCCCTTCGAATCCAAGAGAAGAGTGGTATGGCTAAGCTGTCGCTGCAACTGAGGTCGCTGTTCAACCAGCGATTAAAGCAGAACAAGAGATCGATGGGTGTCTGGAAAATGCAAGGAGGAGAATAATGTTAAGAATGAGGAATTTGATAAGAAAAGTTGCGAAAGGAGGTGGGAATGGGAGAAAGAGGTTCGGTCGTTGCTGATTGGATTCAATTCCGCCATTGTTGGAAATATCGTCGGAGAGAAAACCTTGTTCGATTGTTCGTTCAATGGTCGGAGGGAGCAATGGAACCCTATGTCTTCAAAGAAATTTCTGAAATATTCAAACGAGAACCGGACACCTTTCGATCAACAGTTTTGTCCAAATTTGGTCCGCAACATATATGGACCATTTATATTTGGACCGGTCCAAGTCCATACAATCATTTGGACCATCCAATCCGTCCACAACACCTTTGGATTGGACGGGGTCTAACCCAAAACTGGTCCATTGACACCACTGGTCGCATGGGTACTCGCTAGTATTATAATATAACATAACATATATTAACAATTTCATGTATATTATTGATGGATGATGATTTGACCCAACCTATGAAACGGTGACACATGGACACTGACTCAGCACGAGCGACAACTCAGCGTTGTAGTCTGGTGCAACCAAGTGACGGGCCCATAAGGCAGCTCGCTACATTGTAGCTCACAAAAGGAGGAGCTCGCCACAATGCGAGCTCCGGGTCCCCCGAGCTACCTTTGAAGAGATACTCCGAGCACCAATTCTATTAAGGGTAATCCTGAAGTGTCCCAAGCCAGCTATAAAGTAGCTCGGGAATGAACCGCATGAGCGCTCCTCAAGAAGCTTTTGTCTGACAGGCTGTACCGATCAGACTGCGCCATATCCCTTACTGACGGCACAGTCTCCGTCCTTTCGGCGGTCTGCGTCCGCGTCTCTCAGCAGGCAAAGGCGTGCCTATCACTTTGGAGATGTGTCACTCACCTAGGCGAGAAGTACGTCACAACGGCCACCTGTGCAGCCCTGGCGGGTAATGGCTGTGGCAGGAACTCAGTGGTGGTTATGCCCGACCTAGCATGAGTGCCCCATTAAAAAAACCCTTAGGGCAGAAGAGAAACTTCTTCTTGAGACTTCTAATCTCTCGAGTATAGCGAGAACGCGCTATCTGCACTCTTAGCCTTCATCTTCCTTTTTCTTCTCCTACGGAGTACTAACTTAAGCATCGGAGTATTCCCACCGGGCAAACCCCCTGGGATTCTTCTTCTTCTTCATCTCAGGTACCTTCCAGGAGCCACGTGAGTGTCAGCTTGGAGTGACCGGATTGCGCTATATCATTTGGCGCCGTCTGTGGGATACGTATCGAAAAGCCTTTCTCTAAACTTTCGCATCTCTTTACTGTTCGAAAACTCAACCACTCATGGCTTCCTCTAGCAACATCGGACGAAGCATGGAGATGGATAACTCCAGGGAACAATCCCAGCTTCCTATTGTCTGCATCGAACAGTTCACCGTCCCCCTCTCGGCGGACGGGATCCCTAGCCTGAACGTGCCTCCTACAGGGGCACCAGCTGTTGCTCCACTCCCTACTACAGTTGGAGCAACCTTCATTGAACCCTCAGTTGTGTCCCTAGTGGCCAACCCGAACCAACTGGAGGACTTTGTGCAGTGCATGTGGGCCATGCAGGCTCAAATGCAACAGTTTCAGCAGTTTCAGATCTATCAACAACACATGCTACACCAGGTCTCCTAGTACTAGTATCAGCAGCAATTTCCCCAGCTGCCACAACCTTAGCTTCAGCAATTGCAGCTCCCTCCTCGGCACCTAGCCTCGCAGCGAGCTAGGTCTCGCCGTCAGGAGGAGCACCTTTCTCACCAAGGAGAGGCCCCCCATAACCCTCCAAGGAGTCAAGCCTCCTCTCGCGGCAGACAAGAAAGACTGGCCACCCCGGCCTCGCCACGGGCGATCAGGTTGAAAGGACCTTAGCTCGCCAAGCCCACGTCGCCTCAGCCCTCCAAGCCCGATACCCCGTTCTTAGAGAACCGATTCGAGATTCTGGCCGCAGGCTCTAAGCAGGATCCCTCTGTCAGCAGTCATCACCAACGGCCCGAGCTACTTCTTGCACACACCATCCCAGACAGCACAGAGGTGAGCAATACAAATGTCGAGCCCGCCAAGAAACAGAGATGCCGCCGCCGAGCTCGCCGGTCTGCCACCCACGACCTGTCCGAGCTCGGAGGCAAAGAAGAAGTAAGCTTGGGCGAAGTCAAGGCTCCCATCCTTTCTGTTCAATCCCCCTATCTCCCGAGCTCCTGGCAGTCCCAATGCCTAAAGACTTTAAGCTCCCCCCTCTTGACAAGTACGACGGGTCGTTCGACCCAAATGATCACGTAGATGCCTTCCAAACGCAGATGCACCTGGCAAGAGCCAGCGAGTCGTGCATGTGCGTGGCCTTCTCCACCACTTTTATTGGAGCAACCCGTACATGGTACCGGAACCTGACACCTGGATTGGTAAAAAGTTGGGCGTAGTTCGCGGAAGCCTTCACGTCCCACTTCGTCACCAGCAAGCGGTGTCTGCGAACTGAAGAAAGTCTCCTCAGCATAGTGCAGAGAGAGGGAGAGTCTATCCGAAGTTATATCAAGCGGTTCAACGATGCGTACATGTAGATACCGCGCCTGGACCCCGCCGTGTGCCTCGCAGCAGCCAAGAAAGGCGTGACGCATAAAGAGTTCAAATGGCACATGGTCGTCAACCAACCAGCGACCATAACCGAATTTCTTAAGCTCGTAGATAGGTTCATAGCCACCGAAGAGGAGATCAACCAGAAGGGTGAGGGCGTGCCTGAAAAGAGGAAGAGGGAAGGGGAGCCTCCTAGTCAAGGGGACAGCCGAAAGGAAAAGGATGCAGCTCGGGGGGCAAAGCCAGGTCAGTCATTCCGAGCTCCTGTACCGGACCGAACTGATTACACCCCACTGAACGCGAAGCGGGGTGAAATCCTGATGGTGATCAAGGATGCCCCGTACGTGAACTGGCCTCCCCGTTTGAGGGGAAATCCCAGTGAGAGAAATAAGAATTTGTACTGTAGTTTTCACAGAGATCACAGTCATAGCACCGAAAATTGTAAAAACCTCCGCGATGAGATTGGGGAGCTCATCCGTCGTAGATATTTAAGGAACTTTGTACAAAATAATAATAGTAATAATAAAGCAGGTCGACAAGGGGAGCACGGTAAGGATGCTCCCGAGTCCAGTAGCGGGCCAGCCGAACAGCCACAGAGTCGGTCTCCGGAAGAGAGACCGGTTCGGGGGACCATTCACATGATAGTGGGAGGTTCGATCGTCGTGGGTTGTACTTCAGCAGCAGCTCGGACGTCAGTTCGTGAGGCCGCCCGGGAAGAACAAAATCCTCCAAAGCGGCCGAGGACAAAAGAGTTAATTTTCTTCACAGAAGATGATGCACAAGGGGTCCACTACCCCCACGATGACGCACTCGTAATAAAGCTGAGAATCAACGACTTCGTGGTCAGGCGCGTACTCATTGACTCGGGCAGCTCGGCCGACATCCTCTTCAAAGCTGCGTTCGACCAGCTTCAGTTGCAGAGAAGCGACCTGAAGCCTACGGAAAGTCCTTTGGTGGGCTTCAGCGGAGAAGAAGTCCGGCCCCTTGGGAAAATAACAGTACCTGTGGAAGTCGACACATGGCCTTGCGTAGTTAGATTCAAACACGACTTCTTGGTGGTTGCGACCCCCTCCCCATACAATGCCATAATAGGCCGGCCGATCACCCATGTCCTACATGCGGTGGTTTCCACCTATCATTTGGCTATGAAGTTCCCAACAGACTTCAGTGTGGGGGTAGCGCGGGGCGACTAGCTTGAGTCCCGCAAGTGCTATGTCGCCGCCCTGAAGGGAAAGACCAAGGTGGCCGACGACCTCGAACTGGAGCGCCTACCGAGCAAGGCGAAGAACGAGCCACGCCCACGGAAGAAACAGTCGCAGTCCTGACCTCAGCAGCAGACCCAGTTCGGACGCTTCAGATCGGCGCTTCCGACCAGGAGCCTTTACGATCCGAACTGGTAAGCTTCTTACTTCAAAATTTAGATATTTTTGCATGGTCCGTGGCAGAGATGCCTAGTATAGACCCCGACCTTATAAATCACAAGCTAAATACTGATCCTGTAGTTAGGCCCGTTAAACAGAAGAAACACAACCTAGCCCTGGAGCAGTGGAAAGCGGTCGACAAGGAGGTCGAGAAGCTCCTCGCAGCTGACTTCATAAGAGAAGTCCACTACCCTAGCTGGGTAGCCAACCCCGTCCTGGTAAAGAAGGCCAACGGCAAGTGGCGCATGTGCGTCGACTACACCGACCTAAACCGGGCTTGCCCAAAAGACTGCTTCCCGCTCCCTAGAATTGACCACTTGGTGGACATGACCTCAGGGCACGAGTTGCTAAGTTTCTTGGACACCTATTCGGGCTATAACCAAATCAAGATGGACCCGACGGACGAAAAAAAGACTGCCTTCATCACGGAGTTCGGTCTATACTGTTACAAGGTTATGCCCTTCGGGTTGAAAACGCAGGGGCAACCTTTCAAAGACTTGTAAATAAGTTGTTTGCGCCACTAATTGGCAGAAAAGTAGAATGCTAGGTAAACGACATGGTCGTCAAAACTCAATTTTCAGATGAATTAATACAAGACTTGCATTCTGTTTTTGAAATTTTGCGTAAGTTTAATATGAGACTGAACCCAAACAAGTGTGTATTCGGTGTGACCTCGGGCAAGTTCCTAGGGTACATCGTTAACCAGTGCGGCATTGAGGCCAACCCGAACAAAATTAAGGCCATGTTAGATATGAGACCACCTCGGAAGTTGAAGGAGGTTCAGAGGTTGAATGGCCGCATAGCCGCCCGCCGCTTCATGTCCAAATCGGCAGACCACTGTCTGCCGTTCTTTAGGGCAATCAAAAGTAAAGGGTTTGAATGGACCCAAGACTGTCAGCTCGCGTTTGACGAGCTCAAGAAATACCTCGCTAGTGTGCCAATCTTAACCCGGCCCGAGGAAGGCGATGTTTTAGAACTGTACCTCTCGGCAAGCGACGAAGTGGTTAGTTCTGTACTAATAAAAGAAGTAGATCGGGTTCAACGACCCATCTATTATGTTAGTAAAGTATTGCAGGGAGTAGAGACGAGATACCCAGAGATAGATAAGCTAGCATACGTACTGGTAATTGCGGCTCGGAAGCTCCGCTCGTACTTCTAGGCTCACACTGTTGTTGTTCTCACCGACAAGCCTCTGAGGCAAGTCTTACTTAAGCCCGAGGTCTCTGGTCGGTTGACGAAGTGGGCCATTGAGCTCAGTGAGTATGACCTCCAGTACAAGCCGCGAACTACCATTAAGGCCCAAGCCTTAGCAGATTTCATAGCCGAATGCACAATCAGCTGCGAAGTCCCTAGGCTGGTTGAGCACGAGATTTCTAGCTCGGGTGAGCCCGAAGCTCCCAGGCCGGTCGAATCCGAGCCCTGTGAGGTAGCAGCCAGTGTGGCATCTCTCCTAGTTCGGCCAAGCGCGAGATGGGATGAGGAGCCCTGGATCCTTCACGTAGATGGCTCCTCGAACCAATAGGGCAGCGGAGCCGGAATAGTTCTGCACGGCCCAAGTGGCACGAAACTGGAGTACGTGCTACGCTTCGAGTTCGCAGCATCTAACAATGAAGCGGAGTACGAGGTGTTGATAGCTGGACTAGCTTTAGCCAGAGAAGTAAAAACAAAGCACATTGTTATCTACAGCGACTCCCAGCTCGTGGTTAATCAGGTCACCGGCGAGTACGAAGCTCGCGAGTAAACGATGATTGCCTACTTAGCCAAAGTCAGAGAGGCCCTACTCAACTTCCAGTTACACACTTTATCAGACAAATTCCAAGGTCAGAGAACGCTGAGGCCGATGCCTTGTCCAGATTAGTTAGCGCCAGTGACATCACCATGAGAACCATGTACATAGAGGACTTGCCTCGGCCTAGCATTCTCGGGGGGGCAGAGGAGGTTGCTCCCGTCGTTCAAGGAGAGCCGAGTTGGATTGACCTGCTCGCGAGCTTCTTGCTACATGGGACCCTCCCTGCAGATCGCAATGCGGCCAGAAGGGTGCAGCGCCAGGCAGCCAAATACGTCATGATAGACGAACGGCTATACCGGAGATCTTACACGCTCCCCTACTTGCATTGCTTGCAACCTACCGAAGCCGAGCTCGTACTCCACGACACTCATGAGGGATTATGCGGTGGACACTTGGGGGGCAGGGCCCTCACCCAGAAGACACTTCGATAGGGGTATTATTGGCCAACAATAAAGCAGGCGCCATCGAGCTCGTAAGGAAATGTGACAAATGCTAGAGGCATGCCAATATTCACCACCAACCCGCTGCCAACCTCAAGTATCTCACCAACCCGTGGCCCTTTGCATAGTGGGGCATCGATCTACTCGGGCCATTCCCGCCAGTAATGGGTGGGAGGAAGTTCTTAGTAGTAGCAGTGGACTACTTCACCAAGTGGGTAGAAGCTGAACCCCTTGTAATGATCACAACCCAGAACGTACAAAACTTCTTTTGGAAGAACATCGTGTGCCACTTCGGGTTACCTCGGGTATTGATTTCTGACAACGGCAAGTAGTTCGAGGATATCAAATTCCAAGGCTGGTGCCAAGACATGGGAATCCGATAGAATTTTACTTCAGTCGCACACCCTCAAGCAAATGGTCAGGCATAAGTCACGAACAGAGCCATCCTCCATGGACTGAAGGCACGGCTAGACCGAGCTAAGGGGATGTGGGCAGATGAGCTACCTAGCGTCCTATGGGCCTATTGGACCACGGAGAAGACCGCCACAGGGGATTCACCCTTCAACCTCACCTACGGCACCGAAGCAGTTATCCCCGCAGAGATAGAAGTCCCTACGCTGCGACTAGAAGCATACAGTGATCAGACGAATGAAGATGAGCTCCGTACCAACATCGATCTACTCGACGAAGTAAGGGACCTCGCGTACACAAGACTGCAGCTTACCAGCAGAGAGTAGCTCGGTACTATAACGCCAGGGTCAAGAAGCGGAACCTCCGCGTTGGCGACCTTGTTCTTCGTAAGGTTATGGTACCTGAGCCCGGCACTGGGAAGCTTGGGTCTAACTGGGAAGGACCTTACCGAGTGAAACGAGTACTCGGGAAGGAAGGTATGAGCTCGAGACCCTCGAAGGGAAACAAGTACCTCGGGCATGGAATATTGTCAACTTAAGGCAATACTATCTGTAACAACTGAGTAGGCCACGAGCCACTCCCAAAGCCTAAGAGCCAAAATGCTGAGCTAACACGATCTCGGCACAATAAGACTCGGTCGCCTTTGAGGAATGGGCGAACTTCAAAAGTGGACTATAAGTCACTCCCAGAGCCTATGGGCCAAAATGCCGAGCTAACACAACCTAGGCGCAATCAAACCCAGTCGTCTCCATGACATGGGCGAACTTCAAGTGAGGGGTGTAAGCAGCTCGGTCTTAAACCCCACCAAGCATAGCTCGTTCTAGTATGATGATCGAACTAGAGAATGACCGGTGAGCATATAGCTCGGGCACGCGTCGTAATCACTTTGCCATACACCATAGAGATGCCTCAAGCGATTCAAGGAACAGTTCGAAATAACGATTATTGATGAGTCCCACTTTGGGTATGTAGCTCTAATAGCTTAGGTGCTGAGATTGCCTTAGCAAAGATAGAGAGAGCATATCATACTTGGAGGAAAAAAGGAAAACTTTCATTACCATTTCAAAAAAGAAAAAAAAAAACAACAGAAATAGGAAGAAAAGACAATGCGATAACCGAGCTAAACAACTCGGGAAAGTTGATAGTAACAGGGCACAACCGCCCAACCAAAAGACCTTTGAAAGACCGGGTTTATGGCACCCGGAAGCCACCAGAAGTCCAGAGAAACACTGCCTCAGGGATCCGCCTCCTCATCCTCATCCTCTAGGGAGTCAGGCTCCTCTTCCTCTGCTTGGTCCGCCGTCTCAGGAGACAGACCCTTCATAGTGATGCCGTCGAGGTTGAGCCCGGAGAACTTTTTCCGAACCAACCATCGATAGAGCTTAAACCCAGAGCGGTATGAACTCGAACCATATTCCACCTGGAGGTCGTGGTAATCTTGGGAGTCTCTAAAATCCCAGACCACTTTCTCTCGTTTAGCCTCCACCATCTGATCAAAGTTTCGAGTCCAATCTAGAAGAGTGGACTCCAAGTCCTGCACCTACTACCTGAGGAGCTCCCTCTCCGCCGCACCCTTGATGACTCCTCCCTGTAACGCACGCTCTCTTCAGAAAGCCGGGCAATTTGAGCCTCCTGGTCGTGGGCGAGCAGCTCTTGAGATTTGCTCCCCTTGCGAGTGTGATGGAGCTCGCCCCGAATCCGGTCGAGCTCGCCCTGGAGCTTCTTATTAGTAGCCCACTGGTCGAGGGTGTCGCTGCGGTGGATGTGCGTCTGGAGAACCATGGCGTGGATGGCAGAATTCACCTGCCAACATAAGAGAAGATCAGAGGACAGTGAAAGGGAGCAAAATGAGAGAAGAAAAAGGAAAGGAATCACTTACCACCATGCAGTGGGCGGAGGCGAACGCAACGAGGTCCCTGGGCTCCATATTCCCTCAGTGAGCGACCTCGTCGTTACTAATCACCTTCAGGCTCCTCCGACGAGCCACGAGGTAGTCGTTCACCCCTTCCTAGTTCCCCACTGGGAACGGGGGGTAAGGGCAAGGCTGGAGGGGGTTACAGGGAGCCACCCCCTGCTGAGGGAGCTCGTCCCCTCCGAAACCAACCCCACTAGTTCCCTCGGATGGGGGTGCCGGAATCTCAGGCGGAGGGGAGGATAAAACCAGCTCGGTAGACCCGAACTCGGTACCTCCCGAGGGGGGAGTCCGGTCGGGGCGTGTCCTCTTTGCTTGGCGCCTTTGGTTGCTCGAGAGAAGGCAACGCAAACCAATACTAGACATGATGGCTGCCAAGAAGACATCAGTGTTAGTTCAGTAAGAATGAAATATATGCATGCAAATGTGAGCACGATGTCGTTACAGAAACCATGCGACCTAAAAAGACAACCTACTCGGGCTCAGGTCGGCCTGCACGAGCTTCTCCTCGGCCAAGTAGTCCGAACAGAGGAAGCCTACCGATGCCCAAGACAACATCGTTTTCTGAGTTTCGGGGTCTAGCTCAGCCCTGGGGTCCTGGATGGCGCCCCTCCAAGAAGTTGGGAAGGGCCACCCCTCGGGGTTGCGGACCACAAAGTAATCCCACTTCTAGGCGGGAATCTTATTCGGCAGCTCATACAAGAGCTTATAGCCGCAACGGGGAGAGAGGTAGTAAAAGCGCCTCTCCAGAGGGACCCTAGGAGCAGCATTTTTTATACAAAGAATAGAGGCAAAAATGTCAAGGTTCAAGGGAAGACAATACTCGTAACACAAAGATATAGTCCCAACCATGTTTCGAATGCCGTTGGGATGAAGCTGATCAATGGCGACGTTAAAATGATTTAGCACCTCTACTATCAAGGGGTGTAGAGGGAGACGCAAGCCAGCCTCGAGCTGTTCCTGGAAGATTACTATGTCATTGGGACCATGCTCCCAAGGGAAGTTGCCAGTAGGGAGGCTGTAGACCAGGTCCCTAGGGAGGCGAAAGTAGCGGATTAGAGACCTGAGTCTCTCCGCTGTCATGGAGGAAGGGCCAAAAGTGTCAGGCTCCCTCCCCCTAGGAGTAGATGCTACATCACCGGAGGCCTCCCGAGCCTCCGGGACCGGCTCCCAGGCTCCCCCCGAGCTCGAGGGAGCATCGTCGTCCTGGTTATCGCCCCAGTGGTAGGTGTGGTATGGGTACCCAGACATGGTTGACAGCGATTGGGACTCACCAGAAGAAACGAAATGAAGCAAACTGAGGAATTCAGGTAGACTAAATGAGTGCGCGACCTCAGAATCCGAAGACAACAAGATGGTGTGGGAGAAAATGAGGCCTAGAAGGCCCCCCTATTTATAGTCTCCATTCCTTCAAATTGATGACCCAGATCAAAGCAGATCCAACGGCTCGTGGGCGCACTGACCGCACGCCTTCTGAAAACTGAAGGTGATTGGCTGCACGTCTTCCATGATTAAGGTAATCATGGCCGCACGACGTTCAGAGTTAAGAGCCACTTCAGCACGTTTTCGGAATCCGAAAAGTTAGGAAAGTCAGAAAATATCTTGATTCCCGTGAATGCATTTAATGTGAGTAGTCAATCAAGTTTGAATTTCGGTCAAATCAGTCCATCGCGCTTCATGAACTCCTCGCGCTAAGATAGTGCTCTCAGCCTGAGGAGTGGGGGGCAATTGATGGAGGATGATTTGACCATACCTATGAAACAGTGACACATGGACACTGACTCAGCACGAGCGACAACTCAGGATTGTAGTCTGGTGCGACCAAGTGATGGGCCCATAAGGCAGCTCGCTACATTGTAGCTCACAAAAGGAGGAGCTCGCCACAACACGAGCTCTGGGTTCCCTGAGCTACCTTTGAAGAGATACTCCGAGGCAACTTTAGCTTGCGAGCCAAAATTGTTAGCTCGCCCGAGCTCCCAAGCAGACAAGTCATCCCAAGTACCAATTCTATTAAGGGTAATCCTGAAGTGTCCCGAGCCCGCTATAAAGTAGCTTGGGAATGAACTGCATGAGCGCTCCTCAGGAAGCTTCTATCTGATAGGCTGTACCGATTAGACTGCGCCATATCCCTTACTGACGGTGCAGTCCCCATCCTTTTGGCAGTCTACGTCCGCGTCTCTTAGCAGGCAAAGGCGTGCCTGCCACTTTGGAGACGTGTCACTCACCTAGGCGAGAAGTACGTCACAACGGCCACCTGCACAGTCCTGGCGGGTAACGGCTGTGGCAGGAACTCAGTTGCGGTTATGCCCGACCTAGCATGAGCGCCCCATTAAAAAAGCCCTTAGGGTAGAAGAGAAACTTCTTCTTGAGACTTCTAATCTCTTGAGTATAGCGAGAACGCGCTATCTGCACTCTTAGCCTTCATCTTCCTTTTGCTTCTCCTACAGAGTACTAACTTAAGCATCAGAGTATTCCCACCGGGCAAACCCTTAGGATTCTTCTTCTTCTTCATCTCAGGTACCTTCCAGGAGCCACGTGAGTGTCAGCTAGGAGTGACGGATTGTGCTACATCAATTATATTATATAATATAGTCGGGGTGGGTTCAAGGTTGGGTTGGGGTGGGTGGACAAATACCATCCCCCCATCCCCAATCCCTAGAGTTTTGGATTTCCTCAAACCCGCCCCAAACTTGGATCAATGGTAAAAAAACCACCCCAATTGGGGCGAGTTAGGGCGGGGCCCCATAGAGACAGTCAAATTGTCATCTCTAGCTCAGGCATGCCCCACACACACCCCAGAAATTGAATTGGGCTTTTCTCCTCATAGAGCGCACCTCACATTACATATCCATCGTGTATTGGGAACATCTATCCATCAGACTAATACACAAGTATAGGAGATGTTCCCCATTTGTGGCTGGGATATGTCTTGTGAGATTGGTGTGAGGAGTGATCTATGAGGAGCAGATCCGGGCTCCCACAACACATCACCATGCTTTGGGAACATCTTCCCATGATAAGTATGAAAATGTTCCTGATGAGAGTAGAATTTATCACATTTTTACCCTCAAATATTATGTCTTGCATACTTAATTAGTACTTAATTGGACTCATATTTCTTGTATTTCGGTTCAGGGCATGAAAAAAGGCATCAGGAGCAAAGAAAGGAAAATCGGATGATTTTTTATAGTTTCGGCACTGTTCAGTAATCTGGGCCTAACTCGTGTATCCAAGCTCCGATTTGGCTGATTCAAGATCCACTAGGTAGATAAGAGAAAAATCTACAACTTTCATGTTTTAGGATTTCGCAGATTCGGCCTACATCGAAGTCAAATCCGAGCCCTAAGTCGGGGAAAATTCGTAGGAAGCCCAATCCGCAACCGAAGCCCAACTTGCAGAAAAGTCTGGCAGCAGCCCAATTCGTAGAGGAGGTCTAATACGAATCCAAGAACAAGAAAATGAGAAGAGTCTAACCAGATCTAAATTTATGATGTAATCCCATAAAGATAAAGAGATTGAGTTCATTAGATAAAGAGATAAGAGTAGGATTAGACTAGGACTTTCTATTTTTGAGAGATTAACTTCAAGAAAGAGTAGGAGACCACCCCTTCCCCTTAAGCTATATAAAGGGGTAGGGGCAGACTAGAGAGGCATTAAGAAGCAGATGAGCAATCCAGCTATCAAGCAAGAAGTCTGCAAGAAGGAGGTGGCGGCAAGGAGAAGAGGAGATCTCAACTCCAAGGGCGAAACCATGAGTTCTTTCTTTCCTCTTGTTTGTTTTATTTCTGCTAGTATGAACTAATTCATCAATAGTTAGGGTTGTGGAAAGCCTAACCCTGTTAATGAATATATTTTTATCTTTATGATTTATCCAAGATTGTGATTTTCATACAGTCTATGAATTATTTTGCTTAATGCGATTAAGAGCTTGGCCACCTCTTAATTGATTTGGTTTATGTGAATGAATCAAAAGAGGAATTCACATAATCGATTGAATAGTTCATAGTGTGAATTGAATGGTATATAGATATATATATACATGATTCATCTGAATTTAATGGTTTTCCTCGGACTTAATGCACTTCCATCTTGAGAACTCTACTCGAGAGATCGAAGAGTTACCTGATGGGCGTAGTTTTATTATATCTCGAGAGAGAATATTAAATAAATTTGGAAGACCTCAGCTTATGGGAATGACAAATAATCTTGGTTAATCAAATCCTTTACTATTCATTACGTTGGTTAGGTGGACCAAAAGCCCTAGCGATTTCATCCATTGCATATTCGGTTAGTGATCACTCTTGCTTCTATTTTCTTTCTCTAGTTTTATTTTCAGTAGTTTTTACTCTTAAATCTGAAATTCGATTGTCCAAATAATTAGGGAAGGCTGTAGTTCTAATAGTTATTTTGTTAAATCCCCGTGGGAACGATATTTTTATACTACTTGATAACTAGTGCACTTGCTAGGGTTATATTTATAACTATCAAGTTTTTGGCGCCGTTGTCGGGGATTTAATCCTAAAATAATATTAGAACTTGTTAACCTTGGTTTATTTGGATTTTTTTTTTCTTTATTTAAAGAGATGCATGGGAAGTATTATCACCATGGGATACCAGTTTGGCATCAAATTCAAACTTTTTATAATGGTATTACTCCATCCTATCGCTCCATTATTGATGCAGCTGCAGGAGGCACAATTAGGAGAAAAACTCCAGAGGAAGCCTATGATCTAGTGGAAGAAATGGTATCAAACAACTTCCAATGGAGTAATGACCGAATCAATCAAAAGGGAGTACACCATATCGATCCCCTTGCAGCCATATCTGCTCAACTTGCTAACCTGAATAAGAAATTGGATACTTTTAATATTGCAACAATTAATACATCTTCTAGCATCCCATGTGATTTTTGTGGTCAAATAGGACATACTAATTCTGGTTGTCCATTAAGTAGTCATTAATTCACATGAGAATGCTAATTTTATCTCTCATGCTGGCAATGTCGAATTTCACTCCCTTCTTAAACACATACAACCCAGGGTGGAGGAATCATCCAAACTTTTCATGGAGCAACAATCAACAAAAGACACCCATGGGATTCCAACAACAGCCGCCCCCACAAGAAAAAAAGAGTAATTTGGAAGAGATGATTTCTAAGTTCATTAATGCTACTGAAGCAAAATTCCAAGAACATGAAGAATCGATCAAAAACTTAGAAGTTCAAATGAGACCGATTGTAAATCTGTTGTCGGAAATAAAAAAGAGGGACGGCTACCCAGCAACACGAAGAAGAATCCCAGAGAGCAAGTAAACGCCATAGCCTTAAGAAGTGGGAAGACAGTTGGCGAGACCCAGAATGATGACAAGGAAGTTGAGGCAGCCGATTCTCAAATGGAAATCGAAGAGAGTACACCTAAACTGAGTTTAGATGCTATTAAACTTCCTCTCCCTTACCCTAAAAGAGTTTTGAAAGATAACTTGGATGAGGAAGTTAAGGAGGTTTTAAACAATTTGGAGGCCGGTCAAGAAGGGTCCAAGCCAAGACAAGGTAATGCTCATTATATGATATTGCCGATTTCTAATAAGAGACCGCTACCCTCTATTTTGCAGGCCCATGTTCCATATTTAAACCCACCCATGATGGATGGAAGGGGAGCACACCGAAAGTTGCGACCACGAGAGTTAGAGGATCCGATTCATGTTTATTAAAAATGGGGAAGTTTGTTTTTCCTTTTTCTTTTTGTTTTTACATTTCTAGTTTAGTTTTTCTGCCCTTTCTTTGCATTTAACCTCACATTGGGGACAATGTAAGTTTTAAGTGTGGGGGAGGGGATTTAGGATTTAGGTTAGAATTTAGGTTGTGTTTTAAAATTTGATTTAGATCGTGTTTTCTGCATTTTCTAAAAAAAAAATCAAAACCTCAACTCTTTGAAATCAATTGAAACAATGTTCTAGAAAAACTCTTGTGAACCTAGTAATGAGGTACGATCAAGGGGTACGTGACTTATCTAAAGCCATTTCCAGTTAAGCTAGTCCTAAATTCAGGTTTAAGTAAATGGGGTAGTTGTTTTACCATTGCTACGATTGGTAGGATGGAGCATAAAATGCACCTACCAACCAAGTAATTCAATGGTAGGATGGAGCATAAAATGCACCTACCAACCATGTAATTCAATAGTAGGATGGAGCATAAAATGCACCTACTAACCAGAAAATTCAATAGTAGGATGGAGCATAAAATGCATCTATTGGCCGAGTGATCCAAAAGTGAGACGGAGCATAAAATGCACTCACTCCCGATAAAAAAAAACAGAGATTTTCCCTGATTTACTACTTTGTTTGCAGTAGCAAAAATTGGATTGACTGATGAATGAGTCATGTGTGACTTGGTTGTGTTGATTCAATGGTTTGAAATAATTAACCTAGAATATTTGTGGAGAAAGATGAAGGAGAGTTGAGTTTAAAATTCAGTAGGCTAGATAGTCTGTTCTTGTTTTATTTTATCTTGAATTCTGTCTTGCCCGAGGATGGACAAAAGTTTAAGTGTGGGGGGATTTGATGATAATAGAAGTTATCACATTTTTATCCCCAAATATTCTGTCTTGCATACTTAATTAGTACTTAATTGGACTCATATTTCTTATATTTCGATTCAGGGCATGAAAAAAGGCATCAGGAGCAAAGAAAGGCAAATCGGATGATTTTTCACAGTTTCGGCACCGTTCAGTAATCTGGGCTTAACTCGCGTATCCGAACTCCGATTGAGCTGATTCAAGACTCACTGGATAGATAGGAGAAAAAACTACAACTTTCATGTTTTGGGCTTTCACAGATTCGGCCTACATCAAAGTCAAATCCGGGCCCGGATTCGGGGAAATTTGTAGGAAGGCCCAATCCGCAGCTGAAGCTCAACTTGCAGAAAAGCCTGGCAGCAGCCCAATTCACAGAGGAGGTCCAATACGAATCCAAGAACAAGAAACTGAGAAGAGTCTTATCAGATCTGAATTTATGATGTAATCCCATAAAGATAAAGAGATTGAGTTCATTAGATAAAGAGATAAGAGTAGGATTAGACTAGGACTTTCTATTTTTGAGAGATTAACTTCAAGAAAGAGTAGGAAACCACCCCCTCCCCTTAAGCTATATAAAGGGGTAGGGGGCAGACTAGAGAGGCATCAAGAAGCAGAGGAGCAATCCAGCTATCAAGCAAGAAGTTTGCAAGAAGGAGGTGGCAACAAGGAGAAGAGGAAATCTCAACTCCAAGGGCGAAACCATGAGTTCTTTCTTTCCTCTTGTTTGTTTTATTTTTGCTAGTATGAACTAATTTATCTGTAGTTAGGGTTGTGGAAAGCCTAACCCTGTTAATGAATATATTTTTATCTTTATGATTTATCCAAGATTGTGATTTTCATACAGTCTATAAATTATTTTGCTTAATGCGTTTAGAGCTTGCCCACCTCTTAAATAATTTGATTTATGTGAATGAATCGAGAGAGGAATTCACATAATCAACTGAATAGTTCATAGTGTGAATTGAATGGTATATAGAAATATATATACATGATTCATCTAAATTTAATGGTTTTCCTCGGACTTAATGCACTTCCATCTTGAGAACTCTACTCGAGAGATTGAAGGGTTACCTGATGGGTGTAGTTTTAGTATATCTCGAGAGAGAATATTAAATAAAATTGGAAGACCTCATCTTATGGGAATGACAAATAATCTTGGTTAATTGAATCCTTTACTATTCATTACATTGGTTAGGTGGACCAAAAGCCCTAGCGATTTCATCCATTGCATATTCGGTTAGTGATCACTCTTGCTTCTATTTTCTTTCTCTAGTTTTATTTTCAGTAGTTTTTACTCTTAAATCTGAAATTCGATTGCCCAAATAATTAGGGAAGGTTGTAGTTCTAATAGTTATTTTGTGAAATCTCCGTGGGAACGATATTTTTATACTACTTGATAATTAGTGCACTTGCTATGTTCCCAATGCATGAAAGGGATGTGCTGTGGTGCGCTTGCAAGGTGCCTGCCTTTGAATTCACATTAGAGAGGGCTGGATTGACTACCAATAAAAGCAGTCACATTTGCTAAAATAGTGTCTAACCTTGGGCTAAAATAAAAAATCATAGCCTTAGATGTATTGCAATGGAGACAATTCATATATTTCAAGGTGGGATCATGGTAATGCATCAAAGTTTTTAGGGTAAATTTTTGAAACCTCCCTTAAAGTTTGGTAATTGCAATTACTTCCCTTGAACTTTCAAACATGATTACATGTAAACCCTCTTTTTTAGAATCTTCTTAAAGGAGGCATAAAAATGTCCAAAATACCCATGTAGTTATTTTTTAACAAAATGTTTATTTTTCAAATGTTGGTTTTTATATACATTTTTATATATAGTTCTTATTAAATAAAGGGGTTTCCAAAAACATGGTAAACAAGTATTTTAGAACCCAAAATGTACAATACGATACATTCAATATGGGGCATATCATATCAATACTTTGAACCTTGATGAAACTTCAAATTCTCTATTTTTTGTTGTTTATAAAATTTGTATTGCTTTTTTTTTTTTTTTGCAGAAACCAACTCAATAGTAATTTCATCGATATTTTGGACATTTTCGTGTCTCATTTTAGAAGATTCTAATAGAGAGGATCTACTTGCAACTGCCAAAATTTCAAGGGAGGTGATTGCAAATGCCAAACTTCAGGGGAGGTTTCAGTAATTTACTCTAAAAAACCCAAGTTTTTATTTTGTTGTTTCAGTCTTTCAGAACAATGCTATGACACGATTGTAGCAAATGGGGTTTAAAATAGAGTTCTCTCTCTCTCTCTCTCTCTCTCTCTCTCTCTCTTAGAGGTGTCCCACATTTTCATGATGGCCCAGCCTTGCCCATGCAGGTTGGAGATGGGGCCCAGCATGAGTCCGAGCCTATGATCCATAGGCCTTGGGCCAGGATGGTCCATATTATTTCATTTTATTTCTTTTTTTTGTTTTCACTATAAAAATTTCAAAAACTCAAAAAGTAATGATAAATTAAAGGGAAAAAATGAGAAATTCAATGATTGTAACAACAATTTTGAAAGACAAAAATATCTCAAAAGTTTATTTCATGTGAATAATCAATTCATACAATAAAAATATAAAATGATTAAATAAAATTGAAAAACATTACAATGAAATTGAAAAAGTACTATAACAAAATAGAAAATAAAAAATTATAATGGAATTGAAAAAATTACAATTAACTTAAAAGGTACAAATAAAATTGAAAATCTTAAAATGTACAATAATCTAAAAAATTTTCTTCAAGTTCCACTTTCCTCTTTTTGTGGTGATAGATTAGATGACGTGTCATGTCCTCGTTTATCTCACGGTCCGTCTTCTGTATCCAACCAATCTTTTAAACAAATGCACATCTCCAATGTTTCATCTATCATTTGACTCTTCTCATTTAGCACTTTGTTTACTTGCACTAAAACAAGATTTCTATGCTATTGTGGACACCGGAGGGATTAATAGATCATGTGCCACGACGACAAGCATATGATAATTATTTTCCTATGATTTGCATTAAGCTAAAATATCAAAATTTCCTTTGTTAGAAATCTAACATTTTGATAGATGTTTTTTCAAATGGCCAATGCCAACATTACTTTTACCCCAAAACTCACTTTTACATTTATTACAAATTGCTCTCATGCCCTTTTTGGCTACATTCTTGATGGTAAAATAATTATAAGCACCCCTAGTTTTCTTTCTTAGTAGCATAAAATTACTAGGGCCAACATCAAATTTGTTTTGATAGGGGGTATGAGAGGAACCAACCATTTTAATAAATATTAAAATCTAAAATTTATAAATAATCCAATTAACTTGGTAATTGCACTTTTGTCCTTAGAGTTTTATTTTCTGGTTTGGTATTTCAACTTGAATGCAAAGCTTTTAAGTCTCCCTAATTGCCAACTTCAACTTGAGGCACTCGATCGAGCCTCCTTGTTGAAATTAAAAAAAAAAATGAAACTATCAGAATAAAGTAGTGTGAGAAATTGAGAGTGTGAGATTTTAAGAAAGAGATTGTATTTGATTGTTGTTGTGATGAAAATGGGTAAGAGTTAGAGGTGTAAATTGGGTCATGCTGCCCACAGCCTGGCATGACCTGGCACGATTTTGAGTCGGCCCGACCCGATGGTCCACGGGTTGTGCCACGACTTGTTATGATTGTATGGGCTGATGGGCCTTGTCAAGCTTGGGTTTTCAGGTCAGTAGGTCGGGCCAGCACTGTCGTGCCGTGTCGCCCGTTTTACACCTCTAATCTCAAATATGTAATGCAGACACTTCGCAGGTAGGCCATTTCCCTATTTCTACCATGGTTTTCAAAACCGGACCGGACTGGATGGTTGGGCTAGAAAAACCAGAAACTGATCACTTAATCGGTTCCATTTCCCCCAAAACCGTTGTTTGGTCACAAACCGCTGAACCAGCCGGTTAACCGTTTGAACGATTTTGACCATTTTCCAATTTTTTAAATTTTTTTAAATTTTTGTATTTTTTTTTGTCAGAATGGGCCAGCCGTTTGGGTGGAATGGTCAGACCGTTCGAACCGATAACCAGACCCCTAACCGGTTTGTTTTTAAAAACCATGATTTTTACTATAATTTCTCCTCTCCTATTGGTTCATTCCACCGTCCAACCCCTATCCTATACATTCGGAGACTCGATCTCGTTTCGGAGGCAAAATTGGATTGGGTTGAAAATGTGAATCAATCCTAATTTCAGGTTCACTTACAAGAGAGGCCTGAGACAACTGAACAACTCAGTCCAAACCCCAAGCCCTATATGGCTATCATATGCATCAACAACTCAGCCCCATTCCAACCTAACTTCCATTGATCTTATTGCATCTAGAACTCCATAGAAAGCATGTCCGCTTGAAAACATACCCTATGGAATTCCTGTCTTAACCTAAGATAATGAGCGAGATATCTGTTCAGTAGGTTGTAGAATCAATTATAATAGTCCACATCACTCATGAAACCCACAACAATTCAATCTCTCGGTATGGGACCCATGTATTTTATCACTAGCGTGGGGCATTATTATTAGTGTGAGGCATTTTGATTAGTCCGTCCGCTAAATAGTTAAAGCGTTCAACTAATCTGAATTTAACTAATGGTAGTTCAATTGGTTGGATCCTTAACTCATCATAGTGGAGACTTAGGAGTCTGCTGCTCACCATTGTGTAGCCCATAAGGCCATATGTTAGGCCGAAATGGGATCTGCTCCTCACACTTGGGCGCCTCACATGCACATCCACCGTGCATTTGAAACATCTCCCGTGAATTTAACCGCTCTCTGTTAGGCCGTGAGCACCCCCCTCCCATAAAAAAGCAAAGTACATGTCTTACAAGGCAAGAACATTTCGTCTCCGTTTCTGCCTCCGTTTTTCGTCTCCACCTCCGCCCTTCGCCTCCTTCGTCTCCGTCTCTGACTACGGACATGTCGCCCTAGTTCAACCGAATCTCACTCGTATATCAGAAGTCGGAACTCCGAAAAGTTTGTACGAAATGTTAGACTCCAAAAACACTCACAATCTTATATTAGACGAAGTAGAGAGCAAAAGATTCAAAGAATAAAGTTCGGACTTCGGAGTTGGCTTGAGAAAATAGATCAGGGGGGACTTACTTGTGGTCGACGATGGTCTTAATGGTACCTTCGACGCTCTGCATGCCAGGTTTCAGAGGACCGAAGTTCTCCTCCTTTATCCACAGTCACCGTTGAAACTAGACTAGGTTTCAGTCACCGTTCCGCTCCCTTCAACAATTAACAGTCAACTACTTTGTAATTTCGATAAAAATAATTTCTTTTCTTATAAAATATCTCATTTGCATTTTTTGTCATCTCTGTTCATCATCGTTCTCTACATGTAACGAAGTGAGAACATGACCAATTTTGACTCAAATAACTTTGTTACTGCAATAGACAATAAAAGTGGCGAATTCTTATTTAACAAAAATGCAGAAGTTACATGAGTTTATATAGAAGGAGATGCAAACTTTGAAATTCAAATTTGTGAAGGAACGAGAGATCCATAATATTGATGGCTGAACCCTACAGGTAGGTTGGGCGAAAATTCAAAAATTTCTCTCTCCCATATGAGAATCCCATTCCCTGTTTTAGAAAATCTGCATTTTCAATGATCAATCTTGAACAAAAAACCGGACCAAATCTGAAACCAAAAGGTAGGAGAGGGATATACGTGATACAGAGTAGCAATAACTCCCAATGAAGGTGTTCACACCCAAAGAAATCTCCAAAGACTACTCCCACTGAAGATGACACAGTATAGGGTGGAGCAGAATCAGCAGTGTTTTTCCCAAGAACCGAACCCTTCAGCAAAAATTCGATGGAGGCTGTGAACACGACTTCATATCAGCCATTCTCCAAAGACTGATATCAAGAACTATTCTTGATCGCTCCTACAAGAATAGAGATTGAACTGGCAAATGGTGGCAACTGGAGGAGAACGCAGGGAGAAGATGGCGTAGTTACATTGTTGTTGTCTTCTCTCTGTGTGATCTAAGATCTGATGTTTGGGGTTTTTGAGATGATCTGAATGGTTCGCCCCCTCCTCCTTTTATAGACTTAAAGAGATCAGCTCCTAATCCCATTAGGAGTTTCCTGATTCAAATTCTTATTTGAATCTTGGCTCTCTTTAAGTGATAAGGATAGATCCTTATCTTATCTGCAGATTAGATCAGCTCTCCTAATCTCATTAGTGGATAGGGATAACTCCCTATCCTATCTGCTGATCCAAATCCCAGATCCGCCCCTTCTTTAACTAATCAAATTAGACCAGTTCGAAATGGGCTTTAGGCCCAATAAGTCTATGTGCTCAGTAACCCTCCAAACTGCAGCCCAGTTGGGCTTCTTTGTATAGCGTGGGACCCACACATTGATCTACACATCAGCCACATGGGTTCAGCCCAGCCTTTGTTACAAGGCCTGGCCGAATACACTGTTATGGACAGTGAACCCCTGAGCCCATCACCATGGGCTCTTAATGGGCCCAACTCTTACACTAAGTGGTCCCTGGGCCAAGCCACCTTATAAAACCTAAGGACTGTAGGCAGATGCAAGATTTGTTGTTTAGCTTAATGCAAACCTAAGGACGGAGCTGGAAGCACGAAGGAGAAAATTTTCAGATTAGGGTCTGGCAATCTGCGATTTGCTGTTTTAGAAACTGCAAACTACGAACTAAATTTTGTTTTGTAGGGTTACAACATTACGAACAACCCTCTTGCTATTATTTACTCATTCTTGATTGTCATGTATCAGTTTCTATATTTTTAGATCATGTTTCTTGAATTGGATCTTGAATTAAACATCAAACCCTAGACCCATTCGAACCAGATTGAACCAAACTGGTTGGACCGAATCTGAGATTTGATGGGGCTGTTCTCAGCCCTAAAATTTCCTACATGGGCCGAAGGGTTGATGGTTAATTGCAAGATGCAATTCGGCCCACATTTGTGAAACCTAGTTTTGATTTGTTAAAACTGCTTTAGCCCAATTCAACATAAATGCTATATGGGCCAAACTGCTCTTTGCAATTCAGACCATATACCTAGATAATATTATTTGATAATATTATGGGCTTTAAATGGGTTGAAAAGGTTTTTAAATTTTAATTATGGGTTTTATAGTCTTTTTGTACCTAATTTAAGAAGGAATTTGATTTCTGTCTCAAAGTTGTGCAGAGATGGTTATTCTATTTTGTTTAGTAATGTGATTATTATTAAACAGAATAACAAATTCCAAGCATATGGGGAATTTGAAAATGGTCTCTATATTCTCCATCCCTCTCTAGAAACCAACATTACTGAAACTATATTAGAAATAATCCCCAAGAAAAGAAACCGTGATACAGTTAGTTCCATGTGCATGTGGCATTACCGACTTGGCAACATTAACATAGATTGTATTACAAGTTTGGTAAAGGATGGTCCTTTGGATTTTTTAACCGTAGAAAATCTTCCAACCTGTGAACCTTAGTTTGTAATTAATTTTATTTATTTTTTTAATTTTAGACCAAATGTATAAGAATTCGATTTTGATGTAATATAAATAGAAAAATTAGGTTTTCTATTTTCTTTCATTGATGACGGAGCTGGAAGCACGGAGGAGAAAATTTTGTAGATTTGGGTTTGGTAATCTGTGATTTGCAGTTTTAGAAACTGTAAACTGCGAATTAAAATTTGTTTTGCAGGGTTGCAGCCTTACAAACAACCCTCTTGCTATATTTTACTGATTCTTGATTGTCATGTATCAGTTTCTTTATTTTTAGATCATGTTTCTTGAATTGGATTTTGAATTAAACATCAAACCCTAGACCCATTCGAACCAGATTGGACCAAAGTGGTTGGATCGAATCTGGGATTCGATGGGGCTATTCTCAGCCCTAAAATTTCCTACATGGGCC
This sequence comes from Nelumbo nucifera, assembly GCF_055504915.1. Classification (NCBI taxonomy): domain Eukaryota; kingdom Viridiplantae; phylum Streptophyta; class Magnoliopsida; order Proteales; family Nelumbonaceae; genus Nelumbo; species Nelumbo nucifera. The sequence goes on from NC_142652.1 coordinate 66,965,508, forward strand.
AAGGGGTTGATGGTTAATTGTAAGATGCAATTCGACCCACATCTGTGAAACCTAGTTTTGATTTGTTAAAACTGCTTTAATCCAATTAAACATAAATGCTATAGGGGCCAAACTGCTGTTTGCAATTCAGACCCTATACCTAGATAATATTATTTGATAATATTATGGGCTTTAAATGGGCTGAAAAGGTTTTTAAATTTTAATTATGGGTTTTACAGTCTTTTAATTGATTGGTTCAATCATGGATTTCGTGCATGTGTTGTATGTGATGTGATGTGCTGGGTACATGGGCCATAAGTGCTTGACCCATGTTAATTCGATAGTGGCTCTTTTGAACACCATGGCTGAATGCACATCATTGCCATGGTGCCCTTAAGATCATTAGATCATCTCCCTTTCTAAGTGGGGCCCACTTCAGTTTCTCCCCAAGAGGAACATCACGAAACCCTAGCCGTTTTGGGCCCACTTTGAATCTGGCTTTATGAAAGTCAATGAGAGCTACTTTGGTTTGACCTAAATCAAATCTAGGGGGTTTTTGTTCCCTCCATTAAATATAAATGCATGTGATAGGGAAATTACATATGATAATTCTCTAAAGGCTTTCTATCATTAGTATGAAGGTTGGCTATATTGGTGGGAGGAGACGCACCATAAAATTGGGCTATCCATCTGGTAATGCAGTTGGCTGGATTGTTTCATGAAATGATAGGGGCATCATAGACCGATGTGGGAGGGGCCTATCCTAAAATGGAAGACTCTCTCATAGTTCCTTGGCGTTCACGAACATGATGGGTGAGCACTTACTGGATAGAAAGGTTTAACCTAAAATGGTTATGAACCTTGTCTAATAGAGGCCAAAGGGAAAGCTCATAAGATGAGTGGATGGGATTTTTCACAGAAGGTCATGGGGTTTTGCAACTGAAATAGTTGGCTCCATGCACCCCATGTGGTTTTCCACATTTCCAGAAACACAACTATCTCCGTCATTGAGATTTGTGTGAATCTCAGAGATGCTCAAAATGGAAATAGGACATAGATTAAAATCCCTTTCTAGGTGATGACATGAATCAATTAGGTTGTGGACTTATAAATCTGCTTTGCCTTTACTAGAAATGGAAAATGGAAACTTCACTAAGTTGTTGGATGAAAGAAAACTCAAGGGCCTTAATTATGCTGATTGGTTCCGAAACCTTATGCTGGTTCTGACGTCTAAGAAATTGGAAAAAATTGCTAAGAACCTTGCTCCGGATCGTCTGGGTGACAGGACTTCTGAGGCCCAGAGAAGAGATTATCAAGAATGAGAAGAGAAAATTTCTCTTACCCAGTGTTATATTATGGCTTCTTTAGACAATCCGATATAGCGACAATTCGAAAATATCAAAGTATCCAAGGATATATTGGATAGTCTGAAAACTATGTATGAAGAGCAGAACCGTTCTACTCGACAAAAGGTCTTAAAATTGCTTATGACCGCACAGATAATCGAGAATCAATAAGTTCATGACAATTGACTAAAGATGATGGGTTATATCAATGAATTGAAAGCTCTCTGGTCAAGGCTAGATCCTAACACCAACATTAATGTTGTCCTCAATTCCTTACCTCCATCCTTCAATCAGTTTATCATGAATTATAACATGACTAAGCTAAATGTTAGCCTTCAGGAACTCAGCAATATGTTGTAGTGGGTTGAAGAACTGATTAAGAAGGATAAGCTGAGAGCCATGCTTGTTTAAGGCGGCGAATCGGGTAAGAACAAGCGGAAGGCTAAAAGGAAGGTTCAAAAGAAGGGTAGTAAAACCAAAATGTAGAAAAAAGATAAGACTTCGGATGCCTGTCACTTCTACAAACAGACCGACCACTGGAAGAGAAATTGTCCTCAAGCCCTGGAGACTAAGAAACAAGGTATGTTCGATTCTTACATCATAGAGACCAATTTACTGGTCACTTCTGCTTCATGGTGTATTGACTTCTGGACTTTGACTCATGCGTGTAACACACTGCAGGGGTTCAAGATAAGCAGAAGACAGAGTGATGGAGAAGTGACACTTTACTTGGGGACCTTTGCAATTGTTGCAGCTACGACCATTGACACTGTAGAATTAGTTTTCAAAAAAGGAATTATTGTACTGAAAGATTGTCTTTTTGTACCTAATTTATGAAAGAATTTGATTTCTATCTCAACGTTGTGCATGGATAGTTATTCTATTTTGTTTAGTAATGTGATTACTATTAAACAGAATAACAATTTCCTAGCATACGGGGAACTTGAGAATGTTCTCTATGTTCTCCATGCCTCTCTAGAAACTAACATTACTGAAACTATGTCGGAAATAATCCTCAAGAAAATAAACCGTGATACAGTTAGTTCAATGTGTGTGTGGCATTACCGACTTAGCCACATTAACATAGATTGTATCACAAGTTTGGTAAACGATGGTCCTTTTGATTTTTTAACAGTAGAAGATCTTCCAACCTGTGAACCTTGGTTTGCAATTAATTTTAGACGGAATGTATAGGAATTCGATTTTGATGTAATATTAATAGAAAAATTAGGTTTTCTATTTTCTTTCATTGATGACGGAGCTGGAAGCACGAAGGAGAAAATTTTGCAAACAGCCTTACAAACATCCCTCTTGCTATTTTTTATTGATTCTTAATTGTCATGTATCAGTTTCTTTATTTTTAGATCATGTGTCTTGAATTGGATCTCGAATTAAATATCAAACTCTAGACCCATTCAAACCAGATTGGACCAAAGTGGTTGGATCGAATCTGGGATTCGGTGGGGCTGTTCTCAGCCCTAAAATTTTCTACAGGGGCTGAGGGGTTGATGGTTAATTGTAAGATGCAATTCGGCCCACATTTGTGAAACATTGTTTTGATTTGTTAAAACTGCTTTAGCCCAATTCAACATAAATGCTATATGGGCCAAACTGCACTTTGCAACTCAAACCATATTCCTAAATAATATTATTTCAAAATATTATGGGCTTTAAATGGGCTGAAAAGGTTTTTAAATTTTAAATATGGGTTTTACAGTCTTTTAGTTGATTGGTTCAATTATGGATTTCATGCATGTGATGTGATGTGCTGAGTACATGGGCCATAAGTGCTTGACCCATGTTAATTCGAAAGTGGCTCTTTCAAACAACATGGCTGAATGCACATCATTGCCATGGTGCCCTTAAGATCATTGGATGATCTCCCTTTCTCAGTAGGGCCTACTTCAGTTTCTCCCCAAGAGGAACATAACGAAACCCTAACCATTTTGAGCCCACTTTGAATCTGGCTTTATGAAAGTCAATGGGAGTCACTTTGGTTTGACCTAAATCAAATCTAGGTGGTTTTTGTTCCCTCCATTAAATATAAATGCATGTGATAGGGAAATTTCATATGATAATTCTCTAAAGGTCTTCTATCATTAGTATGATGGTTGGCTGTATTGGTGGGTGGAGACGCACCATAAAATTGGACTATCCATCTGATAATTCTGTTGGCTGGATTGTTTTATGAGATGATAGGGGTGTCATAGATAGATGTGGGAGGGGTCTATCCTAAAATGGAAGACTCTCTCATAGTTCCTTGGCGTTCACGAACATGACGGGTGAGCACTTACTGGACAAAAAAGTTTAACCTAAAATGGTTATGAACCTTGTCTAACAGAGGCCAAAGGGAAAGCTCATAAAATGAGTAGATGGGATTTTTCACAGAAGGTGGTGGGGTTTTGCAACTGAAACAGTTGGCTCCATGCATCCCATGTGGTTTCCCACATTTCCAGAAACACAACTGTCTCCATCACTGAGATTTGTGTGAATCTCAGAGATGCTCAAAATGGAAATGGAACATAGATTAAAAGCCCTTTCTATGTGATGACATGAATCAATTAGGTTGTGAACTTATAAATCTACTTTGCGTTTACCATAAATGGAAAACGGAAACTTCACCAAGTTGTTGGATGATAGAAAACTCAAGGGCCTTAATTATGCTGATTGGTTTCGAAACCTTATGCTGGTTCTGACGTCTGATAAATTGGAAAAAATTGCTAAGAACCCTGCTCCGAATCGTCTGGGTGACAGGACTTCTAAGGCCCAAAGAAGAGATTATCAAGAATGAGAAGAGAAAATTCCTCTTGCCCGGTGTTATATTATGGCTTCTTTAGACAATCCGATATAGTGACAATTCGATAAGATCGAAGTGTCCAATGATATATTGGATAGTCTGAAGACTATGTATGAAGAGAAGAACCATTCTACTCGACAAAATGTCTTAAAATTGTTTATGACCGCACAAATGACTGAGAACCAATAGGTTCATGACCATTGTCTAAAGATGATGGGTTATATCAATGAATTAAAGGCTCTCTGGTCAGGGCTAGATAATGACACCAACATTAATGATGTCCTCAATTCCTTACCTCCATCCTTCTTTCAGTTTATCATGAATTACAACATGAATAAGCTAAATGTTAGCCTTTAGGAACTCAGCAATATGTTGTAGTGGCCTGAAGATTTGATTAAGAAGGATAAGTCGATAGCCATGCTTGTTTAAGGTGGCAAATCGGGTAAGAACAAGCGGAAGGATAAAAGGAAGGTTCAAAAGAAGGGTAGTAAAACCAAAATGTGTAAGAAGGACAAGGCTTCGGATGTTTGTCACTTCTACAAACAGACTGACCACTGGAAGAGGAATTATCCTCAATACCTGGAGACTAAGAAACAAGTTATGTTTGATTCTTTCATCATAGAGACCAATTTACTGGTCACTTCTACTTCCTGGTTTGTTGACTTTGGGACTTTGACTCAAGCATGTAACACACTGCAGGGGTTCAAGATAAGTAGAAGACTTTGTGATGGAGAAGTGACACTTAACTTGGGGACTTCTGCAATTGTTGCAGCTACGGACATTGACACTATAGAATTAGTTTTCAAAAAAGGAATTATTGTACTGAAAGATTGTCTTTTCGTACCTAATTTAAGAAGGAATTTGATTTCTATCTCAAAGTTGTGCATGGATGGTTATTCTATTTTGTTTAGTAATGTGATTATTATTAAACGGAATAACAATTTCCTAGCATATGGGGAACTTGAGAATGGTCTCTATGTTCTCCATCCATCTCTAGAAACCAACATTACTGAAGCTATGTCGGAAATAATCCCCAAGAAAAGAAACCGTGATATAGTTAGTTGCATGTGCGTGTGGCATTACCGACTTGGCCACATTAACATAGATCGTATCACAAGTTTGTTAAAGGATGGTCCTTTGAATTTTTTAACTGTAGAAGATCTTCCAACCTGTGAACCTTGGTTTGTAATTAATTTTATTTTTTTTTTTAATTTTAGATGGAATGTATAGGAATTCGATTTTGATGTAATATTAATATAAAAATTAGGTTTTCTATTTTCTTTCATTGATGGAGCTGGAAGCACGAAGGAGAAAATTTTGTAGATTTGGGTTTGGCAATCTGCGATTTGCAGTTTTAGAAACTGTAAACTACGATATAAATTTTGTTTTGCAAGGTTGCAGCCTTATAAACAGCCCTCTTGCTATTATTTACTGATTCTTGATTGTCATGTATCAGTTTCTTTATTTTTAGATCATGTTTCTTGAATTGGATCTTGAATTAAACATCATACCCTAGACCCATTAAAACCGGATTGGACCAAAGTGGTTGGATCGAATCTGGGATTCGATGGGGCTATTCTCAGCCCTAAAATTTCCTACATGGGCTGAGGGGTTGATGGTTAATTGTAAGATGCAATTCGGCTGACATCTGTGAAACCTAGTTTTGATTTGTTAAAACTGCTTTAGCCCAATTCAACATAAATGCTATATGGGCCAAACTGCTCTTTGCAATTCAGACCATATACCTGGATAAAATTATTTGATAATATTATGGGCTTTAAATGGGCTGAAAAGGTTTTTAAATTTTAATTATGGGTTTTACGGTCTTTTAATTGATTGGTTCAATTATGGATTTCATGCATGTGATGTATGTGATGTGATGTGCTGAGTACATGGGCCATGAGTGCTTGACCAATGTTAATTTGATAGTGGCTCTTTCGAACAACATGGCTGAATGCACATCATTGCCATGGTGCCCTTAAGATCATTGGATGATCTCCCTTTCTCAGTGGGGCCCACTTCAGTTTCTCCCCAAGAGGAACATCACGAAACCCTAGCCATTTTAGGCCCACTTTGAATCTGGCTTTATGAAGGTCAGTGGGAGCCACTTTGGTTTGACCTAAATCAAATCTAGGTGGTTTTTGTTCCCTCCATTAAATATAAATGCATGTGATAGGGAAATTTCATATGATAATTCTCTAAAGGCTTTCTATCATTAGTATGAAGGTTGGCTGTATTGGTGGGTGGAGACGCACCATAAAATTGGGCTATCCATCAGGTATTGCAGTTGGCTGGATTGTTTTATGATATGATAGGGGCGTCAAGACCGATGTGGGAGGGGCCTATCCTAAAATGGAAGACTCTCTCACAGTTCCTTGGCGTTCACGAACATGATGGGTGAGCACTTACTGGACAGAAAGGTTTAACCTAAAATGGTTATGAACCTTGTCTGACAGAGGCCAAAGGGAAATCTCATAAAATGAGTGGATGGGATCTTTCACAGAAGGTGGTGGAGTTTTGCAGCTGAAACAGTTGGCTCCATGCACCCTATGTGGTTTCCCACATTTAGAGAAACACAACTGTCTCCATCACTGAGATTGTGTGAATCTCATAAATGCTCAAAATGGAAATGGAATATAGATTAAAAGCCCTTTCTATGTGATGACATGAATCAATTAGGTTGTGGACTTATAAATCTGCTTTGCCTTTACCAGAAATGGAAAACGGAAACTTCACCAAGTTGTTGGATGATAGAAAACTCAAGGGCCTTAATTATGCTGATTGGTTCCGAAACCTTATGCTGGTTCTGACGTCTGAGAAATTGGAAAGAATTGCTAGCATATGGGGAACTTGAGTATGGTCTCTATGTTCTCCATCCCTCTCTAGAAACCAAAATTACTGAAACTATGTCAGAAATAATCCCCAAGAAAAGAAACAGTGATACAGTTAGTTCCATGTGCGCGTGGCATTACCGACTTAGCCATATTAACATAGATCGTATCACAAGTATGGTAAAGGATTGTCCTTTGGATTTTCTAACCGTAGAAGATCTTCCAACCTATGAACCTTGCCTCTAGGGTAAGATGACGAAGCAGCCATTTATGGGAAAGCCTGAAAGATTTACAGGCACAATTGACCTAATACATACTGATGTATGTGGTCCCTTGAATGTTAGGACATGTAATCAGCACGTTTATTTCATAACCTTTACCAATGATTATTTTCGGTATGGTTACGTGTACCTAATGAGATATAAGTTTGAATCCTTTGAAAAGTTCAAGGATTTTCTACATGAAGTTGAGAAAATAGTTAGGAAGAGAAATTAAAGCCCTTCGATCAGATCGAGGTGGTGAGTATTTCTCTAACAAATTCGAGGACTACCTAAAGGACAATGGGATAGTATCACAATTAGCCCCTCCCGTTACACCATAGTTAAACAGTGTGTTAGAGAAGAGGAACTGAACCCTATTGGATATGGCCTGATCATTTCTCATCCTCTCAGAATTACCTACATCCTTTTGGGGATACGCATTGGAGACTACGATTTACATGCTGAACCAGATTCCAACAAAATCCGTTCCAAAGACTCCCTATGAGCTTTGGACTGGTAAGAAACCAAGTGTGAGACACTTGAAGATTTGGGGTTGTCTAACACATGTTAAAAGAATTAGTGCTGACAAAAAATTGGAATCTAAGACCAGTCGTTGCCTATTTCTAGGTTACCCCAAAGGCTCTGTAGGTTACCTGTTCTATGATCCAAAAGAACAAAAAGGTGTTTTGTAGTCGAAATGCGTGTTTCTTAGAAGAAGATTACATTCTGGAGAATTTTCAGCAAGAAGTTGTTCTTGATGAGGAGAGCCCAGGAATAGTGGGAGATGTCCCACAAGCTCTAGATACTCAACTAGAAGGTCTACCCGGGTATCTAGGCCTCCAGTTCGTTACGACTATGACCAAGAAAGTTACTTGGTAGAAGTCATGACAAGTGAGGAGGATCCCACGACTTATGCAGAAGCTATGTTGGACATAAATTCCCTGAAGTAGGTAGATGCCATGAAAGCCGAGATGGACTCGATGGAGACCAACAAGGGCTGAACTCTTGTGGACCCACCACCCTCTGGGGTGAAAGCAATTGGTTGCAAGTGGATTTACAAGAGGAAGAAGGGCCCAAATGGTAACATTGAGACCTATAAAGCTCGTCTTGTGGCAAAAGGGTGCACTCAGAAAGAAGGAATCGACTATGAGGAGTCCTTTCCGTCGGTGGCTATTTAAAGTCTATTAGAATCTTGCTAGTTGTAGCAGCATACCATAACTACGAGATTTGGCAAATGGATGTCAAAACCGCATTCCTGAATGGAGATCTTACTGAAGATATCTATATGCAGTAAACACAATGGTTCATTGCTACAGGTCAGGAACACATGGTATGCAAACTTAACCGATCCATATATGGACTGAAGCTGGCTTCTAGGAGTTGGAACATCCGGCTTGACTCTACTATCAAGTAGTTTGACTTTGAGCAAAATCCGGATGAACCTTGTGTTTACAGGATAACCAGTGGGGATAAGGTTATGTTCTTGGTTCTGTATGTAGATGACATTATACTCGTTGGGAATGATGTAGAAATGTTAAGTACGGTGAAAGTGTGGCTTTCACAGTAATTCTCTATGAAAGATCTTAAAGAAGCCACCTATAACTTGGGACTTCGATTCTATAGAGATAGATCAAAGAGGACAATAGGATTATCCTAGTCTACTTACATTGACAAGACTGTCAAGAGATATAGTATGGAGAACTCTAAGAAAGGAAATGTTTCTTTCAGGCACGGAGTCGCTCTCTCCAAGGGTATGTCTCCCAAGACTCCCGAGGAGATTAAGGGCATGAAGGAGATTCCCTATGCCTCAGTCGTAGGGAGCATCATGTATGCCATGTTGTGCACTCGTCTTGACATTGCTCAGGTAGTGAGTGTGGTAAGTAATACTTGTCTGACCCAGGACAGGAACACTGGACTACTGTGAATAACATACTGAAATACCTTCGAAGGACAAAAGAGTTTTGTCTTGTATTCGATGGTAGTTCAGTATAGATCCAAGGTTTTACTAATACCGACTACTAGTCAGATCTAGATGGTAGAATGTCTACTTCTGGTTACATCTTTACGATGGGGTCCTGTATAGTAAGAAAAATAGTCCACAACCCAAGCCGAAACCATTGCTGTAAGTGAGGCTGCCTAATGAATGAAGGTGTTCATTCTGGAATTTGGAATTCAGCACATCACCCATTCCACTATTGTGTGACAACACTGGATCTATGGGAGATTTATGTTAGAAGGTCGCATCAGTGGAGAATGTGGCAGACCCATTGACTAAGCCATTGACACAGAAATTTTTTGAGAAACACGTGGAAAGTATGGGACTTTGGCTTGTACCCGATTGGACCTAAGTGTAAGTGGGAGCTATTGGACAGTTATGTCCTTAGCTCCAATCAGATTGATGTATCTTTTGACATTTATTATAAATGAATAAAGTACATAATTGATTCATGTCATTGTGGTATTTTTATGTGTAATACCCTTAAACTGGACACTTATGAGACTCGTGTTAATTTAGAATATTCATAGCCGTTAGATAGATGTGGGAAGATTTATCCTGCCAAGGCTGACACTGATGTACCACCAAGTTGGTTGGAGTGGCTTGTCTCAGCTGCCAGAGTGAGACCTGAGGCACATACAGTATGGGTTTTCTTGAAACCCTGAACCGGACAAAATTCCAGTATTGCCCTGGACCTTAGAGACAGATGGGCAAAACTAGAATGTTACACCTGACCCTTAGACTCGATTATGATACTGCACTAGGTGTCGGATTGGGTTGTCTTTGATATGCCAATCAGTGAGATCCTTAGAGGGGGTCAAAACTTGGGTATGTTGGGATAGTCGGAGAATTCACCTGAGTGGGTGATCATAGTGACATGATCAGCCCCTTAATGGGCCTAAAGCCCAATTCGAACTGGGCTTAAATTGGTTAATTAAAAGGAGGCAAGATCTGATTAGGATTAGCTGAAAGGATTAGATAAGTCTTATCCATTTAAGAGTCCAGATCCAAAGATCAGATTTGGATCAAGAAACTCTCCTAATTGGATTAGGAGGCTGATCCAAAGAAGACTACAAATAAGGGGGCGAATTCCTCAATTAAAAAAAAAAAAGCACACACAACGCAACTTGCAGAATTCTCTCATATTCTTGCCATCCCTACCCAGTTCGATCTCCTCTTGTGGAATAGATCAAGAAAGATTCTTGATATTGTTTCTTGATTGAAGAAACAATCTGAAGTCGTGCTCACCATCCTCTGTTTGATTCTTGCTAAAGAATCCTAGTTCTTGCTGAAGAGCCATCCTGCTGATCCTGTTTCTTCACACAATGTGTCATCTTTAGTGGAAGCGGGTTTTGGTCTTCTCCTTGGGCATGAACACCTTCACTGGGAGTTACTGCTACTTCGTATCAGGCATATCCCCCTCATCCCTTTTGGTTTTAGATCTGATCCAATTTTGGGTTCAAGATTGATCATTGAAAATGCAGTTTTCTAAAATAGGGAATGCGATTCCCAAATGGGAGGGAGAGAAATCTTTGAAATTTCACCTAACCTTCCTGTTGGGTTCGGCCATCCATATGATGGATCTATCATCCCTTCACAAATAACAAATTATTGTTGCTATCTAACTGATGACATGACTGATGATGTGGCTAGTGTGGAGTTATCTCTAGCAGTTACCTTCAAAAAGGACTTCACAAACTTCCTCAATGGTCACATTAAGAGCCCGCAACAGAATCAAGCTCGAAGCATTGATCACATACAATATATCGATCATGTCCTCGTCAACCAATCAAATTTTACAACTTAAAAAAGAGAAACACCACCCAAGAAGAAAACAAACCAGATGGTTTTCACCCATAGGTGACATCAGAAGAGAGAATTGAGAGATAGATTTAGAAAAAAAAGAAATCTTATTGGAAAGAACTGAAGACTGCCGATTTGGACAGAAACATAGGAAATTCTGTCCATTTGGCTTGCAAAATTCTCGGGGAGTAAAATTCCTCTTCTTCCTAGTAGATGAACTATCTTCTGTGGTGAGGAGAAAGGAAAGTACAAGGGGTAAATTAGAAATTTTCGAAAAATATAACAGTGTGAGATCACATTTACACGGTTCATGGTGAGGTAACAATGAGAGAGGTTTTAGAAAATTATTAGAAATAGCAGGGATGATGCAAGAAAATTAAACAATAAAGGTAAAATTAATCAATTAATTAAACCGTAAAAATAGTTTAAGAAAATTACCCTACTTTAAAAAGAATTTCCCTCCTAATTAACTTTTTGGGATTTTCTTAAGCTTACTCTATTTTTTCATACTTCTAGCTCTGGATACTCCCTTCAAACACTAGGGCTGTGCAGAAAATGGTAAAAGAAGATCAAACCAGGCATGATTAAATCCAATTTGGTTGATTCACAAATGAGTTGGGTTGGCTTCGGTTTTATTGATTGTAGAACCTGACTTATCAGTTTCTTTGTAAGCTGAGTTTGGACCGAACCCATCTTATCATATGTTATGATATAATAATTAGTGGCATCTAAGTGTAATTCTTAATGTCATTGTATTTGTACTATTTCAGTCGATAGCTCCTAGTCTTTCTTTGTCCAGTCCTACACTCTCCCGGTCACATAAAAAATAAATAAAAAAACAAAATTGAGGTTATCTCTTAGATACCTAGTATATTGTTTGTCGAATTTGTAAAACTTGTACATTTGGCTGAATGAAGTCCATCTCTCCCACACATCTAGTCTAATTTCATGGTGGGATCCAAACAATACCACAATCAGTTTTAAGACCCTATCCATTGGTTTCGATTAATCGGAATATCAACTCGACAGTATTGGTTCAGTTGGCACAATTAAGTGAAACTGAATTAAACCAATCCTACCTTATGTTAGGTCAATGTTAGTGATTAGTGACCATGATATAAGGGTACAAGTGCATATATAAATTGGACATAAATAATATCTACACTTATTTCACTGAAAATTTATTCTAATGAAATTGCCCTCACTTCATTTCTACACTTATTCACAACACATTAGTGCTTCATTTTATCTTCTCGTTTAATTCTTACAAAAAATAGATTTTAAGCTGCTTTTCCTAAATTAACAAGATTTTATGCTTTGGCCTTGGCCTCTAGATTCAATGAATGATATCCATGTATAGAGGTGTAAATGGCACGGCCCATGGGCGGCTTGTGCTTTTGGTGGGTTGTGCTTGTTACCACTGGGATACTTTACAAGTTCGGCCTGACATGGCCCATGGCGTAAGGGCAGGTAGGCCCAGGACATGCCGTGCCACACGCCGAGCTGCATATCGGGCAAAATTATGAGAGGCATGTTTTTTAAAAAAAATAAAAATAAATAATGAAAATTTTAAAATAAATTAACAATATAGACAAAAATGAAAAAATACTTCAAATTCTATTTTATTTGAATTTTAATATACATAATTATTTATATATATCATGCCATTCTATACCGGCCCATAGGCTTGAACAACACCCATATATTCACACCTACTGTCGTGCTAGGGCAGATAAAATCATGTCAAATCGGCACAGCCCAATGAGTTTTCCCTTTTCATTTAGACTATGTTTGGTTTGAAGGAAAAGGTAGAGAAAGGAAGGGAAGAGTTAGGAAACCTTTACAAAAGCTTGTATAAGTTTCATTACCTTTCTCTTTCTTTCTCTACTTTTTCCTTCAAACCAAACACAGCTTTATAGGATGGAAACTGAGGTATTATGGCATTGGCAACCAAGTGATAGCGTGAAGGACTAAAGGAGATGGGGATGGGCTTTCCCGGTTGTGTAGCCCAATGAAGTGATATTATGGGCTTTCAGATAAAAAGCTTTCTACCTTTTTTCAGATTTATTTGTCCTTTCTAACTTCGATAATTTAGAAAAGTAGGATACGGCCAGCAATCACTCAACCCCAGCAGATATTTATAAAAACGTAAGGTCCGGTGTGTATGATTTTGTTTTGGAGTTGGAGGGAGGAGGATAGGGTAGACTGCTAGAAAGGGTGTTGGGCCTGTTGGCCAAACTAACTCATATATTCGTCTTTTCGGTTAACCGTTGGATCTCTTTCTTTGGTAATCAGACAGCCGTAGACAGGGGATTGACTGCTAGAAAGTGATATTATATCCTGACAGTAAATTGATGCCAAATTTACGGGCAAGATGTGGTCCTATAGGGGACTGGAATTCAGAATTCTACATCGTGTGTATTCGTACTTGTCCTTTTTTTTCTATGATATCTATATCTCACATTCACAAATTGTATATTGTACCCTTTTTTTCACACTTTTTTGATGACAAAAAAAATAAAAAGTGGCGGTCATCTATACATCAACGTGTTTTCACAGGAACCAGAGTTCACTTTTGCAGCTTCATTGAAGGAGCGTATAGTAAGTAGGACCATTGACCGGTGAAATATACGGCCACGTAATCAATGCCATCAATACAAGTTTAAGATTATCTCATCATTGATGACGTGGCTTGTCGTCCACCTTCGGAAGGTGCCTTTCACTCCTATTCAGTTGGAGCTAAAAGTTTTAGCTCCTTACGTCTTACGCGTCTCGAGTTGGCCAGAGGGGAAATAAAAATGAGATAACAGTTGCCACGTCTCTCATTTCTCCTCCATTTCTCCAGACTCCCGATTGGCCACAAGACAACCAAGTACAACCCCAAAACCAAATCTCTCTCTCTCTCTCTCCTTCTATAACTTTATCGCCGGAGATCATCTGCCGTATCTACACTTTTCGGCAGCTAAACGGTAGCCAAATCAAATGTCACTTCTTGACGGTAATCCATCGTCGAGCTACGACCAGAGCTCTTCGTGGCGGAGCTCTTTTCTTGCTTCTAAAGAGAATAATAAAATAGGTTGGTGATCCACAAACCTCAGCAGTGTCATTAGGTTTACCGGAGTTTAAGGTTTGTGTTTTATATTGAATGGAAAATTTTGAGCTTTTGTTGGTATTGTGATGTTCAGAGGAGAGTGATGAAGATCTTTTCACGGTCCCCGACGTGGAAGCTCGACCTAGCGATTCGACGAGGACGGCGGAGGCTCAACAAGGCAATAGCAGCAGCAGAGCAGCTGGAAAGCGTCGAAGGGGGCGAAATCCCGCTGATAGGGAGTATAGGAGGCTGAAGAGGTATATCCCCTCCCTCCCTCTCTCTCTCTCTCTAGTAGCGCATATTTACATCAAATCAAATTATGTTGGTTTACATCAAATTACGTTGGTGTAGGCAAGGTTTTAGAAGGTGAAAACCATAGTTCAGGCATGATAACCGAAAAAGGTGAGTATAAATCTCAACTTCTCAAGGTTTCGAGGTGTAAGTATTAAAGTTACGCATTAAAAAATTTAATTAAAATTTATAAAGTAATAAAAATAATATATAATATACTACTTCAGAAATTTTAGAATGATAGAAGGTAAAAATATCCATAAATAAAAGTTTATGAACAATAAATTTTAGCATTTAGGTATTAGATAAAATAACAATTAACCAACTAAGAATTATAAATATTTTATATTTTATGTTTTAGAATGTAAAGTTGTCAAATTATTCAAATGATCAATTTAGAAAAAAAAAAAGTAAACATATGAAAAATTATACATATAATTGATATTAGATTTATGATTTATAGTTATTCAGTAGTTTAGAAGAAATGAAACAACTTAGTTAATTTGATCTATGCAAAAAAAATGATAATAATAAAATACATCTATTAAGAAAAGAAACCGGAAAAATAACAAAATTAGAATGTTAGGTTTAGAATAATACAAAAAAAATCTCACTTGATTTATCCAAGAGAAACTAAAAACTTGATTGGCCCTTTCTGCATTGAACTCTCCACTAAGGCTGTTTTTGATTTGAAACAAAAGGTATACAGAGACTTGACTTGTCTTGCCTTGCCTTTTCATTCAAACCAAACACAATCTAAAAGAAACTAATAGAATTTGGCTTGCCCTATTTGATTTTTCATTTTTATTCTTTTTATTTGTCCCATAATTTTTAAGGTGATTCTTCCATGTATTTTGAACTATAAAAATGCATAGAATATATATTTTTTTGCATCAAATCACTAAATAATTATTGGTACTTGAAACTTATGCCTTTTTAAAATTAGAATGTTAGGTTTAGAATAATACAAAAAAAATCTCACTTGATTTATCCAAGAGAAACTAAAAACTTGATTGGCCCTTTCTGCATTGAACTCTCCACTAAGGCTGTTTTTGATTTGAAACAAAAGGTATACAGAGACTTGACTTGTCTTGCCTTGCCTTTTCATTCAAACCAAACACAATCTAAAAGAAACTAATAGAATTTGGCTTGCCCTATTTGATTTTTCATTTTTATTCTTTTTATTTGTCCCATAATTTTTAAGGTGATTCTTCCATGTATTTTGAACTATAAAAATGCATAGAATATATATTTTTTTGCATCAAATCACTAAATAATTATTGGTACTTGAAACTTATGCCTTTTTACATCTCAAGGTATTACTTCATGCTTTTAAGGTTTGGGATTTATGCCTCATTCAAACAAATGATTAAGCCTTATAACTTTGATACGAGGATTAAGCATTGAACCAAAATTTGTGTGCTGGCCTCAAGACTCACACCTCAACACTTAAACCTTTTAAAAGAATGGATGTAAACAATGCCTACAGTTTGCTTAGGCTCAGTTGGGAAGGAGTACAAATTCAAATTTTTAGAGTATAAAATTTCGCTTTTTATATTATTTTGTATGTATTTATATTATATATATTTGTATTTATACTCTTTCCAAACTGAGATTTAATTAAAAAAACATAAACAACAAAAATAAAGAAGAAAAAAGTGTACATCTTCATTTCAATACTTTCTCAAAGTATGATGATATGGCTACTAAAGAATTCAATGAAAGTGGTTTGACAATGGAGGCTGGAGCTCCATGAGTCCCCCACCGCCTTTAATCCCCTTTTTCCTGGGTGTATGCGAAATGAACATCTGCTTCCTTAGTGAACTGTATTAGTTGGTGGACAACAGAGCAATAACAAATACAGATGGTTCGGTTCGAGTCCAGATCTCCTGTCCACGAGAACTCTGCCCACAATTATCGCAGTCACACATGGAGCTCACCCTCTGCATAATATTATGCAGGGGAAGATGTTCCAAATTCATGGGGGGGTAGTATATTGTGGGTAGGCATGGGCAGAGTTATCATTGACAGGAGATCCGGACTTGGTTTGGAAGGGGTTAAAGCCATTTTTTTCGTAAAGAAATGGTTGCTTGTGGAGTTTACTGTTTTCAAGTGGATTAATTACCTAGGTATTTACTGTATTATTTTCTGTTCAAATAAGTGCTTTCTTGTTTTTATTATTTTTTCTCTTTGTATTTTTTTTTTAACATCTATTTATTTAATGGACATTTTGTCTTAATAAAATTTATAGTTTTCCCCATAGGAGACGGGAGAATGATGGTTTAGCCCAGGGTAAAAATTTTTAGGCCCAAAGTATAGTTGGGGTAGATGCCAGTTCGGAATTAATGCCAATTTACGAGCAAGTATTAGTGTATAGAATGGGGTTTTCTGACATTTTAAATATTTATAGACCTGTAGTGAAAATCAGAAATCTGCATTGGACCTGTCCATACTTTCCTGTTTAAAATAAGGGTAACTTTTTTAAATAAATAACTCAAAAGCTTATCAAGAAAAAGTATCATTATTGTGAATCTCATATTTACCTAAAGATAAATATGAAAACGTTTGTTGACTTTTCTATTGACCAATTCTTTCCATAGTTTTCCAATAATGATGTCTTCAGTTGGTGTATAAAAAAAGGGACAATGATGGTTCAGCCCATGGTCAGTATTCATAGGTAGACCTGGCAAAAAGTTGACCTAACCCACAAACTCGACCCGACCTAACCCGAAAAAATAGGGTTAGGGTCTCATATTTAGCTACCCGAATGTGAAAATGACCTGACCCGACCCAACCCGAAAAAAACTGGATTGGGTTGGGTTGGGTCATGGATCAACCCACTGACCCAATTGTCAAGTCTAATTAGGATTATTTATGCATTATTAGAATTTTCCACTCTTTAATTTTTTCAATTTAGTCTTTACTTTTTATTGTTTACTCTTTAAATTGTTAAATGTTCAAATTTTTTATTTTATATTTTGAATTTTAAGGTTAATTCTTTTAATTTTGACATTTTTCATGTAATATTTATTTATTTTTTTAAATTTCAATTATTTTTTGGATGACCTGAATTGACCCATGGTTCAACCCTAACCCGAACATTTAGGGTTAGGGTCTAGCATTTAACAATCCAACCCGAAATCAACCCGAAGTACCTTGACCCAACCCGAACCCGACCCACCCAAACCAATTGCCAAGTCTATTCATAGGTACAAAGTACAGTTGGAGTAGGTGCCAGCTCATAATTGATGCCAATTTCTGAGCGGGCATCGATGCATAAGATGGGGGTAATTGACCTTTTGAAATGTTGTAGATCTGCAATGGAAATCAGAATTCTGTAATGCACCTATCCGTACTTCTCCGTATAAAAAAATGTGTGGGTCACTTTTGCCTTCGGATAGAATGGGTTAGATAATGCCATGTCAGCAAACATAATATATGTATGCATGCATACATGCATGTATGTATAGTTATATTTTATCAATAAATAATGTATATATAATTATATTCTAAATGTAAAATATGCATTATTTTATATTGAATTTATATTTTAATTCAGTTTTTTATTTTTTACTTGTAAAAAATTGATTAAAATTACAATTTTTTAGGTCAAAAAAAGTATTTTTTGATGAAAATAACAGGACAATGCACCTTTGGCCTTTTAAGATACATATATCTTGAAAAGTTATCCAAAATAAAAAAAAAAATATCACCCTAATAAGATATCAAAGTGCAAAATTATGGCTTTTAAAAACTTGTATATACATTTACAATACAACCAGTGATCTGATAATTGGGTCGAATGGTCGACGATTCAACTACCCAGATTGGACGGTTTTTCGCTAGGTCAATATTTTTACCAAGTACCGGATTTTAGCAGAATCGAACATGAAATCAAGGCCGGATAATGATCAAAGTATCTTCTCAGGTGCTCCCACATTTTCATTGTCTATGATGTGTAACCTATACAAACACGATTCTCCCTTGAAAGTACATGAAGTGTTTTTTTTTTTTTTTTAATAATAAGGCCATACATGAAGTGTTTTTTTTATTTTTTAATAATAAGGCCATACATGAAGTGTTTGCCTAATTACTTTATCATAATTCTGCATGAATAGGTTATTGAGGAATAGGGTGTCAGCCCAACAAGCCCGAGAAAGAAAGAAGATATATGTCAGTGATCTGGAGTCAAGAGCAAAAGAGTTGGAGGACAGGAATTCCAAATTAGAGGAGAAAATCTCAACTCTAATTAATGAAAATACCATGCTTAGGAAGGTGAGTTCTTCATGACGCTTGTGGGCTCTTAATTGTTTCTTTTAATAATTTTAACATCTGAATGTTTCAATACTTTGATTCCCAGGTTCTTATGAACACAAGGCCTAAAGCAGATGACAGTATTGAGCAAAAAATTTAATGGTTAGTCAGGCAAGAGTTAACCAGGCCATTTTCAGTCTGGTGTTGCTTGGATACTTTCCCAGTAGATGATTGTACCAGACTGTCTTCCTTTTGTCTTAGATTCATACATTAACACTATTTTGTTCCAAGATCAGTATGTGAGTAATGGATCTCTTTAATGGCAGCTACCATGACAACAATTTGCTTCAAGCTTCCATTTGTTCAATAAGAAGTCATACTTATGTCGACATTAATTAGTTACTTGAGTTTGGCTTTAATAAAATTTTGTAGTAATTAAGTACATGCATTGTACTTGAGAAATTTTTCTCCATATTAATTATTTGAATTTTACATATATCATAGTTAAGATAGAAATTGAAAATTAAAAAAAGTGACAATATGATTAAAAATAAACTTAAATGCTTATAGAAAATAACAATTACAATTATTATTATTATTATTATTATTATTATTATTATTATTATTATTATTATTATTATATTTTGTATTCCATTTCTACCATAAATAAAAATAACTTTTATTTTAATAATTACTTTTATTTAATATGATGAATATATAACATTAGAAATGTTCTCAAATGTTTTTGACAAAATTCTGTACATTTTCAATTTTGGTATTCTATCTTTTTTTTACATATTTAATATTCAATTTTGACATCATGGGTTTCTTTGAAAAGTTGGATCATTGACCCATCTAGATAAGAAATTAGCTTTGCTTTCGGATTGGTTTTAAATTAGGGAAAATTATAGTCAGAGTCAGTTGTACATTTAAAATTAGGCTACAGGTTGGTCCAAAAACCAACAAAACTCTAACAACTAGCTCTACAATTCAAATTATAAAAATCCCCACCATGTTATCGAAGGCTTATGTGGTTGTTGCCAACATGAGACTTAATCCATGTTGGACACAACAAAAAGCTTGTACCAAAATTGCCCTTTAATGCTGGATGATTGAAAAATAAAAAAAAAAGGGTTTTTAGTTTATCTCACACTCCCTCTCTCTCTCTCTCTCTCTCTCTCTCTCTCTCTCTCTCTCTCTCTCTTCTCTCTCACTCTCACATTCTCAGAGTCGCCTCTCTCTGCTCAATGATTGTGTGATTTGAAAATAAATAAATATGATTTTTAGGTTTCTGTATTTATGTTCTTTTTATCAATTTCTCTTATTCTCTCTCTACCTATCGTTCTCCCCCAATCTCTCTCATTCACTTTCTCTCCCGCTCCCTCTCTCATTCTTTTTTTATTTTTCTTACACACTTATATGGCATTAAACAGATCGTATAAAAGAACATGAGACTAATTTGGTATGGTTCAAAAATCATTACACCAATTTGATAAAAATTCACAAGAAACTCTTGGATATGAAATTTACACCAACTTGATAGAAATTTATAACTTGATTGTACAAGTGGTTGGTCCCTTTAGTTCTTTTATACGGTCTTATTAATATTGTATAAGAAGAATGAAAGAGGGGGCAGGAGAAAGACTAAGGGAGAACGATACTATAAGAGAGAGAGAGAGAGAGAGAGAGAAAGAGGTTTTGATTTGGCTACAGACCAAAGCTAAGAGAGTGGGAGATACCTGATGGATCAATTTTTTGGGTGATGGCCAATTTTTTGTGCTAAGTACCTCATCGTTTGGTCTGCTTCCAAGTGGCCGATGACTCAGGCCGAAGTGGAGAACTTTGGCTACCGAGCTTAATCGAGCTGGGTAGGCTAGGTGGCGAGCTGACTATAGTGTCGAGCTGCCTATGAGGTGCTGAGATGACCAGGTGGCGAGCTGCCTGTGAGGTACCGGCTGACCAGGTGTCGAGTTGCCTATGAGGTGCCGAACTGCCTAGGTGCCAAGCTGCTTGTGAGGTGCCGGGCTGACCAAGTGCTGAGCTGCCTCTGAGGTGTCGGGCTGACCAGGTGTCGAGCTGCCTATGAGGTGGCGAGCTGCCTGTGAGTTGGCGAGCTGGATTGATGAGCTTCGTTGCTCTTTAGAGACCTGCAAGGAACCAAATGTCAGAGGACCCGGGGTGGCTAACCCGACGAGGTCGCTCCGATGCTTAAGTCAGTACTCTCATAGTAGACTACGAGCTAAAAATCACAAAGTATGAGAGCTAGAATTTGCTTACTCGCTTACCTTCTTCCTAGTCGTTGGGGTTGGTGCCTTTATATAGGCATTGTTTGGCGTTGGCTTCACGCACCATATCCGAGAATTCTGTGAGGTCGTCTAAGTGGTTCGAGATTCCCGGAGGTAACCGCCATGCACGTTGACCACCCTCCGGATTGTTCGACACGTGGGCCAACTTCCAAGGATCGTGGGAGTGTTAGAATATGCATGCCGAATTTGTCGGTGAGCACGTCTCGCAGGTTGCCAGGTCGGCGCATGCGCTAGGCCGCCAGGTCGCGTTGGGCCAGGCCGCTAGGTTGGACACCATCAACTTGGCAAGTTGTTTCCTGAGTGGTTTCGGGTGTCACCTATTTGTTCTGAGGCGCCACGTGTCACAATATCATAGGAGGGCCAAATCTGCCCTCATCAATACCCTTATAAAGGATCTGCGTAGAAAACATAGCAAACTTCCTCAGACAACACATAGTTCATTGGTTTAGGGTCCCTATGAGGGTTTTAACAATCAATGGCTTGTCTATTAAGAATTAAGAAGTCCGAGATTTATTAGGACAACACGGGGCAAGATTAAGCACGTCTACAACTTACTACCCATAGGGAAATGGGTAGGCAGAGGTGACGAACAAGACTTTATTGAGAATGTTGAGCAAGATGGTGGTGGTAATCAAAAGGATTGGTCAAAGAAGTTATCAGAAACCCTTTGGGCTTATCATACAATAATTAGGAAAAGTACACAAGCAACACCCTACTCTCTAGTATATGGTCAAGAGATGGTGCTACCGGAAAAGATACAGATAGTCTCCACCTGTGTAGCCTTCGCAATAGGGAAAAGATTCCAAATAGAGGACATGGACTAGTTGCTCGGTGATAGGCTAGAATACATCGACGAAGAATGGGAAAATGCATTACAACAACAAATCAAATACAAACAAAGCTTAGCCACAAACTTTAACAAACTAGTAAAGCCCAAAAAATTTAAGGAGGGAGACAAAGTCCTTAAAATAGCGCTACACATTAGGCAAGGAAAATTTGCCAAAAAAATTTCTCCGAATTGGTTCAGATCGTATGTAATTCAAGAAGCTCACCCATCTGTGTATTATGTACTGAAGACTGCAAACATTGGGAAGGAAGATGAAACCGTGAATGGTCACTAGTTGAAGCCATACTTTGAATGAAATTGTACAAGATGTGTTATGTTTGTCACATGTATTCTTTGAAAATGAATGTATTGCATGTTTTCTTTTGGAAGTGAAAAATTTACAAGTTTTCATATGAAAAATGTGTTGTTTCCTATACTTATACTGAAAATATTATGCAATGAACTTCAAATGTACACATTAATGACTTGAATTTTCGCGATGAATATTTTGTGCTTCGCTTTGAGATGAAGATTTGATATACTCATGTATTCTGAAAAGTGTGATGAAGTTATGATTCTTTACGAGTAAATGTCTTATTTGCTACAACTTGTGTGATGAACTTATCATTCCTTGGCCAGTTCTAGGATATCGCGGTCGGTTTTGCGATGTTGTGGCCGGTTCCACGATGCCACATGCTCCATGCGAAGGCCTTGGCAACCGTAGGCGCACACTCATACCCTGCTTGGTTCCGGGATGCCACGACTGGTTCCGCGATGCCATGGTCGGTCCATGATGTCGCATGCTCCATGTGAAGGCCCTAGCAACCCCAGGCGCACACTCATACCCTGGTTGGTTCCAAAATAGTGTGGCCGATTCCACGATGCCACATGCTCCATGCGGAGGCCCTGGAAACCCAAGGCGCACACTCATTCCCTGGCCAGTTCTGCGATGTCGTGGTTGGTTCCATGATGTTGCATGCTCCATGCGAAGGCCCTAGCAATTCCAGGCACACTCTCACTTATACTCTAGCTGGTTCTAGGATGTCGCGGCTGGTTCTACGATGTCGTGGCTGGTTTCACGATATCGTGGCCGGTTCCACAAATGCTCCATGTGAAGGCCCTGACAACCCTAGGCGCGCTCACTCATTCCCTAGCCAGTTCTAGGATGTCGCAGCTAGTTCCGTGATGCCGTGGTTGGTTCTATGATGCCGCAACTAGTTCCGCAATGTCGTGGCCGGTTCTACGATGCTGCATTCTCCATGTGAAGGCCCTAGCAACCCTAGGCAAATACATATATGTCCTAGCAACCCCAGTGGTGATGGCAAAACAAGACGAGTGCATTTCAATGTGGAATGAACTGCTATTCTAAGTAAGGAATACTGAATACAGGTATAGGACCAGGGATGTTTTGTCCTCATGGATGCACAAAAAAGATCCAGTCATGGTATAACACCTCCCAATGGTGAAATTTTGATGACCCCGAATAAGCTATATGACTGACAAAACACAATAGTTAACTCTAGTGTATGCGATGAAGCTTAAAGAACTTTTCTACACTACAGTTGGGGGGCTAATTGTATTGCCTACACAGAACCTTGCTTCCGTATATGCACGATGACGTTCGTCTCTGGCGTAGATAGATGACAGAACCTTATTTTTTTCTACAAAGTAGCTTGACTTCCTTTTTCTACAATGGAGAACCTTAATACTCACCTCATTGCTCATTCCTTCTTTCTATATGTTATCATGATAACTCTTTCGCACTTGATAATGTTTAGATATCGGAACAACACCCAACTCCTTTTTACGATTTCTGGACTGAACACTATTCGCAATAAGAATGTTCTTCATTTGCACAAAAACTTGGCCAAAGGACATGTGCTAGTACTCGTTTGTGATAAAGTTCACTTCACATCGGAGGATACTCGACTTTAAGTGTGTGCGATGAATCTCATCATTCTCATTATTATCCAATCTTGATCATGACGATGACGAAGGATTGTATGCGATAAAGTTTAAGTGAAGAAATTGAATTACAATCTTGATCATGACGAAGGATTGTATGCGTAACAGTGCTAAGGTAAAAAGGGTACTGAAACTCAGGACTAAGGATTGTACAAGGCCTGGTAGCCCGTTGGTGCCACGATCAACCCACTAAGGCACAACAATGACATATCATTATGAGGCAACATAATTAACACCCAATATAGACCAAAACTAAAGTTTTCCATTACAAGAAATTTTGATTGATTTATAGGATAAAAAGCATAGGTGTTTTTACATGGCACACCAGCCTTTCCTCATATTATCTATGTTCACCAAATCCTTCTTTTGCATCTCAAAATCCAGCAAGTCTTTCCATTCTGCCTCGTACTACGATACTATCTTTCACTGACAGCCACACTCTTCAAGAAGGGCATCTAGTTTCTCAGTTGCCTTCAAAAGGTTAGCTTCAACTATCTTGAGATGAAGGAGCATGCCCTTAGAGACCAACCAAAGAGACCAACCAAAGACAGATTGCGACCCCTTGAGACTGGCCTTCCAAAATGCGTGGGCCAATAGAGTGACCCCTTCTTCAATCTATTTCATTTGGAATAGACCTGTTCATGGGCCAGGCCGGGCCGGGCTCGGGTCGGGCTTTTACTCTTCATTAATGGAAATATGTCAGGCCTGAGCCCGAGCCCGGCCCGACCAATGGGCCTACAACTTGGGCCTGAGCCCGGCCCTAATAAAAAGCCTGAAGCCCGAGCCCGAGCCCGAAGCCCGACCTAATAAAAAAAATTAGAAATTTTCCCTATTCAATAATCAATACAAATTAGAATTTATTTACATTAAAAAAAGAATATAAATTCAAAATTTATTTACATTAAAAAAAGAATATAAAGAAGGGAAAAAGGATGTGGAGAAGAAGGGTTCGGCTGGAAAAATAAGGGAAAGAGGTGAAAAAAAGAGGGGTATTCAACTAGGGTTTTAGGTTTAATTATAAGTCGGACCGGGCCGGGCTTGGGCCGGGCTATTTTGGCAAATCCCGAGCCCGACTCGAATTTATTGCAGGTCGGGCTTTTTGGCACGAGGTAAAACCCGCAGGCCCATATACCTGTTCAAGGCCGTCCGGGGGCTGGGCGGGGCCGGGCCGGCCCGTCGGGCCACCCGGCCCATGAACAGGTCTAATTTGAAAGCAGAAAGAAACTCGCAAGTCCTCAACCATTGAGCGAACTCAAATTACGAGAGCTCGTCGCTAGATTGATTCGTGATGCATCGCTATGATAGTGTTTAGGGTCGTCCCTATAACCACCGGGAGGATGTCAGTGGATGGTAACCAGCCGTTCTAAATGATGACTAAAGCAAAATTTGCCACTGAGTTAGATACAGAATACTTGTCATTTCTACGAGGACCTTGGATATGGACAAGGTCTATGATAGCATAGCCCAGAGGGTCGATGTCATTCTTGGCACAGTACTCCTTAAGCTCCTCCTAGACTAGTCCAAGCTCTTCGCCATATGACAACACCTCGACTGGCGATCTCGCCTCGAAGCCTGTAGTCTCACTCTCGGGCTGGACCTCTGAACCTACGGGAACATCAGTCTCAACAGGGTCAGCAGATATAACCCTTTCCCCATTATGAATGTCTAACGCTATCGTCTCACACGGTGCCTCAGTCAGCACCTCAGCCATAGTGGGTTCTTGAGCCTCAGTATCAAGCAGCCGCAACCTAGAAACTAGCGGTTTAGGAGCATCGTTAACCGATGGGCCTTCTGGAGCAACTTCGGTTTGACAAACCAGGCCATCACATATCTGTTTCGACGCATCCGTGGGAGCTTCTTCTTCTAGAGTGATAGCAGCTTGAGTAGTACCATCAATGCCAAGGCCCTTAGTTACTTCAACATCAACTAGGTCGCTAGAAGGGTTTTCACTCACCTCCCGACCCTGACTGGGGGGCTGCGACGATTGTAACTCGCAAACTAGTCACCTGATGATCGGCGAAATTGGTATGGTAGCAGGATTGACATCGAAAGGCACCTCCAATGAGACAAATCACAAACGATCAGTACAATAAACTAATCACAGTACAAAAGCAATACACTTGGCGAAGCTACACATACCTTTTCACCCACAACATCATCGCAGGAGACTTATGGAGTCTCAGTGCCCGACTGGGTGCCCTCAACCTCTACACACTTCAAAACAAAAGACTGTACACATGTTAGTTACAGTAACATATACATCGCAAACAAATGGTAAAGCAGACACATTGAAAGATAAAAGTTCTTACCAAATCGACTTTTTCAGGCTCCCTCCGTCGAGGACGGGGAGCAATCTTCTTCACACGTCCACCCGAGATGCGGACAGAGGTAACTTTCTCAACAAGAATAAGCTCTGTTGACTGTGTTGACTCTGTATCAAGTGCATTCCTTGCTTCAGGCGTGGGGACTGGAGGCTCTGGCCTGACCTCCTCTTGGTCCGATTGTGGAGAACGTCTGCCTGGATTGTCCCCAACCTAGGATGACACTATGTCTGATGTGGGGGCACACGGTACAGCTAGTGTAGGCGGAAAAGCAGTGCGAGGCACCCTCGCTGATCTAGGTCTCTTCACTACAGGATGACTACCTTCCCCCTCTTCAACGATGGGGCGCTTCCCCTTTCAAAGCACACCCATGAATTTTCCCTTTGGCAAGCTAGGTGGGGGATTGGCTGGTGGCTGCTCTTGATCATGGCCCTCAGGAGGAGCCAAGACATGGTGAGGGCGGGGGTTTGATCACATAAATTTGTAAACCCCTGAACAAGGCACAGAGATAGGCGAAATGGAGAGACTTGCAACTCTAGACCCTCGCATACCCTGCAATGGGGAACCAGGAACCTTCGGGAAATGCTAGATCATCTTGGCAGACCCAAAAGACATCTTCTCCTGAGGAACATAGAAACCGAGCACCTAAATCATTGAACCCAAATTGGCGTAGGACTTGATTGGGGCGGTAGGCCGCAACTTGAGCTTCACCGATGCGGTCTATATATGTGATCACACTAGGCCACAGGATGAGGTGCACCACACCCACGACGAGATGTGTCATCTCCACAGCACACTATTGGTCACCATCCTCAAGAACAATAGTGCCAACACAAAACGACATGGCATGCCGAACACGACGGATGTACTGTCTCCACACAAAACCTTTGATGGACAATAGCCTTAATTTGACTTCATTCACCCCTAAGTCCTTCTGCCTTGTCGCATGAACTCATCGCTTTCCATGGCAAACCCCCAATGTGTGGTCTTAAGTCTTATCCCCATTCAAAGTTGCAATGCTGACTCACATCGGAGAGAAAGGACGGGGTGTCACACTGAGCTCTAGACGCTCGCATATGTACATGAACAAGAAATGGAGCAAAAACATAGATGATACGTCTCTTGAGGCTCGTGTCATTGTGATGCACAACGTCGTCTAGCTACTCGAACAAATATCCTAGAAACATGGAGGCTAATGGAAGTTGATGACCTTCGGCAGCCATCACGGCAAGAGGGACCAAAAC
This sequence comes from Nelumbo nucifera, assembly GCF_055504915.1. Classification (NCBI taxonomy): domain Eukaryota; kingdom Viridiplantae; phylum Streptophyta; class Magnoliopsida; order Proteales; family Nelumbonaceae; genus Nelumbo; species Nelumbo nucifera. The sequence goes on from NC_142652.1 coordinate 66,992,818, forward strand.
TGTACGGAGACCATAGTCAGGTAGCCCTGGAAAGAAAAAACGCGACGCAAGATATAAAATAAATGCTGCAAGTTGACATTGACTCTCTCCTCAATGCACCATTACATCTCCTCTTTTGTTAGACTCAAACCAATAAGCAACCCACGCTTCAAGTGGCATTTTACCACACGCAATCGACTAATCTATTTGAGACTTAAACTCTGCAATCTTTGATAATAGCTCCTCATAGAGCCCCGATAGTTTGGTAAGAACTCAGGAAATTGCAGATGGTGGGCAGACACCACCCCACCAAAAAGGCGACGACATCTTCAACGATGATTGTGAACTCACCGAATGCACCCACAAATGTGTGGATACGGTAGCACTAGTGGTCCAACAATGGTTTTACATAACTAACTCCCTCTTTACCAGGGAGATCTAGAAAGCAATCCACAAAGAGGAGAAGGATGGCATCCTTCAATAGCTGACAAAACATGGGGTTTTCTAATACGTAACATTCCCGACCGGAATAACTGTTGGGTGATTTTGAGCTATTAGTCCTGGGTTCCTGACACTTGAATGACATCGATCAATTCAGTCGACCGTAGAGACACATCAATTCAGAGCCATCAACGTCATCGAATGCACCACCCTCACCCCTGGCCATCGGCATTTGAGGCCATAAACCCCTTCCCCCATCAGCCACCATGGCTGCTTCCCGCTTAGATAGCATTTCTTCTGTATCGACTTCCCTAACAAAATCAACGAAGGGGCACTCAGATTTCTTCTGGCGAGGAGCCATGATTGACAAACAAAAGTGAAGCTAAGAAATTGGAAAAGCTAGAAATGAGGGATTATAGGAAGACAATGATCACACAGAGAGCAAATCGCCTAAGAATAAGGAGAGCACACGATAAGTAGCGCGCATGGGCATACCACCCTTTTATAGGAATCCACTCATGTGTTGGGAATGGCAAACATCGCCGGGGAAGAAGAACAAGCATGATTACAGTCCTTCAGCCGACGCTTAATGAGAAAAAAATGTATACAAATTTACAAATATACCCTCTAGAGGGTGGGACAAAACGATGCAAAGAAGCACCATGTCAGCAACCGCCATCTTAAAAGTAATATAGCACATCTGGGCCACATGCACAAATGGACTGCACTTAAGAGGATACGACGGTTAAGAAAATCGCTAATGATGACTGCCAGATCATCGACACCCAATGTCTTCCTTGCCCTCAACAGTAACTGAATGTGAAGGGCCACCCAGTCTACCACTATTAACTAGCATTGTGTATGCACAACAGACATAATCTCAACATACAAGAGGACTGAAAGCCCATACTCGACGTTTCTTTGCTTGTCAATGCATAAAGACCCAACAAGCCACCCTCTTTGTACCGATTCATTACAAAACCTCAGGAAAACTTTAAGGATGAAATGCTTATCGATAAGTAGGGAGGCTAATGTAGGTACATAGTGATCGCTTAAACCATCAAAGTACAGAAGATACCAAATTGATACAACATGGACGCCTGCGATGAGTTCATAACTTATCGGTTACCTTCGATGAGCGTATAACTCATCGAACGTCTGCAATGGACATATGACCTATCACACGTTCGCGATAAACTTATACCCGACACAAGCCAAGATAAACATTAGCTAATATTAATCCACAACAAAGTTCAAACATACGCGGTTCTGCGATAAGCTTTGAATGCACGTGGCTCTGCAATAATCCTCGGATACACGCGGTTCTGCGATGAACTTTGGATATGTACGGTCCTGCGATGAACCCGAAACCATTACAGAACCGCGGGTCACTATGAACCGAAGTTAAATATCGGCTACACGTGCAACTTTAAGTTACGCACATGATGAGGCACCATGTAGGTTAAGTAAAAATGCACCCCTAAGCAATGACGTCACCTGCGCCATGTCGGTTAAGTAGGTCACAAAAGGAAGTAGCACACGCGTGTTATTAGAATCCTTAGATGAAATGAAAGTTTGCCCTTGAGAGATCTCATAGGATGTCTGGCAAAACCCTAGCAGAGCTCCTTAATGACTAACAACGAATTTAATATTCCCTTTCCTAATGGGAATCAAACAATTTTGACTCCTTTCTTTTAGGACATCGGGATCCCTTCTTATAAATGAGGGTCCTACTCATAGTGAATTCATTCATTCAATCTAATATTCCCTTTCCTAATGGGAATCAAACAATTTTGCCCTAGCTTCCCAGTTGATTCCCTGCCTTCGGTCTTCCTTTGTCTTTCAAGGAGACCACTCCCGCGTAGCCTGACCACCATAGTTACACACCAAATGAACCAAAGAATGTATGCATCTGACAACATCAATGGGCGAGAAGAGTCTCCATCAAATTGTCCCCTTCAATACCAGGGAGATGCATGTAGCAATTGACTAATCTAGAAAGACCAATAGAATGGACAATCCTATAATACATGAGATTTTCTAAAATATATGTCACCCAAGTCGAATATTTCAACCCCCTCTTTAGAACTTTTGTCTTAGGCTCAAGAAAACAATAAATGATAGACTACTTATACTACTTGTATAAACACAGAAGCTCCTACCCTTCAATAACATCATACGAACCACCTTCCCTTAATGCCACTGGGACTGGGGCCAGAAACCCTTGCCACAATCTTTCGCCTTCGCCTTTTCAAACTACGCTAGCAACTCGGTAGTATCAAGAGTTTGTACGTAGGTAACAAATGGCCATACTTCCTGAACAAATTGCTTCTACCTATGAGGAGCCATTGCAATTCTAATATCGAAAAAACCCTAACAAGAAAACCAAAAAATAGAAGCATATGGTACCACACTCTTACTTGTTCACTAATTAAGCAAAACCCTAACAAGAAAACCAAAAAAAACCGATCCCACATGTGCCACAAGTCTCCCATGCATCAAGATCAACATAACTGAGTGACGGTCCATCTCTTTTCAAAATACAAAATGAAAATAACCGAAGGCAAAATATAAATACAAATTACTGATATGCCCCTAAAAAGTTGTGCATACCTGCACATGATCCATATAAAGCTACAATTGCCGCCTATGACACCAGTTACCTCAAATGATTAATCCAAACCAGTAGATGTTGACCAACCGCTTAAGAAGACGATAAGCCAACAAAACTTCTATCAATAAGCAAGGGGGCTAATAATCTATTGAAGACAAGAAAATAACAATAATGCAAGGAACCCATTTGTCATATTCCATACTATAAACTAAACACATGAATTCTTTTCTTGCCCTTCACCACCACTCTGCTCCCAACAGAGAGCAAAGCCCCTAATCTCAATTCGAAAGGAAAAACGTGAAATCACCATACCCACTTTAACTCAAGTTAAGCATCATACTGCAATAGGTGAAAGAATAAAAAGAAATCTTTTTTATTGATAGAAAAACTTCTATCAATAAGAAGGGAGCTGATTGCAAGTACATGTAATTCGACATTGCAAAATTTACAATGAGTACCTTAATCGCAAACACACAAAGAATTCAACTTATGATGAGGACTGTGATAATGGAAAATAAGTCACTAACACAGTTGCAATAGGCATTGCAACGGTAGCAGTCCAATGATCTTTAGCTGCGATAGATTCCCTCAAGGGTCAAAGGATGATCTACAAAGCGAATGTAGGTCACTCGCACTTGGGATATGTTAAATATGTGACCCATATCCGGTTAGTACTACAAAATCAAAGTATGCCCCCTTGCTCTATGAGGAGTCGTAGTGACTCATTTCTCTGTAGTTGCCAATTTATCTAGACATGTCACCATCTTGAAGGAACTTTGTTTCCAACACGTGATTGTGGAAAAACTCTGGGAGGATGTAGCCAAGATGTACCACATGAGAATCACAAGGGAAGAGGAAATCCTAGTCGCAGAAGATCCTCAATGGACACGTTGCAAAGTCCCAATAGAGTTTACCCAATAAAGGCTAGAGAATTGTGATCCTCTTTCCTAACGGTAAAAGTTCTTATTTGGGCATTTCTCCTTATGAATTCGGGATCTCCTCTATAAAAGGAAGAGACCCGAGAGCCTACGCACGAGACTTACCTTTGAATTCTTGGCTTTTCCAACCTCTCAATTCCTCTTGCTCCCCATTACTTCAATAATTCCTCTTTCCTACACCTTCCCCTTTTTTTATCTCATCATTAGTGATTTGCAATAATCTTCTTCCTTCAAGGAGACCACCCTTTGCTACCTCACCATCCCACTTCCATTATAATGTCTAGTTACTTCCTTGATCATGAAGATGGTTCCTTTTCCTCAACACCTCGACCTCATGCCTCGGGGCAGGGACCTTGGCCATAGAAGAATCTCGGCTGGAGGTGATGGGTGGTGGGGTCCGGTAGGAGTTCACCCTCGAGAAGTTCGGGAGCTCATAGCATTTAGGGTCGGAGTCAAAATAAAACATGGTGACGAGGTGTTTACCTAAAAGAAGATGAATGCTGGAAAATTCTAAGGAAGGCGAGTAAGATGAGGGCTCTGGAAGCAAAGGTCATTCGAAGGCAAAGCGATTGGTAGGAAATGGTGGGGAAAAACATGACTAAGGCCCTTATTTAAAGAAAAATGAACGGCCCAGATCGCCCCCAAACCAATGGCTGCACAACAATCGCCTTTACAGCCCTATCCAGCGACCGACATGCGTCGCTCACCTCGAGAAGACGAAACGACATTGTGCGAGCTGACTGGTCCTCTCGCCACACTCGCCGGTCCACCAGCGACGTTGAACCAGCAAATGCACGACCCAACTCGCCCGACTCCCGTTTCATCTACAGATGTGGTGCCATGACCCGTCGCGGATATGGCTATGGTCTACCAGATCGAAAACCCATATCGCGCACGGTCTACACCCGTCATTGAGACCCGTCTCCCTCATGGTTTGTAGACTGACAATGGCGAGTCCCATCCAGCAAATGGCTAAGTCACAAGCTCGAGCCACCTTAGCCGAGGCCGAGGCCTCCACGGATTTATCTCCTCACCGATAAGAAAACAAGACAGGCGGCAAGATTCCCCCTCGTCCATCTCCAGAATGGATTTCTCTCCTTGCGGACCCAATCAAGGCATGCACGAAACAAAGCTCGGTGGGCTCCCCAGAACCAATAACGTGGAGTCACCTAGCGACCTCGGATGACAGAACTCCTCGCGTACGAACTGCATCCGAACCGTCTGAGGTCAACTACCTTTAGGTAGCCTCAAGTATAATTCGGAGCTAACCCCCTCAAGGTAAAGGACTGGGACTTAAACTTAAGAACAAGTACTTGAGAACATTTAGCCTCCTTTGTGACCTCGTCTGAGTGTTCACACCTCAAACCTCGTCCACTTCATACGTCCCCCATACTAACTTGACCGTTGGAGTCTCCGCCTCGGGTACCAACCCAGGGCTTCTGACGTTCTCCTCCTTTCACTCTGTGCAGGACTGACCTACTAGTCCTTGGACACTCCGGACCTCGGACTCCTCAACCGCACCTCGGCACCTTGGCTTGGGAGCAAATTGATAGTGTTGCCCTCAACCCATTTTGACCGGCAACACTAGAAAAACCATAAGATTATTTTTCTTGTGAAATTCCAATATTTGGAGATTGAGAGTAAGTAAATGGAACTTTTAAGATGTCTCTTTTAACTGGGTTAGCAGGATCTTATTGTGAGTAGTGGATAGTAATGAACTTTGCAGTTGTAATTGAAAAAGAAGACACAATTTTCGGACCTTGTCTCTTATAGTGTGGAAAAATTTTGGTTGAGTAAATGAGTTCTTTAAGGAAAACTACTTTTCATACTAACTAGAATGAAAATCAATTAAGTGAGTTCTGAGTGGACCAACACACAACAAAAATGGTAGCTAAGAATCCCTTCTAACAAATGATTAAAACAAACTAGACTTACAATTTTGACTACTTTATTGCCATGTTAACATATAACTTATCATCTGTCATTTTACTAAGAAGGAAAAACAAATTGTAAATGTTTTGTTAGCTAATAGTGTTGGCATATGAAACATTTAAAGGAGTAGACTGTCACCACCCAAACAAGGGTGTTGACCCCAAGAGATTTATTTCAAGATTACAAAACAGCCCAAAACAAATTGTCCCTGAAGGTTACATGCTTTGCCAAAGTATCAACTATTCCATTTGCTAATCTCGTTGTCCACCTAAACAAATTGTACCTGAAGGTTCCTTGCTTTGCCAAAGTATCAGCCATTCCATAAGTTGTCTATGTGTCCAGAACACCCAAGTTGTTTGATTGCATCAACCCATTTAGTAGTTCAGAATCCCCTTCTACCTCAATTTTGTGAAAGCCCCTCAGCTATATCATGGCCCATGGTTATCAATACTCCCAAGTATTGAATTGCTATAGCCCATGGCCCCACTGCTATATCTAATGTAGAATTTGATAACCACCAAATTACAGTTAACAGTAGAATTTCATCAAAAATGCCTTCCCAATGTTTAGAGATTCATTGATCCCAATAAAACAGTAATGCAGTATGGAAATCCCATATGTGCCAGGCAATTCTAGAGTCTAGTCTAGAAACTCAACCACAAAAAATAGCAAAAACATCTTAAATATCCTTGATCCTTAGAAGCTTTCTGCCTAAACAAAACTACCATAAATAATAGGATTCAATAGAAATTAATTCTCTACTTCATGTGTTATACCAGCCTAAAACTTTTATAATAAAAAAGGATAAGAAATTATATCCAAGGACATGTGGCATCTAGATTCTCTCAAATTCAACATTTCATGCTCTTGATGAAAACCAAAAATTAAATTGGCATTTTGGAAAAGGATTGCAGCTCAAAAGGTTTACACAGTCTTCCTATGAATCAGACTTTGATATCTCTTCAGTGTCTGAATAATGACTACACTCATGCCTCCTGTTCAGAATACATAGTTTCTCTCCTCCTCTAAACATATAGAGATGTTGTTTCCAAAAATTATATCCAAGGACAGGTGTATGCAGCCTTACCCTCTGCACATATAGAGAGGTTGTTCCCAGAAATACATGAGGTAGAAAAATAAAATAGTGTCGTTAATTAGTAGAATTATAACAAATAGTTCCTCTCCTCCTCAATCCTTCTCTTGCAAGGTTAATTGCCACTAGATTAGCAGATCTAGAAAACTAGCATGTCGGCGTTTGGTGTGGCTAAGGATTTCAATAGCCACAACAACTATTGTCTTTTGCTATGACTCAACAGTCACAATTATTCCACCAAAACTACTGCATTTATTTTGACTCCACTTCTGCCCCTCCATTTTTTTTGCCAAAATTTTAGGGACCATGTTCCCTATTTTCTTCTATAAAAGGGTGCCTCCTGGGGGTAGTATGTGCATGGAGAGAGAGCATTAGAAAGATGAAGAGTTTGGGAGAACTCCATCGCCATCTTCCAGCAAGATCTGCAGTCATCTATGATTTTGAGTGCTTCAAGGCTTTGTTAAAGGCATTTCGGCACTAGTAAGGTGGTCAGTTTGTAGTTCTCTCATCAAGGACATGAATAAACAAGTTTTCTTTCTTCTCCCATGGATGTAGGTCTCTTTAACCGAAGCACGTAAATCTAGTGCCATCTTTACCTTTCTTTTGCTCTTATTATTTGCTTTATAATTCACATATTTCTCAATTATTTTCTTGTTTGCCATACTAATTAATCGGTAATTCAGAGTTTAACCTAACAAATTGGTATAAGAGCATTGTTTTTTGAGATTATTTACCGATTAATTTTGTTACTAATGGCATCAATGAAGTTTGACATTGAGAAATTTGATCGATCTGTGAATTTTGGCCTATGGAAGCTCAAGATGAGAGTGATTCTTATTCAGAATGGCTTGGAGAAAGCCTTGGCAGGTCAAAAGAGTAAGCCTGAATCCATGACCGATGAAAAGTGGGAGGAGATTGATATGAAAGCCATGTCGGCTATTCATTTGTGCTTATCTAACAAGGTTCTTCGTGAAGTTGCTAAAGAAACCTCTACAGCAGAATTGTGGCTCAAGTTGGAGTCACTTTATATGACAAAGAGTGTGACCAATTGACTTCTGTTGAAAAGTAGACTTAAAGACCTTCGTCTTCGGGAAGGTAACTCGATTAAAACCAATCTTGATGAGTTTTTCTCGATTGTCATAGATCTACAAAATATTGATGTTGTAATTGATGATGAAGATCTGGCTATCACTCTTTTATGTTCTTTACCCGCATCATATAAGCTTTTTAGAGAGACCATATTGTATGGGCGTAAGGAGATTACAGTTGAAGATGTAAAGAATGCATTGTTACAACAAGAACTAATTGATAATCAACTGACCAATAACTCAAGTAACTCTACAGCCGAGGGTCTCATTGTTCGTGGCAGGCCATTTGAAAGAAGTGGCAGCAGTAAGTCAAAGGGTCGGTCTAAGTCAAAGCATCGTAATTTGACTTGCAACTACTGCAAAAAGAAAGGCCATGTTAAGGCTGAATGTTTCAAGCTACAAAATAAGCAGACACATCAGGCAAGTGGTGACACAAAGAAAGATCCTCAAGCCGAAGCAAGTGTTGTGGCGTGTGAGTCAGAGAATGATCTTCTGCTAATTGCAGATGAAGTTGCAAGGAAGGGTTCAGAATGGATAATGGACTCAGGATGTTCTTACCACATGTGTCCCGACAAAAGTGCATTCTCCACATATGAGAACTTTGATGGTGGAGTTGTTTTGATGGGCAACAACGCAGCTTGCAAGGTTGTCGGTAAAGGGACCGTCCAAGTGCGTATGTATGATGGTATTGTGAGGACATTAAATGAAGTCCGTCATATTCTTGATCTAAAGAAGAATTTGATTTCTTTGGATACACTCGACTCTAGGGGTTGCAAATATTCAGCTGAAGGTGGAGTTCTTAAGGTAACCAAAGGTGCTTTAGTAGTTATGAAAGCTAACAAGGTTGGTAGATTATATGTATTGTAGGGAAGTACTGTGATAGAATCTTCTACTTTGGTCTCGTCATCCATGTCCGAGGAAGATCTTACAGAGATGTGGCATATGAGCGAGAAAGGGATGACCTCTTTGAGCAAGCGGAGCTTACTTTGTGGGCATGTCACATGTACTCTTGAATTCTGTGAACATTGTGTGTTTGGTAAACACAAAAAAGTTAGCTTTGCCAAAGGGGTACATAGGACCAAAGGTACATTTGATTACATCCATTCAGATTTATGGGGCCCTTCTCGTGTTTCTTCGAAGGGTGGAGCAAATTATCTTCTAACATTCATCGATGATTTCTCCAGAAAGGTATGGGTGTATTTTCTCAAAAATAAAAATGATGTGTTTGGAGTCTTCTTGCAGTGGAAAACTATGATCGAGAAGCAGACAGAGAGGCAGATTAAAAGGTTGAGGACTGATAATGGGCTCGAGTTTTGTGAGTCTGACTTTACAAATTATTGTTTGAAGGAAGGTATCGTTAGACACCGCACCTGTGTTGGTCGACCACAACAGAACAGTGTGGTAGAGCGGATGAACCGCACACTCTTGGAAAGGGCTCATTGCATGTTGTCCAATGCAAGTTTGGATAAGTCCTTTTGGGCTGAGGCAGTTTTCACGGCAGCCTATTTGGTGAACCGATCTCCGCATTCAGCTCTCGAGGCTAAGACTCCATTTGAGATTTGGTCAGGTACTCCTGCTGACTATTCATCTTTAAGAATTTTTGGTTATCCTGCTTATACTCATGTTAACGATGGAAAGTTAGAACCTAGAGCCAAGAAATGTATCTTTGTGGGCTATGGCTCCGGTGTAAAGGGTTAGAAGTTATATTGCCCTTCGAGCAAGAAAATTATTATTAGCCGTGATGTTATATTTGATGAATCACACATGTTATCTCTAAGGAAGGAGGATTCTGTAGGAAGCTCTCTGATGATTCCTTCATTTATCTGTTATTATATGTTAATGACATGCTCATTGCTTCTAAGAATAAGTCTGAAATTGTGAAGTTGAAGTCTCTCTTGAACAGTGAGTTCGAGATGAAGAATCTGGGTCCAACAAAGAAAATTCTGGGTATGGAGATTATTCGTGATCGTGAGAATGGGAAACTGTTTCTCAAACAGCAGAACTATATTGAGAAAGTTCTTGATCGTTTTGGCATGTCAGATGCCAAACCTGTCTCCACTCCTCTAGCAGCTCACTTCAAATTGTCGGCGAAGCAGTCACCGAAGTCTAATGAGGAGAAGGTATATATGGCTCGTGTGCCGTGTTGTTGGTAGCATCATATATGCTATGGTATGCTTGAGTCCAGATATTGCTCAGGCAGTCAGTGTTGTGAGCCGTTATATGTCCTGTCCAGGGAAGGCTCATTAGGAAGCAGTGAAGTGGATACATAAGTATTTAAGAGGTACATTTGATTTCTGCCTTAAGTTTAGAAGATCCACAAAGAAGCTTGTCGGTTATTGTGATTCTGATTATGCTGGAGATCTTGATTGGAGGAAATCTCTCACTGACTATTGTTTCACTTTGGGTAGTACCTGTGTTAGCTGGAAAGCTTCACTTCAGTCAACTGTTGCTTTGTCTACGACTGAAGCTAAGTATATGGCAGTGGCTGATGCCCCTAAGGAAGCTTTATGGTTGCAAAATTTGGTTGGTGAACTCACAGGTAGTCAGGAGGCTATAGTGATCTATTGTGACAGTTAGAGTGCCATACATCTGACTCATGACCAGATGTTTCATGAGAAGACCAAGTACATTGATGTGCGTTATCACTTTGTTCGTGATATTGTTGAGGATGGTCATGTTTTGGTCAACAAAATAGCTTCCGCTAAGAATCCTGCAAATATGTTGACAAAGCCATTATCATCATCCAAGTTTGATGCTTGCATCAACTTGGTGGGTCTTGTCTCATTTGATGCTTGATGCCCTTAGAGCATTTGGAGAGGAAGATTTGCTCTTTGAATTATTACCAAGGTGGAGATTGTTGACGTTTGGTGTGGTTAAGGAATTCAACAGCCACAATAACTATTGTCTTTTGGTATGACTACTGTGACTCAATAGTCACAATTACTCCACCCAAACTGCTGCATTTATTTTGATTCCTCCACTTCTGCCCCTCTATTTTTTTGCCAGAATTTTAGGGACCATGTTCCATATTTTCTTTTATAAAATGGTGCCTCCTAGGGGTAGTATGTGCATGGAGAGAGAGCATTAGAAAGCTGAAGAGTTTGGGAGAAGTCCATCGCCATCTTCCAACAAGATCTGCAGTCATCTATGCTTTTGAGTGCTTCAAGGCTTTGTTAAAGGCATTTCAGCACTAGTAAGGTGGTCAGTTTGTAGTTCTCTCATCAAGGACATGAATAAACAAGTTTTCTTTCTTCTCCCGTGGATGTAGGTCTCTTTGACCGAAGCACGTAAATCTGGTGCCATCTTTACCTTTCTTTTGCTCTTATTATTTGCTTTATAATTCACATATTTCTCAATTATTTTCTTGTTTGCCATACTAATTAATCGGTAATTCAGAGTTTAAATCCTATGTAACATAGCAGAACAAAGTGTTCAAGTTGAAAGCCAAGGATCTCCGCCCCCCCCCCCGCCTCTAAGTAGTTGACTAAATTCTTGGGAGACATTTTTATCATATAAAATGATCAATTGGATGCATCAAAATTCAATGGGGTGCTTTGATTGATGGAAGCTCTTTCAGTATTCATGCCTTTCAAGAAAAATGAAAGATGTTGATGATGCAGATACCCTCAAAATGAAAAATGTCCCTTTGGGCTCGCTAAATCATACATGACTGTGTACACAAGTCTATCCAAATTTAACCATTACAATGATTTGATATTATGATAGCTGCATATGGCTGTAGTCTAGCCAAATTGAGTTCGCTACTTACTTGAGCTCGACTTGATTCAATAATTCAGACCTCAAAACTTGACTGAGTTTCAAGTTTTTACTACTCAAATTTGACTCGAGCCAATACTCCCAAATTACTTGAGCTCGCTTGATTTGACTCGAGTCGAACTCAATTGAATTTGATTTTCCGCCATTAATTAATTGAGTTCGAGTGTTTAATTCTTCATTATTACAATAGAGAGATCTCTTTTGGGTTGTAAATTTAATATTAATCAAGAATGTATCTCTATCAAACACAATACACAGTACGACGAAACGTTGGCCTAGTTTGGAAATTGATTGGCATATGAAATCAGAAAAATACCCTAAATAATTGACCATGTTTGTGGGATGAAGGGAAATAAGAAGTGATTTGTGGTTGTCATCTTATCTCAACTACTCTTGCGACAATGGTGCTGTAATGCCACTTTCTCCGTGGGATAGAGAGAGAAGTGGATTTTGTTGCTGGTTTTTTGGGCTAAGAGTGAAAGAGGCGAGATAGAGTGGGAGAAGAGAAAATTTGATGGAGAGGGAATGTTTGGCGGTAAGCCTAGGGGTGATTATGAACCAGTGCATTAATGTAAGGGCTATGGCTTAAGGCCGTGCCAGGTTGCAAGCTTCAAATATAATACCAGGCATAGTTCTATATATAATAGATGATATTAATATAAACTAATATATGTAAGTATATATTATTCATAATATACATATTTAAAATTCTAAATATATGTGGGTTGGATCAGGTCCAAGGCAGGCTTAAAGTATTAGGCTTAGACCCGACCCTAAAATTTGTGGCTCTGAGAAGGGCCGAAGCCTTGACTACTTGGGCCTGAACACAAAACCTAGGTCTAAGTGCGGAATTTTCCAAATGGTTAAAATGCATGGTTTTATACATACATTATACATACATATAACGTATATAACATATTATAAATTATACATTATATTATAATATATTCAAAATATTTAATTATACTCTTCTATAACACATTTTTTTTTAATTTTAGTTTCACTTTTTTATATTAAAATTTAAGATTTGAGGCAAAAAAACATTATTAACAAAAATAGTGGATCAAGGCACCTTTGGGACCTTGGAAACAGATAGATCTCAAAAACGTTACCCAAATAAAAAACAAAAGATCACCCTAATCAGGCATCCAAATGCAAAATTGGCCTTTAGAAGTTTGCATTTATGTGTTAAAAATTTTCAAAAGAAGTTTTCCAATTCCACTGTTCAGCTCATTGGTTTGGCCCATTTTTTACCCAATATGGTTTTCGGGGTATGACCAAACCAGACAACGGCCCAATCATAGTTTAATTGGTCCGATCCAATTTTCTAAATAGTGGTTTTATGTGCTTTGAGATATTCCTCCTTTTTAGCACAATTTTCATCTACTGCTAGCACTTAGTTTTCTTGTACTATCAACGGTTTAACCATTCGGGTCAAACAAGTCATCAGCCCATGACTTCTTACTGGTAGTGTATAATGTTAAGAGAATCAGCATTAGGTATTGAATTGAAAAAAGGAGAGGATTATGGGTTAGTGGTCCAACCAAAGTTGAACAATGATTAACTAAAAATATATAATATATTCATAATAATAATAAAAGATCGTGTGGTGACAAACATTCATTGGTTCCTAGGTTGAACCAATTAGGTGGACGATTTTGGCCAAATTTTTGGACGAAATAGGGTTATAGATATGATTGAATTGGCTAAGGATTGGGTCATGGTTTAATAGCTTGTGATCTGGTCCAAATTTCTAAACATTGGTAGTGTATATATGTTATATATATAGAATAAAAAACTTGGGTTCAAAATATATAGAATATATAGGTCTAATTTATATTTTATTTTAGTTTTTCATCTTTTATAAATAAAAAAAGCTAATAATTACAATTTGAGGCATTTTTTTTGGTAAAATTGGTGAGCCAAGGTGCCCTTAGCACATTGAGTGCGTAGAGTTAATAGTTAATTGAGTATTAATTTATAAAATAAATATTTAATTATCAATCATTTAATTAATATTTATTTATCTACATTATATAACTATTATTTTATAAATAATTTATTTATTAAAGTAAATAATTTAGTTTAATTGTAAATAATATCTTTCATTAATAATTAATTAATTAATCAAGGGTTATTCATATTTAATTAATTAAATTAATTTTTGATGACTAGTTTTAATTAATTAAATAATATTTAATATTTATTTATATTTTAGAAAATTATTATCTTTTATTAATGTACTTATGAAATTATTAATAATTTATTTGCTAGTTTAAGTATTATTAAATACCAATCATTAATTATTATTGTTATTCATTAGTAATTAACTAATAATTTGTTAATTATTAATCAGATTTATTTTAATAAGTTTTAATTATTAATTTACTATTAATAGAAATTAATAAATAATAAATATTTCTTAGTTAAAAATATATGATTATTATTTATTAATTTTCCAAGCATTCAATGGATTATCTACTAAAGGCTAAGTTCCTATCAATTGTTGTACATTGCTTTTTGCAATGGATTTGATTGGGCATTATGATTCTATAACTACGAACCCTTGATATGGTCTCGCCAATATCACCGTATTAATTACTAATTCATTAAGTATTAATTTATTAAATAAATACTGAATTATCAAGTAAGTAAATATTAACTAATATTTATTTATTTATATTTTATAAGCATAAATTTATTAATAATTTATTTGTGAAATTACTAGTAACTTAGTTTGTCATTAAATCATAATAGTTAATAATTATGTTTTAATTAATAATTAACTGATATTAATTAATTATCAATGATTAATCATATTTAATTTCTTATTAGTTATTATTTTTTAGTATTTTCTATTAATTAATAATGTATTTAAATAATTAAATTATTTTTTAATGATTAGTTTTAAATAATTACATAGTAATTAAAATATGTATTTACATTTTAGAAATCATTCTCATTATTTATGTATTTATTTTCTAATTTAATTATTATTAAATAGTAATAATGAATTAATTATTATTGTTATACATGAATAATTAATTAATAATAATTTATGATTTATTAATCATTAATCATATTTATTTATTTTAATAATTTCTTAATTGTAAAATGATTATTAATATTAATTAATGAATAATTAAAATTATTAATTAATAATATATTATTATTTATTAGTGGTTCATACATTACATTAATTTTTAATCATTTTAGTAAATATTTTATAGTTAATTAAATTCTAATATATTTTTATTTCTTAATTATTTTATATTATTTTTAATCAATTTATTAAATAACTACCAAATATTCTGCTACTCAAGGGTAGAAATGTTAAATACTTTTGGAATCATTTTTATATAAATAGCTTTTATAGTCATAAATAAAATCCATGGCTATAGCTATAAATAGCTTTTAGCCACAGACAAAATGTTATTTAGCCACAAATAAAGTGGTCGTAGTTAAAGTCAAATTCATAATTATTGCCACAAATAACTAAATCTGTGGCGCTATAACTATAAATAGCTTTTAGCCACAGAAAAAAATGCTTTTTAGTCACGAACGAAAAACGGTAGTTTTAGGTCAATTAAACTTATAGTGACAGATAACTAGGAACCGTTGTTATAGGAAGCTATTAGGTATGGACAAATTGCTTTTAACCACGGATTAAAGGACTGTAGCTATAGTTCAACGTTTAGCCACGGACATGAGAATGCCTGTGGCTATATGCCTATATCCCAATTTTTAGCTATGATTTTTATATTCGTTGCTAAAATACAGTAGCTATAACCCTATTTTATTGTAGTGATTACTATCATTATCATTATCTAGAATTATTACGTACAAAATATATGTCAACAAATTCTTTTTAAGTATGATCCTAAAATAAAATGATTTTAACCCTTGAATATAAAAAAAAAAAAAAAAACATTTGATAAAAGGAAGTAGAGAAATCCGACTAATTTGAGCTTAATTTAAGGTTGACCTCAACTACACCTGGCCTGTACCTTTCCCGACTTACATTACTAACTAGAACAAGATTTGATCATTTATTAAAGTTCTCTGTGTGCTTCACTTTTCAATGTGTGACACCACTTGGGGTCCTTTATAATGATCCATGAGCTCTCAAATCATCATAAACGTATTTAATCCACCTCTCCCAAAGGAGAGGTGTTGTCTTGCTACTTTTAGCAAACATGTTTTTTGTCAAATGCTACGTGTAGAAACTGCCCTTTAAAGCGGGTAAAAAGTCTGCATTGTAGATAGAGATCACATGAGCAGTTTTTTTTTTTTGCCAGTTAAAAATTGCATTGTGAATTAGAGAATTTTCTTTCCGAGTCGATATGCTCCATGGGCAGCTCACACTTCCAGACTAGCTATACCAGCGTCAGCATCCATCAATGAGGGCCCAGAGCTCATTACTGGGAAAAGTCTAAAAGCTACAATAAATGCACTATGTTCAGTCTCCTCACTCTAAGCGACAGATAGTATTTAGTATTTACATTGAGGGGACCTGGTGAGGATTGGGTTGAAGTTTCAGCTAAACTGGTTCAACTGTTTTAAAGCGCTCTCTATTACTTGTTCAAAAACTCAAAGTGGACAATCCTTCAAATTGACTGAGGTGATGTTTGATAATATTTTTCAGACGTCTGAATTTAAAATATTTGTTTTTTAGATGCAATGTTTATTTGGTATTGTATTTGAAATATGATCTGAAAATTTTTTTTTAGATCTGAAATTTTAAGATTCAGACCTATCACTTAATGCAATCAGAGACGTTTTAGACGTGGCCTAAAATAAAAAATACCCTTACCTCATTCGACCTCTCTCTCTCTCTCCTGTCTTCCTGCCATCGCCGCTGCAAGTTGCAATGGCGACAGTTCTCTCTCTCAAGAGGGTGAGTAATAATAATAATAATAATAATATTATTATTATTATTATATAAACATTAATTATTTTTTATTAATTTTACTTGTGTTATTTATTAATTATTAATTAGTTTTACTAACTAGTAATTTTTAATTATTTCATTAATTTTTAAAATTTATTTTAAGTTTTTATTTGTATAAATTATTAATTATTTTAGTATTTTATAGTCATTAATTTTTTTTTTTAATTTTAATCATTTCATTTATTAATTAATAATTTTTAATTATTAATTGATTATTTTTTATTTGTATTGTTTCAATATTATTTTGAAGCTGAAGAT
Source organism: Nelumbo nucifera (assembly GCF_055504915.1). Taxonomy (NCBI): domain Eukaryota; kingdom Viridiplantae; phylum Streptophyta; class Magnoliopsida; order Proteales; family Nelumbonaceae; genus Nelumbo; species Nelumbo nucifera. The sequence goes on from NC_142652.1 coordinate 67,009,889, forward strand.
TATTTTTTATGAGATAATGTGAATGAACTCAATATTTTCAAACAGCATGTTCTAGGGGTAAAATAGTAAAATCAATAAATTTCAGATGGTAAAGGGTTGATGCAACACAAACAAGCTTATGGATTTAAAGTCTCTAAAAAATAGAAAAACATCTATGTTTATTTTCACAAATAATATCTTTTTAAATTTTCAGATTTATCAAATACCACCTGACAGTCGATTTGAGCATATCTGCATTGGACTCACCTTAGAAAGCTGGAAGCCGCTGCACTACAGCCCTCCCTAACGGCCACTAAATTGGTTAATGTCATCGTTTACCTCATTTTCACAAGAAGAGGAATAGAAGATGGAAAGTTTGCATTTGATTTGATAATGCATAGTGGTGGAAGAAAACTCAACTTATCATTAATAGTGAACTTTTGGGTATACGGTCTTCCAGGAGTTTTATGGGACTGGACGGACGGGAGATACACATGAGCCCACACCTTATGCGTATGGAACACTGATGTATGTTCACCCGTGATAGGTCACTCATTCTGTTGTGCATTGTTTTGCCTCCAATCAATTCAGACAGTAAAGGAATAACTTTTGGGTAAATATAATTCTAAATTAGTATCATGTACTTTAGGGTTAGTCTCATTTTAGTACTCCAATTTTAAAATGTAACATCGCAAAAAACTTGAATTTTCGAAAACTATCAATTTAATACCTACCATTAATAGTGTGGCAGTTATTTGATACACGTGATGATGATATATGTGATTTGTAATATTTCAAAATTTTAAAATTATCCTTTTAAAGAAGACACTATTCATTATTTTCTTCTTTGAGACTAAACTAGAGAAGTGGTGAATAGAGTTTCAAATCCACCATTGCTTATATCCATTACTTGAAAAATGTTTTCCCCATGGATTTTAACATGTTCTTTTAGCTCTTGTCATTATCAAATAAATAAACTTATTAAAAAATACAAAACAAAATTTATTCATTAATCACAAGGGCCAGTTATAAGGTTTTTCTGTTCTAAATCAACCCAGACCATTTTACTGCTATGAGATATCATAAACATCGGAAAAATTGCAATCCTCATTTGTTGTACCACCACTATTTTGTCATCGTTTATGTTATATCTGAACTCAACCACGATCCGAGGTATTTCTTGAACCGAGGTTGTAGTCAGATAATCCTGTCAACTGGGCGGAGCCGAGGTGGATGACAAAAACGTGCTCCAAGATCTGAAACCAAGAAAATAGTCAAAGGCCCAAAGAGTTATCCTTGGGTAGATACTCCGACGCTCAAGTTAGTCGAGGAAAGGTGATTGGTCAGGCCGAACAATTAGAGAACGGTGCTGGTCTGAGCAGAGTAACGGTATGAAAGTCAAAAGTTGGATCCCTTACCTTGAGAATAAGACCTAATCCCCAGCGAGGTTATCCCCATCCGCCGAGGTATTCAAGATAAGACCTAATCCCTAGCGGAGTTGTCCCCATCCATTCGATGATCTCCTATCTTGGTCATGCTTATCCACATAACGTGGAGCTGATGTGGCTGGAAAGATAAGTTAGGCCGCGGAGGTGACACGGCGCTGACATGGCTAAGGAGATAATATGGCCACGGAAGCAACATGTGGCATCCAGGACCAGCTCAACCATAACCTGAAGAGGACCTATTAATTGGAAAGAAGAAAAACAATGCTTTACCATGGGAAATAATTAACTTTCAGTACTTTTAAGTTATAAGTACAATCACTTTTAACGGTGGATAATGAATCTATGCCTCCTTGTTTTTGTCAAAATTTTTGAATGCTGCATGAAGTGGCCTTAAATCCCTCGTGAAAAGGTGATTGTACCAGGAGCCAAAGTTTTCTCTTACCATGGTAATTGTCCTCCTTCCTCTGTGGTGGTGTTCCACTCTAACAGGGCTAAGAAGCTAAAACAATCCCATTGTTTATCCTCTTATCTTCTTTTATATATCCTTTCTTCGGTCAATTCATTTGATTGTAAGAAATTAAGGGGGACTCGAAAATGAAAGAGAAATGGCTCTATCAAGAGTGTAAAACAGCTTTATTGGGTGAAACTTCGGCTCTATTTTATTTGCAGTGCCAATTCTGATATAATTTTATTTTGAATTTGATTTTACCTTGCTTTGTTTGTTTGAAGGAGTAAAATTGCAAGTAGAATTATATAGTCCCTACTTTATTTGAGAAACAACTAAAAGTACTAAAAAAGTTGTTTGTTTGAGATGAGCAAAAGTATATGGTCCCCACTTTATATGAAAGAACAAATGTACCATCAAGATGGTACACTCCAAATAAATGAAAGAACAAACCAATGTAAATCTCAAGCGGCTGTAAATTTGGGATCCGGTTTGAATCTACATTCCAAATAAATGTAGCTTTTATTTTATGCTGTATTTTCAGGGCAATTTTTTCTCTTCACTATATGTAACTTTCTCGAAATTACATTTCTCATGGTTTTTGAATCGCTGTTGATTCGGATGGTCGGACCGTTCAGTCTGGGAGCTATCCAGGCAACCGGTTCCGTTTTACCCCAAATTCGGTCCTTGGCCATAAATTGTTGAATCGGTCAATGATCCGTTGATTCAGGCAGTCGAACCATCAATCCGTTCAACGATTATTGGCCATTTTTAAATTTTAATTATTATTTTTTTATTTTGTTAGAATGGGCCATTTATTTGGACCAGACAGTCAAACCGTCAACCCGGAAACCGGTGATCAGAATAATTCCGATTCGGGGTCGTTTTTTAAAACATTGACATTTCCCCAGATTTGAATTACACTTTTTCTTATCAAAAGTGTAGAGATTAAGGAACTTCCTTATTATATTATATATAATCCATCTATTTTTTGCCACATGCCATATGAGGAGTGGCTCAATTGATATATTAGCTAGTTTGTTACTATTCAAATGGCCCCTATTGCGGCGTATCACGAAAATACCGGAAAAGAAATATCTATTTTCCACGACAAAGAGAGATCATGTGCTTAGTAAGGATGAGCATGATTCATGAGCCCTGGCTGGGTTTTAGTAAGAGCAGTTGGAAGTCGAAAACGCCTGCACTCAGAGGCTGAGGCCTGCAGCCTGCTCCTTTGTGGGCCGGTCTGGATATCAGGCTCGACGGAATGGGTCATTATGGCATTGATGAAACTATGACAAACATCAAAACTGAAACCTAAATTTATATTTAGAATTACAATATTGTGTATCTAATCTTACAAACATATTTTTCATATTTGAAACCACAATTAATTTCCTCATAAGAAGCTTAAAGGGCTAGAAGTGCAAATTGACAAAGAACACACAAACACATAACAATTGCCATGTCGTGGGCCTGGGCTAGGCTGGTTGATCCTATAAACCACATTAATCCAAGACCCAACCTTAGTATTGTAGTTTTGCTCAATCGGTATCAGTCAACCATACTTTTAATAAAAATTTTCATGATCACAGAGTCCTTAATCTTTTGAGCTCAAAACAAAAGTTTCCATATGAAATGTCCAAAATAAGTAGCTATTGTGGTGGGCTTTTAAATTGAAAATTTGGAAACCTCAAATGGGGTAAATGCCAATATACTAGGCAGCAATGTATTGATGTGGACACGACGATGAACACATGGGCAGTACGAACTACAAAGTACCCCTGAACAGTTGGGAATCAATCAATCGGCTTCAATCCGGGCAAACCTTCATACCGTTCTAACAGCCTTTCGCAACCTTGCATTGGGAATATCTTCCCATGAAATAAAACATATAAGTACGGAGATATTCTCAATGTAATGCAATAAAGGCTGCATGAACAGACTTTGCCCTGACTGAAGCTGAACTCGTAAATAATGTAGAGAAGAGTCCAGATTAACACAGTCTTTCATCTCTTCTCCAGTCTTAAGTGTTAATTATAGACAAATTTATGTGTATCGAGATTAAGCATTTCCTTTCTGGGTCACTTTGGGGTGTAAATGGAGCAAATTTGAAACGAGTCTGGTTAGTCAAATTTGATTAGGAAACTGATTATTCAAATTATATTTGATACCAATGGATCCTTAAGAAGGACCAACTGAATTTGAACTCAACTTGACTAATATTTGAGCATTTGAATTCTACCAATTAATTTGAATATCCAAATCTGAATCATATCTAAATGATTTATGTTTATCATTATACCTTTATAAAAAAAATAACCTATAATAATATAATTTTATTAGAGAAAAATAAAGGGTAAGCCATCTTATATTCATAAAAGGCCCTTAACCCTAAGGTTATGTTTGATTTAAAGGAAAAAAAAAATAAGAAAAGGTAGAAAAAACTTTTATAAACTTTGTATAGGTTTCCTTACCATTCCCTACTTTTTCCTTCAAACCAAAGATAGCCTAAAGGCAAATTCAATCATCAAATTCAGGCAATTCCGATTAATTAAACAGTATAAATTCCACATCCGAAGCTCTATTGATTGTCATATTCAAACTATCCAAATTTGATTCTATTATGTCACATTTTGAAATACAAAATCGGAGGTTTGGATATTGTTTAATTTACATCCCTAACTTGTGTAACAGAATGGGTGTTTAATGAACGTTGTTAATTGGCCAAATTATTGGTCCACGTAATGTAACACAAACAGGGTAGATTGGGGATGAAGCCTCCTAATCAGAATTATTATTTGTGGTGGTTGGGTTAAGGGAAAAGCAACAATGGTTTTCTTAATCAATCATATTTCTGCCACATGGAGGTATGGGATAATGAATCCATGCTATCTTATCAAGTAGATATCCTTCCTCCGGATAGCAACCTTTTAATCATGTAGTCAACATTTACCCACCTTTTTCACTATGACCCTTTGGAATGGCTTTCTTTTCTTTCTTTCTTTTTTTTTTTTTCTTAAGATTTGGACGGTTAATAGAGGAAATAGTACAGCTAAAGAAACAAGAGGATAGTGAGACAAACTTGTGGAGCCAATTTCAGCCCCAAGTCAATTTGCCACGTGGAAGACACCGTCATTATTGTTATTGTTGTAAGTTGTGGCATGTAACTAGAATGGGCTGGGGACATGTGGAGCATCAAGTGGGGCAAAGTAGGGTGAATAAAAATAAAAATATGACAAATATAATAAATAAACATAATGGGGGGAAAAAGGATAACAATTGAAATCAATATAAGAATACTTGAAATCTTCATGCCATATCAATCTGATGATGACATACACTATAACCTGGACCCATGACAGCTTAACATTTTGCAACACAAATCCAACCTTAACCCCATGAGAGCATAACAAAACCAAAAAAACTCTCGGTTTAATGAGCTTTGCTGACCCTGCACGACATTGAAACCTTTCCAGGTGGCAACTTGTTTTGGGGCCCAAAAGAACTCTCTTCTTTATCCACTGTTGTGAGGGTAAATTTCAGGTTATACCATGTGGATGTGATCAAATAAATGATGGTTGATTTGGGTTGGCTTCATCTACTTTATTGAGTTTTCATGAAAATTCATGTTTTAGGGCGGTGTTTGGCATCGATGCCGTTGTCCCAGAAAATGGTGCTATATTGGCGCCACATCAGAAAAAATGTTGCCTAGAAAACAGCGAGATATTTGGTTTTCGTTCTTTTTTTTCACAAATAAAAAATGTTACCCCAGACCATGCCTTGAAAATTGGGAAGGCGTGGTTTGAAACAGGGTCAAATTTAGTGTTTGGTCGTATTTGGAACCATTGCTGCCAACGGTACAATTATGTGGCACCAAGTGGCATCATTTGAAGCATTAGATAATGTAGACCAATGCTGAAAATGGTTATATAGCATTGGTATCAAACAAAACCAATGTTGATTCTTCAGAAAACATCCTATATGACAACATTGGTGCCAAATAAATAAAAAAAAGAACCATTTTTTAAGAAAATGGTGCAACAGACCCTCATCTATACAATACTGTTTTTTCAGAAAATGGCTATGAAGCAACGGCACTGATGCCAAACACCTACTAAACTCTGTGAGAGTAAATTTGTTTTGAAATTGAAACAAAGATGGGATTAGATGTATGATAGAATAATGGAATTGTGGCGGGGCATTAATATTTAGTTATTTATTTGTTTATTTATCATGGGTGGGGCGGGGCATTAATAATGAAGATGGAGAAGATGGAGAGACATAAACAACAACAAACTGCTTGTGCTATATCATCTATATATCAATACATGTATTGTTTTAAGTTTGTCCAAATCAAGAGCCAATAGGCCATTGAGGGTTAAAGTCAACCTCCGTCTACACTGCATATTTATAGTTTTTGGTTTTATATATATATATATATATATATATTTCAAGGGAACCAGAATAATCACAAGAGGATCCATATCAATGATGTGGTTCTCCTGCACTGGCTTAGACCGCAACGTATTATTAATACGAGATTCTTTGCAGGAAAAATATTCTCTATTTTTCTTTCTGTTTATTTTAAAACCCAGACGGGAGATAATTGGGTGATTGAATTGACATCTTCTGGCTTCTAAAATAACATTTTTTTTTGTCGGCTAAAATAACATAGTAAGTTTGATAATGTAGTATCGGGTCCAATAATGGGTCAAACGGTTGGTTCAGATTTCCATCTCGATATGTTTCAATCAGTTTTAGTGTTGGTGATTTGTGTGTTAGGATCAATCATCAATCTGACCTTGAGAGCTGAGACTCCCAGAAGAAACCAGGCAGAGAGTCAGTGATTGTCCCCTTCAAGTTCAAATTAAAGTATTGGGTAAATACTAATAGCTTGGTAGGTGCGTGGGATCCGGGAAGGAGAGAGAGAGAGGGAGAGAGCGCACTCGTGCGTCTCTAGACAGGGGTGGGGGTCTGAACTCTGATTTCTGTTTTCTGATTTCTGAATTGTAATTTCTGAGTTCTGACTAGTCACCCAAAGCCAACATGGCTCCTGTGTGGTGGGCGCAATTAGAAAAGATGGCTTCGGCTTGTATCGTTTCGACCTTACTCTTCCTCCCATCTCAATCAAGTGCTTTCCTTTCCTAAGTGGCTCTCTGAAACTTTGGTTTTTTTTTAACAGATTTACTGTGTTTTTTAGTTATAGGTAAAATCAATAGCAACCGACCCCATCTCCACCTGCAGGCATGTCATGTCAAATATCAAAATATCTTTTCCAATCCCACCACATCAAAGATAGCTATATTCCATTGAAAAAGAAAAAAAAAAACTCACAGGAAATCAAAGTTTTGGAACAACGATCCGTCAATGGAATTGGACAGATGCTTCCACAGAAAAAGACTGGGCCTTCCCTCTGTTTTCAACTGAGAGCTGCCCCTCCCCTTCCTCAAGTCTCAATTTCATTCTCTTCTCACATCTTAACTCTCAAGCTTTTTCTCTTATCCTCTCTCTCTCTCTCTCTCGATTGGGCATCCCAATTCCCAACTATCAGGCTATCAGTATCATCAATGGATGATGGACGAGAGATGTCATTCCAGGTCCAGGCACCGACTAATTAATCCCGCTCCATTAGGCTGTGACTTGTGACTCTTGAGAGAGAGAGAGAAACCCATGGATTAATAATGAAATACTTGTCATCTCAGCAACCTAATTCCTAGTCCCTCCCAACCCATTTTCACATACCAATTTCATCTCACTTTCACTTCAATGGGATGTTTCTTGCTTTGCAAAGTTGCTCCTAAGAAAAATTGCTACGGCTTTAAAAGGAAAGGAAGCTAAAAGACTTGACACATCGCCTTTGAATCATTTACTTCATTCTCTGAAACTTCTGCTGCCTTTGGTCAGCCCCTTGTTTCTAGAGTATAGCCTCCCAAATCAAGAAAAATGATGGAGATATTGGAAGGGTTGAGGTATTTACTATAGAGATAGATTGAGGGGAGAGTGGGTAAACAAAAGGCAGACAACTATAATTCATGTCTTCAAAACCCACTTAGGTTTGAGGAGGAGGAGGAGGAGGAGAGTAGGAGAAGCGACTTGAAACTGTCAAAAAGTGAAAAGCATCCCTATCCGTGGGGGACACTGAAAGACAGCCATTTAAATGGATACAAATAAAAAATTGATTCCTTGAATCTTGTTATGGAAAAGCATTCATGACAGGTTAATGGATTTTCATTTGGGAAAAAAAGATGAAGAAAGAAAGTGATAGATAATAAAGGCAGCTTAGAAAGCTAGCAGCCGGAAAAGGAGACTTTTATTGGGGACACACTGAATTGCAATTTCCATCTTCATTTTTCATATCAAATGCCGGGTTGAAGAAATTTAGAGACAGTAACATTGCTACGGCCTATAGATAATAATAATAATATTAATACAACTGAAACCGGAAGAAAGAACAGAAAAGCATTGAATTCTAAATTAAAAAAGAAAAGAGACTTTTGATTGATTGTTTACAAATAGAGAGAGAGAGAAGTTACAATTAATTCCCGTAAATCCAAAACAAATGAAGCAAAGAAAGAGTAAGAAAAGCACTGGAACAAGCCTTATTATGCAATTCTATCCCAACCCAACAATAAAAGATCAACTTGATCGAGCTTACGTTCTTCACAAATATTCAAAAAACCAGCAGAATCAGAAGCAGAGAAATTTCTATTTTGTATCAGACCTATTTACAAGAGAAAAATCTACGGCACACACCTTTAATCAGAAGAGGAAGCCTTTATTCAAGCCTTTCTTTGACTTGGGAAAATTCTGTAATTTTTTTTACCGCACTCCAACCACCACCTCCATTCAGCCGACACATACTACGTGTTAAACGCAAAGCTAAATTTGTCCGAAGACTGCCGCGAGTCTCTGGAAATCCTTAGCATATACATCCGAAGCCTGTAATTGTTGTTGCTGCTGCTGGTTTTGTTGCCAACTTGTGCTAGGCCCGTCGGTTATGAACTGCGCTTCTGATTTAATGTCGCTGTATATAGGTTGGGGGGTTTGATTCTGTAAAGTGGACGCCATAAGGAGTGGGTTATGGAGAAACTCAGACCATTTGAGGTCTTCGGGTTCGCCCTCTATGGGGTGGATTTGGGTTTGTTTATCTGACGCTCTGCAATCTGCCAGTCCCCAAGAGAAGACAGCGTTGTCAAAGAATGAATTGTTGCCTTGGAGCTCAATACTGCTATTGCTTCCACTACTGCTGCTACTACTGTTACTGGAGCTACCGGTTTGCCAGTAATGCACTCCGTTAATACTAAAGGATCCCGTCAAGGCAGGCCTGATTCCTACCGGAGTAGGGAGAACCGAGGTCGACGCTGATGGAAGAACGGTTGAAATTGTATTGGAATTGAACTCAGAATTCATCTCGAAAGGCCTGTAGTTCTGGTTGAACCAGAGAGATGGGTTGGTGTTTGCAGAAAGACCGGCATTGGACCCATCATAATTCAACTGCTGAAGGGGGAAACAGGTCACAGAATCCGAAGGCCTGCTACTGGAAGAGCTCTCGTGGGAGGTTACGAATCTATCTAGAAAGAAATCCTTGGTGGTCTGCGTGGGTGTAATCGAGTCGTTGAGATTGTTGTTGATCTTGGAGCTCAAACAACCTTCTAGTGGGTAGCGAATGCCACCAACTAAAGGTGGCTTTGGCTCCGGTATCCCTAACCCCGGCTTAGAATTTTCTGCCTTGAGGAAGTTCAGTTCATTGGGTTTTATCCCAGAGGCTTTGTCACTGTTGTTGCTGCTGCTGCTAATGCTCATGCTGTAATTATTTTTGTTGTTCTTGTTCTTGTTGCTACTGCTGTTGTTATTGGTAGTAGTATTGGTGTTTTTGTTGTTGTTGGTGGTGGTGGTGGTGGTGGTGGGGGGCGCCTTCTCTTCATTCTCAACCTCGGAAAGAGGCTTATGAGTGTTGGGGTCAATGCCACTCTGCCTGAGCTTCTTCTTAATGCAAGAGTTCCAGAAATTCTTTATCTCGTTATCGGTTCTTCCCGGCAATTGTCCTGCAATCTGCGACCACCTGATATGAACAAAACACTCAAAATTAACACAATTTTCGATACCACAAAGCGAAAAGCATCACAAAATAGACACCATCATGCACGAGTTCCTTGGGTCTCTCTCTTCAACAGTATTTTTATTCTTGGATTCTGATACCCAGCAGAGAGAGAGAGAGAGAGAGAGAGAGTGATTACCTGTTGCCTAGAACTGCATGAAGTTCAATTATCAGTTTCTCCTCCTGCTGGGAGAATGTGCCTCTCTTCAAATCAGGTCTCAAATAGTTTATCCACCTCAACCTGCAGCTCTTCCCACACCTCTGCAAACCTACAAATTAAGTAAGAAAGCATGAGACCCGACTCCCCAATTATGTCTACCCTGCATTTTAGCAGGGTTAATTCATAAAAAGCAAAAGAGGATACCTCATACCTGCTTGTTTAGGGACAGAACTCCAACACCCATGTCCATACTTGGTTATATACTTCAAGAGCTTCTCATCTTCCTCCGGTGACCAAAGACCTTTCCTCAACTTCTGCTTGTAACAGCAAGAGTGCCTTCCCATCTGCTCTGGATAAAGTCCACTTACTGCGATTCCCAGGAAAAAATAAAAGAAAGAAGAAAACTTTCTGAAAAATACGACAGGTTTGTACCAGAACGCAGCTGAATTGTCAGCAGGAGAGAAGGTTTCAATGGATGATGAAAATGCAGAGAGAAGGTTGATGGGGAGTCAGGAGGCTGAGAAAATGAAGTAGCAGCTGAGAAAGGGAATTGAATTAATAGAAGCGGAGATCAAAAAGAGAAAAGTCACAGTCACGAGGTTGATTGGAGTTCGAGGTTCTTTTTTTTTTAATAACCTTTCTCTTTATTTCGCAATTTTTATTTTGGAAAATGAGGAGATGGGTTAATAATCTGAAATGCAGATGTCTAATCAATGGGCTCAGAATTAATGTCTATTGCAGAATGGTGGGGGCACCTCCCATGATATTTTATGCGAGAGGGGGAAAAAAAGTTAAAAACAGGACTTTGAAGTCTTTTATTAATTTATTTAAAATATATATATATATATATATATATATATATGAAAATAGTTGAAGAAAGGTGATAGAGATGAACTCGGCTTCAGTCGGTGCAAAGCCCGTTCGATCAGCATTTATCGCGTTGCATTGGGGTCTAAGAGCTTTGTATTGGGGTTCAAGCAACGTCCTTTTTCAACCAAGTTCTTTCCTTAGATTCCAAATACGAATCCAACCACAGGAATGGGGAAAGAAAAGGGAAAATGGGCTGAGAGAGAAGAAATACCTACGCATAGTTAAGGTTTACCAATTTAGTAAACTGCACTCGTGGAAGTTAATTAACAAAGAAGCTGAATACTTTCTCCAGTTTACTTCAACAATATACAGAAGATTAAAAACACTTCACTCTCTCTCTCTCTCTCTCTCTCTCTCTGATGCTTCTTTTCTCTTCTAATTTCTTCTGTGTCAGACCCTCCAAAGGAAAGATGACTCTCTCTCTCTGTCCCTTCGTTTCCCCTTGGCCTTTTGGGTAAATTTTGTAGAGCATGATCACTTTGAAAAGTTTCAACATTACGTGGAAAGAACAAAATATTTTGGACAGTATCCAGAAAATTAAAGGGTAGATTCTTGCTTCTTTCACAAAAGAAACACCCAAAATGTCGTGCCTCAGTCTTTTGTATATTCCATTTAGCAAAACAGCCATATCCTCCTCTAGTCTCCCCTCCCTTCATTTTTAGCATTATAGAACTGTAAATTGAATACAATTCAAAGTGATAAATTAATTGATAAGAAGTTCAAGGAACGAATTAAATTAAAGCTAATAAGATCATACAATAAATGAAGGCATTTAGGTAGTCCTCTTCTAGAGAGTATAGAAAAAACCACAAGAAAACGTTGTTTCAGCTTTTAAGAAAAGCCCAAATTGGGAAAATCAGTTATGTGTATCCTTAAGATGGGGATGAGGATGAGAATGTTGATTACACACTGCAATCACCCAATTACTTAAATATACAAGGGCAGATTACTTAATTCTTATGAGGATGGGAATCATATGTACTAATTAACAGCATTTTTTATAGTATTTTCAGAATTTTACTGTTTGTGAATTAATATCTATAAATATATATGAAAAATATATGGGCATGAGAGAGATGGAGAGAGAGAGATGAACAGGCAAATTAAAGAGCAGCATTGGTATCTCATGTCTGGAATGAAATGTCTGTTTGATGAGTTCAAATGATTCCCCTTAGAACCATATTAAATTAAATACAGACAAACTGCTACAAGATGATTGATTTTTTTAATAAAAAGGCATATGCTGAAGAAGCAGGAAAGACCCCTCAAGAGAGTTTACCCTTGATCCTTTCCTTGGTGTTTCCAGCTTATCCAAGAGAGGCTTATGGGCCCCCAGACAACAAATAATAGAACCAAATATTAATAACTCAATTGTCATTTAAATAAAAGCTCGAATCCCCTCCTCCATTCTTTGAATACATTGCATCCAATTAATTAATTGTCTCTTAAAGCCAAATCAAACCGATCAAGAAATCAAGAGAGATGAATGGATAAAACTGGGTTCCGATTAAACTATTTGGGAGTCCGGAACATTAGCTGTCGTTCCTGTCTCTGCCTTGAGTTGAGAGAACCTCTCCGATCTGTTTCCATGCTTTGAAAAATCATGGGGAATCCACATAATATATATATATATATATATAAATAAATAAAATCTTAAATAAAGCATCAATATGAAAATTAGAAATATATAGGGCGTCAAACATCAATAATTTTCATGAAAAATATATTCTATTCATATTCTTTTCTTTTCGTTTTCTTTTTTTTTGTTTTTTTGTGTGTGTTGGGCGGGTGGAGGGGGAAGGTAAAAAGAGAAAGATGAGCTACCTAAAAGTCTAAAAGAGCAAAAGCATTGAAAGATAAGATCATAATAGGTATTTGAGGAGGATAACAAGGATATTCTGGTCATTTAAATAAGTCAGTGTACGACCACCCGCCTTTAGCCGCCACTGAAATTTCACAAGAAAACACAAACTAAATTACTTATATGTAATGTAATATATATGTACGGTTACTTTTATTTTATTCTACTTCATTTTAGGGTTGCAAACGGGTATCCCTCTATCCACATCCGGATTAAAATCCGATCCGTTTCTACTTGAATCAGATACAATCTCATCTGATGATCATTTATGCACTATATATCTATATATTTATAAATCAATAAAGTGTTTTGCTGTTATATGCCTACTAAAGAATCACAATTTTTTAGAAATTATTTTTCAAAGAAAATTTTCAAGATGTACAACATCAAAACCATTTTTTATTTTATTAATTTTCATAATAATAATAATAACCAATTTGAATGTCCCCCAATTGTGCTAATACAAATCAAATTGCATTGCAAAGAAAGATTAGGCTCAGTTTCGAAAGAGTACAAATACAAATATGTAGAGTGCAAAACCATATGTTTTGTATTATTTTGTATGTATTTGCACTCTTCCCAAATTGAGCCTTATTAGTATTTGGTTTCATTCACACTTAGGCCTCATTTCTTTTTCGAGAAGAAGAAGCGAGTAAATAGGTAGGTCCCATGGAAAAGAAATAAATCTGTGTTCATTTTTTGGTATTAGTGGGTCTCACAGAAGAGAATGATTCCCGAGTGGCTTATTTACCTAAGGAAGTAATACTCTCTACAAATTTGGGTAAATTACTCCCTTCTCAATTCTATGTCTGGCTTGATTCTTTGAACATTGATTCATTCTATTGTGAAATATATAATGCTTATAATGTAGTTCTTAAAATCATCACCTTGGTCTATTTGGTAGGGCTGTTCATAAGAAGACCCAACCCAACCAAACCAACCAACCTGGACTGACCCAACCTGAGTCAGTCGGTGTTCTTCAGCACCGATCGGTTTCGGGTTATAAAAAATTATAAACCGATGATTCGGTTCGGTTTCAGTTTTCATGTGTGAAAACCAAAACCGACCCGAACCGAACCGACTTAGTAGTTACTTCCTAGTTAGTAGTTACAACCTACTTAATTCCTACTTAACTAAGTTGTCTCTATCCTAGTTAAAGTTAGGTTGTAGAGCAACTAAGTCATCACTAAGTAGAGCCCAAACCGACCCAAACCGACTCAAACCGATCAGGTCGGTTTTTCTTAACACAGGGTTGGTTTTGGTTTCAATTTCAGGTAACCCAAACAGGTCAGATCAGTTGGAAAAACATCAATAAACCGACCCAGCCCAATCCATGAACAACCCTACTATTTAACATGCTCCTAATTTTCTCAAACCTATACTGTGAAATGATTTAGTGCAATTGTTATTTTGTAAACATGCTGGCCTAATCCGAGTGACATCAATAGAGTTTTTTTTTTTTTTCTTTTTAATCCTAAACTTTACTCCAAGTAAAGGCCACTGTAAAATAATTTTAATAACCATTATCAAATGGAAAATTCAACTTTATAGAGGTGCCGGGTGGAATTGACACCAAGTGTGAAAGGGTATCTGCTGCACTGTTGTAGTTGGACTAATCCATTCGTGGTTGGATCAGATTGGCATGGATAGTTTCTAATCATTGGTTGTTGAGATTTTGGGATCCTCTCATCAAAGGTTGACAAGGTCAAGTACTACTTTGGCCAAGTCACTTATGAAAGAAGAGATTCGTTTGGACCAATTCTCTAAAGGATCAAGTGAAGAAGGGGTTAAAGATCGAGGAGATGTTCAATGCCATCACATCTCCTGGGAATTAATCGAGGGCCATCAAACAAAGCTGGTCAGTTAGTCAATTAATTAATTGACATCCTTATCACCAAATATATAAATATTAAGGAAATAGCTATAGACATTATAGCTAGTGATTTCATAAGGCATCTCTATATTGATACTTACATATACACACACTAGCAACAATTGCAAATTAATGTTCCATTTAATTCTTTTCCCACTCAAAATCACAGCACTGCTGTCTGCTGGTTTCATCGGAGCTTAGGGTAGGCCAGGTCGGAAGTTAAACCTGGAGGAAGAAAAAAAGCCCTCTCAACAAATGCCACCATAAAATCTAATCCAATTCCAAACGTTATCATACATTTTATTAAACCCACCATGCTTAAATCCTTTCTTTCTCAAGCTCTAGCTTTGAAATTTGAACCGCAGAAGAACAACTTTACACCTACATTTGCCTTTTAAGATTGAGATGAGATAGTTGATGTGGCTTTAGCAAAGCCCAAAAGTCTTATTTCTTATACTTAAGAGTGAGCACGGGTCAATTCAGTTCAGTTCGATTCCATGGCAAAACTGAGAATCTACTTTGTAAGGATTGGTTCCAGATTTTTGGAACCGAAATCTATTTTGTAAAGGTCAATTTCAGAGTCAGTTCTGGCCTTGGTGGTTCCAAAGTCAGTTCTAATGCCTACTCATGGAACTTATTCTTTTTCTTATCCCTCCTTCAAAGCAAAACAAGTATGTTCTTTAAAAACTTGACACTCAATAAATATAATATATAGTTTAAAATTTATATTATCTTAATTGATTAAATTGACTAACTTAATATATGTAGATTATCATTATATGGTTCAAAACTTATAACTTAAATTTAAATTTTATAAATATTACCTTTTTACATTACTTATTGTACGCATTCAAATATTAAAATAAAAACAAATTATCAAGTAAGTTAAGTAACTCAATGGTTAAGTGAGACCATGACCTTTGTAACCATGAGTGCTTTGATTCAAATATTTTCATCCCCAAAAGTATTTTGGGGTTTATTTCAAGTCAAATTAGGTTCCACCAAGGTCGGTTCATTGAATCACTTGTATAAGATAAACCCCTAGACCTTGAAACTAGCCTAGGTGAAGAGACCCTACCCTATAATCAAAGTTCAAAATTTCAATACCTATTGGGATATATCGGCCGATACATATCATATCAGGGCCTTCCCAATATACCCCTACGGGTCAGACAGTGGTTCAAATGGTAGATGGGATTTAAACCGGCCCCTCTGAATCATATTCGAAAAAAAAAAATTAAAAACGTAGAACAAAAAAATACCAAATACATTGACGTTTGTCAATATTTTGAACCTTGCCTATAACAAATTACGTAGAATTAATTTGAAATCAATTACATTCGATTCCGGAAAAAACCTACCGATTTGCTCTCCCTAATTTTAACGGGACTCTTTGTTTTAGGCTTGATTTGATTATTTGAATGTTTTTGATTCATGAAAATCGGGGCGGGCCCACACTTGATTGCAAAATGGACTTGCCATTTCATAAATTATATAATAAAGTTGAAATCACCATCACTTTGTTCTTTTTAACCTGATGAACACTTTCTTCCCTTTTTAATATTTCTCCAGCGGGGCCGAGGCTATTTTTATCTGCAAAATGTCAGCCAAACGGGATCCACAGAGTTTTCCCGATGCGGAGATTTATTCTGGAATTCAAATAGCTTGGGTTCCGTGATGAATTCAAAATCTGGGGATTGGAGACGGAGATCTTGCCACTTTTACCGATATGACGAATCACTGAGCTTCGTTGACCCCATCACCTGATTAAGCCTGCTACCCGTGAAACCCAAGTTCCCAAAAGGTTAAAGGCCTCAGTCTTTGCATTTCGAAAGCTTTTCTTAGGTCGGGCTGGGTTTGGATCATTGCAAAGTTGAAATGGAATTTCTTTTTAGTAGCCCAAACCAAATCCATAAGCCTCTCTGCACCTCACTATGTTTATGTGGTCCAATTTTAAAAATGAGAATGACTAATTTTTGATAAGCCTTAGAATTTTAGGCCTCCAATTCCACGTTTTTGAGCATTCTGAAATTCCAAATGGGCCAATAATGGGGATTATCAACTTCACATAAATTGGGGTGGAAATGGAGAGGGAAGAATTGGCTTCCCTCTTAATCTCTTATTGAAATGAAATGACTTACAATTGATAATTTTAAGATGCACAATAAATTCCCTGGAATTTGAGGCTTAGAAACTTTGCTGATTTCCAAATCCCTATCTCCTTTACAATCGAATCCAGACAAATGAATAGGATTATTCCCTAATTCAGCTTCGGCCCTGAGAAGAGAAGAATGAATTAGGAAAGAAAGAAAACAGGGGAATGGATGGAAAATGAGGATATGAAAGGTATCTTCGATTGTCCATGCATCCAAATAAAAGTGGGGCCTACTAGAGTTGTTTGGAATATTTCGTTGTACTTCACCACCGACAGAAGGAAAAGTCTAGAGAACGTAAAGTTGAAGGGAAAAATAAAAGTCCACCTCACGTTGTAGGTGGAAAAAGAAGAGATCCCGACACTTTTTTTTGTTCCACTTCACTAGCACAGTCTCTGTGATATCCATATCTATATTGGCTAAAACCAAAACCATCAAGAGGGATGAGCCTAAGATGGTAGAAAAAACAATAGATAAATTCATTGCGTTTGGTTGCAGTGCATATAAATTTACCCTAATGCAAAATTATAGTTGGGTGCAAATTCTGGTTTATTGTTGTTTCAAATTTAATACAAATAAAGTAAAATAAGACGTCAAACAGAATGAAATAGAAACTCAAAACAAAGTTAAATTAGAATTTGCACTCCCATGCATATATTAGTGCAAATGAGATTATACTGTTCCGTACAAATACAAGTATATGAAGAACAAAACCTTATATTTTGTATTATTTTATATATATTTATATTGTATATATTTGTATAGGCTTAGTTTGAAAGGAATACTTATACAAATATGTAGTGTGTAAAACTTTGCATGTTGTATATATTTATATTTGTACTCTTTCCAAATTGATCCTAAAGGAGAAAGAATACAAATAATATGGCTGAGTTTGGAAGAAGTATAAATGCAAATACATAGAGTGCAAAATCTTATATTTTGTATGTATTTACACTGTACATACAAGGTTCAAAGTATCGATACGATACGAGTTTCGGCCATATCGTATCGGTACTTAGAAACGGCCGAAACACTTTGGTTTTTTAGAAAGTTTATAGGCTGTTTTTTATTATTAAAAAAATTGGGGTCCAAAACACCTGGAAGCAGGCGTTTCAAATCATATCATTTCTAAAAGATACGATATGCGGGGCATATCGTATCAATACTTTAAACCATATGTACATATTTGCATTTATGCTCTTTCCAAACTGAGCCTATATATCTAATTCACGACACTTTAGAGTAAAAAAAGAAAGAATAGGAAGGGATTGCAGGTGCAATACGAATATTAACGTAGACACATGAATTAATGAACTGGTGGTTGGATTAAGTAGGCAAAACAAGAATCATGTAACCAATCCCATATAGGTCGAACAAAGCTTAGATGATGATTTGGGTGTTGCTTGAAGATTATTTTATCGACCTTGATTTTAGGGTTCTACCCTGGTCCATTTCCATTGTTAATACTAGGAATGCATTTGTTATTCACAAATTAATTATTTAACAAGTATTTGTGTTCAAGAACCTGTTTGGTAGTAGAAAAAAATCCATCCTAGATATCTGTTTTCCCTGTAATTTTGTTAATGTTTAATTCTCACACACGTAATCTTCTCTTCTTAAGTTGTTTGTTTTTTTCCGCTAATTTCCAATTAATGTAATAATATTATATATAGTCAAGGGTGACGACTTTAAGGGTCGAATGGTAATGGCAGTCAGATAAGGCGTAGAAAATGTAGAACTAAAAACAGATAAATAGGAACGATTCAAAGTTCAAACTGCCTCCTTGATCAAAAGATGCTCTGGAATAATATTAAATATTACATTAAAATATTTATAGTTTTAATAGGCTATGATAGGGCAAATATTCCTTCAAGCTGTGCTGTTCATGGCATGCAGACAATCGAGCTGGTAACTAAAAGGCATCTTCATTTCTAATTAGAAAAGTATAAGAAAACGCTGAAACTTGTTTGCTTTTACTGGGAGGCCTACTCTACTTAGAATAATTAAGTTTAACCAACAAACATACTTCTAATCATTTTATGTTTTTGGCCATTGTTTAGATTGATGGTTCGACTACCTGGATCAATGATTTATTTTATTGATTCTCAATTTTTCCAATCCGATCGATCCGATCTTATTTGATTTTGAAAACAAACACTGCTTCTAATAATCTTTATGTTTGATGGGAATATGCATATATTCATAGACATTATCGTATATATTATGAAGAAAGCACATGAACATGATGGAGCTGGTTTAATGAAGTCAACCACAGTTCTCATCTATTTTTTTAAACTTGTGGATGTAATTTATTAATATAAATTTATAAATAGTGTGTTGGTTAGGGTTTTAATTATAATGTGCCCAGGCCATCAGTACTCTTACTGGCGGGAGGCGCTATCTGAATGAACAATAATGGAAGTGTGAAAGGTGGTCGCTTTACTTGGTCCACATACAAGAGCTCTTGAGAGGACGTTTTAGCTTGGAACCAGTGGTTGCTGCCATCTAGTTTCGTTTAATCACTAATCACTATCTTGGTTCATTATCGCTCTCTAGCTAATTAAGTCCAGTTGACGGCAGTCCCATGACCATGAATTTGTCTAGCCTGTAAGGCCAGGTGGGTGTGAAGCAAGAGTAAGGATTAAAATTTTGCAATGTATTGGGCATATCGGTTGATACGTATTGTATTGATGATCTTCTGATATATTTTTATAATACTAGATAGTGTTTGGAAATGTGGGCGTTATTTGGGATCAATTTAAAAAAAAAAAAAATGTTCATATTTTCAAGACCCATTTTTTACAAAAAAACATCTTGATTTTATTTGGAAGTGTTTCTGTTACATAGGCAGTGAGTAATACTATGTTGTTTGATAAGGTGATTTTCATCACCGTTTTTCATATATGTACTGACAGGTAAACATTACATAGGATGCACATAATTGCCAATCAGTCAACTGTTGGGGGCAATGGTTCACTGATTGACGTTTCATGCATAGATAGGGTCTTGATTTATGAGGCATACTCATGGTTCAAGTGTTTTTTTTTTTTTTAAACGCATGAACCAAACAATCATATATACGAGCGTTTGTTGAACTGCCTATATGGATCCTACGTGACATTGTTTTTCAAAAAAAAGGCCACGGTTTCAAACATCCCCTTGATATCGATATTTAAAACCTTGGTTTGAGGAATCACGTTAAATAAAGAAGATGATGCACAAGTAGCGAATGATGAGAGCTATGAAATCCAAAGTGCAAACCAAAAGAAATAATCAAATAATCACGAGAGAGAAAAAGATCATTAGATCAATATACCAAGATTATGTAATCTAGGGTGTTGTATTGTGTCGTATTGCACTAGAAACAAACAAATGGAGGAGTTAATGTCACTGGTGCAATTGGGGCCCCTTGAAGCTCAAGAGGACATTGCCTTGTCTTCATTCATTATATTCAGCTGTAAAGCCAAGAAGGAGAGGACTGTTCTGGGGGGAGGAGAGAAGAGCATATGGGTATTGAATTGTCTCATTCAAAGACCTCGACAAGTTGGCATTTGGCAAAAATAAGTTCATTTTAATGCCCTTAAAATAAAAAAAAAAATTAAAGTGACAAGAGTAATAAAACTGGGTTTGGGTTTGAGAGTCCAACTAGACCAGACAGCTTAATGAGATGAACAGGATATTGTCCTAATTCTGCCATGGACTTACACAGGGGGATGCCGTTTCTCTTCAACCTCAAAGGGGCCCAGTTGGGTAGGGGGGCTTTGGCGAAGCAGTCGCCAATCTAAAGTCATGTCATACTCAGTATGACATGGACTCACACAGTCGCACTCTGGGTTTCGTGTCTATTACATTACTTCATCGACAACAGTTGAATTGAATTGAATTGGGCATATCCACCTCCACGGAAGTAAGTTAGTTTCAGGTTAGAACTCAGAAGCAGGAATTTCATCAATTCACAAGCTTTTTCATTCGTTGGTAGCAGAACCAGAGTCTGAGTCTGGTAAAAAATTAAGAGCTTCACTGCTTTAGTTTAGCCTGTACCGTACGTACAATAGAGATAGACCGGTAGGCTGTAGCCTGAATATATGAAGCCCTAAACATAAACAAGTATATCAACACTCAACAAAAGCCAAGAGGGGCCCCATCCATGGGTTCATACTTGATCATATTGACGTTTGGATGCAGACATGGTGTCTCACATGTTGGCCCGTACAATGAAATAATTATTGTCGCATTGGCACTAGTTTCTAGATGAATTCATGGTTAAGCCAGCTCTTTGAGTCTTGGCATTTCTAATATAATAGTTGTACTGGAGCAAATTCCCAGGAAGAAGCTACACCCTACACTGTAGATTTTACCCTGCTGAGAGCTATAAGCTCTTTCCTCAAGCAATTTGCTAAAAGTTACTCTTGCTTTTACTGTCAACGTTGTCTATGTGTAGCAATAAACCATGAAACCAGACTCTCCACGTCTCTCCTTGTCAGTAGGGGTGTCACTCAATATATATATATAGGTTTTGAATTGGATCCATCCATCCAAATTAAAATCAGTTTGGATGGATTGGATGGACCAATAAAACATATTGAGTTGATTTTCATTGGATTGGATTATACTGTAATGGATTCAATCCAGTCCAATTGACACCTCTGTATATCAGCAATGTTTACAGGATAAGTTTTAGCTCAAAAGTCCAATTGCATGTAATTAAAATAAGACAGCATTAGGGATGAGAAAATAGATATATTCTACCTGAAACTAAATGGAACTGGCATTGAACCGACCCTATCCAATCTATTACAGGGTAAGTTCCAGGGCCTGGGAGTTTATCCTACCCAAACTAATTTGATGGATTGACTTTGGTTGGCCTTGGTGGAATCGAATTTGACTTGAAATAAATCTTAAAATATTTTTGAGGATGTAAAAATTTAAATCCAAGCACTTAGGGTTATAAAAGCCATAGTCACACTTGACCATTGAGTTATTTAAGTTATTTGATCATTTATTTTCATTTTAATATTTGAATATATATAATAAATAATGTAAAAGGCAAATGATGAGGGCGGATTTGGCCCTCCAATGATATTGTGACACATGGCATCTCGGAACAACTAATTTTATTTCCCTAAAGTATAAAGTTGTAAGTTAGCTTCTCCTGATCTCCTAGATAAACATTCAATTTCATACTTGATCTCATTTAGTTTATCTATGTGAGCTACTCTTATAGTACAATAGAACCATAAAGGAAGCAAGGAAAATGGTTCCAAAAGAAAAGGAAACAAAAATAATAGTTTTCAATTCTTGTTAGTGAGGAATTTCTTTTCAATTCTTGAAAATAACTATTATAATGGTTTCTTTCTAGGAGGCTTGGAGATCAAGCCTTAGCCAAGATCATGGTGTCCCACCTGGCGGCCTGGCCCTGGCGCGAACTAGCAGCCTGGCACTAGCGCGACCTGGCCTTGGCGCGAACTGGCAGCCTAGCACAGGTGCTAGCTGGCAGCCTAGCACTGGCGCAACCTGGCAGCCTGGCCCAGGTGCCAACCTAGCGGCCTGGCCATGGCGCGACCTGGCGGCCTGGCACAGGCACTGACCTGGCGACCTGTGAGACATGCTCAGCGACAAATTCGACATGCATATCCTAACACTCCCACGATCCTTGGAAGTTGGCCCACATGCCGAACGATCCAAAGGGTGGTCAAAGTGCATGGCGGTTGCCTCAGGGAATCTCGGACCACTTAGACGACTTCTCAGAAATCTCGGATATGGTGCGTAAAGCCCATGCCAAACAATGCCTATATAAAGGCACCAACCCCAATGACATGAGGGGGGCAAGTAAGCATATTCTAGCTCTCATACTTTGTGATTTTTAGCTCACAGTCTACTATAAGAGTACTGACTTAAGCATCGGAGCAACCTCGCCGGGTTAGCCACCCCGGGTCCTTTAACATTGATTCCTTGAAGGTCTCTAAAGAACTACGAAGCTCAACAATCAATCCAGCTCATCACCAGGCAGCTCGGCCCTCTGGTCAGCTCGGCAACCAATAGGCAGCTAGGCCCTCTAGTCAGCTCGACAACTAATAGGAAACTAGGCCCTCTGGTCAGCTCGGCAACTAATAGGCAACTAGGCCCTCTAGTCAGGTCGGAAACTAATAGGTAGCTCGGCCCTCTAGTCAGCTCGGCAACTAATAGGCAGCTAGGCCCTCTGGTCAACTCGAAAACTAATAGGTAGCTCTGCCCTCTGGTCAGCTCGTCACCTATCCTACCTACCTCGGCCCAGTCAACTCGTCACTTAACCTGCCTAGCTCGGCCCAGCCAGCTCGTCACCTAACCCGCCTAGCTCGGCCCAGCCAATTCGGCTCCTAACCTACCCAACTCGGCCCAGTTAACTCGGCACCTAATCTGCCGCCAGTTCGGCTTGATCAACTCGGCACTCTAGTCAGCTCGTCACCTATCTTGCCTAGCTCGGCCCAGTCAACTCGTCACTTAACCTGCCTAGCTCGGCCCAGCCAGCTCGTCACCTAACCCGCCTAGCTCGGCCCAGCCAGTTCGGCTCCTAACCTGCCCAGCTCGGCCCAGTTAACTCGGCACCTGATCTGCCCCCAGTTCGGCTTGATCAGCTCGGCATCCAAGTCCTCATCCAACAAAAGTTCACTTCGGCCACTTGAAAGCAAACCAAATGACGAGGTACTTAACACAAAAAATTGATACATCACCAAAAATTGATTCATCGGCAATATTTACAAAATTTAAATTAAAAGCTTTGAACCATATAATGTTATTTTTTGAAAATATTAAACCATATAGTAATAATCTACATATTAAGTTACTCAATTTAATTAATAAAGATAATATAAATTTTAAACTATATATTATATTTATTGAAAATCAAGTTTTTAAAAAACATGCTTCTTTTCTTTAAGGAGGGGATAGACCCTGGAACCGAACCCGAAACCACCAAAACCAAAACCGACCCTTAATTCTAAACGGCTGATCCAAACCAACCCATATGCTAACCCCTAGTCAACATATCCTCAATTCTAAACGGCTGATGAGTTAAACTTTTGCTAAACAAATAAACCCTTCAACGGTTAATATTAAATTAGAAAAGCACTCATACAAGAGGGTTAGACATATTACCAATGAAGATTCCTTAATTAGTGGATGGTTTGGATTACTCACGTGTCAAAAATAGGTTAGGGTACTAAGGGTAGTAGCTAGGAAGGATCCCTAGCTACATGACCCCAGTTTAGTAACCCTTTTTTTCATGGGTGTTTGTTTAATAGCTAAATTTCTGTTATACATGCAAAAGTTACTATCGTAAGCATATGTGCGCAGCTGAAGAAAATGTGTTTTGTACTAGCTAGTTTTATTTTGTCATTTATATCTATATCTATATTAATTAATGTAACAGCTAGGTTCCATACTCCCCTATCACAATGTTGAAGACCACTTGCACTCTTATTATAACCCACAAATCGGATGTTCTATGCAGTTTCCATTCAGTTCCGATGAAGGAAATTAGAGAAAGGTGGTAGCATTTTCCAAAGGGGCCCATATCTAAGCTTTCTTTCTTATCTTAATAATGAACTATGACATAGCATTTTGGATGAGGGGATACATATATAAACGAGATCAAATCAGCCCATGACAAGTAACTTCTCACAATACATTTTCGCTGTGTATTGGGAACATCTCCTTTGTGGGACGTTGTGGTGGGTGGGAGAGAATCTTGTAGGGGATTGATTTGAACTTTATATAAACCATCAATTACATGAGACCATAATCAAAAACACAACCTTACATGGGACTAAGAACCTTACAAGTTACAACTTGTCTTCTCTCTAAAAATAATTGAAAGAAAAAATATGTACATTAATTGTTTGTTATATTTAGTAAAGGGAGTCTTTCTGCCCTTTTACTAAAGTTCAGTTTGGAAAGAATGCAAACTTCAAAATTTATAGAATATAAATACATAAAAAATAATACAAAATTCAAAGTTTTATACTCTACAAATTTGTGTTTGTACTTCTTTCAAACTGAGCTTCAAGAGAGTCATTTGTGGTACTTGCTATAATTGAACATCCCTCCGATCTATCCAGAAGGAGACCCACAAAGGATCACCAATCTCTTGAGGAGGAGGAGGACTCTTGGAAAATCCATCAATCACATTGTCATCTATTGCAAGGAGTCTTTTGCGACGGTGGAGTATGTCATGCAGCAAACTGATTATAATCCATCAATGCTTTCCCACGCGGCAGAGCCGACTTGATATTTTGTCCTTTAGAAAAATTTCCAAGTACCCGAGCCGAGACCCAGAGTGACTGACAAGTTGGCACGCACAAGCTAAATTACTTAAAACCCTCCTACTTTTTATAAATTCTCTTGATCTCCTGGCCGGTTAAGGAGACTAAATGGAATCTTTGCGTTCGTTAGTGCTGTCAGTCAATCGCCAGCGCATGGTGATCTATACAGTAGAATCTATGATGCGGAAAAGACATGGTATGGGTAAGGGATATATATATATATATATATTGTTTTAAAATTATTAATAATTTTGAGGGATTTTTTAAAAATAAAATTCATTTCTTTATATTTAAATTTATTGATAAAAATAAGAGTTAATAGGGTAATTTAATATTACTACTAAATGAATTGAAAACATGTAATTTTAAGATTTTTAATGTATTCAATTTTCTTCCATTAAATCTAATATTTAAGATATTAATTTATATTCATCTTCATTGAATCATATATTTAAGACATTTTTATTTCTTCTCATCATTAAATTCTATAATTAAATCCATACATAATAAATTAATCATCTTAATAAACATAACACAAACTTTTAAAATCTACCTGAAAAAAATAGTATTTTCATCTAGGGGGTGATAAGAAATTAAACCAATTTGCATCAAATGGGTCAATCCATGTCGCCACAATTAAATAGTAAAATTCAAAATATATAAAATACAAAAAATATAGAAATTAAAAAAATTGAGAACATTTATAACATCATATATTTGACATATTAAACAATAATAAGTATGATAAACAATGTTTTAAAAACTGACCCAAAGGTCGACTTGCGTTTGCCTTCAGGTCATAGGTCACTAGTTCAACCATCAGGGTCGAACGAATCAAACTACTCCACATCAGCACTGTGTGTGTGTGTATTTGTGTATGTGATTATGTTACATTTATTTATGTATTTTAATTCAGTTTTTAATTTCTATTTACAAAAAATATTAAAAATTACAATTTGGGGCCAAAAAGGGGATTGTTTTGTGCAAAAGCAAAGCAAGATGCCTAAGGCCCTTAGGGCATATAGATCTTGAAAAATTACCTAAAAAAAAAAGATAACCCCAATTGGACATCTAAGTGCAAAGTTATGGCCTCCAAAAGTTTGCACGCAATTAAGTATGCAACCCACAACCCGGTAACCAAGTCGAAGGGGTCAATGGTTGAACTACCTGGGTTACATGGTTTTTGACCAAAAGGGCGAGCCTGAAAATAACTAGACTTGAAATCAAGGTCGAGTGACGATTCAAACAGTTCAATCAGTCGGGTCAACGACGAGTTGAAAACACTGATGATAAAAAAGAAATATTTTTATTAATGATAGAATGGAATGTAAAATTTCAAACCAATTAGAAATAAAACTATTTTTCTATTCTCTATTATTAAATCTCATACCTAAGGTATATTCTCATATTAAATCTTATATTTAAGATATATTTTTCTCATTAATAAATTCTACTAACTAAATCCACAATAATAATTTTAATATATAAGAACAAATATTTTTAAAAATAATCTGGAAACAGAACCATTTTCTTCCCTCCAAATGGTGGGTAAGAAATTTAACCATTCTGGGTCAAATGGGTTAATAAATAATGTCATAATTAAATAATAAAAATTAAAGTAAGTAAAATATATAATACAAAAAAAAAATTGGACACATTTCTAACATTATATATTCATTATACTGAACAAAAATAAGTATGAAATGTAAGAAGTATTTTTATTAATGATGAAAATGGGATGCCAAATTTAAAATTAACCAAGAAATGAAATGATGTCATAGTCAAATAATAAAATTTTTAAAACAAGAAAATACAAAGAATAACAAAAATTGAAAAAGTAGAGAAAATTTTGGGCACATATCTAATGTTATATATTTATAAAAAATAAAATATTGGATACATCTATAATATTATACATTCATTATATTGAACAAAAATAAATATTATGCATAAGAAATAATTTTATCAATTATGAAAATGTAATACAAAATTTAATATCAACCTAAAAATCATACTATTTTTCTTTTTGGATAGTGGGATAGTGGTTTGAGTCAAATGGATTAATTGATCATAAGATAGCTAAATAATAAATCTTTAAAAAGTAAAAAGAAAAGTACATGTAATCAAAAGAATATATAAAATTTGGGCTTGACTATGATATTGGAAAGATATGATATCTGGATTTTTTTACCAATCAACTAATATAAAAACGTGGTAGCCAATCAAATGTTATTTATCAAAATTCATGGGTGGTTTTTGAGGGGTCAAAACTCTTTGAATACCATGTCTTTCCCACATCATAGATTTTTATATATTAATTATGTCGAACAAAAATTAAGTGTGATAAGTAAAAATCATTTATACAATGTAGATGGAGTATATAGTTTAAAACTGATAATGGTGGATCAATGGTCCAACTTTTTAAAGAAACTCATGATGTCATACTCAAAAAAAATAAATATTTAAAAAAGATAAAACACAAAAAAAATAATTTGTACTTATTTAAAAAAGATAAAACACAAAAAATGAAAATTATAGAATTTTGTCAAAAAAATTTAGGAACATTTCTAATGTTATATATTGATCATATTAAATAAAAATAATTGTTAAAATACAAATTATTTTTATTTATGATAGAAATGGAATACAAAATTTAATAATAATAATAATTGTTATTGTAATTTAAAATTTCCACTGCAAATACATATGCACAATTACTACAAGTATTTAAATTTATTTTTAATCATATCATTACTTTTGTTAATTTTCAATTCCTATATTAATTATGATATATCTAAAATTCAAGTAATTAAAAATAAGTGCTTATTAAGCTAAGTTTGGTCATAGATTCTTGGGCAAAACGACTTCTTAGGCTAAGTTTGGAATTTCTTAAAAATAAGTGCTTATTCTTATAATAATGACTTATTTGAGAAGCCCAAATTTTGAATTTATTTTTAAGTGCTTATTTAATAAGTTTTTTTTTAGGACTTTCTATGGAAATTAAGTGTTGCTGGAATGCAGTGGCGGTGAAAGAGAATTTAGCAAAGAGATGGATCTCTTCCTCTGCTTTGTGCCCTATCTATAAAAAAGAAAATGAGACAATTATGCAAGCATTGTTTTTCTGTGACCATGCTCGTGCAGTGTGGTTTGGTAGCTTTCTGAGCTGTAATTCACAAATTTTCAGACATGTGCCAAACTTTGGAGAATGGTTTAAATCCTAAGGGTAGGAGGCTACCCTTAGGGTAGCTACCTCGCTGGAGGCCTGGGGCACCATGGTGAACGCGGGTCTCTAGACCCATTAGCCATCGGCCCAGTCGAATCCAATAGGGCCAACCCCTCAGAGCCTGATAGAAACTAGTGCCCCAGCCAGCCGCCGAGGACCTCCCGACCCCCTAGTTGAAGAAGGGAAGAATCTACACAGTCTTGTGATCATCGCCGAGACCAAGAACATCACCACCTCCATCAACAACAAAACTCTCGGGACGAAGATGGGCGATCAAACCACCACAACCACCCTTCGAAGGCCAAGAGATGACGCCGTGCCTCTCCCTCTTGTGTCTCGGACCTCCTAAACAATAGGCGAGCCAGAAGAAATGAGCACGCACCCGCATCAAAGTACTCGGGGAACCGGGCCGACCCTTACCGCGTCGGAGAGAACCAGGACGGGGCCAAGCTCCCCTTGACCAAAGAATTGTCGACCTGCAGAAGTAGCTCGGCACCATCAAAGACGAGCTCTACTAAGTCAAAGAGAGCCAAGCCAGCCAGAACCATTCGCCTAGAAGGATGTACGCCTTCGCCTCGGACATCATTGTTGAGCTCCTCCCACTACACTTCAAGGCATCCGTGCTCGAGATGTACGATGGAACATCAGACCCCGATGACCACTTGGAAAAGGTTCAAGGCACTCATGCTCCTCTATGGGTATTCCATCCCCCTAACATGCCGAACTTTTCAGGCCACCTTCAAGGGAGCAGCCCGCTAATGGTTCTCTGGGCTCCCACTTCAGTCTATCGGTTCATGGAAACAGTTCGCCAGCCTCTTCCTCGCCCATTTCATTAGCAGCAAGCGATGCCAAAAGAGTGCCGTCTCGCTCATGGCCGTCCAACAGAAGTGTGGCAAGAGCCTATAGTCCTAAGGAAGAACTTGACGTTTGGAACCTCGACTCCATGGTCTCCATGCACGCCGCCATCAACGGCCTCCTGCCGGGCTCGGTAGCCAAGACCCCGTTGAAGTCCAAGGTGGAATTCCTGAAGAAGGCTCAGAAGTACATCACCGCCGAGGAGGCCTCGGTTAGCGATTGCTAGGAAGAAGAGGCCAACCACCATCACAGAGGCCCAGATAAGAAGAGAAGAAATGGAAATGGCCATAACAGCAGCAACAACAATAATAAGGATAGCAAAAAGCCATCGGCCTCGGCCCTGGCTTACAGCAACTATACGCCACTCAACTCCACCCGGATGCAGATCCTCATGTAGGTAGGGAAGGAGGAGTATGTGAAGTGGCCAAAGAATATGAAGAGGAATCCCAAGAGAGGAAGTCCAAATAAGTACTACAAGTACCAC
Source organism: Nelumbo nucifera (assembly GCF_055504915.1). Taxonomy (NCBI): domain Eukaryota; kingdom Viridiplantae; phylum Streptophyta; class Magnoliopsida; order Proteales; family Nelumbonaceae; genus Nelumbo; species Nelumbo nucifera. Next base: position 67,039,641 of record NC_142652.1, read on the forward strand.
CGCGGCATTGGCCACGATATTGAGGATTGCTATGAGTTGAAAAATGAAATAAAATCCCTCATCTGCCGCAACCATCTGAAGTAGTACGTGAGAGGCGAGGCCAGTGCCTCACCCTCGCATCAACAATAGCAGCAGCAACAATAGTTAGTTGGCATCACAGACGTCATCATTGGAGGCACGACCTCAGGTGGAGCCTCGGCCTTTGCCCGTAAGGCCTACGCCAGGCAGTTGAACATTCAGGGGCTAGCTCCTAAGAGGCCGAAACAAAATGAAGCCCTCACATTCACAAACAAGGAGTTGAAGGGGATCTCAATCCCCCATGATGACACACTCGTGGTGTCCGCCATCGTCGCGAACTTTATGGTGAAGAAGATTCTGATGGACAACCGCTCTTCAACCGACATCCTCTTCTATAATGCATTCAAGAGAATGAAGCTGGCACTCAAATGCCTTCATCCCACCTACGTGCCAGTTGTCGGCTTCTCTAGAAATGTGGTCAGGCCAGAGTGAATAATCACCCTACCGGTCATGATAAGGACAGAGCCCTAGCAGGTGACGAGGATGAATGAGTTCCTGGTCATAAAGATTGGCTCACCTTACAACACAATCATCGGGAGGCAAACCGTTCATGCCCTAAAGGCAGCCATCTCCTCCTACCACCTCGCCCTCAAGTTCCCCGCCAAACATGGTATCGAAGTCGTTTAGGAGGACCAACAAGCCGCCCGCTAGTGCTATGTGGTAGCATTAAAGGATAAGAACAAGGAATCCTTGCCACTTGAGGGCCTCAACCTTAGGGAGGAACCAATGAGCTAAGGCCAACCGACCGAGGACCTCGTCTTGGTCCCCCTAGACGAGGCCGAACCCGATAAAACAGTTCACATCGGGTCCAACCTTCCCCTAGAGAGCCTATCTGAACTGGTATGTTTCCTCAAAACCAATTCTGATGTCTTTGCTTGGTCTGCTGGTAACATGCCCAAAATTGACCCTTCGGTCATTACTCATAGGCTGAGCGTGGACTCGAGCTCTAGGCCAGTTCGGAAAAGAAAGAGGAACTTTGCACCAGAGCGATGGAAGGCTATAGGAGATGAAGTTGACAAGCAACTCGACGCCGGCTTCATCACCGAGCACGGAACGTACTATTACAAGGTCATGCCCTTCGGCCTCAAGAATGCCAGGGCCACTTACCAGTGCCTCGTAAACAAAGTATTCAAGAACAAGATGGGGAGAAATATCGAAGCCTATGTTGATGACATGGTGGTGAAGAGCCTGAAAGCTGACCAGCATACTTCGGACCTAGAGGAGACCTCCGACACCTTGCAAAGATACAACATGAGGCTAAACCCCAGTAAGTGTGCCTTGGGCGTCACATCAGGAAATTTCCTAGGCTTCGTCGTCACATAGCGAGGTATAGAGGCTAACCCAGAAAAGATCCGAGCTATTCTGGACATGGCACCACCTCAGTCAGTCAAGGATACTCAAAGGCTTATCGACCAAGAAACTAAAAGATTTCTAGTGGATGGAAGTGCCAGTACGCTTTTGAAGAACTAAAGTCCTACCTCGCCTTGCCTCGCCTCCCCTCCTCACCAAGCCACTCCCCAGAGACGTATTGTACCTATATCTCTCGGCCGGGGATGAGGCCATCAGCTTAGTGTTGATCAAAGAAGATGGAGTGCAAAAACTGATTTACTATGTCAGCAAGGTTCTCTGCGATGCCAAGACACGGTATCCCGAGGTGGAGAAGCTGGCCTTCGCCTTAGTGGTCTCGGCTAGGAAGCTAAGGCCATATTTTCAAGCCCACACCATTACGGTCCTGACCAACCAACCCCTCAAAGTCGTCCTTTCCAAGCCAAAGGCCTCAGGATGACTAATCAAGTGGATCATCGAGATGTTTGAGTTTGACCTCTAGTACCAACCGAGTCCTACAATCAAAGCACAAGCCTTGGCTAACTTTGTGGCAGAGTACACCTTCATCCAAGCCCTTTGCCAAGCCCAAAAGAAGAAGAGGAAGAAAGGCCTCGGCCGACTAAGGTGGCTCATCCTACCTGGAAGCTATTTGTCGATGGATCATCCAACTCGAAGGGAAGTGGAGCCGGCCTCATACTCCTCACCCTGGACAGCACCGAAGTAGAGTACACGTTGAGGTTCGACTTCTCGTCATCCAACAATGAAGCCGAGTACGAAGCCCTCCTTACCAGACTACAACTCGCGAAAGACCTTGGCTCCCAACATATTGAGGTCTTCAGCGAGTCTCCATTGGTGGTAAACCAATTCAACGGTGAGTATGAGGCCAGGGAACAGAGCATGGCCAAATACATAGCCAAGGTGCAAGAGCTCACATGCCACTTCCAACACTTCTCCCTACGATAGGTCCCACATTCCGAGAACATGAGAGTTGATGCCCTATCAAAATTGTCAAGCACCTTCGGCGCAACCCTCGATCACACCGTTGGTATGGAGAAGTTAGTTCACCCTACCATTGAAGAAGTTCAAGTTCTCCCAGTATAGGTCGAGTCGTCCTAGATGGATCCCATCATTACCTTCCTCTTGACCGAGCAATTGCCTGATGACAAAAACCAAGCCCAACGAATCCGGTGGTAGGCCGCCCACTACACTTTGCTTGAAGGGAAGTTGTACCAAAGATCTTTTACCTTGCCTTACCTCCAATGCCTCCACTAGGAGGAGGGTGATTACATGCTCTGAGAAATTCACAAAGGTATGTACAGCAACCACCTCGGAGACAAAGCCTTAGCCCAAAAAGCATTAAGTCAAGGGTATTTCTGGCAAAAAGTTCAGAAGGATGCAACCAAGCTGGTACAGAAGTATGACCGATGCCAGAGACACTCCAACATCTCCCGTCGACCAGCCACAACCCTATCGGCTCTCAGTAGCCCTTGGCCCTTTGCCAAATGGGGCATGGATCTCCTCGGCCCCTTCCCTCAAGCTACAGGAAACAAGAAGTACCTCGTCATCGCCATCGACTACTTCATCAAATGGGTCGAAGTCAAGCCCCTAGCTACCATCACAGCCAAAATGATACAAAACTTCTTCTAGAAAAGCATCATCTACCACTTCAGCCTCCCCCACATGCTAGTCACTAGCAACGGGAAGCAGTTCGACGATGCGAGGTTCCGAGAATGGTGCACCGCCCTTGACATCAAGTATAGTAAACCTCGGTAGCCTATCCCAAGACTAACGACCTAGTCGAGGTCACTAACAAGACCATCCTTGAAGGGATGAAAACTAGACTTGACAGAGCCAAAGGCCTCTGGGCCGACGAACTGAATAGCGTCTTATGGGCTTACCGAATGACACCTCGGACAGCCATGGGGAAAATCCCGTTCAATTTGACTTATGGCACCAAGGCTATCATTCCAGGAGAGATCGGTCAGTTGACACTTCGAACCAAGGAGTATAGCGAAGCCGAGAACAACAAAAAACTCAGAACCCATCTGGATCTGTTGGAAGAAGTCCGAGAACAGGAACAAATCAAAGTAGCAGACTATTAGTAGAGAGTAGCTCACTACTATAACTCAAAAGTGAAAGAAAGACATTACAGGGAAGGAAACCTCATCCTCAGAAAAGTCATGGTACCCAAGCCCGGTGAAGGTAAGCTCGGCCCCAACTGGGAAGGTCCCTATAGAATCAAACAAATTATCGGCCCCGGCACATTTCGGTTCGAGCATTTGAACGGAAGACCAGTCCCTCGGATATAGAACTCGGAAAACCTCCAGATGTATTACTAGTGAATGTACTTCCTATTAGTTGAACAGTGAATACAACTGCAAAGTTCCTCCCCCTTCAGCTTAATGTCTTAGTGTATAAGTCCTTAGTTTTGACAAGTAGCCAGGAGCCCTCAGAAAAGTCATGGTACCCAAGCCCGGTGTAGGCAAGCTCGGCCCCAACTGGGAAGGTCCCTACAGAATCAAACAAATTATCGGCCCCGACACATTTCGGTCCGAGCATTTCAACAGAAGACCAGTCCCTCGGATATAGAACTCGGAAAACCTCCGGATGTATTACTAGTGAATGTACTTCCTATTAGCTGAATAGTGAATACAACTACAAAGTTCCTCCCCCTTCAGCTTAATGTCTTAGTGTACAAGTCCTTAGTTTTGACAAGTAGCCAGGAGCCCTCGGCCACACGACCAGCCGATGTGCACAGCCTCCTCCGAGGGTACACACTCAGACTGAACGATGGTCAAGCACACGGCTCTTTACGAGCCATACATCCACCTCGCTTTCGCGCTAAGGCAGGAAAAGACATGGACCTCGACTGCAGGCGTCGGACAACAACCCCGACTTGTAATGAACAAACATACTAAAATATAACCTAAGTACTTCAGCAAGAAGGAAGAGCGGGGTAACCTCGGATCAGCGCGCCTCGGTAGCCCAAGCCATCCAAAGGATCCCCCAGGGTACTATCAAAGAAAGGTAAGCCAGGTCAGCCAAGGTATACACCTCGTCCCGACCCCTCGGCGGCAACAGGCCACCTCAGCTTCACACACTTAGCGTTGGCAAAGGTTAGGTGAGGTATAACCCCAACCACCTCGGCGGCTCACCTTAACCTCGCCCAACCAATTGCTAAGGAGGGCGAAGAGCAGGACCGGAGAGTTGATTGTGACTCCCTTTTCTCTCGATCGAGGGAAGGGGCCCCGAGCACCTCGTTAGCATAGCTCAACCTTGGCCGAAACCCTTTAACTTAACTTCCTAGGCGAGTGACTAAGTGGAAAGACACCTCGGATGGTGACTTTTTGCTACTTGTGACCCCTTAGAAAGGGGCGTAGACCCCTAAGGAAAAACAAAGAAGAAAAAAAGGAGATAGAAGCAACAAATGCACAAGACATGCAAAAAAGTATTGATTCATTGAGTGTTCACTTTTAATTCTTACAAAATAAGGCCTCGGATGGGGAGGCCAAGCCCTTTACAAAAAAGATAAACAAAAATACAAGTAGAGCAGGAGAAGAGCCGCCTATGCATCACCCTCGCCGGTAGGAGTGGCAAAATCCTCGACAATAGGGATGACAGGGTCCTCAGCGGCAGGAGCGACGAGATCCTCGGTCGAGAGGGCTTCAACGTCCTCGGGAACCTTCAACTCGTCCACAGGGAAGTCGGGCATCAACCTCAACACCTTCATCTTGGTGTCCTCAATCCCCTCTAGATAAGAATCGACCTCGTAGTTGGTGATGCAGCATTGGTACTCCTCCATCATCTTCCAAATGATGACGGCATCTTTAGCCTTCGCCTCGGCCTCCTTCACTTGTGCTCGAGCCGCTGCCAATGACTCATCAAGCCTAACAGGTTCGAGCTTTGACTTCCTTAAGGCCTCCTGAAGCTCGATCGTGTGAGCCTTCTCCGCCTTGAGTTCCTCATCCAACGTCTTCCGAACTTGCTTCTCCTCGTCCAAAGCCGAGGTGGCGGCACCGTGGCTGCTTTCGACCTCGGATACTCATGCCTCGAGCCTTTCCTTTTTACCCTTGACCTTCTTCAAGTGATCGAGGAGCCCGACTTGATCACCCAAGCCGACGAAGTAGCGGCAAACCTGCAACAAAAGCACCCTCATCAGCAAGTTAAAGCCAAGAAGAGAAAAAGACCACCTACCAAATAAGTGACAAAGGAAGAAGAACGTACCTCGACCAGATGATCCAAGCCTTGGTCTTGGAGGTTGAGGGGGTTCCTGTTCATCATGGTGAGTCGATCCCCCCTGCGGGATCATCCCCTTGACCAGGGCTCGCCTGATCCCCATAGTGTCAAGGGAATCTCCTCTCGGATGGGCCACTGGAGGTGGAACATCCACTACGTGACCAACTCCTCCTCTTACCATGGCCCTAAGGAAGAAAGGGGGTAGAAGAAGGCCCCGTCGCGGGCCCCTTGGCTAGAGGTCCCCTCGACATAACAACGACCTCTCTCCCTTGCGAACCGCCCTCAGCTGGGTGGTCCTTGTGTGCCAGCCTCTTCCCTAGAGGGGATTAAGGCGCATCAGCTGGCCTCTTCTGGCTGGCCTCTCATGGCCGGCCCCCCTCGGTCATCCCCCACGCCAGTAGGGGCCTAAGGTCGAGGTGTCCTCACGGCAAGCGTAGGCCCCCTCGGCGTCTGCCTCCTTGACGTGCCCTCGCCTGGCACCTTCTGCAAGAAAACAAAATGAGAATCAATACCCTCAAGAAAAAGCAAAAGACCAATGTGTTAAAAGCCAATAGTAGGACTTCTCTTACCGAGGTGCGTAGGACTAAGCCCAGCGAAAACTAAGGGAAGCTCCTCCTCCACTAGGGTTTTGGCCCGGATCATCCCCAACACGAGAATGTGGGTCACCACAGTGGCTTCATCATATCGAAGGAAAGGCATGGGCTTCTCGGTGGCCAAGCACATCTCCCCCCAGCCCGACCTAAAGGACCAACCTTCGAGGTAGAAGACGAAGAAGAATTTGCTCTTCCAATTGTGCACGGACATGGGGTTGTCTACAGGTTGGCCTCTCCTAGATTGAAAGTAGTATATACCACCCTCTTAAGGGTGTGGCCTCAGCACGAACATGGCATAGAAATCTTGTTGGTCAACTCCACATCCTAAAGCCAAGCCACCACCAGCATAGCAAGGATGGTCCTAAGGGCATTGGCGGCAAGCTGGTTGATCGATATACTGTACCACCTCAACAACTCGGGGATTAGAGGATGGAGGGGAAATCAAAGGCCAAACTCCAAGAAGTGTTGGCAAACACAGATTTTCCCCTCCTCCAGAGTCCACGGCCGGTCACCGGTGTCGGGAACCCTAAGCCTGTAGGGCCGAGGGATATAATATTTCCTAGCTAAGGCCTTCACCTACTCGAAGTCAAGAACACTATCTTGCTCTGAGCACGACAGACACCCTAAGCTCACTCCTTGGGTAGCATATTCGGCCACCGTTCTCGGGGACTTCCTCGCCCTCGAGCACGATGGGTGATCCTAGAAACCCCTCGGCCTCCTTTGGCGTTGTAGATCCGGCACTCTCATGAGGAGATTCATCGCCCCTTCGGCTGCATTCAGCACCTACCGGTGCAGTCCTCTCCCTCAGTACCTCGAACTCAGGCCTCGGGGCCTGGACCTCGGGCCCACTCGGAAGGAGCTCACTCCCGAGAGGTCTGGGAGTTCATAGCATTCTGGGCCAAAGTCTGAGTAAGACATGGGTGCAGAAGGGATTCTTTACCTAAAGAAGACGAAGCCTGGAAGACTCTAAGGAGAACAGGACAACTGAGGTCTCTTGGAAGCAAAGGTTACTCGAAGACAAAAATGCGTTTGGAAGCAAATGGTGGGAGAAAGAGCGACTAAGGCCCCTATTTAAAGGAAAACAGACGACCCAGGTTTCCTTTAATCCAACGACTACGCAACGACCGCCTTTGTGGTCCTATCCCGCGACTGACATGCATCACTCACCTCGGGGAGATGAAGTGACGCCGGACGAGCCGACCGGTCTCCTTGTCGTGTCTACCAGTTCGACCAATGATGTCGATCCAGAGAACGTGCGACTGGCCTACTAAATTCCTGTCTCACCTATGAGTGCGACTCCATAATCCATTGCGGATACAGCCCTGACCCGCTAGTTCAAGAACCCATGACATGCACGGTCTACGCCCGTCATCGAAATCCATCTTCCCTCACGGGTTACAGATCACCAATAGCGAGATCCGTTCAACACATGACTAAGTCACAACCTCCTACCTCTAAGTATTACGCCCCCAACGTCTTTAGTTGATCCCGATGCCTCGCACGACCTCACCTTGGAACCAACAAGAAGCAGGATAGGGAGGCAAGGACCCCTCTTGTCCGTGCCCAGCACGGAAGATGTAGTCGTGGCCTCTAGACCACCGAACCCTCCATGGTACCCCTCGGAGAAATGAACAAAGGTCAAGTCGACACCACCGCAGGCAACATTATGTTTGTCCCCAACAAGCCAAGGCCGAGGCCAAGACCCTTATCCAGAAGGCCCTGCAACGCCTCCCACTGCAAGTGACACACTCTCTTTGGCCGAAGCTAATGTCCTCAACTCAGACCTCCACCACGGCCTCGAGAGTGGAGGGCAAATGATATAGGCGCACATGCCCTTGGCCAATAGCGGATTTACACGCGTTTGACGGCGGCGCTTAGAACGGGCCCAATCAATGAGCACACAGAGCAGAAGTCGACGCGCAATCTGAAACCAATGGCATGGCCACATTTGGTGACCTTGGATGGGAGATGTTCCCAATGTATAACTAATACATGCTGTGAGGTTAGTGTGAGGAGAAGATCTGAAGACTGAAAAATGCTAGTGTTCACAGCAGATCAGGAGTCTGATCTTGAATATATAATAATGAATAGATTATTGGTTATTAGGTGGTGAAAACTGAGAAGTTTACATTAATTCAAGTGGAACAAAATTGGTATAAATAATGTATATCACTTTTATTATGTGGACTCCTCTGCCATGTGACTATACATTGTGAGGAAGAACCTAAACATTAATGTCTACTTTCACTTCAACGGATCTGTTGAGCAAGTGAGAATGTGAGATCAGCTCCGACGATTGGGAGATATGCACGTATGAGTTTTTAGAGCCCAGATTTCCAGTCTTTTGTCTTGTGATAGACCAGTACTCAAGGCTTCTATCACTTGCATATCTTGTCAAAAATGTACTCTAAGAAATTTATTTGCTGGATGTATTATACATGCATGAATGCTCCAATATCATACATTTTTTTTGGTTAAAAAAATTAAATATAGAAGGTACATCTGTTGGAGACAAGATGATGGGAATTGTGCTAATATCAGAAAGGTTTTAGCAATCAAACCTCATGAATTTTGATAAAAATCCACCTGATTACTATCACTTTTGTCAAGCTATTGATGGAAAATATCAGAAATATCTCCCATACTTTGTACTGTTTATAAATATAAAGAGAGTTTCCAGTTCGAGGTGGGATAGGGCTGTGAGATGGGTGTGAGGTGCACTCGTTTTTGGGCATCATGTTATTATGGGTATCATACTCTAAGTAGGGCTGCAAATAAATCGGCTCCGATCCAATCTGAATCCGATACCGATCCATTAAGAGGCAGATTCAGATATTCGGATATCCCTCCTGATCCTATCAAATTGGATTGGATTGGAAAAGTTGATCCGTTATTTTAATGGATCGAATTCGAATATTAGACACTCTAATTCCTTGTGACTCGATTTGATCTGTTAATTATAAAATATTATATATTATATATTATTTACATATTTTATATGTATATTCTATATATTATTTATATAATTATATTATATATCATATATTTTATATTTTAATATATTATTATATTATATAAATAATATAATTCTAATCAAATTGGATATCCGATAATATATTCGAATTCCAATCATACTTTTGAAAATCCGACGGGTCCTTATCGGATTTGGATTAGTATTTTAGTCTTTTTATTTGATTTAGTATTTTAGTTAGATTTTCGATAGAAAAGGTAAAAAAAAAAAAAAAAATGATTCCGTTAAATATAACCGCCGCATCTGACAAAAGGGTAAAATAATTAAAGCCATAAAAGCGTTAGACCTAATTTGTAATTAAAAGAGAGATGGAAAAGTTATTGTTGGCCCCGCATCCGCTGGGGATGGGGGGGATTCGTCTTTGTTCATTTGTTGTGGGTGTGGCTGCTGCCGACTCCCGGCGACCGGGCCCGTTTGCTCCGCCAGAAAAGAAAGTCCAACTCCTGGCCCTAAAAATCCTACGTTCAGTATCTTGTTCGTACATTATCCACGTCAAGATGTGGGGCCCACGTCTAGATGTGTGTTGCCTTTCCATGTTCCCTCCCATCTTTTTTTTTTTTTTTTTCTTTATTTATATAAATGTTGGACCCCACTTCAAAGACAAGGCTGTTATTATTAAGAAAATTGCAAAGTTCTCGACCACTGCTTTCTCCCCGAATGAAATCTAATGCCACGTTTCATCCATCCATCTGAGTAGAAGAAAAAGAAAAGACAACCCAGTGATGCGTCGCTGTCCACACGCCCCTTATTGCTCACGTGGACATAAGCCGCACAACAAAACAAGGTGGAGATGACTGGTGAGGCCCCACCACTAACTAGGAACTGGAATTAGAATTAAATGCTTACACGACACACTTCACTTCCATTTAACTCCACCCGTTGTGCCATTTTATTATTTGCCACGTCATCAGGTGAACTTCCATGAAATGGTAATTGAATGGTTAAATACAAGAAAAAAATCTGCTATGCCCATTTGTCACGGTTGATTTCTTTCACCATGCCATCAAGCCCATCCCTATTGAAGTGAGGGATCTCCATCCTAGTTTAATAATCAGAGCTTGATTTTTAAGCATAGCATCTCGGATTCCCAAATTTCCCACACACATAAATGGTTTTTTGAAGGAGATAATTTTACATTATGTACTGTGGCATGGACTGAAGGGTGGATTTGATAATAACAGTTCTGCCCGTGTGTGATAATGTTTGCTTCTTCCACCCAGAGAGTCTTGATTTGAGTCTATCAACCAAAAATTGCCATTTTTGAGTCTTCAAGTGGCCCAAAAATAAAGGTCCGCCCAGGTATCTCTCTGCTGGATTCATGAATTTGACTCCAAAAAGGTGTGCAATTCTGATTCTAAAACATGAGGTGCAAGAGTCGAACACTTGACCTGACTAATTACAGAAAAGATGCAAGACCTATAGAATGTGAGAGACTTGTCTATTGTTGTTACATTTGCCAAAAATAATTAGGTCATCTAAAAACATGAGATGCAAGAGTCGAACACTAGAGTTTCCAAATTTCAAACCATGAATCAACCCTTGTTTCATCTTCTTTTGCAACAAGCAAGAAAGAATATTAGTGCAAATTATGAATAAATAGGGTGATAAAAGGACACACACCCCTGCCTCAACAACCCTCTCGTCGGGGGGAAGGAATCACCTAGCTTTCCATTACAAAGAGCTGAGAAGTTTGCAGTAGATAAGCAATAGTGAATCAAATTGCAAAATTCATCAGAGAAACCATTGTGATGGATAACATTCAACAAGAAAGACCATTCCATCCTGTCATACGCCTTTTAGAGGTCGAGTTTAAGTAAGAAATATCCATTACGTCCCTTCAGTTTCCTCATTGAGTGATAATAGTTTTGTCTGCAATATTTCTCCCTAGTGTGAAAGCACTCTAGACTGGGGAAATCAAATTTGGGAGGATGGTCTTCAAACGATTAGTTAAGATTTTTGTAATGATTTTATAAACAACATAAATCAACCAGTCGAAGATCCTTAGGAGTTTCAATTGAACCTATCTTGGGAATCAAATATAAAAAAAAAAAAGTAGAATTTACCTCAGCAATTTCTTCCGAGTTTCTAAACACTTGTTAAACCCAATGAGTGATATTAGTTCCCATGAAGTGCCAACCCTTTTGCAAAACCCCCATCCGAGCCTAGAGCCTTCCAGGGCCCTATATTAAATAGAGCAATTTTGACCTCTACTTCACTAGGGGGTTCATTAATAAAAGATTGGTTTGCTTAATCAGAGAGTAACTCATGTTAGGAAGGTTCAACTCACTTAAATCCGGGTTGGAGGATTGAAAGAGTTGTTTGAAATGCTCACTTAAGATTGAGGCAATTTCTTGTTCACTTGTGGTCCATGACTCGTTAGTTCGGAGGATGCAATGAACTCCACTTCTCCTTTTCCTGCTGGTTGCTGTAATGTAGAAAAATTTTGTGCACCTCTCCCCTTTGAGAATCCAGTCCAAGCGAGCTCTTTGTTTCTAGTACGAATCTTCACGAAGTAGCCATGTCTTGAGCTCTTGCTTAAATTTGCTTTCTTCATTACGAGCCTCTAAATTAAACAAATCGGTTTGCCACTTCAATAACTTCTGTTCCACATCCACAATGTTTTTTCGGATATTTCTAGTCAATTGCTAACCCCAACTCCAAACTTTGTCAACAGTAGATTTCAATTTGGAATGGAGTGAGCCATTTGAGTTATACCACGAGGTAGATAGAGTTTCTAGAAAATTAGGTTCCTGGGTCCAAGCTTCTTCAGTTCTTTGGAGTTGGACAGATTTTTTCCATCTATGTTGGCGCTTAACAAAATAGGGTGGTGATCACTTCCACAAGAGGCAAGGTTTCAAACATGAGCATGGGGGAAACCATGTATCTAGTCCTGATTGGCCAGGAATTTGTCAAGTCTCTTACTCACAAAATGAATTCCATCTCTCCCTGGGTAACTACACGACCCCCTTGTTTTTCACTACTAGTGTTGGAGAAAAAGGGGTCACTGTAATTTTGGAAGAGAAGCTCTGAGGCACGTCTGTAGACACTGTCTTTAAAACGTTATTTGCCCCCACTTAGTTTCACTGAGTTTGTTGTTGGGTTACAGGCAAATTCGTTCTTAAGATGCAACAGAGCCTTGGGTGAGAATCTGCAACCAGCAAAGTTGAAGAGTCTCCAAAGAAACCTTCTGTGAGACTGTAGTAGACTAGACTGAGAGAGAGAGAGAGTGAATTTCAAAATTGTGTATTTTGGAGTCAGATTCATGCTCTTTAAATAATTTGAGAAGATGTATGAAGAAAATGTAGATGCTGGTTTAGAGAAGGCACCTTGAACAGTCACAATTTCAAATATTATGACTATTTAAAAAGTAGTTAACAGTTAGTGACTGTTAACTTTTGAATTGTGCCTCTTGATCACACCCGATCAAATCGTGACCGTTGATCTCATCAACGATGATCAACGGTCAGCAATGCACCAAAACCAAAGCCACCCATCGCGAGCCACGCGGGTGCGAGCAAAGTGCACCTCTAAAGCACCTCATTGTATTGCACACGCGTTGCACAATATCAAATCCCCATACTCTCCTCTACTAATTCTAAAGAATGTAAATCAGCTCCTATTGAAATACTGAAAACAAAACTTGTAATTTTCCAATGTGGGACAAGTTCAAAACTGGGTTTTGTAAGAGAAAAATTGATTTTTTAATCAAATGTGCAGGTGCAATTTCTCATGTAATTGACCAATCAAACCCATTGGATTTAATCTCTTATGAGATTAAAATCCAACAACTAGAGGCAATGAGATTAAGATTTCCGCAAACACACCAAGGCTGAATTGAATTTTCATGAAAGAAATTTAGTTCATCAATAAACTGAGTTTGAGCACTAAGAGAGGGATGCACATAAAAGCAAAGCAAATCCCATTCAGAAAATTGAGTGATCTATAATTGAGATGATAGAAAGTAATACATTCTTTGAATAGCCAAACCACAAACCCCCGGACCTACCAGTTGCAGGAATAACTTCAACATGATAGTTATGAAGAATCACTCTGGACTTGTTCAAGTTGTTCTTTGTTAGAGAGAAGAAGAGTATGCTCGGATGGTGTTTTGATAGGAGTCTGTTGAGATAAAGAACTATTAGGTGACTCCCCCCTCCCAGACAGTTCCAGCTGAGGATTTTCATGGTGGCCGTGATGGCAATTTGAGGTCTGCCACCATGGTTTGAATAGTAGAAGAACCATAGTCATTGGTGTAAATGGTTCTTGCTTGTCTTTTGAGTCTAACACGCCTTAAGGTTGGATCAGGTAAGTCTTCACAAAAGCTCTTTCTTTTCTTTGTAAGACATTCAATTGTATCAGGGTGATCATCGATAGCCATCGGCGTTTGCTCCATTGTAGATACAGAAGTGGGAGTAAGATTAAATGATGTGTCCAGATTCTTAAAGACATTATTATGGGGAGTGAATTTAAATGACATGCCTGATTTGGCGGGTATACTAACCAACGGGCTGATAGTAAACCCTCCATCCACCAAAGAAGGCATTGATGTGACTACGTTCAGAGACTTGTGATTCTTCAGTCTTTGCTACTTGAGTAACCACTAATGGTTGAGTTGGGCTGTCAAGGATGGAAGTTGGAGCCTTGGAGGAGGTGGCTCCGTGATTTGTGATGATGTATCTTCGAATCTCCTTGATGGATCAGAAAATGAGGCATCACTTTGCGAATTAGAATGATGAGCAGCATTAACGATGGAAAAGGGAGAGTTGTTAAGATGGGAACTTACCTTATTTGGTGGGTTCACATCCGAAAGAATCGGCTTGTAACCCACCCTCCACGTTGTCATTCATTCCTAGTGCTCTCACCTTGCCATCATTATTATTATTTGGTGGGTTCATGGGAATTGCATGAACCGGTTGTTTAGCAAGTAGTAGATGCATCTCATCATCATCTGGTTCAGAAATTAATTAATTTGAATATATCTGCATTGTAACTTGTATGGTGATGAATGATGATGGTCTGTGTGTTCACAATTGGGGTCATTTAATTTTATAGATGTTTAGACCAGCTTCATACAAAAGAATGGGCTGTATCGATCCTGTATGTCAAATAGTCATTCATCTACTTGTCTCTCTGCCTCTCGCATCTGTGGTCACAAGGAAACAAACTGGAGATTTCTCAATCGATCTGGATATGGAATAACTTTGTTACATGCGTGTGTTTTGTTGTAATCGTCTATAGATATAGGCTATTAATCAAACCACAAAAATCTATGTATTCTCTTTATTTACTTTTCTTTTATTCTCTTTATGCACAATAAAAGAAGAGATTGAATGACACCCAACACATCCAACACAAACTCAGGCCCAAGCATATATACCTAAGAAGCCATCCCTCAATGAAGAATACCCACATTCCAGACCCAAGCTCTCAGCCCGGCCCAAGGGTGGATGGATGGTCTAGCCGATAACCATTAAATAAATAATCGCCCAATCCCATCTCCTCCATCTGATTAGATATATAGAATTAATTAATTAAGGGTATCGTTAAATATTTCAAAGCAAAAAAACAAAGCTAGCTACCGACCTTTCTAATTACATCAATGAAGCAAATGCAGCCAAACTAGAAAAGGGGACTCTCATACTCTCATCTTCCAGCTAAGCCCCAACTTGTATTAAGATATCTGCAGGCGGTATCTAGCTCATGGGAACTCCGCTCCGTTGCCTCCAGTAGTATTCTCATCTTTCATTATAATACACCGGCCATTTGTACAAACGCAACCCCAGAAAATTAACTCTCTCAACCCTCAGCCATCAAAGTAAGTAAAGCACATTTTGATGTCTCCAATCGAGAGATGATTCGTTGGTATGTTAGTTGATTTGTTTTAATATTAACGTAAAATCGATTCTTACAATCACTAATTTAGAAAAAAAAAAAAACAAACTTATTAACATCAAATACCAAAAAAAATGATTAATTGCCAAATTAGGACTAATTAAACTGTATCCATGAAAAGTAATATTAAGGACTCAATCCCCTTGATCATCGATTCTATCTGATTCTTATCAACAACCTTCCAAAGATACAATTAATTGACAGGAAATAGCAACTGTCAGTTGGGAAGTAATGGGATTAGACTTTTATGTCGAGATGTGATTAGGACCGTATAAATCATATCACCTATCCGTCCAGAGAAATGGCTCCAACAGCCTAAATCTTTGGTGGAAATCCACAACCACCAGCTACCCAGCCCAGGAGGTCCAAATCCAGGTTTAGATTAGGAATAGAAATAAGGAGATGGATGAGGCCACATCCCACATGATGGGCCCACAATTAATGTGTAAAGCAGACACTCCATGTTCGATCCTATTTGGACTCCTCCAAAAGTGCTTGACTGCTTGCTAATAATCAATTGAGGTCGAGAAAACTGGTCCATTCAAGAATCCATTAGATTGATAACTATTGTAACCCACTTCCCAAGCCCACTAGCATTTAGTGATAACACTAGCACATGCTTATCGGATTCTTGTTTGCTGCTACCTGCTAATTAAACCACTGCTTTACTTTATTAATTTTCTCTGTCTTCCGTGATATTATATATTTTCTATGGCCAATTGCCATTGCCCAAACCCATAACAGGTCGTCGAGTCTGAACTAAATTAAACACTCTGATGCGTGCATGGTTAATCGATTTATTTAACTAAAGGAAAACAGATCAAAAGGGACTTAATTAGCTTTTGATTCATGTAAAGCTGTTCTACACGAAGGTTTTGGTGTGGTTGAAATGATAGTCACGTATCTGTCCTTCAATCAAGGTTTTAAAAACTGGACCAGACACAGAACCCATTTTAGCCATCGATTCCTGAGTCAAATGGTCTGATCATTCAGTTCGAATGAATGACACATTTTAATTTAAAAAAAAAATAAAAAAGAAAAAGTCAAAACAATTATTTGATTCAACGGGTCAATCACCTGGGTCAGTAAATCATTAACCAAATTAATGATTTTTAACCTAGAAACGGTTTTGGAGTGAAATGGAACAGATTATGTAATTGGTTCCCGAATCAACCAATCCTTGAATAATAAGTCCTCCCTAGCTCTCACCTCCATCAATTATCGCCCCTAGCATTAATAATTGTGTTTTCCCACTTTTTCCTTGTAGTGAGAAACCATTTTCATATTTCATCACACATTGCATCATTATTGACTTCAATTAGGGAAGGAGCCTATTTATTAGACCCTTAATACACCTTTCTTTTCAAATTCATCTTTTCACCTAAACCCATCAATTTAACACACTTAGCAGCTAGGTATCCAGAGCTTTCTTAATAGACCTTATAATTGGAGTTGTCTAATCAAATCAAATATAAGAAGAAAAAGAATCACCAGAAAAGGAAAAAAAAAAAAAACAAGGTGGTCCATGAATTAAATCTATCATCCTTGAGGAAACCATTTTTTATTAATTTATGGGTTCCTAATAGACAAGTTAGTTCCATACATAATTTCCTTTCCTTTTTGTTATAGGACAAAGTAGAATCAAACGGGTTAGTGATTTGTTTAGAATAGGCGTTCTTTTTAACTTTTAGTAATTTTTGGACCTTTTGGATTAATTCATCACTTTTTCCTTTTATTAATTGGGCCCGTGTGATGTAAGGGATTTGTTATGCGAAAAGTGAATTATATAAGAACTAAAGAGTAGGGGTGCGGTTTTAGGTGGGTCCAACCCAAGTTGGAGTGGACCTAACCCAAATATTTGCACAGGTTGGCCGAAGTATTTGGGCTTGGACCAGAAAATTCAGCCCTGACATAAACTTGGATTGGGCTTGGGTTGCCTAATTCAATTTGGGCCAGACCCAACTTAAGCCCACATGAATAAATATATACATATATGTATTATATTTATTTAGGAAATATCTTTTGTCTAATTATATATACATGTGTACATGTAAACAATATAAATTGTATATTTGTAAATGGAATTTGTATATATTTATAATCAATTATATTCTTAAATTGAGTCATAAAGCTCAATAAAAAATGACTATATGAAAATATATATACATGGGTTCTTTCAAACCTGACCAACCTGCTTAGGTTGATAAACTTGAGCTAGACTTCAAGTAGGGCCAAACCGGAGTTCAAGGTTTGCACCTTTAGTGTTCAGATACTTTTAAAAAAAAATGTCTATATAAAAATGTATAAATAATTTCTTTCAAATTTGACTGACGTGCACAAGCCTTGCCCAGCCCTAGTTCTATTGGGTTAAGTTCAGGTTGGGCAGATTGGGCTTGGGTTGTTAAACTTGGGCTTAACATCAGAATATGATAACAAATCTCCTTATTTGTTAAATTAATACATTTGGACATCACAATATGATAAACCTACTTATTTGGGTCTTAATTGGTTTGAAAATTATAATTGAGGTATATAATGCAGATCGTTTTTCTATAGATTTTTACCATTAGGCTATATTTGGTTTGAAGGAAAAAGTAGGGAAAAGAAAGGAGAGATAGGGAAACCTATACAAGATTTGTGAAGGTGTTCCTAACTTTCCTTCCCTTTCCCTACTTTTTCCTTCAAACCAAATATAGCATAAAAGAAAGAAAGAGAAAATACCTGATTTATTGACAATCTTACACGTGTATTTGTTATCAGTTTCATTCAGCTCTCTTTGGTCTGAGGCTAAATGAGAATTGTATCCTATGAATTCAGATTTGCTCCTCACAGAGTGCGCCTTACACAGATCTCACAGCATATTGTTATCATGCATTGGGAATATCTCCCCATGAATGACAATATAAAAGGACAGGAGATATAGATATTCCCAATGTATGGGTGCTAAGAGTTGTGAGGTCGGTGCGAGGCAGGCACTGTGAATAGCAAATCTGGCCTTGTATCCTATTGCTATCCATCATATCGTTTCAATTGGCTTTTAAACTGAATTAACAGTGCACACCCTAGTGGTGTGGAAAAGTCAAATATCTATGTTCTTTCGTCAGTTGTCACAGTGGCATGGTTTAAGAATCCGGATTCGCTCCTCATAGAATGCGTCACGCCAACCACAAAGCGCACTACAACATGCATTGTAAACATCTTCCCATGAATGATAATATATATCAAGTAAATGCACAGCTGCAAAGCTGCAATAGGCTGTGAAGATGGTGTGGGGGGCGCTCTGTGAAGAGCAAATCCGATCTCTGCTGTAAGGCAAGAGGTATCGAACACAGAATCCATGATTGGAATGGGCAACCGTGGATCAGTGGATGCATGAACCATAAATGAAATTGGTTGCATACATACAGCGGCTGGGATCATCTCTATATATTGTAACCTACTCTGTTTTGCCATGTTAAAAAATAAAAACCTATATACAGACCTCAATTATATACCGTATTTGGTGCAATAAAAGATTTTGCACATACTCACCCACACGTTGTATTGAAAATATCTCTCTATGAATTTATCATATGTATAGAAAATATTTCTAATACACTGTAATTTTTATTTGCAGGAGATCCAGATTCAAGTGTAAGAATTTGTTTGACCAAATGGTCTAATGCAGTGTTTAAGACTCATACTGGAGTAAAAACCAGAATGCTCTCTAGGGCCTAGTTTTACCAGTTGATAGGGTGGTTTGTTTGTCCAACCTGCCAAAACTGTTATTTGACCAGGAATAAAAAAGGACACCAGTTCCTGATTTTTTATGAGTTAAAATCAGCCCCCCCACAAAACTGCCCCTGACAACATCCCCACAGTGTATTGGGAACATTTCCTGACAATAATATCAGGAATGATGATGTCATCATCAGGAGATGTTCCCTATACATGATGAAGATATGCTGTGGGATGTTGTGAGGGGCTGATTCGGTCTCATCTTTAATGGTCCGACTGTCTGGTTCAGGTCTAATCTTAAAACATTGGTATAGTGTTCAATTTTTATCATCCCATTATATATCATTATTTATGTATGTATGTATATATTTCAATCATTCAACACTCACTAATTCACTATTATATCTCAAAAAATATAGCTTAGAAGGTTTGCCAAGACATCTTTTGAAAAAGAATCGCCAAGAGCAGAGAGGACTCCAAGTATTACTGCCGCTCAAGCTGTCTAGCACATAGAGGTGGAGTTTCTAAAGATGGTATATAAGAACTTTTGGCATGTATTCCTTTCCTAATTTCAATCAGTTTATTGGCTGCTGCAGGTTAACCTTTTGGATGTAGAGTGAAATGTCTTTTGGCTGTGGATAGAGGATGGATGGATATAGTTATTTGTTCCTAATTTCAAGCTGTTTTAAATTCTTTTAGTTTTTAGAAACAACAGCTACTCATTCCTTGGATTTTTGGATTTTTGGATAGATCTATAGATCTTATCAGAGACCTCTCTTAAGTCGTTTGTTTTTGCAAAATTTGTTTATAAGCCTCGTACTCTTACTAGGTCAGAACTAGGGGTGTCAATGGACCGGTTTTGGGTTGGATTCCGTCCAAATCAAAATCCATTTGGACGGATTGGACGGACCAATAAGACATATTGAATTTGGATAGACTGGACGGACCAATAAGATGTATTGGATTGAACCTGGTCCGTCCATAATGAATTTATATTGGATTGAGCCAATTTCTGGTCCATTGATAGAAGATTAGAAGATAGGTGTCAATGGACCAGATTTGAGTTGAGACCAATCTAAATTAACAGGAATTTGAACAGATTGAATAGTCTCTGGACCAGTCCAAAATGGTCCAAAATATTCATTGGACTGGATTGGACCAGGTCCATTTGTAATGGACTCACATTGGACTGGACCGGATTGGACCAAATCCAGTCCAATTAACACCCCTAGTCAGAACACATTTTAGGTCAATGTGGAAAAGACTTGTTTTCTATACCCCTCTTCCTACATGTATGGAACAGTGGTTTAGTTAATTTACGATCATTTTTTTATACTTACCAAAAAAACCATATATAGAAGCAAGCATATAAAATTGATAGTGGTGGAGTCAGGAATTTTCTTTTAGTTAATTTACGATCATTTTTTATGCTTACCAAAAAAAACCATATATAGAAGCAAGCATATAACATTGATAGTGGTGGAGTTAGGAATTTTCTTTTAGTTAATTTACGATAAAATTTTATACTTACCAAAAATACCATATATAAAAAGCATATAACATTGATAGTGGTGGAGTCAGGAATATTTTTTTTTTTTTTTTGCAGGGGGGGGAGGGCAATCAAGTTAAACAAGAAAATGAACTAGGGAATAAAAGAGGTAGGGTTTGGCATGAGAAGGTTTGGATCTTTTATAGATTGTTTTAAAGAAAAATAGATAATTTTTTAATTTTGAGAATTGGATGAACGTTAGAGAGTGATCCCTTACATTTTATTTCAAATTTTGGAGCATTGAAAAAAAAAAGGAAAGAAAGTTCAAATTTTGGAAAGACCAAGAACCCACTTTATTACATGCCTCTACTTAGTAGCTAGATAAATAATGGGGGTGGGGGGGCAAGGACCCACTAGTATACTTGGTGGCTCCACCCCTTGCATTGGGCTGACCAAAATCTCAAGACTCATGTCAATAGTTATGGGAGCCAGCGAGGGCTTGTCTAAGAAAATTCTCTATATATCAATTATCTATACTACTTTAAAAAGAAGGAATGGCCTTAAGAATATATCTAGAATTTTTTGAGAACAAAATTTACCCCTCTATATTTAAATTTATTGATAAAAATGAGGGCAAATAGGGTAATTGATTGTTGATATTAAATGAGTTGAAAAGAGATAATTTTAAGATATTCAATGCATTCAATTCCCTCTCATTAAATCCAACATTTAAGTTATTAACTTGCATTCATGTTCATTGAATCATATATTTAAGTCATTTTTGTTTCTTCTCATCATTAAGTTCTATTAATTAAATCCATAATTAATAAATTAATAATTTCAATAACATAAAAGCTTGTACTTTTAAAATCTACCTAGAAAAAATAGTGTTTTCATCTAGGTGGTGGTAAGAAATTAAACTATTTTGGGTCAAATGGGTCAATCCATGTTGCCACGATTAAATAATGAAATTCAAAAATAGATAAAATGAAAAAAAATAGAAATTGAAAAACATTGGAAACAATTTTAGCATACATATTAAACAATTATAAGTATGATAAATATGAAATGCTTTTATTAATAATGGAAATGGAACGTTGTTGCCACAATTAAATAATAAAATGAAAAATAGATAAAATGAAAAAATAGAAAAAAATTTGAGAATATTTTTAAAATACATATTAAATAATAATAAGTATGATAAATAAGAAATGTTTTTATTAATGATGGAAATGGAATATAAAATTTAAATCCAATTGGAAATAAAAATATTTTCTTATTCTCTTTTATTAAAACCTATATTTAAAAAATATTTCTCTCATCGTTAAATTCTTGTAATTAAATATGTAATATTAATTTTAATAATATAAAAATAAACATTTTGAAAAGTTATTTGAAAACAAAACCATTTTCTACCCTCCCAGTGGTGGGCAAGCAATTCGACCATTTGGCATCAAATGGATTAATAAATAATGCCTAATTAAATAATAAAAAATAAAATAAATAAGTATGAAATGTAAGAAGTATTTTTATTAATGATGAAAATGGAATGCCAAATTTAAAATCTACCCAGAAATGAAATAGTGTCATAGTCAAATAATAAAATTTGTAAAAATAGAAAATATAAAGAATTACAAAAAAAAAAGATAGAGAAAATTTTGGGTACACATCTAATGTTAGATATTTATAAAAAATAAAATATTAGGTACATATCTAATATTATACATGCATTATATTGAACAAAAATAAGTATTATACATAAGAAATAATTTTATCAATAATGTAAATGTAATACAAAATTTAATGTCAACCTAGAAATCAAATTATTTTTCTTTTTAGGTGATGGGTTTGTGGTTTGGGTCAAATGATATCATAGTCAAACAAAAATTAAGTGTGATATGTAAAAATTATTTTATATAATGTAAATGAAATGTATAATTTAGGGGGCATTCTTTTTTTGAATTTGGAGAGGGGGAAAAGTTGGTCAATGGGATTCCCATGTTCATTTTTCAGATCAATGTGGTGACCATGGAAAGTTTATTTTCCTGGGTATCACTTACCCAAGAAAGTGATACCCATCTCCTAAGTGAGTAAATAACTTTTCCACATAGGAGGAAAGTTGCCAACACTTGAATGGGACAAAAATGCCCCTTTTAATAATGGATTTCTATGTCTAAAATGGTCATTGCCTTATTTCCATGAGAAATAAAAGAACATGGGTAAATGCACTTATCTGGGTAAGTGTTTCCTAGGAAAAACTTACCCAGGTAATTGCATTTACTAGAGTAAGTAACTTGCCAAAAAAGGAACAAGGCCTTAAAGGGAAAAGTATAGTCAAAGTTAATTGTACATTTTAAATTAGGTTACAAGTTGGTCTAAAAACCAACAAAACTTTGACCACTAGCTCTACATTTCAAATTATAAAACCCTCCACCATGTCATCGAAGGCTTATGTGTCTATTGCCAACACGGGACTCTTAGTCCATGTTGGACACAACAAAAAGCCTATACTAAAAATAGGTTTTTAGTTTCTCTCACACTTCCTTTGTCTCTTGATCTCCCTCCCTTCTCTCTCACTCTCATAGTCGTCTCTTGATCTCTCACTCCGCCCACTTGGTGAAGTAATCTATTGCCACTATGATGAAACAGTACCCCCGAGAAGGTGGATGGATTTTGCTTATTAGGTCTACCCCTAGGTGTGGAAAGGCCAAGGTGTGATGACAGGGTGGAGGTCGTTAGCAGACCGATGTATCCTTTCAGCATGTACTTGGCACTTGTGGCACATGCACACATGCACACATGCACACATGCTTCTGGGTGTCCTCTATCATGGAGGGCCAATAGAAACACAGGTGCAAGATGTGATTGTACAAGGCCATTTGCTCTTGGTATGGGGTGAGTTCAGAGACTGGTTTAACAGATTTCGGGTTGTTCTTGTTGCTTTTGGGTACACACAGACTCAGTCAAATCATACCTTATTTGTTAAGAAGAGAGATTCCTTAGTGACCCTTCTGATTAATTATGTTGATGATATTGTGGTTACTGGTAATGATACCTAGGAGGTTGTTCATCTAAAAAGTTTTCTTAACATTGAGTTTAAAATTAAAAACTTTGGAGAACTCAGATATTTCTTGGAAATTGAAGTTGCCAGATCTAATGATGGTATCTCCATTTCTCAATGGAAGTATGTTCTTGATCTCCTTGTAGAAACTGACAAACTAAGTGCCTAACCTACTTCTACTCCTATAAACCTAAATCATAAGTTGTCAGCTACTGATAGTGAATTGTTGACTCATAAGGGAGTGTTCTAGAAACTAGTTGGGAAGTTATTATACATTTGCATGACTCAACCATATATTTCCTATGCATTTAGTGTAATTAGTCAATTCATGCATTCTCCCAGAGATACACATTTAGCATCTACTGTGAGGGTTTTATTCTATCTAAAAGGCACTCTAGGGAAAAGTATCTTCTTTGCTAAGCATGGACACATGAAGCTGGAAGCATACACTAATGCTGACTAAGCCGGATGTATTGATGATAGGAGGTCCACTTCAGTTTACTATGTTATGGTAGCAGGGAATATTATATCATGCAGGAGTAAGAAGAATCTATAGTGGCTAGATCCTCAGCTGAAGTGAAGTATAGGGCAATGACACATGGAGTTCCTGAACTTTTGTGGTTGAGATCACTTTTAGATGAATTGGGTATAGACTGTGAGAAGCCAATGATATTATATTGTGATAACCAGGCTACTATCAACATTGCACATAATCTTGTTCAACAAGACATAACTAAGCACATTGAAGTTGGCAAGCATTTTATACAAGAAAGAATTGCCTTAGGAGAAGACTGTCTACCATTTGTTGCTTTTGAAGAACAATTGGCTAATATTTTGACAAAAGCTGTTCCTAAAGGAAAGTTGGTTCACTATATAAACAAGCTAGGCATGATTGATATTTATGCTCAGCTTGAGGGGGAGTGTAGAGAGACTAGGCAGTTCGTTAGTGTCTTACTTATTAGTTAGTTTTTGTTATATTTTTCTTATTAGACCTTTAACTCTTGTTTATGTTTTTTAAGTTTATTACTGATGTGGATGCCCACTTATGGGCAGCCTTGTAAATTATGTAACTTAAGTAAGTTTAATAAAAAAATAATGTGGGCCCACTTATGGCCTTTAGCTCTTCCTTTCTCATTTCTTCTCCATTCTTCCTCTTCTTCGCTACTTTTGCTTTAATCTAAATTTTCTACTAATTCTATTGGTCTGAATCACATACTTTCAGTGGTGGAACGAGAACATTAGTATTGCTATTTTTTTATGTTTTCATTAGAATTTCTCTTCAGCTTGTGGACTAAGTGTGATGTCTTAGCCCCCCTATAGTTATGTCTTTGCCACTGCCATAAGGATTGTTGTTGAAGGTGTGATAGTGTAATATGAGAATGTGTTTTTGTACTTTTAGAGTGAACGTATTGTGTTTTACTTACATTCTAACAATGTTCAAAGTGTACTATAAAAGTCACACTATCTACAATGGGCTCAGACCACCATTGTATTGATGGAGGATGTATCTCAAGCTATATCCTCTTCAGAGTGGCTTGTGATTACCTTAGGTATTATGGTGCATTAAGTTATGTAGGAGCCTGGTAGGTCATCAAGGTTCAGGTTACATGAATGGAGTACGATGATCGTTGTCAATAGGCCGGTTGATATGTGGATAAGATTTTATTCCTGTGAGTGTTTTCCCGGGGATTCGGGAGACGCCTGGCACTTGTGTCATGGACTTATGAAATTGGACACTTGGTGTCTATACCTAGGGTTTCGAAGCAAGACCCTAGGCTATTGACACCCTATTTTCCAAGGTAGTGTGTAGTGCACGAGATTGGCTACCCAGAGCATTTCAAGTGCCTAGGACAAGTTACCAAGGGCTTCTGGGCCTATCCCAAAACTTTTTACGATTGGTGCTTGGGGTTTCTGCCCAAGGCTTAAGGATGTAATGCCTGGGGCTGGACCCAAGGCCTTTTGATTTCTACTTGGGGTTGGTACCCAAGGCTTTGTAATGTAATGCCTAGGGCTAGACCCAAGGCTTTTTGATTGCTTCCTGGGGTTGGTACCCAAGGCTTTGTAATGTAATGCCTTGGGATGGACCCAGGGATCTTTAATTGTTGCCTGAGGTTGGTACCTAG
This sequence comes from Nelumbo nucifera, assembly GCF_055504915.1. Lineage (NCBI taxonomy): Eukaryota > Viridiplantae > Streptophyta > Magnoliopsida > Proteales > Nelumbonaceae > Nelumbo > Nelumbo nucifera. The sequence goes on from NC_142652.1 coordinate 67,065,187, forward strand.
GACTTTATAGTTTAATGCTTGAGGCTATACCCAAGGCTTTTGATTTCTGCCCAAAGCTGGTATCCAAGATTTTGTAATGTAATGCATGGGGCAGGACTCATGGCTTTTTTATTGTTGCTTAAGGCTGGTACCCAATGCTTTGTAATGTAATGCCTAGGGTTAGACCCAGGGCTTTGTGATTGCTGCCTAGGATTGGTACCCAAGGCTTATGAGATGTGATGCTTGGGGCTGGACCTAGGGCTTATGACCTTAGTGATTGGGGTTGGACCCATGTCTTACAGATAAGGTACCTAGGGCTCTGTACCCAAGGCTTATATGCTAGATGCCTAGGGCTGGTACCCAAGGCTTATGAGCTTAGTGCCTGGATTTGGACATCGGGCTTAAAGATAAAGTGCATGGGGATTTGTACCCAGAGCACGTAAGCTAGATACCTGGGGCTAGTACCTAGGGCTAATGAGATGTGATGCCTGGGGTTGGACCCAGGGCTTATGAGCTTAGTGTCTGGGGCTAGACCTAGGGCTTGTGAAGAGAATTTATTGCAATTTGATTGTGCAATTTTTCACAATGAATCTGTTATGTAAATTGCAAGTAAAAAAATGTATGGTTATGTGTGATAGATATAGTTAGAGAAACATGCATAGCCTAATCAGTTAGTTATAAAATTAATAGTAAGGAATTGTTGAAAAGAGAATTTTTATTTCTTTAACTGTGATAGATATTAATCAGTACATTGACAACAATTACATTTCAGCATTGTTCATTGTACAATTTTAACCAATGCCCATTCATTGTCTCATCTTGTTCATTTGTATGAGGATCCCATAGGATGTAGTACCCGGTAGGATGAGCTTCTTTTATGATGTAAGGTCTAACCCAATTCGGTGCAAATTTCCTAGCAGGTTTTCTTTGGCGAACATGTAGGGTTGTTTTAAGTACCTTGTCTCCTTTGAAAATTCTTGGCTTGACCATCTTGTTGAAATTGGAAGCCATTATTTGCTTGTACCTTGCCTCTAAAGAATTTTTTCATGGAGTTCATCTATTGTTTCATGTCTATTACAAATCATCTAGTCCATTTCCTCAATTTTTAATAGCTTACCCATCACGTAGGCTACTTTGGCAGACAATTTGTATTTCAACAGGAAAGACAACCTCTTGTTCATAAACAAGTGAGTACGGTGCCGCCTGAGTCCCTTTTTTTATGGATGTCCTATAAGCTCATAATTATGGATGTCCTATAAGCTCATAATGTGCTAGATAACTTATTGGCCCAATCCTTTTGATTTTCAGACATCATCTTACTCAACATTTTAAGAAGAGTTTTGTTAATTGAATTCGCTTATTCGTTATGGGTAATAAGTTGTAGATATTCCTAGTCGTGCACCATACTGGCTTAACAAATTATGCACATTTTGGTTTTTAATGGATAATCCATTGTCTATTAAGATCCTCATGGCTACTCTGATGTAGTGGACGATGTGTTTTTTGAGAAAGTTGGTTATGTATTCTACAATTACGTGTCTCAAGGGGATTGCCTCAGCCCATTTGGTGAAGTAATCTGTAGCAACAATGATGAAGCAATACCCTTTCGACGTTGGATTTATTTTCCCAATGAGGTCTACTCCCTAGGTATGGAAGGGCCGTGGTGTGATAATGAGATTGCCTCAGCCCATTTGGTGAAGTAATCTGTAGCAACAATGATGAAGCAATACCCTTTCGATGTTGGATTTATTTTTCCAATGAGGTCTACTCCCTAGGTATGGAAGGGCCATGGTGTGATAATGGGATGAAGTTTATTGGTTGACTGGTGGATGTGACAACCATGTATTTAACAAGTATAGCATTTTTGCACGTCTTTGTATGTCGTCCAATATGGAAGGCCAATAGAACCCTAGATGTAAGATGTGGTTGTATATGACCATCTACCCCTGGTGGGTGGCCGGTTCAGAGCTATGAGTTGCTTCTATGATTTCCTCAATTTCATCTAATATGATGCATCTTAGAGGCCGCCCTGCATAGGATTTGTAGTAAAGCAGCCCATCATGTAAGTAAAACTTCTTGATCCTGCGATCCATCTACCCCTAGTGGGTGGCCGATTCAGAGCTGAGCTATTTCTATGATTTCCTCAATTTTATCTCTTGTGATGTATCTTAGAAGTTGTCGTGCATAGGATTTGTAGTAAAGCAGCCCATCATATAAGTAAAACCTCATGATCCTAAGTAGAAGCATTTTCCTAAGTATTGTATCTATGGGCAATGTTCCATCTTTCAAGTATGAGATCTAAGTGTCTCTCTAATCTGCCTTGCCCACGGAGAGACATTTATGTTTACTTGTCTTGGGAATACACTTCTCGTAGCTATGGTGTACCTTGGTGGCATAACTTTTCATCTCAGGTCATTAGTATCCTAACCGTTGTAATCTCTTGTAAAGGGTTGTTGTAATATCCCCACAATAGGCTTCATGTGTCTTCCCCAATATTATGTCGGCCTCCTTGGGTCTTATACATCGTGTTCTCAGCTCATCTACCATCTTAAGGTAAAGTACCCATGTACCAATTAGTATCGCAAGAGTACCTTATTATCTTGAGTTTGGGAGGTTGGGTTTTGAAACTTCTACATCCGGATGGATATGGTAATGGGGCATTCACTTCATTGGATTTTAGATCCAAGTATAGCACGAGCATCAATGTATTTGTTTTTTGCTTTATTTCAGTGTTGATAGGTAACTTTTAGGTCCTTAGTGAAGCTCTGAATGAGGGTTCTATAAGGTAGTATGGATATTTCCTTGACAATTGTGTCTCCCCCCATTTGGCCGATTACTATTTTGGAAGCTTCTACTACCCCAATCTTTTTTACTCTCAAATCTCTTGTAATGGTCAATCCTAGGACAAGAGCTTCGTATTCTGCGATGTTATGGGAATGGGGAATTATAGTTTGGAGTAGGCTATGGTATCACTAGAGGGGGAGGTCGGTGTCACTCCTGCACCAACTAAGGAATTAGTGCAACTACCATCAAAATCTAGCTCCCATTCAGCGTTATCTACTACTGTAATGAATGGGATGTCTTTGGGAATTTCCTCAAATATGTCAACTAATTGTTTGTTGGAAAGGCCACTAAGAGGTCTAGTACAACTTGGCACTTAATAGATCTAGGCTAGGTGTATTCAATTATGGGTTCACTTGGTTGCATCATCCATTTTACCAATATCCTGAAAGTGGTGGCTTATCCACAAAGTACAAACAGGATCATTCTTTGCTATGAGCACTATCTTTTGTCCTAGTATATAATGCCAAAATTTCTAGACAGCGAAGACTAGCGTTAAGTACCATTGTTCCATGTGGGAGTATCTCCTCTTTATTGGTTTAAGAATTCTACTGGCATAGTAGATTGGGCATTCTTGTCGTTCTTCATTCTCCTAAGCTAGTAAACACCTTATAGCTTCTAAGTTGAATGTGCTATAGAGCCTAAACTCTTTACTACTCTATGGAGGGGACATGATTTGGGCTTTGGCTAGTGCTTGTTTTAAGTGTTCTAACGCCTTCTCATGTTGTTTGAACACTAAAATTTGGTGGATGTTTTAGCCATCTTGTAGAGGGAAGAAGCAGTGGGTGCCAATCTTACGATGAACTTTCAGAGGTATGATACTTTCCCTATGAAGGTTTTATGTTGTAATCATTCTTTGGAGGAGGTAGCTCTAAAATGGCCTTGAATTTGGCCTCATCAAGGTGGATGCCAGACTAATTGACTCTGTATCTTAGGAATTTTCCTGATTGGACTCCAAATGCGCATTTCAGTAGGTTCAGCCTTAGATTAAACTCTCTGCATCTTGTAAATACTTTCCCGAGGAATTATGTGTGGCTCTCTTCATTTTTTCTCTTGACAACCATGTTCTCCACATAACATTTTATATCCTTATGCATCATGTCATGGAAGACATGTCATTGCTCTCTAGTAAGTAGCTCCAGCGCTCTTTAGCTTGAAAGGAATCAGTTTGTAATAGAAGTTGCCTATCGGAGTTCAGAATGTCATGTGTGGGGCATCTATGAGGTCCATGTAATTTTGATTATACCCATTGTAGGCATCTAGGAAAGGGAAAAGTTAATTTTCCATTGTGACTTCTATCAGGATCCTCATGTTGAGTACAGGAAACTCATCCTTCGGATAGGCCTTATTAAGGTCTTGGAAATCAATGCAACACTTAAAGGATAGTAGATGATAGGAATTAGTTGGACTCTACTGTGCGATGAGTACTCTGAAGGGGCATTTGGGAACTAAACTTAGTTGGCCATTCTTCTTTTTGTCAGGGACGACGTTTGCTAGCCACTTTGGGTGTGCAATGGGTTTGATGAAGCCAACCTTTAGGAGTCTTTCTATTTCCTCTTTGATTTTTAGCGCTATATTTGACTTGAAGACTCATTGGAGTTGCTTGACTAGCTTGTGCTTAGCATTAATGTAAAATAAGTGTTTGACTAGGGTTGGATCTAATCCTGGCATCTAGTCATATGACTAGTGCCCGGATGGCTATTCTCCGTGTTGGGTTGTTGGCTCCCTGTTTGCTGAAAATTTTCCACAACTCTTCACTCTGTTCGAATCATGTCAGCAATGTATTTGGTGCAATGGTGCTAAAGTTCACTATGATAACCATGTTCACACTCCCCCCTTGTTGGTGGTTGGTGTCAACTTGTGTAGGCTTGCGCTTGATAAAGTCATCCAGTTTGACCTAATGGGTGAATATCTGTCATAAGATAAAGCAATCCTTGAGGTCATGGTTGGGTGACCGATGGAAGTCGCACCATCTTGGGCCGTGTCGATCTTTCTCCAAATTGACATTAGGGGATGGAAGTGGTAGACTAATTACCTGATCTTCAACTAATTTGTTCATAATCATGAGTAACTCGCCTTTTCTACATCTAAATGAAGGTGGTGGAGATCTGTTGTCACGTCATCCTTGGTTCTTGGGCCTAAAATATAGGGTGTGGCCAGGTCCTCAGCTTGTGCGTTGTTTTCAATCAATTGCATAGGCTTCTTATTGCTGGTAGGTTAAGCTTGGTCCAGGTTGTTGAGGCCTCGGTGCAGCAACGGTTATTGCAGTCCTTCCCGTGCACTTCCAAAGCTGATTGAAGGTGTCGAGTTCAATGTTCTTGATTCTGATCTAGTAGGCAGGTTGCAGCCGCTGCTCAACATTGCGGAGGTTGTCCATGGTGAACCATTTGGATAGGAACTTGGTCGTGAGTTCGCTCCAGGAGTCCAAACTTCCAGGTGGTAGATTAATGAACCACAAGTAAGTGGGTCCATTGAACAACTTCAAAAATTAACGAACTAGTAGGTCAGAATCCCAAGACATCCTTAAACTTGCTAATGTGCTCTTAGGGGTTGCCCCTCTATTTGTTGTATAGGGGCCACTGTTGTGGAGGCGTGTAGCTAGTAGGATAAGGCTTGCGTAAAATTTTGTTTGAATACAACTTCTAGAGGATGAAGGTGGGTTGGGCCTTGTTCTGGCTAGCCTCTGAACATATTTTTGCAGTTCTAGGTGACTAATGGGAACTTCAAGGGGAGCGGTGCTTCGTCTCCAATCACAGTCATTGGGACAAGGTTGGAAGGGGCAGGAGGTTGGGTGATCATCTGAGCAACATAGCCTATTGGAAAAACTGAACAACCGAATTGTTGTGGTTGAGGGTTACGTGGTTTGGGCGTGGGGTCTCCAAGGCGGATAGAGGGATGGGTAGATGTCCAGAGTGAAAGGAGGGTTTTCCAATGCAGTCATTTGTTGTAGGAGCTGTTGTAGAGTATCTCTCATCTCAGCCTGCATTCACTCTATGCAGCTGAACCAATTCTTAAAGTCATGGACCTTATGAGACAAGGATTCGATGTCAGAGTGGTCACTTGACTCTTGCGGAATTAGTTCCTTAGGGTTCTCGTTCGAAGTGTGATTCCCAGTGTCAATATGTTGCTATTCGGAGATCAAGGAAAGGTTGATTCTTCTAGGAACCATCTTTGTGATCAAGGAAATAACTAAATATTCTAATGTAAGTGGGACAGTGAGGCAAGAAAGAGGAATTGTCGAAGTAATGGGGGAAGGTGAAGGAAAGAGGAATTGTTGAAGTAATGGGGAGCAATAGGACTTAAGAGGTTGGAGAAGCTAGGAATTCAGAGACAAGTCTTGTGTGTGCTCAGGTCCCTCCCTTTTATAGAGGAAATCCCGAAGTTATAAGGAGAAACATCCAAATAAGAAATTTTCCTGTTAGGAAAGAGGATCACGATTCTCTGGCCTTTGTTGGGTAAACTCTATTGAAGCTTCACCGCGTGTCCAACAAGGATTTTTTGGGACTACGATTTCCTCTTCCCTTGGGATTCTCAAATGGTACATCTTGGCTATGGCCTTCCATGAGTTTTCTCATGGTCACATGTTGGGAACAAAGTTCCTTCAAGATGCTCACATGTCTAAGATAAATTGGCAGTTACAGTGAAATGAGTCACTATGACTCCTCATAGAGAGCAAGTGCGAGTAACTTGCATTTGCTTCCTAGATCATCCTTCAACCCTTGAGGTAATCTATAACAGCTAACGACCATCAGACAACGACACAATACCTATTGCAACTATGTTAGTGACTTATTTTGCATCATTGCAGTCCTCATTGTAAGTTGAATTCTTCATGTGTTTACTATTCAAGGTTCTCATCACAATCTTTGTGATGTTGAACTACATGTACTTATAGGTCTTGATTCTATATCTCCATAAGGATCTCACTTCGAGCTATTTTAATGGGACTGTATGTCTAGAACCTCTGAGGAGGTGTACAAGCTCTAGAGTATGACTCCCAATTCCTTACCTTCTTTTGGTCACCATCCCTTTCCTCATCTTAGTCCTTCCTCTTCTTTTTCTTGTCGTCGTCTTTCTTCACGCAAAGTGATTCCTCAGCGTTCATGTACTTCTCTGCTTCTAGAACTCCATCATGTCCTAAGGTAGTTTCTTCACCAAGGAAAACATGAAGTGGGGGTCTTGAACCCAATGAGCTATTGCTGCTACTACCACAACCAAGTCTAAGTTTTGGACCTCGAGAGCCTTTGAGTTGAATATTTGAATATATTCCCTAAGGGTCTCGTGTGGCATTTGTTAAACATGCATCAAGCTAGCTGTTGTCTTCTGGTACTTGTGACTAGTCGCAAAATGAGCTATAAGTATCGGAGCCGATGTCGTTTGGCTCTAAACTCGTAATGGACCAAGGTGGGAGCCCAAAATACTATAATCTCGTTGCTTTCCATAATGTAGTGGGGAAGGCCAAACACAGGTTCACGTCCAAGGTGCCATGAAGGAACATCAGCACCTAGAAGCTCTCTACATGATCCACAGGATTAGTGATAACATCATAAGTCTCAAAGTTTGGGGTGTTAAATCTCTGAGGTCTAGGTTTTAATACAATTTCTGGAGACAAAGGGGATGCCCTGGTTATCTTGGGTGCAATAGAAGCATGGTGCCAACTTATTATAGCATCTCATGCGATGGTGTCTGGTCTGTTACTCCGATGCTCAACTCGGCTTTTTATTAATATGTGCCATGGTTTCTTGCTGCATTCGTCGGATGAAATTGTTCCAAAAAAAAAGACTTCAGGGCTACTCTATCAGGTGTAAGTTTTTCTTTTTGGGAGAATGACGGTTCAGTATAGGGTCAGAATTTATAGGCTCAAAGTACTGTTGGGGAAGGTATCAGCTTGAAATTGATGCCAATTCACGGGCGAGCATTGATGCATAGAATGTGAATTGTTGACATTTTAAATACTTATAGCTCTGCAGTGGAAATCACAAATTTGCATTGAGCCTGTCCCTGCTGCGGGCTGCCAAGCCTGCCATGGTGGTGTAGCTGATTTCTTATCGTTATCTACGGGACGGCGGGAGACCTGTTGATGGACCTGTCGGATTTAGATTTTATCAAAATTTGAATAGGCCAGACTCGAAACCCGAGCCCAAATACAGTCTAAAATATTATCAAAATTTGAATGGGCCTAGCCCGAAGCTCGGCCAGTGAACAGGTTGCCACTTGCCAATGCCAGACGAATATGGTAATAGTGATATTGTGAAAGGCGATTAACATGCTCGCTCGAGAGTCGAGAAGCGCGGGCTTCAGCATTCTGGTTCTGTCTGGGGCTGCTGCTTCCCAGTTCAGTTCCCAGCAATTAGTAATTTCATTTCTAGGTTGTTGCTCTGTTACCACCTTTTCCCTTCAGTTTTACTTGCTTTGCTCAAATTGTTTTCTGATTTCCAAATGTGTCCGGTTTCTCTTCAAATTGATGCTTCTGTGGACTTCACAGACAAAAACAATCCCGATTTATTCGGAGACTTCTGCGTCACTAAGATCTCAGTGCTGTAATTTCTTCTAGCTTTCAATAACCTTGACTAATCTCTTCGTTGCTCTGTTCACTCATTTTCGTTTCTCAATGTATTATTGGCACACTTAGTTTATTAGACCATCTGTCTTACTAATAATCTAACAAACCTCCAGCTTTATTCCAGTTTACTTTTGTATTGGTAAGATGAAATGGCTGAACAGGATTTCTGGGTTGTATTTTGGTTTAACTTTTCTCCGTATCAGCCTCTTTGATAAAACTATCCACAAGTTTTTTTTTTTTTCGATAAAACTATGCACAAGTTAATAACTTCAAATATTACTAGGTATTACTTTATATATAATAAACCTTTTTTTTTTCCTTCCAGTGTTAAACCTGTCCAAGTTTCTTTAGCTTAACCAATGGAAGTTTCACTGTTTATCGAGATTTTCACGTAAATCCAATTTTGAGTTTATGAACCCACTCCATGTTATCTGCCTTTTACCCTTTTTTTTTAGTTTTGAAGGTTCTGAAATCTGAATAGAGTTGATCTTCGTTTGATTTCAAATGGTGTTGTAGCAATACGTTTTATAATACAATTTGGTTCCTTATGTGAAAAGTTGCAACTACCCTTGGAGACACTGACCACAATAATGTTGATTTTATTTGCCTCCTTGAACTGCCATTTATCTCATTTGCCCAATAGGAACTGGCTTTAACTATTTGCATAGTTTTAATTTGTTGTTCTCTTAGATCTCCTCTGGAAGTCTTGGTACTTTTTATTATTGTTTTTAATGTATAGCTTATATACTTAATTATTAATTTTTTCTATTTTTCATGCATTTCCAATTTATGATTTCATGGGATTTACTGGGGTCAACCCTCTGGTCAGTCCAGAATTGCTTCCAACCATACCTATCTCCTTAAAACGAGTTTGATAGGCATTGTAAAAGGATTTTAGGAATGAATTGGTTGATGCATCAATTGCCTCTACGAAGGTCTTCTGTCAATGCAAAGCTTCTTGCTGATATTCTTGCTTCTTATTTACTCTTCCATTAGCATTTGTATATGATTTTAGGATTTTATTATAGTTTGGTGTATCATCATCATCTTCATCTAAGCCTTATTCCAACTATATATATGGGGTTGGCTACATGAATCCTGTTTTCTCATCCGTTCTGTTTACTTCCATATCCATTGTTATTGTTTGTTAATATGTAAGTTTAGTCTTCTGTCCGTTCTAATTGTGGAAAATATATGCCCTTTGTCACTAGAGTTTTCTGGGAAAAACTTCCTATAGTAGTGATACTGCTGCTTATGGAAATCTCCTGCAGGCTCAACTAATTTGTCTTCTCTTCTGCCTCCTACATTTTTCAGTGGATGTGCTATTGTGCTAAACCTGATAAAACAATGTTCTCAACGTTACCCAGTGCAGTCATGGCATCCTCTCCATTTCCTCCTCACAGAGGCATCGATCCTTCAAGTTTTGTATACTTACTGTAAATTTCTTTGGGTTTGAATCTTCAATCTTTACTTTAAGAAAAAGAAGTAAACAGGCATGTTATCTCGTGCTTACTATCATCATTGGGTTTTAAACAGTCTACTTGATTGAACAAATAACCATGCCAAGGCATGCCAAGCACCTCAGTATTGAAGAACCATAAGCTACCTCTACCTCTGTCCTCAGATTTTTGGGTCGAGTTAAGTGGGCTTTGCAAGATTTTGAGTCTTGCTTAACAATGGAAGACATAAATAAGTTTGGTATTATGTGACACATATGGCCTTTTTCCTGTGCAAATTTCACATTTGAATCTTGGTGCTGTCACAGGAAATGCTTCAAAACTGTATTACTAGGACAACCTCAAACTAAGAGTTCTCATATTTGCATTTTAGCCAGTAAGAGCCTGTAAGAGTAACAAGTATTTGAATAAAAGAAGCTTTTAAGCTATCTTTAATGTGCTGATCCAATGTAACTCCATGTTTAGATTCATGAGGCATCTTGATAGTTCTTGATACCAGTACAGTCCTTTTCAAGATTCTTGGTCATGAAGCAGAGAAACAACATCATTTCAAGGTTTTCAGCTTCACATATCAAAATCTCTAGAAGAGAAGCAATGCCTTTGCAATCTTGCACAACCATTTCTATCACTGCTTCTCCTAGCTTCAGTTTAAAAGGTACTAATCTTCTAGATTTCTTCCACATTAAAAAGAAGGGTTGGATAACCTAGTTTTTCACTGTTTGAACTTATGCTTTGCAAGTCATGATATATTAAATTATACTTGGTGTCCATTAGTTATTATAAATATTTCTTTTCTTTATACACACAGTGAACATTGAACCAACAAGGCATCATTTTAAAATTTTAAAATCTTATGAGACATGCTATGTCCTAACTCCTTAGCTATACTGTGCAGTGTGGATTGAGAATATCATAATCATTATCACTATTAGAAGATGCATAGCACTAGTTGAAAGGGGGGGGGGGTCTTGTTGAAGTGGACACGAGCAAGCGAAGCGAGCGAGCTGGAGTGGAGCAAGACCCCTCTAACACAAAAAACCAAATTGGGGCTGCATTGAAAGGGGTTTGCCCTCCAGCCAAGGGGTCTGGGGGCTTTGCCCCCAACTCACTTTCTTTCCCCTTATCTTCCCTTCCCTTTCCTTTTCTTTTCTTTCTTTTTCTCATTTTTTTTCTTCCCTTTCTTTTTCTTCCCCTTCCCTTTCTTTTCCTTTCTTTTTTTCTTTTTTCTTTCCTTTTTCTTTTTTTCTGTTTTTTTACATGAGGTGTGCATGAAGCGCATGAGGCATACGCCTCTAGCATGCCTCATGAAAAAAGCGTATGAGGCGTATGCCTCAGAGGAGTCAGCACCACTGGCATACACCTCGGGGCATTTTGGGGGCACCTCACTTGGAGGTGCGCCTCCAGGTGTGCACCTCCCACGCCTTTTAAAAGACTGCCATATACATGTATATCCTTGTGCAACCAGCAGCTTTACATAGAACTTCACAAAAAGAAAAATGAAACAATCAACCTATACAGATCAAAAGAGAGCTATGTGATATCCATACAAGGATTTATAACTAAAAAATGTCAGAGTAAGGAATGTCCATGAATTCCTGGCCGATCAAAAGCCAAGAATATGTTGTCTTGATGACTCTTTTCATAACCAACTCTAGAGAAGGGGCTCAATTTTCTGACATCATTTCAGCTGTGTCTTTGTCTTGTGTAACAAACTTGAATCGTTGCATAGAACTCTATGCATAGGATTCATTCTACTTGGCCCTATTCAACTTTTTTTTGGACAAACAAAACAGGGAATTTATCCTGAGTAAGAGCTTTCCAAATCCAAATATGTAGCATGATGTGTAAAAGTCTCAAATCATACTCAAGTCAGAACAGAGTGTAGAGCAATCAAGAAGCAAATGTCAAAATAAAAAGCAGTGAGATGAAGATGCTGCAAAGAATGAGTGGTAAGACTAGTTTGTACCGCTACAAATAGATAACAAGACGGGGGAAGTTGAGCTGAGATGGTTTATCCATAGTAATAGACAACCATTGACTACATCTGTGTAACTGACATGATGCAAGTAGAAGGCTCTATAAGAGCGAGGGGAAACCAAAGAAAATGAGTATTGAAGTGGTAGGAATGATCTAATGGCATATAGATTAACAGAAAACAGAACTCTTAACAGAACTAAATAGTGGGAGAAGATTCATTTAGTTGATGCCATATGGTGGTTTAAGGCTGAATTAAGTTAGTAACTATTGGAAATATGCACCTAGAGAAATTGATGAAGTTAAATTGCTTGTATCAGTCAAGAACACAAATTAATAGTGTACAGTGTAACTGGTTCTATATTCATTAGAGAGATTTGGAACTGGATAAGAAATCATATGTAAAAGGAATGCAACAATTGTATGGCACTGTTACTGCTAGTGCTTGGGTTGAAAAAAGAAAGATTTTCTGTATGGAGCACTGAATCATATATTCTTAATACATACGGATATTCTTGATGCATCACAAAGATGATTTTCTAAGCATGAAAAGGATTTTCCTAATAAGGACTTCTGATCCAGGAAAAAATCGAGACTATTGATGAGGACTTGAGTTCATCATGTGTCAAGCAGGTACATTTGTCCAGTTACATTTAGGATAATTTATTAAAATGCTTTAAATCTGTATCTTGTGTAATCAATGTCGGACAAATATTTGATGTGCTTTTGATTTTCATTTTTGAGGTTTATGTGCATCAATATCCAAAATGTCACTTGTGTTGGCATCTACGTGCAGCCAGTACACAAGCACTTCCAAGGAGAATATCTAAACAAGAGTCCGGAGAGATTAGGAGATTCAAATTTGCCTCATCTCCCCATGTTTTATGAATGACTTCCCCATGATGTTCCATCAAAGGGGGATGCCAACATTAAGACTGAAATCTCAATGCAAAAGAGGAAACTAGACACATATATTTCAGTTCTACTTAGTGTGAGTTCTAAGTCCCATGGATCTACTAGTCAAAATGAAGGTTCTATTTTTGCCTTCTAATGAGATGGATTTGATCTGTTCAGAAACTTACTGAGTAGCTTCTCAGAAGATAGGACTTCATTCATGTATCTTGACTGTTTATGGTTTTCCTTACACACGAGATAAGAACTATTAAAGCATTAACTTGGATGCTCCTAGCTGTAGGGCAGTTCGGACGCCTGTCAACAAGTAGGTCGCTCGAACTGCAAAGAAAGGGAGGAATCAGAGAACCAAGGGTGGCTAACCCAGCGAGGTTGCTCCGATGCTTAAGTCAGTAATAGTAATATGAGAGCTGAGAGTTTGAGAAATATGAGAGCTAGAATGCACTTAATCGTGCGTACCTGGGTCCTGGGGGGTTGATGCCCTTATGTAGTTGAGTTGTCGTAGGTCTCACGAAACAACTCCGGGATCCTCGGTCCGTGTAGGTGAGATCCCTTCTGCTTTAGAAGGAGAATAACGTACCAGTCAATGAAGTCTATTGTTACCGTTTGATCAGGGTGGAGAGAGGATAAAGCCTACCGTTATGCAGCGTGATCCCGGGAGCTTCGGACTCCGCTGAGAAGCTTTTGGAGTTGATTACGTGTCACTTCGGTACTCGGGTGCCGAAGTGGCTTTGGTGCCGAGGTACCCGAACACCCGAGCTCCCGAACTACTGACAAGAATCCCCTTGCTGAGTTGTCATCCTACTAGCAGGTCGTGTTCACGTGTCATTTACTTACTAGGTCTGGCCAAATCACCCTTCATCAATTGCCCCCCACTCCTCGTGCTAGGAGTCCTGACCCGACGCGGGGAGTTCATGACGAGCCTAGGTGGATTTGGTACGATGTCTAGGTGGTACGAAGGGCGGATTGTCAGTTGGACCTATATGATCGCTTGGCTCGACCAAGAAATGACCCAGATCGCGTATCAGGTACGTGTGTACATCACGTCGATTATAAATTCCGCGGACTCAATTGATTTCAACCTCGGGCGACGTGCAACCGGTTTTCATAGGAGCCGTTGGATCACGCAGATCTTAACCTTGATCCTCGGATATGGTGGCTATAAATAGGGGCCAAAGGGCCCATTTTCCTTGCCACAAACCGCGTGACTGAGCTCTTTGAGATCACGTTCAAGTCACCTAGCTCGGTGTCAGCTATCCCTATGTCCGAGGTCGTCTTGCTTTCTTTGGTCTTCTTTGGTGAGTTCGCCTTTCCTTGTTTCTGATTCTATTGTCCATTCCTTTAGCATGTCTAGCCTTAGTTTAGATAGTCCATTAGATGGGAGTGGTGAGTCCGCTGGGGCCGAAGTGGGCACCTCGGCGCAGGATGTTGACTCCAACCTGTCTGAGGCGGACTCACCTCAGTAAGAGTGCGAGGCTTCCGACAGGTCAGCCTCCACTTCGCGTTGGGTTTGATTGTCGGACAGCTTCTACCTGTCTTCAATGACAGAGAACAAGCTCTTGTCCTTAGTAGCTCGGTATAGGCTACCCAACCACTTAGTGTACAGCATTCCCTTAGGCAACTTTCCTTGGGATCACGGCCATGACGAGATCGTGGTCTTCAAAGAGTAGCTCGTAGCCTGACTGTGTTTCCCACTCCATCCCTTCATAGTTGAGATCGTCAAATTCTTTCACATCGCCATAGACCAGCTCCATCCAAACTCTATCCGTAACATTGTAGGTACCATCTCCCTTTTCCATGATTATAACCAACCTCAGACCTCAATACCTTTTCCTCGATCTTATCCACAAAGAAAAATTCAGCATGTTTTCTCCCGAGCACAGGCAAAGCTATTACATGTCTCCTCGCCCCGGGTACAAATTGTTGCACGAGCTCCTAAACAAAGTCTTGACCTAGAAGAGGTGTTATTTTGTAGTCCGTAACACTGAGGGGTGGCCTTTTCCAACTCACTAGAGGCTCTGTTCGTCGTCTTTTGCAGCTGCCATTGCTGACATCCCCGTCGACGAGCTCTTTGGGGACATGCAGAAGGGGAAGAAGAAGAAGAGGGCCTCCAAGAAGGCTCGTCTCCATGAAAATACCACCACTTCCAACATAGGCGCCACCGTCCCCGAGCACCCTCTGGTTGCTGAGCAACCGCCAGTGATCGACTTGGTCGAGGAGGACTAAGGTAAAACTTCCCGCCCCACTTTCCCGAGGAGACCACATCTTCTGAGCCCCAGTATGCTTAGGCGACCATTCCATCAAGTGGCGACACCTTAGTCGGAGCATCTTGACTCTTAAGTTCAATCTCCTAAAGAGCAAGGACACGGTCTTCACCGAGGAGGTTGCTCGTTGGGCTGATCTACCAGTCGCTCAGCTCGGGGCCAGAGCGGTAACTCATTGTATGGTGGTACGTACTCAACCTTTGGGCTATATTATTCATAGTTTTTGGTCCATACTTAAATTATGTTTCTTCTCTTGGCAGGTGAATTCTTTGATCCATGCCCTAGCCTACCAATCCGAGGTGAACCTGAAATGAGCTCTCGAAGCCGAGGAGTCCTCCCAAAGTGCCCACTCCGAACTAAACCTTGCTCGCAGCGAGATCAACAAGCTGCAAAAAGATGTGTGAGCTAAGAAGGAATTGCTGACTCTACTAATTGTAGAGAAGAAGGAGCTGGAGGAGCGCGAGGCGATTCCTAAGAGAGAGAATGAGAACCTCGAGGCACTGGTGAAGGAGTGGACTGATATTCTGCTCAGGGCAATGGAGGAGGCCAAGGTCAAGGCCGTCGAAGAGTACAAGTCTTCGGCGGAACATCGCGAGTTGTTGGTCAAGGCCGGGACAGCAGGCTACCACAAGGGCTTTATGCTCAGTAGATGGTTGACCTGGCATGAATTCCCCCATCTTGACCTCAATGCCATCACAACGCCGAAGATCACCAAGGAGATGGCCATTGAAACTACTAAAGACCTGGACTCCGAAGAGGAGAATGACGACAACCTCCTCAGTGACGAGACAGTAGAAGAGGGAGAGGGAGATGGTGCCACCGAGGATCGTATGGAGACCGACCAGCCTGCCGATGCTTCTATTGGGGATGGAGAACCCCGAGTTGACTGATATAACTTGCCTCTTTTCTTGGACCCCCTGTACATACTCAATGTCCCGAGCCTCCGAGCTCGGCTATATAGTTGTAATCTTCTTGTTCTTGTTCATCTCTTTTTTGTTGTTTGTTCTTTTTTTCTTGCTATGTACCCAAAGTGCTTCATTAATGAAATACAACAGTTCAAAAATTTCTAGTGTGCAAAAAAAATTTCTTAGTATAGATTAATCCTGATCTGGCGAGCTAGACTCGAATAGGAATAATCCAACGTTGTTGTACGCTAGTGTGAGCAGACACTGTAAGGAATATGCCCGCCTTTCTGCGCCTGGGCTACTTTTGCCTTACCCATGCCAAAGCGACTGGGGTTTTTAGTTGCCCATGCCAAAGCAACTAGGTCTTAGTGAGCCCATGCCGAACAGGCAACTAGGTCTTAGGCAGCCTATGCTGAAGAGGCAAATAGGACTTCTCTGCCCATGCCAAAGAGGCGACTGGGTATTATATTATGCCGAGGTCTCTTATCAGCTCGACACCATAACCCTTAGGCTTCTGGGAATGACTTGGGGGTCCTCTCTCTAGTTCTTCGTCCTTAAGATCTGCTCGGTGATCTTGTGGACAGTTTATTTTCAATTGCGATAGGGTTTCATAGATAGTATCTCCTTAGGTTGTCAACATTCCAAGCTTGAATTACCTGTTTTCCTTCCATGGTCTTGAGCTCGTAGGTTCCTTCTCCGAACACTCGTCTCACTCGGTATGGACCTTCCCAGTTCGGACCAAGCTTACCCATGCCAGGCTCAAGTACCATTATCTTATAGAGGACCAAGTCGCCAACTCATAATAGTCGCTTGCTGACCCGGGCTTATAATACCGAGCTACTCATTTTTGGTAAGCCGCGGTTCGAATGTGGGCTAGGTCGCGCACTTCTTCAACCAGGTCTAAGTTAGTCCAGAGCTCATCATTGTTTGCCTCTTCATCGTATGCTTCGAGCCACAACGTTGGTACTTCAATCTCTGTCTGAATCACAGCTTCTGTCCCGTATGTGAGGTTGAAGGGTGTTTCGCCAGTCGTAGTCTTGATGGTAGTCCGATAGGCCCAAAGGACTCTGGGCAGCTCGTCTACCCACAACCCTTTAGCTTGCACAAGGCGAGCTTTCAGTCTGCAGAGGATAGCCCTATTCGTCACTTCAGCATGTCCATTTGCTTGCAGGTGTGCTACCAAAGTGAAATTTTGCTAAATCCCCATCTCGGCACACCAGTTCTGGAATTTAATGTCCTCGAATTGCTTCCCATTATCCGAGATCAAAACTCTAGGCAGTCCGAAATGTCACACAATGTTTTTTCAAAAGAAAGTTTGCATGTTCCAGGCTATGATGCTTACCAATGGTTCGGCCTCCACCCACTTCGTGAAGTAGTCGACTACCACGACCAGGAACTTCCTCTGCCTGGTTGCCGACAGAAATGGGCCAAGGATATCGATTCCCCACTATGTAAAGGGCCATGGACTAGTCAAGCACTTCAAATCGATGGCAAACTGAGGGAGGATGTTGGCATGCCTCTGACATCTATCACATTTCTTGACGAGCTCGAGTGCATCTGCCTTCATAGTGGGCCAACAGTAGCCCTGCCTTAATGCCTTCTGGGCGAGCGCTTTGCCCCCCAAGTGTCCTCCGCATAACCCTTCATGGATATTGCGAAGTACGAACCCAGCTTCTGAGGGTCGTAGACAACATAGGTAGGGGAGCGTGAAGGACCTCCTGTACAACCGTTCGTCTATAAGGACGTACCAAGCTGATTGACGCTCTATCCTCCGAGCTACATTGTGTTCTGTCGGTAGGGTCCCATGGAGCAGATAATCAACAAGCGGGTCAATCTAGCTCGATTCCGCTTGCAACACGGGAGCGACCTCTTCTACCCCTCGAGATTGCTAGGTCGAGCAAGTCCTCTTTGTACATAGTTCGCATGGTGTTGTCGCTAGTACTTGCTAGTTGTGACAAGGCGTCGACCTCAGCGTTCTCGGACCTCGGCATTTGCCTAATGAAACAAGAGCTAAAGCCTGGTAGGATCACCCTGACTTTGGATAAGTAGGCCGCCATAGTTGAGTCACGAGCTTCGTAGTCACCATTGACTTGGTTAACTACCAGCTGTGAGTTGCTGCACACGATGAGATGTTTTGTCCCCATTTCCTTCGCTAAGTTTAGCTTGGCAATTAGTGCTTCATACTCCGCCTTGTTGTCCGATGCCTCGAATCTGAACCAGAGAGCACACTCCAGCTTCACCTCGCTCGGGCCGAACAGTATCAGTCCAGCACCGCTTCCTCGCTGGTTGGACGAGCCGTCTACATGGAGGATCCAGGGCTCCTCACCCTAGGTCGATACTGCTCTGACCGAGACCGATGCTGCGCTGGTTGACGCCTCTGACACGCTAATAGGCTCAGTCGATTCAGGGGCCGGCATGCTGAACGTGCATTCTACTGTGAAGTCTGCCAAAACTTGGGCTTTGATCGCTGGCCATGGCTCGAACCGGATGTCGTACTCGCTCAACTCGATGGACCACTTCGCCAACCTCCCTGACACCTTGAGCTTAAGTAAGATGTGCATTAGAGGTCTATAGTAAGGACAACGATGGTATGGGCTTGGAAGTATGGGCGCAATTTCCGAGCTGCTACTAGTAGCGTGTACTCTAGATTTTCGATGTCAGGATATCTGGTTTTCGCATCCTACAAAACTTTACTTATGTAGTAGACTGGTCGTTGGACCCGGTCTACTTCTCTGATCAGTACCGAGCTAACCACCTCATCACTCGCGGAGAGGTACAACTTCAATTCATCTCCTTCCTCAGGTCGGGTTAATACCGGGGTGGTACTTAGGTACCTTTTTAGCTCATCAAATGTGAGTTGGCACTCTTCGGTCCATTCAAATTTTTTATTCTTTTTTATTGCCTTAAAAATGGGTAAGCACTGACCTGCTGGTTTAGACATAAACCAGTTTAGGGCAACTATCCGACCAGTTAGCTGTTGGACTTCCTTGATTTTTTAGGGCGGTCACATATCTAAAATAGCCTTAATTTTATCCGAATTAGCTTCGATGCCACATCGGTTCACTATGTAACCGAGGAACTTGCCCGACATGACCCCGAAGACACACTTGTTTGGGTTTAGCTTCATACTATACTTCCTTAAAATTTGGAAAATAGAATTTTAATCATCGATTAAAAATCTAGAAAATTGGGTCTTCACAACCATGTTGTCAACATAACACTCTACTTTATTGCCAATCAAAGGCTCAAAAATTTTGTTTACAAGTCGCTGGAAAGTTGCTCCAGCATTTTTCAAACCAAAGGGCATGACTTTATATCAGTACAACTCGAGTTCGGTTATAAAAGAAGTTTTATCCTGGTCGGCTATTTCCATCCTAATTTGGTTGTAACCAGAATAGGCGTCCATGAAACTCATCAACTCATGGCCTGAGGTTGCATCTACCAGGCGATCTATTCTAGGCAGGGGGAAGCAATTCTTCGGGCAGGCTTTGTTCAGGTCGGTGTAGTTGACGCACATGCACCACTTGTCGTTGGCTTTCTTCACCAACATGAGCTTGGCGACCCAGCTCGGGCAATGTACCTCCCAGACGAAGTTTGCGGCGAGGAGCTTCCTGACCTCCTCATCGACTACCCCCCACCGCCCCAGGGCAAGGTTGCGTTTCCTTTGTCAAAATAGCCTGACTAAAGGGTCCACATTTAGTCTATAAGTTATTACACTAGGGTTGATTCCGAGCATTTATGTCACGGACCAGGTGAAAACATCTAAATTTTTTAGTAAGAAACTTACTAGTGAAGGGATGGGAGATCCATCATATGGATGGCCGAACCCTATAGGAAGGTTGGGCGAAATTTCAAAAATTTCTTTTTCTCCTATCCGGGAATTGTATTTCCTAATTTAGAAAAGTGCATTTTCAAGGTTCGTTCTTGAATCAAAACCAGACCAGATCTGAAACCAAAAGGGAAGAGAGGGGTATACCTGATACGAAGTAACAGTAACTCCCAACATACGTGTTCACGCCCAAAGAGAAGTCCAAAACCCGCCTCCACTGAAGATGACACAGCATATGGTGAGGTAGGATCAACAGGGTGGTTCTTCAGCAAGAACATGAATTCTTCAATAAGAATCGAATAAGGGCTGGTGAGCACAACTTTAGATTGTTTCTTCTAGCAAGAAACAATATCAAGAACCATTCTTGATCAGCTCCACAAGTGGAAATCGAACTGGGTAGGGGCGGCAAGAACCGGGGAGAATTCTGCAGGTTATTGAGTGTGTCTGAACTGAGGAATTCGCCCCCCTATTTATAGCTTTCTTTGGATTAGCCTCCTAATCCAATTAGGAGAGAATTTCTTGATCCAAATCTATCCAACGACTGTGAAGATTCTAAACTAAAACGAGTCTCATAAATGCCCAGTTTAAGGGTATTACAAAGAAACACACCAATATAAAATGAATCAATTATGCACTTTATTCATGACAATACGTACATCAATCTGATTGGAGCTAAGGGCATACACTATCTAACAGCTCCCACTTGCACTTAGGTCCAATCAGGTATAAGCTGGAGTCCCAAACTGTCCATGTGTTTCTCAAACACTTTCTGTGTCAATGGCTTAGTTCGGGGTCCTCGGTCCGTGTAGATGAGATCCGTTCTGCTTTAAAGGAGAGTAACGTACCAACCAATGAAGTCTATCGTTACCGTCCGATCCAGTCAGGGAGAGGATAAGGGTTGCCATTACCGGCGTGATTCCAGGAGATTCGGAATCTGCTGAGAAGCTTCTAGAGTTAATTATGTGTCACTTCGGTACTCGGGTGCTGAAGTGGCTTTGGTGCCGAGGTGCCTGAACTCCCGAACTATTGACAAGGCTCCCCTTACTGAGTTGTCATCCTATTGACAGGTCGTGTCTATGTATCCTTTACTTGCTAGGTCAGGCCAAATCACCTCTCGTCAGTTCCCATTGTGTGTCGGTTGGTTCTTCCATTTCCATAAAATTCAACATTAACTGCCATTGCTGCTAGGTTCACTTAAATGACTTATTTAGGAGTTGATATTAATTTAAATGTGGCTATTTTTAGGAGTCATTGGTGTCTGTTTATCTTATGCCACTTTTGAGACGATCTATTCACAGAATCTAGAAAACCATGTATGTTGCTGCTAGATTCACTTGAAACGACTACATATAAGAGAGCCTGCGTAGTCTCTATCATTTCATTGTTCTCCTTCGCTATATATTTTTGGTCCACTAACCAATTATGTTCTGCAAATCCAGGTTTGTATTGGGCATTTATATAACAGATGGCAGGCAAGAGAAGGAAGAGTTGATTTTTCATCTCCTTGGAATCTCATTTATGAAGATTGTAGTATTTTTGTTCTTTATTTTATAAATCTGTTTCTAGAAGGTGCTCCAGAAAGCTTTAGAATTTCCGAGGGCTACTCTTACTTCATAAGTTATTGTTTCTCTCCCTTAAGTTTTGCTAAAAAGGCAAAGCTATGTTGTCAAGAGATTGGTGATTATGCAGTTTGCTAAAGATGAAGGAAAATCGGTTTACTTCCATAGGCCCAGAAAGCTTCTGCAATAGAATCCAATCATTCTGCCAGTGAAGTTTACTTGTTGGGTGCATGAGTCCTCCCCTATTCCATATAATTTTACATTGTTGGCCTAGAAAATTGCCTATCATCGACATGATCTTGGCATAACCAGCTATGTTAGTTAAATACACCCATGTTGGTTGGTTTTAGACATGGATATGAAGTTCAAATTTGGAGTGGTTGGATGAAAGATATGCTATCCAAATTAGGGCTGTCAATGGGTCAGTTCTACCGGATCGATTTAATCAGTTCTAATTTTATGAGTTTGTCCCAATTAATAATTGGATCAGTTCTAGTTCTTGCTTGTTGTGAATCAATTGTTTTGTTAATATTATATAAAGGTTTTTTAATTTTTATTATATTTTATGTCTAAAAGGGTAGATTTGATAGATAATATATACAATAATTTTGGTTAAAAACACTTGATTTATTAATATATATATATATATATATATATATATATAATTTACTATTTTATAATCATTTTTATTAAGGTTAAATTATCAAAAAACAAGTTTTAAATTGTTATTTACATAAATAATTAATTATAGATGTCAGTATAATTGGGTTTAATGAGGTCAGACACAATTATTCTGAATAATAATTAGGACAATTCTGAGTCTATGATTTTGTCCCAATGAATAATCAATCGATATAAGTAAAAGCTATCATGAACTAGACCCGATACATAGACAGCCTTAATCCAAATGGATGCTCAAATTTTTAGGGCAGGGGGGGGGGGGGGGTGGGAAGTTGATCAATTTTCCCATGTTTTATTAATGGAAAGTATAGGACCCATCAAAAAATTGACCAATTTTCCCATATTTTTTAATGAAAAATGTAGGGCCCACCAAAAAAATGAACTTTCCCACTAGTAAATTTTTGGTAAAGGGTAAGTTTTCCCTTGCTCCTAGGTGAGTAAATCACCCACCCATGGAGGAGAAAAATTGGCCAAATTATGTAAGACTAAATGCCCCCATAGCACACAAAAGTTGGGATCTTGTGGGAACATTTTTTTAGGCAAAAAACATGGATAAATGTTTCACCTGGATAACATTTCCTCAAATAAATATATTTATCAGAATAAATAACTTCCCAGAAAACAACGCCTATTTATAAACAGCCCCTTGAATTGAATTCCAATCAGGGAACTAGCTAGTAATTGATAACAAGAACCAATTCAATACGGTTGGCCTAGGTTAGTGGGTTAAACTCACAAGTTACAACCCATGGACATTCTCAGGGGTATCAAACTAAAATATATATATTGAAACAAAGCGGTCAAGAAATTTTCTCCTTTCCCAATAACTTAAATAATCGCTTCTCATAAAATTTATCCTAAATTACCTCCCCCACTTTCTCCAGAATTATATGCAATTCCTATTTATCTTCTAAATTATCTCTAATTCCTATTTATCCTCTCCCCTACTTTTTATCTATATCTATCTAGAGAAAGTTTGGATTAAAAAATTTAAGAATTATTTAAATATTCTAACAAAATTATATAATAACTTTAAAATATATATTAAAAACACAAAAAATAATTTGATATTTTTACAAAATATATCATTAAATTATGTACTAACAATTTAACTTATGTTTTTCCGAATTATCAATTTAAATGCTTTTCAAATAAAATTTATTTTATTTAAAATAATTATGCTTTTCAAATATATTTTATTTAAAATAATT
This sequence comes from Nelumbo nucifera, assembly GCF_055504915.1. Classification (NCBI taxonomy): domain Eukaryota; kingdom Viridiplantae; phylum Streptophyta; class Magnoliopsida; order Proteales; family Nelumbonaceae; genus Nelumbo; species Nelumbo nucifera. The sequence goes on from NC_142652.1 coordinate 67,088,362, forward strand.
TAAAATCTATTTATGCTTTTCAAATAAAATTCAAATAACAAAAATTTTAAAATAACGAAATTATGTAATAAATTTAAAAAATATCTTTAAAGCATAAAAATAAATATAACATAGAATTGAAATTAATAATAATTTAATATATTAAAAAATTAATGATGAAATTATGTAATAATAGTATAAATTATGATTTTATGGATAATTAAAGTCTATAAATAACTAATATTTTAAAATTTAAATATTTTACATATCATTTAAGTATTTAAATAACTGGGTATTTTAAATAACAAAATATTTAACATAAATAGATTTTAAATAGTTAAAATAAAGAAAGTATGTAATAAATTTAAAAACTTTCTGAAAATTAGAAAATAATTATAACATAATATTGAAATTAATAATAATTTAATATTTTTATATAATATTGTAAATAACTAGTTTCACTAATATCAAGTAATAATTCAAGAAAATAAATTTCAAAAAAATTAACATTTATTAATAACAATTTTAAACTCTTAATTTGTATTTATTATATAGTAATATATACTAAAATTAGTACTTATTATATTTTTGTAATTATTTATTGTTTTTGTGATAAATGTATTTTCAATGACTATGTATAAATTTATTTTGCTTTGTTATTTAATAGAAAACTTTCAATAATTATTAGAGATTAAACTAATATTAGTGAAATTTTTAAGTTTAATTTATTGTACTTATTGTATTTTTTTTATAACATATTGATTAATATTTATTAGAGATTAAACTATTATTTGAGATTATACTATTTATTGACTAAATTAATATATTTTTTATACTTATTGTATTTTTTCATTATCAATATATTTTCAATAATTATTGAAGATTAAACTATTGTTATTTATCATAGATGAGACTATTAATTTAGTTGAAATTCTGAGTGTTCATGAATTGGTTCGGTTTGGCCGTAGGTTATTTGGCCAACCAAATTGATCTAGTCAGGTTGGGGAGTTGGTCAGCTAAAACTGACTAACCTTTTTGTGAAAACCGACCCACTCAAGTTGTATCGGTTTGGGTCGATTTTTTTGTTTGGTCAGTCGGTTCAAAAGATTTAAACTTAAAAATTTAATTTAATTTTAAAAATTATAATGCAATTATATAAAAAATAAATTAAAAAATAGATTTATGATATAAAACATTTTAGACTAAGAAATATGGAAAATTTTCCACTTTTCCATATTAAAATTTATATTTAAAATATAAAATATTAATATAAATCCATGGTTAGACCATTCGATTTTGGTTGGTTTACAAATGGCCAAAGTGAAATTGATCCAACTTGGTCGAATTGGGAAATTTTTTAACCAAAGCGGACCTAAAATACTAGAAAACCAACCAACTCGGGTCGAGTTGATCGGGTTGGTCGATTTCATCAGTTTGATGAATAAACCTAATTGAAATTAATTAATGTTATTTTTGTATTATAAAAAATTATTAAAAGTAGTATATAAAATATGAATAATTATTAATTATTTAAAAAGTTAAAAATATAAAACAATTGTATACTCTTATGTGATTCTATTAGGGTCATTTTCTAGAACACATCTTATGGTTTTATATATTTACTTAAACATACCTTATATTTTTCATTTTATTAAAACACCCATATATTTTACAACTTATTTACTTAATCAACCTTTCATTAAGAAGTGTTTTTTTGCCATTAGGCCCATGATTTTTTATTCCAAAAATACCCTTAACACTTTTTTTTGTATAGAAAACAAAATTAACCAAATATATCCAATAGAGTGGTTGCCCGTGTCTTATAAAGGGAAAAATGGTATTTTATTTTTGTTTTCTTTTAATTAAATTTATTTAAATGAACATTAGGATCAACACTGTCATCTAATGGAAGATTGATTAAATCCATTTTAAATTATAAGTGGTGTTTTAATAAAATTTTAGTTACAGAGTATATTTTAATAAATCCATGAAACTATAAGAAATATTTTAGTAAATGACCATTTTTATTATTTAGCTTTCACATAATAAATCTGGTGCCCCAATATATATATATATATATATATATAGCTGGTAATTTGGGAATATACAAAGCTACCTTCTTGAAAGGTGTGGATGCTTACTTCTACAACTGTCCATTCTTTTACTATTATTATCTTATCCTGGTGTAGGCTTTAGACCTTTAGTCTGATTAAAATACTTGTTCTTTTTCTTTCTGTAATCTTCTCTGTGAAATGACGCAGTTGCTACATGTTCAAGCAGTTGTCTAGATTCAACAACGTTCAATTTTTCATTTATAAAAGCTTGATGATCTATATATGATCTACCACAGACTGACAGCTTCCTCAGCTCGCATGGGGTTTGGACTAGACCTGTTCATGGGCCGGGGAGTCCGACGGCCCGGCCCGCACCTCGGCCGGGCTTGGTTATATAATTAGGCCTACGGGCCTGACCTCAGGCTTAACACAGTAAGCCCGATTGTGTTTCGGGCCGGGCTCGGGATTTGTCAAAAAGCCCGGCCCGAGTCCGGTCCAGCCTAACTCAGTATTATATATTTTATAAAATATATAAATAATATAATATTTATTAAAATATATATTTATAATTTAATATATATATATATATATATTTTATTCTTTTCTTTATAATTTCAATCAATGTCTCTCTCTATTTAGCTGCTTCAACATTAATAATAATAGTATAGGCTAAATTTCGGGCCCGGGCCCGGGCCCAGGCTCGAGATTCGAGCTTTTTATGAGGGCCGGGCTCGGGCCCAAGTTGTAGGTCCAATGGTCGGGCCGGGCTCGGGCTCGGGCCTTAAAAAAATTTGTTAATACACAGTAAAAGCTCGGCCCGAGCCTGGCCCGGCCCGGCCCATAAACAGGTCTAGTTTGGACTCAGTCAGACAAAAGTTAATCTACATTTTCCCGGGAACTTTCCTTGGTTCAATCCAAAGTAGCAACGACAAATAACATAAAAGGTGTTAAATGCCACATGGCAAACATGGCGTTCAGCAATCCCCACCTCCCCACTTCCTTTTATCTGTTTGCCCTCCAGACCCCAACTAGCGCAAAGGACGAAAGATAAACAGATCATTAATTAGTGTAAATATAAAATCCAATCGTCAATCAAATCCTAATTGTTTCCGCGTTGATCACTTTTTGTAATTCCATGCGACGGAACGTTTTCTTTAATCTTTATGGGTGATGTATGTCAGCCACTGAAAGTTGAATAACCTTCCAAAGTCCAAACGAAATCCTTGGTTAGGCCACGTAGAAGGAGTAGTTAGACACTTAGACTTGGAAGGAACGAGGAAAGAAAAGTGTTGATCCTTATTTGTCTGCAGGCGGCATTTAGTTTTACTACTCTCATCTCTGTGCTAAATGACTAGTTGTCTTACAAATCGATCCATCAATAATTCCTTAGACACGGAGCTCTATATTATGATTGATATACCCAAATGTGGGTTTTCAGCCAAGTCCCAAGGTCTACAGGTAACACAATGGTTTTCAAAATCAGATTGGATCGGAAAAACTGGGAACCAGTTGGTGATCGATTCCGTTTTATTCTAGAATTGTTATTTTGCTAAAAATTATTGATTTGATCAGTAAATTATTGATTTGGACGATCAAATTGTTCGAACCGTCTAATGGTTTTGGCCATTTTTTTATTTTTTTTTGTCAGAATGGACCATCTGTTCAATTCGAATGATCAGACCATTTAACCCAAAAACCGGACCCCTGACTAGTTCATTTTCCGGTTCGATTTTAAAAACCTTCCGTAACACCATCTGAGAAAAATATTTAATAAGAAAAATTGTATTAAATTCTTTAAAACAGTTTCATACAAACCTTTACCTAGGGGCAACTGAAAAGTAACAGAAAGCCCATTGGTCAAGCCCATACATCGGCCTATGCATCAACTCAAGTAACTCACTCACTGACCCCACCATTACTGAAGTCTATCGAAACCAACACTAAGCCAGATAGACCTCATCTCTAATAAATCCGTGTTTATCACAACCAACCATTGTATTTGTTGGTCCTGAAAACACAGTAAAAAGGGTAACAAAACACTTGGAAGCAAAGGAAAAATGATAAATAATCAGTTGTGAGGGTTTGTAGGTTTCAAAACACTTGGAGCAAAGGAGAAATGATAAATAATCAGTTGTCGCGAGGTTTTGTAGGTAGACTGCTGTGTTCTAGTAACATGCATGGAGAAATTTTTTAATAGTCAACTATCATCTCGGCAGAACTCAAGAAAATATCAATAATAAGCTAGAGGAAGCAGGGAAACATCAGAAACAAGAGATCAAAACACAACACCAATTTTTAATGTAAAAAACCTTTCCAATGTAAAGAGAAAAAACCATAAGACACTAACCCAGAAAATTTTCACTATAACAACAATAATGGAATTACAATGTGCTCCTCTCTAGCGGTAATTAGAGGATAGTATCATCAAGAGATTGGCTAAGCTCAAATCCTCACCAAACAAGGTGGTTCACATCAAACTGAGAACAAACACTCTTGAGAAACATTCTTGAAAATGAATGATAGCACAAACCTTGCTGTGGACATGGCCTTCACAGCAGTTTCTTCTTGCTTGAACCCTTCCAAGAAAACCCTAATCTCAAGAGCCCAAAAGTCACACAATAAATAAGTTAAGATGACAGAATGAAAGTCTTTTCTTAACCCTACTCTTCCTACTCTTGTCCCTTCTTAAAGTGACAGGGCCCCACCTCATAAGGAGGGAACCCAACGATATACAACTCTAACCCAACACATTTGTAAAGATAACCATTATCCTATCAGCACTATAAATAAATAGTTGATCAACCCTCTTAAAGATGGGTGATTTTAAAAAAATATACCCTTACTATTTGACTATTGTCTAATGCTATCTTTATTGTTTCTAACAATTGACTAGCTATACCCTAATCATTAGCATCCATTAATATTCCATCAAAATTTGTATATAAGTGATGTATAATTTTTTTAAAACCCAATTTTACCTTTACCATCTTCTTCCTTTCAGCAACAAAAAACCGAGCTGGCTTGGTCCTTACCAATGGCAGCTATAGCCCTCTCCACTTCTGGCCCCTTTCTCACTACTACCCACTCGTTGGTGGTGCTCGAGACCTCGTATCCCCCTTCAGCCCAAGTTTTCCACCAAGATCTAATGGAATTTATCAGCCCGATCTTAAGCGTCCATGCAAAAATCGGCTCCTCTTTCCTCATCAATGCTTATCCTTACTTCACCTACAAAGCAAACCCAAAGCAATTCCCACTTGATTTCGTTCTCTTTCAGCCAAATCAAGGTGTTTAGGATCCCATCTCAAACCTCCATTACAACAACATGCTATTCACTCAAATCGATGTAGTATACTCAGCACTCGCAACCCATCAGTTCGTCCACTAGTTATTTAACTATATCATCTTCCTCTCTTGTAATTGTAAGTATTTAACACAAAACTCCCACTTTCTTTCCTTGTTTATAGTCTAGAGTTTGTGCGAGAAAAACTGTCAAAAGCCATGCCTTGCCTAAATATTCTTCACCAAAAAAGAACAAACATGACAATATTAAATCTCAGAAAGATCGACCACATCATAAGACCCAATGGTGGTGATGAAACAGGGGAGAGAGGGAGAGAGAAGGAAGGGGAAGAAGAAAGAGAGGGGGGTGGAGGTGGAGAGGGCTATCACTATCGCTGGTTAACAACCGAGCCAACTCGGTTTGCCGCTGCTAAAAGGAAGAAGATGGTAAGGGTAAAATTGGGTTTTAAAAAAATGATAGGTCACATGTGTACGAGTTTCGATGGAATATAATGGATGCTAACCATAAGGGTAGTTCTAGAAATTTACCCTACTTTGTTTCAATTTATCTCCATTATTTGGTTTTCTTTAAAAAAAAGTACTTTCTACACCCCTCCTACATGCTCCCTTTGCAACTTCATGAGCTATTACTTTATTTTAATTTCCATTCACATAACAGATATTGCATACATAAACAACTTCAAAGAATAATCCTTTCCCTATATAACTTTTTAACCAGTTACAGTTATCAGTATTACTATTTATAATATTTTTGCCTGGTGGTGGTGATCGCCTCATCGTACAACACGATTCTAGGCCAACTTATCCTACACGCCCTCAAAGTCGTGTTGTCTACCTACTACTTGGTGATGAAATTCCCTACGCATTGCAAAGTAAGAGTAGTGAGCGGAGATTAGTTAGAGTCGCGCAAGTGCAATGTACAGACGCTGAAAGGCAAAGGGAAGCAAGACGCTGACGTCAACTTGGAGCTGCCCCCGGAGAACAACGAGGAAAGAGCTTGCCCAATGAAATATACAGTCCAGGAACCTCTATGCTCTAAACTGGTAACTTTTTTATTTAATAATTTAAATGTTTTTGCTTGGTCAACTGCCGATATGCCGATATGTTGATATGCTTGACATTGACCCTTTAGTCAGACCAGTCCGACAGAGGAAAAGAAAATTCGCCTGGAGTGGTGAGGGTAGTAGATGAGGAGGTTGGAAGCTCCTCGCAACAGACTTCATTAAAGAGGTCGAATACTCGAGCTGGATTGCAGACCCAGTTCTCATGAAGAAAGCCAACAACAAGTAGCGCATGTGTGTCGATTACATCGACCTCAACAAAGCCTGCCCAAAGGACAGATTCCCACTTCCTAGGATTGACTGCCTGATAGATGCGATCTCGGGGTTCAAGCTATTGGGCTTCATGGATGCCTATTCTGGTTACAACCAAATTCAAATGGATCTAGACAACTAGGAGAAGACTGCTTTTGTAACTGAAACGAGCTTGTATTGTTATAAAGTCATGCCCTTTGGCTTGAAAAATGTCGGGGCAACCTACCAACACCTTGTAAACAAAATATTTTTTGAACTTATTGGAAATAAAATGAAAGTTTATGTAGATGATATGGTTGTTAAAACAAAGTTTTTCAAAACTCTAATTGACAATCTAAACAGTGCTTTTAACGTACGTAGAAAATATAACATGAAGCTCAACCCAAACAAGTGTTTCTTCGGTGTTACATCGAGCAAATTTCTTGGCTATAGTGAACCGACGAGGCATCAAAGTCATCCAAGAAAAAATCCAAGCTGTTTTAGACATGTGACCTCCCAAATCCATTAAGGAAGTCCAAAAGCTAACGTGTTGGATAGCCGCCCTAAGCTGGTTTATGTCTAAGTCGGCTAGGAAATGCCTTCCCTTCTTTAAAGCTATCAAAAAGGCCCAAGACTTCGAGTGCGATTGAGGAATGTCAAATCACGTTCAACGAGCTTATTACGTGAAATAGGCCCAAGTCTTACACACCACCAAGGTGGTCAACTCGGTGCTAGAGGTGAACAGAGTGCGGTGGCCTGTTTATTACGTGAGTAAAGTCTTGCACACCATGAAGACCAAATACCCGAACATCAAATAGTTGGCATTCTCACTAGTATTAACAACCCACAAGTTGTACCCTTACTTCCAAGTCCACACGATCATCATATTTACTAACAAATCTCTGGGGCAAGTGTTGTAGAAGACCGAGGTGTTGGGAAGATTAACAAAGTGGGCAATCGAGCTCAGCGAATACGAAATCAAGTTTGAGTTGCGTCCTGCAATAAAGCCCTAGGTCTTGGCTGACTTCGTTGCCAAATGCACATTCAACACACTAACCCCTGAAGTTGGAGATCTTATCACCACTTCGGAGGCTTCAACCAGTGTGGAACCAATCTCAACTTGGGATGAAGAGCTTTGGATCCTCCACATGGACAATTCATCTAACCAAAAGGAAGCGGAGCCGGACTGATCCTCTTTGGACCAAGTAAGGTTAAGTTGGAGTATGCCCTCCGATTTGCATTCCAAGCATCAAACAATGAAGCAAAGTATGAGGCACTTATAGTTGAGCTATCACTAGCCAAGGAGGTCACGAAGCCGAGCTGGATAAATTTGTTTGTCGATTATCTATGCCGTGGGACCCTACCTGTGGATCATAATGCAACAGAGAGGGTAAAGTGGTAGTGCTTGTTATGTAATCATTGGTGAGCAGTTATACCGCAAGTCATTCACGCTCCCCTACCTGCGTTGCTTACATCCTACCGAGACTAACCAAGTGCTACGGGAGATCCAAGGTCTCTACGAAGGACACTTGGGGGCTAGGGCATTAGCTCAAAAAGCCCTGCGATAAGGGTACTATTGGCCTACAATGAAGGCGGACACAGTGCAATTAGTGTAGAAATGTAATAAGTGTCAGCGGCACGCTAATATACCACATCATGTTGCTGCCGACTTGAGAAACCAAACCAACCTGTGGCCATTTGCATAATGGGGGATAGATATACTCAGTCCCTTTCCACCAGTAATCAAGCAAAGAAGGTTCTTGGTGGTCGCAATGGATTATTTCACCAAGTGGGTAGTAGCTGAGCCACTAGTATCCATCACAACTTGTAATGTTCAAAACTTCTTCTAAAAGAACATCATGTGCCACTTCGGACTCCTACGAGTACTGGTATCAAACAATGGAAAGCAGTTTGAAGACATCAAGTTCCAAAACTAGTGCATAGAATTGGGAATCCAACAAAACTTCACCTCACTAGCTCACCCCTAAGTGAACGTCCAAGCCGAGGTGACCAATAAGGCAATCTTTCGAGGACTCAAAGCCCGACTCTCCCAAGCTAAGGGTTTGTGGATGGGCGAGCTGCCCAGTGTCCTATGGCCTATCGAATGACAATCAAGATGGCAACATGCAAGACTCCCTTCAACTTAACATACAGGACCAAGGCTGTCATCCCTTCTGAGATCGGCGTGCTGACCTTGCAGTCAGAAGCGTATGAAGAGGAATTATAATGCCTAAGTTAAGAGTAGATCGGTATTATATTTCCCAATTAATAGATGCCAATTCCGACATGGCAACTTGGTACTTAGGAAGGTTATGGTACCTGAGTCTGGCTCGAAAAAGTAGGGTCTGAACTAGGAAGGCCCCTACCGAGTATTCAAGGTAATCGACGAAGGAACATACAAGCTCGAACCTTGGAGGGAAGGCAGGTACCTCGTGCGAGGAACATCGCGAACTTGAAGAAATACTACATATGAAGATATTCCAATTTTGACCTACGTACGCCAAAGTTCAAAATTATTCTAAGTATGGAATACATGACTGCCTGCTACAGCGACCTAGTCAAGCCGATCTATGCTATGAGCACTTTGGTAAACGATTAAAAAGAGGGGCCAAATCACTTTCAGCTCTAACACACCCTTAAGCCGACCTTGAGATACGTCAACACTAAGTGGCCAATAGTCCGACAACGTTTCGACTTGGCCAAAATTCCAAGAAAACACAATTCGACAAATGTTTTGACTTAGCCAAAATTCTAAAAGGCCAGTTTGCTTTTTAGCACTTCGGTTGACATGCCTCCCATTACCTCGGCTTACGTTTTATACTTAGTTGGTTTCTTAAATTGGAGAAAAGAAGGGAACAAAGGAGAACACAACGAGTTGCAAAAAACCTCAATTCTTTACTTGAGTAAAAAAAGGTACATCGCTACTTCCAAAACAAGAAGAGAGAGAAGACAGAAAACCAAGATTGTAGGCTCAAGATACATAGCATTAATAGGGTTCTAAGAAAAAAGGCAGAATCTCTACATCTCATCTCTAGCATCGCATTCTCTAGTGCCCTCCTTGGCCTCATCTTCGTCGTCCTTCCCTGTCTCATTTGAGGTGTCTAGCACAACATTCCATCCAATCACTTAACTTGTCCAGAACCAACCCGATCAATACGAAGTTGAAGTTAGGATACAAAAATCGGAGGTAATGGTAGCACAGTCTGAATCCCTTCTTGAGGCTCGGCACAACGACTTCGGCCTTCTCACGTTCATACTCTGGCGAACACCAGAACTCTTCGATGCCGGCCTGCTTTGCTCATTGGATGTCCTCGGTGTACTTGGTCCATCTTCCCTCAAGCTTCCAAGCTTGGTCCTCCACCTCGAATGACAAGTTGGCGATGTTGCTCTTGGCCTTGTCTAGTTGGTGCGTCAAGTTAGTCAATGCATTGAGGAATCGTCGACAATCACCTTGAGCCTCCAGTTGAGCACCCTCCAATTGAGACCAAAGGGACTCAATTTCAGTTGTCATTTTTGTGGTGTTCTGCTCCAAAGAGAGGGTGTGGTCATACAGAGCCCGACCCATGCAATTCACCTACAAGAAAGAACAATTACTAAAAGATATATACATAAGCAAGCTTACGAAGTATGGCAACACTTAATGATAGCGCATCCTAGATCATCATTGCTCCAAGGTCGGAATGCCCCATTGGTTGTAATACCTCACGCCCTCAGGAAGAAGGATATCGCTGCTCACTTTGAAGGCAATGCAAGGTTCCCTTATCTGGTCTGCAATAATCACATTCTAGTTCGGGAGGTAGACAGGGCCACATGAACTAGACCCTTTAGGGACAAAACCAAGATATATATATATGTATGTGTGTGTGTATGTGTATGTGTGTGTGCGTGTGTGTGTCCCCCAATTGAGCGAACTCATCTAGCATGGTAACGGGGTCGACGAACGCTGGATCAGCGTTCTCGTTGTCAATTTCCACCACATCGGGCTCCCTTTTCGACGACCTCCTCTTCATTCTGCAGCTAGAATGGATGTCATGCTCGATGTATCTATCAAAAGAAAGGAGGAGATTTTCAGATCAAGAAAGCAAACTCAGACCGTCCTAAACAAGCATCGGTCGGCCAAAGATTCATCAGCCAGGGATTGCCGAGCTACGAGAAATTTGACCTTGACCTCCAGCACCTCGTTGAACTCAATCTCCGACACCCTCCTTGGTTTAGTTCTCTAAGTGGTATCCATGGGCCATCCATTCTCATGGGACAAGAAGAAGTACCTCAACTTCCAATTCGCTACCTTAGAGGGGAACCCACCCAGGAGTTTGTAACCAGGCTGGTAGATCAAGTAAAAGCAGTATGGTTCTCAGGCCATCTTCTTTATTTAACAGAGCCCCATAAAAATATCGATGTTCAGTTCAAAACCGAGGTGGTAGCAGATGGAGATCATCCTCACAATAGTTCGAATAGAGTTTGAGTGAAGATTCCCTAAGGAGATATCGTAATATGAAAGCACCACAACAAATAAAGGGTGAAGTTGGAAGCGAAGTCCAACGATCAACACCTCCTTGAAGACACAGACTTCAATTCGCTCATGGCTCCAAGGGTGCTGACCTTCACTGGACTAGATATAGCCAAAGGTATTGGGAATTTGGAAGGTCGTCACTAAGCCAATAATTTCATCCCCACTCAGTTCGCTAGGTCCAAACTTTGAACCAGTCCTTGGATGTTGAAAGGTTGAGGTCCCTCTCTAGGACCCTCATCACCCTTGAGCTGAGGTCCCCACCTTGTCTTGAACGGCTTGGTAATACTCTCCAACCCACAAGACATAACTTAAAGACAAAGGGAAAGACTCACCAAACGATGGGAAAATGAATAACAACTTTGCCTCAATAATGACCGACCTCGTCCATCTACTCTCGAGCTCTTCCACCTCTCATTCCATAGCCCTTTAGAAAATTCCAACACAGTTCAAATGGGACACGAGCAATCAACAGATGAGATACACTACATCCACCAGACCACAAGGGAGCATGCCATTTCAATTTTTGAGAGCTGTGAGCTCCGAGAAGCTCATGGCTAGCTCAAAGAAATGGAGTCACCACCCATTTTTTAGAGGAAATGGGCCCTTGTTTTTAGATTCAAAAGTCAATTTACTCGCTTTGATAGTGACTTTACTCTCCATAGGAATGGCACCGAATCAAGAGATTCTAAATTTGGAAGGATTGGGAGAGGGAAGGTGTTAGGCACCCCTCTTCAAGCTACTCTAGCAGCCCAATATAGGAGTTGTTTAGACTCAATTTCTAACAAAACACCATAGAAAATAGTTGCTTAGAGCTCCTAAAATCAGGCAAAAATGCTCACAACTTCACATAGAATTGATTTAAGGTGATGTTATTGGGTCTTACGTACTGATTTCCCTAAGACCCTTGCCTCTCTACCTCTTTTTCTCAATCTGGAGGAAACTAGGAATGCAAGTTTCCCATGGTTTTGGGGTTTTAAGCAACCCAAAAATAAACTAAGAACAAAGATTACAAATTCATGTTCAAATGTTAAAATGAGAGACTTACCTCTCGAGTACAATCTTGACAGGAGTTTTCCAGCAGTCAAACTGAACAAGAGAGTATTTAGATGAACTCGAAAGAGGTTTGAAACTATTGAGTGCTTGGAGATTTCATGCAAATTTCAAGTCTAAAACACAATAGAATGAATTTGGAATTTTAGGTTCAAATGCTTAGGAGTTTTCTCGCGAACAAGGCACCTATGGAAGTTGGGAATGCTTTTTGTATCTCTCATTTGTTTTTTATCTCTCTTTCTTCATCCCCCTTCCCCCTTGAGCTTGAATTGGATCAGTATTTATAGAGAAATTGAGGGGGGACAGGTCTGAATTCGTCCAGTTACAGTGCTTGGAATTCAACAGAAGTTTTTCACATAAATAGGCAAAGATTCTTTAAAGAAACAAATGCCCAACAAAGCTTTCCTATTTGGTGAAACATTTTCTTTGATTTGGAAGTGATTTTCATGGGTTTTGTACATCTAATGGGAGCTTGGGGCGTTTTTTTCATGGCAGTCACGTAATTGGGGCTATCAGTGGTAGAAAATGTAAATTTAATAAAGTTTTAAAACTGGTTTTGTCTTTTCTTAGTTTTAAGTGGGGATATCCTTCGGATTTTAGGCTTTATGGGTCTATTAGACTCAATTTCAGTAGTCCAAGTGTTTGAACAGGTAAAGAATTGGTCTGACATCAGCCATTACACTTTTGAGGTTTCAAATTAGGACAAACAAAGTGGTAAATTCGATCTGGTACGTCAAAACGGGTGAATCAAGTCGTAAAATTTGATGTGCTAGGATTTTTTTGGTCTCTAAACACAGTGGTGAGGTCTAATTGGCCAAATATGGTCAGGATGTTGGAGATCTATGGCTGATAAGTTTGACCTAATGGGATTTACTGAAATATAATCTATGTTTGATGAAGGGTCAAACGAGCGAATTTTGGGATGAAATTTGGTGGGTATGCACTTTTGAACATCCTAAACCTGAAGGTTTAGTTTGGGTCAATGGTTTATTAGTTAACGAAATAGTTTAAAATGGAACCACACTATTTTAATCGTCAAATGGAGGAATTTGGTCATAAAATTTGACGTGATGGGGTTTTTTGGGTCTTTAAACATAGTGGTGAGGTCTGATCAGTCAAATGAAGATAGGATGGTGGATGATAAGCTCTAATCGATGAAATTTATTGAAATATGATCTAAGCTTGATAGTGGGTCAAACGGTGGAGTTTTAGAATGAAATTTGGCAGATAGGCACGGATTAAGGTGAGGAGTCAAATGGATTGTTCTAATCTAAAAGAAAAATGGTTAATCTAGGCTTTCTAAATCAGGGCTATCGGAATAGAATTTTGGCGCTTTCATAATTTATAGTTCCTAAATCTGTAGGCCATATTTAATTAGATGTCGATATTAATATCGAGGTTTTAATTTGTCCTGTAGATTATGTCAAAAGAGGAATTTTTGGCTTTATAAAGTCTCAATTTGATTTGATTGTAATTCCAATTTTGGGCTCTAAAAGGAGGGTACGAAGAGGTAGGGTGAAGGGACCAATCAAAAATTGAGTGTTGACAAGAGCGAATTCAAAATTTGAATTCATGCACTTGATTCAAAGTTCAAATTTACCGCACGCACTAAAGCACCCTTTAGACCGAACCAGGCAAATGGGTTGAGCTGATAGCAAACCGACCAAACCAGTCATTCCGAGCCAAAGATCCATGACAAACTACTCCCTTCACCGAACCAACCTCGACTCGGGAGTGGGGGCAATTGATGGTGGTTAATTTGACCCTCTAGTGACATTGCGACACGTGGCACCACAAACTGTCAAATGACATCTGAATGCCATGTAAGCATCAACCTTAAGAGTACTTCGAACACATCGCACCCATCTCGGCCTCCTCGACCCCACCTCGGCAGGACGACCTTTGGACAGCTTGGATAGTGTCAAGTCAGTGTAAAAGGTAACCTGCCTCCGCTGACCTAGCCGAGATCAAGTTGGCGACCTGTACGACATGGCAGGCGACTTCATGAGCGGGCTATCGTCTCCAACTCCTTTGGGCTCACATCACCATGTCAACGGAACTTACTCTCATCTTGCCTGCTTTGGGGGCAACTGGATAAGCATTAACGCTTTACGTGGAGTCCGCTTTCGAGTGTAAAACAACCTCCGAATCAGATGGGCCAGTTATCTCGGACGCGCTACATAAAGTCTACAACAAGTTGGGTGTATATAAAGGCATCCCATTCCTCAAGAAAGGTACGTGCAATTTAGCATTCGCAACTCTCTTGCTTTCTAGGTCTCTAAATACACCTTGCCAACTTAAGCATCGGAGTGCCCGCCCAGGGTAAAGCAGCCCGAACACTTTGACTTCTCTCTTTGTAGGTTGACCAGGCGACCTCATCAGTTCGGCATCCGAGTTGTCTACCAATAGGGAGCACCATATCACATATCATCAATTACTACAAATGATTAATAAAATTAAATTTATTAAAAAACATTTGTTCATATTAATTTAACAATATTATTTTCTATAAATCAACATTAAATGAAAAATACAATTATTAAAATTTTAAATATTAACAATAACGTTGAATACTTTTAGTTAATTAACAACAAATTTTGATTATTAATTTATCAATTAATTAATAGTGTGTGTGTGTATATAGTTAATCAATCTCTGAACACAGGTTGACTCCTCCCCATAACTCTTTACACACCTCTTCCCTAGATGGGATGGTTTTTAATTCCTACTGGTTTCTAATAAAATGGGCAAAGATAAAATTTTGCAATTCATTATAAGACCATGGTTTTTAACCGCCTTTGACTCGGACGGTTGGACTGTTTGGCCCAGGAACCATCTAGGTAACCAGTTCCATTTTACCCGAAACCCAGTCCCTAGCCAAAAACTGTTGAATTGGTCAACGACCCGTTGATCTGAGCAATCAAACTATCGACCCATTCAATGGTTTTTGGTCTTTTTTATTTTAATTATTTTTTTATGTTTTGTCGTAACAGGTCATCCATTCGAACTAGATGATCCAACCGTCAACCCGGAAACCGGTGGCTAGAACAGTTCAAATTTTAGGTCATTTTTCAAAACATTGTATAGGATGATTTTTGATAAATGTACCCTCCCATCATCTCAATTGGGCCTCTATATGCCAAGGGAACATCCTCAATTGATAAAATATTTCCATACATCTAGATCCCTAATCCCCTCATACTGATATATTCCCCTCTTCAAATCTATCATCTAATGAAATACTTAGGTTGTCTTTGATATCATTTTTATTTCTACCTGAAATATTTTGGGTTGATCAATATAAATTGGCATACAATTATCATTTGAGGCTATTTATGATTGAAATAGGCATACCTAAAAGTGCATGTGTATGAGAGGCTATTTTTAGAAACATCAAATTGGTGTTTCTTGGTCTAGGGGTGAAGTCTAATTATTCTAACTGAAATAACTCTCACATGTGATGTAGCAACTCTCTCACCAATTTGTAGTGATCAAGTCAAAACTCTTTAGGTAGAAACAACAATGGCACCAAGCACAACCTTAGTGTTTCAAACTCCCCTCCTTCAACCAAATTTTTCTTGACTTTAACTTCCACATATATATGTTCATCTCTTTGAAATCATGTTTCATATTCTTTATGAAGGCTGATGAATTCTTCAAAAATCATAACAACATATAGAATTCTCATATTTCAAAATGGGAAATTGAAAATGATAAATAGATTTAAATCATAATAAAGGGAAGAGTGCACAATAAATGCATAGAATTAAGGGTAGATTCAAGCGAAATCGAGTCAAATATGTAGCTATTCAAGCTTAGCTTGCTAAAAAACTATGAGGCTTAAGCTTGAGGTCGAGATTGATTCGATCTAGAGATTTGAGTTTGAATTTGGTTCAATACAAAATCTCATAACTTCAAGCTTGACTCAGCTCGAGCTTGATTATAAGCAAAACGTTCTATAAAAATAATATATATATATATATATATGAAAAAAAATATTTTTTTTTTATTTTGCATATAAAAATTAATTATCGTTATATATAATATTTTTATATATTCATATCCACCCGTACTTGGAATTGAATGACGAAATCAATAGATTTAAATCAAAATAAAAGGGAAGGGTGTAAAATACATGCAGCCTATATTGAAGAAAAAGTTTAAGTTTCTACTATTTACACACTACACTTGTAACTTAATTTCTGCGTAGGAATTAGGATTAGGATCCCATGACAGTACAAACCTCTCCCTCTCTCCCTCTCTCCCTCTAGGATGATCCTACTGATGAAGTTTTTTCATATGGACAAATTACTTGACCAGAGGTACTGAGAGCACATGGGGTCGTGTGCTAGCATTTTCAATTTGGATGGAGATGGCTGAAGTTGCCGTCTGCCCCCCTCTTCCGGCCGGCATATTACTACTCAATACAGTTGGGTTGGAGTTTTCATGTAATAACCATATACAATACACCTAATCTTATCTTCTTGGACAAGATGCCACTGCATCTGCATCACCATAATACCATCAAATCATATCATCATATGATCATATGCATCAAGGCTCACTGGTCGATGATCTTTCCTTTCTTTTTTTTTTTTTTGGTATTTTATATATTTATATGTAGCACTTGTATGTTGGTTGTATCGTCTCCTGGTCCCACATACATCAAGCCCCACCGAGGTCAAAGATGTCATAAGTGGAGCTCTCGAGTCTCATCTCATCCAGTCATCCCCTAACCCCAACCCCTCCTGCTCCACTAATTAATATTGTGTTGCCCTGGCCCAAGAATCAACATCAGGAAAATGATATCAACCATACGATCTATCACCATCGCATTCACAACTGATGACCAATCAAGCATCGATGAGTGGCCTCAGGTGATCCACGCTTAAATATTAATAATAAATAAAAACCCAATTTCTTATTTGGCGTCAGATTGTCCTGTGCTGAGTTGCTGCAGGCATCGGGCATCCGTTCCCATTTCTCATTTCTATTCCTCTCTCAAGTCTCATGAATCCGTCCTACTCCTCTCATCTTTCATCATCATCAATCACTACTTTATTCAATGTCCCAATTCCCAAAATCATTCGAGTACGTGAGAGTTCAAAGCAAGGATTCCATATTTCCATTCCAGTCTTCTTGACCATAGCCACTAAGTCTTTAAGTGATTACGTACGTGTCCTTGACAGCATAATCACCACCGTCCGTCCTAGGGCATTCGCATCAACGGCTCATCAAGCGACGACTAGCCAATAAATCAACGGCTGATGATGGAATGAATACGTAACAACAATCAATCGACCACTTCTACGTAGTTGATGTTGATGATGAGTTGAGTATGTATTTGATTATTGAATTGAAAGCAATTTAGTGGGTGGGGACATGAGCATGGGACCCAATGTCGTTGTCCATCGGATAAGCGCGCGATTCTCGTGGCGTACAAGTGGCCAGGCCACGTGTTACAACCATTAAGGTGGTGGGTCCCATTTGACTTGACCTTTTCTTTGGAGTTTGGAGGAGTTGTTGGCTTGATTCCTTTTCTTTTATCTCAAACTCTCAACTCTCAAGCCGGGCTTTTGTCGTTTTGCGAGGGAAGGAAGGATGAAGAATGAAAGGGAACAGCTTACAGCTGGACCTGGTGAGCCTCGGAAGCCGAGCCGTCCAGCTCCAGGCTCCAGCCTTCAGCCTTAATTTAGAGAAGCCCGCACATACAGCTCACATTAGAGGAATTGCGTATGATTCAGAACTCAGAAATTTCCACAATATTTATTATAAATTAGTTAGTTAGTAGTAGTACTGAAGATGGAAGAAGAGAGAGAGGGCAGAGAGGCAGTCTGCCTGCCAGAGACAGAGAGAGAGAGTGGGGATTGGAGAGGGGGAGAGAAATCCAAATCCACCATCCACACCGGCGGGAGCCCAAATTACTTTTACTTGTGTTTTGGCAACTGGGCCACGAACCACGATGGAAGCACCCACCGGCCAACTGCCACCATATAAGCCGAGCCCCGACCCAAATAGCGCCCCAATAAGACAATAATTGAATGGACACATGGGAGACAGTACAAAAATTCTAGAGCCAATGAGAATGAAACACGATGACACACCCCCCGGCCTCCCCCATTTATTGAGAGTGAGCACTAAAGCAATCGGCACTGTGCAGTCGTGTTCCATTCCCAAATCCCAAATCCCAAACCAGTCAAGTCCCACTTGATGATCAATGAACTTGTAACTCATAAAGAAGATAGGGGTATTTTGGGAAATCAGAAATATAGAAATTGAGTATATATGAATGATTCCTGTTGCCCACGTCTCTTTGCTCTCTACTCAAAGTCCCCTACCCTTATCATCTTCTATCCTCCTCAATTGCAAGAGCTTAGCATTACTGCACATACCCAATAGCCCAATTCCAATAATTCACTTCACAAACACAACCCCACCTTTTGGGTTTTGGCCGTTTGGCCTCCTCCTTCCTTCTAAGAGGAAGAAGAAAAAAGGAATCCACATCTCTCTCTCTCTCTCTCTCTCTCTCTCTGTTCTCTTCCTCACTGATCACTTGATTATTTCCTTGTCTTTCTTCGTAATTATTCTTGAATGAGCAAATGGCCTCTGATGAAACTATGACCATCCATTATTCATCTATGCACGAAGACGAGGATGATGTCGATTACTGCATCGATGAGGATGATCAGCAGGACGCCCATCATCTTCATCATCATCCCTCCACTTTATCCAGGCTTTCCATGTGTACTTCCAGCAGCCTCTACGATATTGACGACGAAGACGCTGCAACGTACATGTCGCGTTTGTCCATCGAAGACTCCGACGACGGAGACGACGCCGACGAGGAATTATCCGATGACAAAGAGGGTAAGGGCGTCTCCGATGTGTCTTCCGACTCCGACAAGGACCCCACTTGCTTCTCTCTCCCGGGAACACCGCCCAGGAGGAGAATTCGACGGGGGAGTCTGAGTCTAGCTGACATTCGTGTGAAGAAGTACTCCAGCGAGAACGAAGCTGAGAAGGACAGCCTCCACCGAAACACCATAAAGAAGAAGCCGAACTCTTCCAGAAGGAGAATAACCAGGGAAAGATGGCTGGAGAGAGCTTGGGAGGAGAAGAAGAAGTACAACAACCACAGCAAGGCGGTGGCGGATGAGGATGTGACGATGTTGATGATGATGATGGAGAACAGCAACAACAATCAAAGTGGTGATCAAAGCGAGTGTGTGGTGATAACCAGGCCAAAAGGAGGGAGAAGGTCACTGTGTATGGACTTGGAGGAAGTTAAGGCTTGCAGGGATCTTGGGTTTGAGTTGGAACACGAGCGGATGTTGGAATTTCCAGGTCGTATTTCGATTTCAGGATCCACCATGGATACTAGCAGCGGTAGCAATTCGCCAATCGCCAATTGGAGAATCTCCAGTCCCGGTCAGTTAATTTCAAAAACTATATATGACATTAATTTCTCATCATTCCACTACTTAATTAATAAACAAAACGAATCCTTTCTTTGTCTTTCTCTCTCCCTCTTCATCTTTTATTTAACCTGATTTACAACTTACACAAAACAAATGGCTTTTCAGAAACCAAAAAGAAAAAAAAAAAAAATGCTGGAGCATTCAGGGGCTTTGGTGGGATTCTTTACAAAATTAAACTAGTCATGTAATGTAACAATTTCTGATATTTTCCATTTTGTTTTCCTTTATTAGTTATATTCTTGGAGTTCTAGGTTTCAGTCGTAATTAAGATATTCTGATCCATTGGCCCTGTGCCCTTAACTTGGAACAGAGAGAGAGAGAGAGAGAGAGAGAGAGAGAGAGAGAGAGGTGGGGGAACAAAAAGTGAGACCATACACATGCAGAGAGACTGGAACCTTTGGGGACATAGGCATGTTCACTGGGGGCAATAACAGACCTCATCCCAAAGGGAGGACAGTGACGCTGAATGATGATGAATAAAAGGGGATAGAGTTGTCATCTGCATTTTTTTTTTTTCGTCACTGTTATTTCTGAATTCAACAAAGAAAAAAGTAAAAAAAAAAAAGGAAAAAATCTTGTCTAATTTGATGGCACGTGGGACATTCTTTGGGTAACCGACCTCCATGGATGGAATGAATGAGATAGCCAACCCCCATTTTATATTCCCTTTCCACTCCCCGTCGTCACCCACAGTGAGCTTCATCCGTAAGTAGTGGCAACTGATTTTTGAGAATTTCTTTTTCCTAAAAAAAAAAAAAAAAATTGTGGAGATAATTTACAGCAGGCCCATGAAACTTATTTTGGGGGCCCATGATTAAATTTCAAAGAAAAAGAAGGAAACCATCTGCTCTACTGGTGCATTGCCATGGGATTGGTTAATGAGATCTCCATTCCAAGTTTGAATTTTTGGACCCCAACCAAAAGGCAAAAGTAGAGTGAATAGCATTGATCATCATAAATCATGAATCATGATCATCACCTGACTCGGACTAATGATCAGTGAGCTAAGCCCAACTTGGCTTGACTAAACACTTAAACAGGGATTCTGGTTATATAGAAAGTAATTATTTTATTGAATTGTTTGTAATTTTCTGGTATTGACAGATGATTATTTTTGTTCTCTTTTTTCAGGAGATGACCCACGAGACGTTAAAGCTCGGCTCAAGGTATGGGCACAAGCAGTAGCACTAGCATCTGCTGCTTCTCGTGTCGTCAACTAACCGATAACGTTTGAGTTGGATTAGCGATTCCGATTCCATTCCTTTTTTGATCACCATCCGGATTATATCGGATAGACACCCATAGACATATACTGATAGACATTAGAGGGATTTCCAATTCCTTAATTGTTATTTCTCAGAAAACGCAATAGATTTAGAAATAAAATTTTGTCTTCCTGGTGTTAATTAAGAGTGTTTTTTGATGAGGAGCGTCTGTCCGTTTTTCCAAGCATCTCTTCCGTCCCCTGTAAATCCTGTAATGTAAAACTGTAGATATAATCAATCACCCTCCATGGCTGACGAGTGACGACTGAGACTGAAAGATCGGGTTGGGTGGCTGTATGTTTGTATCACCATCGCCACTTGTGTGGTTTATCAGAGTCTCGTGTTAGAGTTACAGTCACAGAGAGCCAGCAGAGAGTGAGATTTCTTTTTCTTATTTAATTTATTTTTGTTTATAATTGATTGGTATTGTAAGTAAATTTTAATTTCCATGTTTTCAAAGGTGGGATTGATGTATGGACTGAAATGCTTAATTTGAGGTCCGATGAGCTTTATTACACAAGATAAAGACAGCTTTCATGGCTGATGTTGACAAGCTTACACTGCTTAATTTGTAACAAATAATTCACATGTAAATGTGAATATGTGATCACAATTCACAATCATATAAAAGTATAAAAACTAAGATATATACATGCCTACCGAAATTCTATTCTAATATAAATGGAAAAATCTATTCTTCACTGGAAGAACTTTCACCAATCAAAGCATCGCATGAATTTTGATGATTGATCACCTCTTTATTTATATATTGTCTTAAATTATCCCTATTGTGTCTGGTTAAATGTTAACGGAAAAAACAAAATGTCGAATTTGCTCTCTATTATTACTCAAAATTTTAAAATAAAATCCAAGTAATGAAAATTTTTAAAAATAGAAAGATCACTGCTTTTTCTCCATTTTCCATTTTCCATTTCCATCTCCATTTTCCGTCTTTGTCTCCACTTTCATCCTCTTTGTCATCTCCCTCACCTAAATCGAGACGGCATCCAATTGCGAGATTAGATGCTAAAGCCCTCCATCCTTTCTCTCTCTCTCTCTCAAGTCTGAACTGTTCATGAATTGATTCCGGTAGACTTCGTTTTCTGTTGTTTTAGGTAAGATAAGAGGATTAGTGGAAAGAGGATAGAGATGGTGGAATGCTAGAGATATTGAAATTAAATAAAGACTAAAAGACTCGTAAAGTTGTATAAGGCTATAAACCTCTTTAAAACCCTACTATCTTCCTTTCTTCGCTGGAATGCTGATAGCTTTCTATCATTAATTGGAGATGGAAAACAGAAACGAAGAAGACCTCGACTTTATTTTGGGCGAGATGACGTTCGCCGAATTCCCAACGTGCATGATAACTCATAACCATTCATATCTCCTCCATCAACATCATCACCGCAACAATTCATCCGTAATTGCAATCCAAACCCTTAACTGTCTTATCTCTCGAGTCGACCTTTGATCGTCTCAATCCTTCCACCGCCGATTTCAGTAAATTGTCAAAGTCGAAAGGTTGTAACCAGCTCTGAGTTTCCGCTAATGGTCCCCAACGTCAAGCCTGTAACCAGCTAAAATATTTCTTAAGGGTTGCAGGTTTTTGTCGTCTTACTCATCTGCTTCCATAAATGATCTAAATATCAACACGAGCCAATACACCGGTAGGGCATATTGGCCTGTGTCGGTGCTTTTTTTTTATGTTTTACTTTTTTTTTCAAAATTGGTTCAAAAGTACCATTTTAAGGCCCGATTACCCTCTAAACCAATGGCTGACCCAATATAACCCCTATAGGGGCGTATCGGGAAGCCAACGGCACAATACGTATCGACCAATACGGGTCGATACGTGTCAATACTTTAAACCTTGATTGAGACTAAAGACCACTGGTTCAACTATAAAAGGGCATCTTATGGTAAAATCATCTTAACCAAACCAAAAGGAGCATTTTTTACCATAAAAGGGTAAATTAGGGATTTTCAAAAAATATAAATCTTGAGATGTCACATATGATGGAATGTTAACGGTAAGGGAGGTTTTAGGCAATTATCAGAAAAAATAGGGGTGGTGCAAGACAATAGTTAAACAGTGAGAGTAAAGTTGGTCAATTAGCTAAACCATAAGGGTAGTTTAAGTAATTTACCCTTTTTTTGATAAACATGGTATTGATCACCTCCTTTAATATATTAGTAGATTGGCTCTAACTTTTTCGATATCATGTCTTTCCAGTATAATTGTCCAAGATAGGGGTGAGCAAGAAAAACCGAAAAAAAAAACCGATGAAACCAAACCAAAAATTCTAGTTAACCAAACCAATCATTTTGATTCCAATTAACCAATATGGAAAAATGATAGTTAACCAATATAACATATGCATCTATATATTATAAATGAATATATATAGATAGATAGATATATTCTACATTATAAATAAATATTTATAATATATAATGTATTATTTATGATTTATAATATAATATTTTATATGTATTATATAATATTATGAAAATCAAAAAACTGATCAACCATACCGTTCGATTCCGTTTCAAATTCAATTATTGATTTTCCAAAAAACGGTACCACCAGTTCAGTTTAGAAAAAGGCAACCAAACTGTCAGCACCCCTAGTCCAAGCCATATCCTAATTATATGGGATGATCCACATAAAATCCATCTCAACACTCCATTATTTAATCCTTTATTACTATTTCGAACCTAACCCTTCTATCCCCTTTGAACTTGCAAAAAATCAATTCTTACGAGTGTTGTAGATGATCTTAAATGCATGCAACCAAAACCGGTTTAGTTTAATATCTCTCATTTTATCAGCTATTGTTAGAGCCAATCCTTTTATTTTTTAACCCTACCCTTTATAGTTTTTACACTCATCTATCTCAAACGTACACATTTCTACCACTCTTTTCTTTTGGACATGATTCCTGGCTGCCCAATACACATAATAATCTATATGCACCCCTTTCATTTGCCTGTAATATAATTTTATAGGCAACATCCCACCTCATCTTCTCCCTTGTCATGAATTATTGAACCAAGATACCAGAAGTTTGCATTGAATAATCTCTTGATCTCCAATCCTTGGTGCACCATGACTTGCACTTCTATTATTATTTAATTTATATAACATATATTCTGTTTTGCTCCTTATTTTAAATGTTTTTTAAGATATTTGTCCATAAACTTAATTTTGCATTTAACCTTTCATTTTATTGAATGGAAATCATTTCATTTTGAGTTGTCCTGGGCATTATAATGAACTTACTTATAAATAAATAAATACATAAATATGCATTATACGAATGCTAATACAAGGTAGAAATGAGTTCAGATCATGAAAATCTTAAAATGACATCTTTTCCTATTTTTATAAAACACCACTCCGGAAAATTCACTTGATATGATGAATCCAAGCTTTCAAATATTGAGACACCTATCAAATGACTAAATTCCCTACTGGCTTAGTACCACCCCAACATTAAATCCAATGGCTGCCAAAAGCTTCATATGTGGGCAAGATTATTATTTCGGGTTATACTATTAGCCACATATAATTGAAGGCGCCCTCTGTGTTTGCCTTTTAGTCATAATAATAAATTTCAAGCATCCATTCATTGTACTCCAACTATATGAATATACCAAGCACATATCAATGGAAATAAATCCCTAATTTGAGAGGGAGGAAATGAAGATCTGGCATAAAATACCAGGTGCAGAGACACCTCTTAGCATAGCTTTTGCAATTGCCAATGCCCTTTCAGATATGCTCTGCCATTATTATCCATACCAAGTTCCATTGAATGATATAAATACCTTAGCAATTATAAACCACAAAGAAACCACAAAGGAAGGGCCTATTCGTAATCTCTCACTTGAACACCAGATTATGACAGGTCTTGTCACAAGGATACTCACAATCAATTGCCCTGACTCCTGCGCGATCAAAATACCAATCCCCAACAGATTGTGCAATCCCCTACATATTCATAATCAGGTCAAAATGAGATTGATTTGATGAAAGGCATTTCAAGATAATATACAGTATAGGTCACACTTAAAAAGAACAAGTAATTAATAGTTTCAACCAATTCAGTTACAAGTCACACTTAAAAAGAACAAGTACCATGGTTTCCTGGTTTGAACCTACATTGCTTGCCATGGTCATGCTGCAGCTATTATTACGTTTAGTCTTCATGTTTCTGAGGCTTCCATAGCTGCTTCTCTTCCGCTTTCTTTTATATGGATTATTCTCAAGTTATTTTAGGTTGCTATTTCTGTCTACTCTACAAATATCTACTGTACAAATAAATGTAAGAGGGAAAGATTGAAATGAAGACCTAACTAGGTGTCTACAACTATTTCTTTAATTTCCATTTGATGTTCTGCATAACAAAGACAGTCAAACGCATTGGAGATACCTTGTTTCCAATAAGGGGAGAATCATCTGCAAACCATGTATCTTGTCTTTCAGTCTGGCAATGTGCAAAACATGAATTTATGAACAACCCATTTTTCCTGGACATTGAAAACCCCTTGATAGCATTGAGCATTTGATTCCTGAAGCCTGTTACAGAAAAATGAAATTTCAGTTAAATGATAAAGAAATAAAGAAAACATCTAGAAACAGACTTTGAATTGATAAAAATAACAAAACAAGCACCTTGCAAAAATTGGATCTGTGATGCAGTGCATTGTGCATGATTCAATTTACATCCACGCCAATAACCATGAGGATCAGCTGATGGTGGAGCTAAACTGGCCTGGAGCTGATAGAAGGTAAAAGGAAATCTAAATCGTTATTCAATTAATCAATCATATGGCCTAAATATTATTTAAATAGGACAGAAAAAGATAATTCATAGTTGAATAGTTGTTATCATATTGTCAATCAAGTTGAAAGTGAATTTTTAAGTCATGAAATTATACCTGCCATGCATCGTAGGCTGCATTCAGAAGAAAAAGTGGTGTCTGAATGTTGGCAATCAAGTTCTGAGGGAAGAAACACTGAAAAAGGGGACAAAATCCAGAAACAATGAGAAAATAAATGAGAGAGAAACTAACTACACCATTCCTGTAAGCAATCCAAAAAGAAATAAAAGAAATAAAAACTTAACCAATCCTGTAAAAAAACTTTAAAAATGAATATCTAGAATCATAATATATGACTCTTCTACTACACCATCCAATAATGTATTTTCCTTTCTTTGTTTGTAATATTCAGACCATGTTTTTCTGATACACAACAAGAAACAGGAAAGAATTACCGAAGTTGGATCCAGGTGGTTAAGACAAGTGCTTGGCAAGTTCTTCTGCACTCCCTGTTACAAGCATACAGGTTTCCATTAGCTGCACAACCATTGCATGGCAGGTTATCATGCCAAAGAGGTAAAACCTAGTAACAATGATTTAGAAACACAAAGTTAAATTTCCTTTATATGCAATTTCATTGATTCAGCTCAATCAATACTTTAGCTTCTAAGTTTCTGTGTCCAAAAGGTTTAGGTTCTACTGTTTACTGATACACTCCAGAAAATTTTCCAAATTATCAAGTTTTCACTTGAACAAGTATCTAGATGCTTAAATGAAATTCTCAAGTAAGGAAAACTAATCCAAACCCATAAAGAGAAACTTCAAAAATAAGCATGATAAGAACCCTCAGTAGATCAGCATCTTTCATGTTCATAGTTTAAATTAAAGGGCATACTAGCTCCCCATAGAGCACGGATGACTCATTATCCATGCACCACCAGTAGAAAATGTAAACATACACATGCAGGGGCAGAGAATGCAGTTAGTCACCATAAAAGACATACCACTTCAAAAACTTCACCTGGTTAGATGATAGCAAACATTCAATTTATGAAATCCTTTTAGTAGTCAGGAATATTACAGTAAAGGTCATAACAATGACTTGACAATGAAGAGAATAATGATGACTTTATAAAGCATGTAAGAAGACATTTTTCATCTTTGGAGTTTGATATTTTACTTTGGCAGTTACTGCATAATACTAATAGAACAAAAACCACTACAAGAATTTAAATATTTATTCTTATACCTGCAAGCTGACCACTCCTCCATACATATTTCTTAGAGTGCGGCCACCAGACACATCAACCCTATATTCCAAATCAAACACAACATTTGAAGAAGCAAGAAATTGGTCAATAAAAATCAAAGAGCACAATTGAAAAAGCAGGAAAAAAAAAAGGGAAAATCCTTAAACCTCTTCTAAGTTTACTAAAACGTCCTCTAAAGGACACTGACCTCCCTTGACCCCTGTTGACTGACATGGCAGGATAAAAAAATACTCCACTTATATCACCATCATTTGGTGTCAGCATATGATTACACGTGACATTAAGTTCTGCTAAAATCCCAGTAGTGTATCTATTTAGCTTGGCTTTAAATCAAATGGACCAGAATGCCCATTATGGATTAATTTAATATATGTAAATATTGACTACAAGATATGCCTTCTCAGGTCAAAATAGAATTTTCTGCATGTACATCACCCATTTTTTAGTTTGGAAGATAATTACCAAATATCCCTCAATAAATTAATTAGCCACATATCATCCAATACCTATCTGTCCATTGAAATTTTGTAAAAGTAAACATCAAACTTTGGATTACATGCTAATTTTTAAACGGGCCCAAATTTTACAGGAGGCATATTTAGAGGATGAACTTCAAAATTGATGGTTTTGGTCTGCTATAAAGCCATTAATTTGGCCACATCAAAACTCAGGTGACTTACCCACAACTAGGGCATTTTTTTTGCATTAGATTCACAGAACTAAAACCCCATAAAGGCAATTTTGATATTTCTCAAATTCTATCAAATTTAACAGCAAAATGATTCAAAGGAGATTTTAAGATTTTTTTTGGGTAATAAAGGGGATTTTAAGGATTAGGGTGAAACTTAACAGAGGTTTTAGTATTTGGTAAAAACCTCAAAGGAGGTTCAAGGATTTTTCCCATAAAAAGAAAAAGAATGAGGTAGTAACTAGTCAAGAAAAGAGTTTTTAGTATTTACGCATCAAGGAATAGTCCAGCATCACTTAGGCACTTCACTTTTGTGGTTCTTGGAAATAGCTCCCGAAACTCATCGCAATGTAGTATAGATGCTAGACCTCCAGCAGAGCATCCAGAAAGAAGAGCCTGAAACACAACTGCCCACAATTACTACAAGAATTGAAATGATGGCATAGAATTTGTGCAATGTGGTAATAATAAAACCTGGTTGGCATATCGCATTCCTTTTGACATTAAATCTTCCATGGCAGCTAACCAGATGCGCTGTCCTTGGAAATAAAGTTTTGCAACCTATAGACAGAAACACCAAATTTTGTTACAATTACAAAATACACAAACACAAACACACACATCCAGAGAGAGAGAAGAAGGATAACACCATATCTTCAGCATTCTAGATAAGATAAAGTCCTCCATGAGTTTGTCTATTGAGATACTAGTTGCCGTAGTTTGTTAGTCGTTATTAAGTTTCACAGTCCTACTTAGCACTGCTTGCAGAATAAAAATGAGAAAATAAAAGATGATCTAACATGCTCACCAACTTCTGAAAGGGAAATTTTTTTCCTGTGCTCTGCAACCCTAAGCAGAATTCCAACAACTGATCATCTTATACCAAGGAGTTTGGTCATTGATAATCAGTGTCTTATGCCAGTCAGAAGTTGAATGTATCTCATCTACTGGCATGATGCCCAGTCTCTTACCGTATTTGGTGCAATTTGTTACGGTTTTTCAGGGTAATGGTTGTGCCAGGAGACCTGGCTTCTCTGGTTGCAGCCTGGCCATCCAAGGCATTCAGTAGCAGCAAAAGGAAATAAAAGCAGCTAGTTCATGGGGCCTTGTGCTGGGCTATATGGTTGGAACATAATAGTAGAGCATTTAATCAAACTGAGACAGAACCTGAGTGGTTGATTGGGAGGATTAAGAAGTGCTTGTTCGAATGGGCAACTGTCAAGTAGGAGTTCAAAGGCATGAAAAGAGAGCAACTCATAAATCGATGGAAGAGGATTCATTTTGTTGATTTTGTAAATAAGTGAATAGTGATCACACTATTACTTTTATATAGCCGTATAGATCTATGTGATCACATCCTGTACTTAGTTTGAAGGAATCTGTCCCTCCTTCTGAGTAATATAATTCAATAATCTTTATCTTTCAAAAATAAATGCCCACCAACCTCATCTTGGCTGTCCCCGCTAAATGATGCACCGTCACAATAGCGAACTTTTACTCTATTCCAATTGAAAAAATCTACAAGCATTGAAGTTACAGAATATGAATTAGGGGACCATAAATGTCACAAGAAAAAGATAAGAATAAACAAGAGCATTTATCTTTTATGTAGATGGCAAGTGAGGAATGTCGTTTGAAAGAAAACCAGGATTTTCTTCAGCTTTGTTGCTCAATATTCCAGTAAATGGTATCTGCTTTTCCATATATGTTGATGAACCCCGGCGAGTTGTTTTCCTGTAAACACAGTTTCTAATAGTATTGCACCAGCCTCCACCCTGCCATTCAGGTTTTCAAGGTATTTAGTAGGGCATCTTTAAGATGCATTCACAAATAACATATTTTGAAGGTCTGAAATAAATAAACCATCATATAGATTACAGCAAAAGTTATTGACATGCTTTTCAATTTTGTTGAAATTTTGGCATTTCTTTTCCATTTTGACTGCCACTGAAATGAAATACTAGTATGAATAATTTTTGAAGGTTTAGATAATGATATGACTGAAAATAGGATTTAGATGTAAAGAAGAGGAAAAGTAGGAAATAAAAGAGATAAAATAAGAAAAGTTATGAGACATTTTTTTTCTGAACATAGAATTTTTTTCATCCATTTCATTTGGTATGTAAAAATTATAACAGTACTAAAAAATTGTGTTTCATTTTAGAGGATGTCAGAAACTTCAAGACAAATCTTCCATTTTAGAGGAGACTGAAACCTATCATCATCCTCATCATCTAAGCCTTACCCCAACTATACGGAATCAGCAGAAAGGTTGAAACCTATCTGGAAAAAAAATTAAAACCTTGCATGGTATGATATTGATGTGTACTGGTTACTAAATACTTCATGATCACTTAAAACATTATGTTTAGCCATGACAAAGCCACAAAGGTTCTAAATATCAAGATTGCATACTTTTTCTTTGAATGGTTCCAAACTTCCATGACATTCTGAATATACACTTCATCTCCACTAACAGAAGTAGCTCCAACAAAATCTCAAAAGAGAAATTCATAGTCTGGAATTTTCTGATTAATTTCATTAAAAAAACTGACATAAAAGCAGATTAAATACCCTAACTAACCACTAGTAAACAACTTTACATAACTCTTTGTTTTCCTCACCCTACAGATCAGGTGCAACCCATAAAAAGATATGACCAACCTTGTCTTGAAGTCTGTCTTTTCATGGCTCCCACCATGTCTGCACGGCAAATATTATTAGTGAAACTGATGACACTTGCAAGCAATGGAAAAAGAAGATTGGCAGAACATATTATAAAACACAAAAGGGAAATTAGTGAATGATGGCATTCTCAATTTCCTTATTTGTATTTTCATCTAAACATCTTTTGCTAGAGCTGTTTTGGGTAAGATTTGTTCTGTTAAATAAATGGCATTTGTGCAAATATTATTAGTGAAATTGATGACACTTGCAAGCAATGAAAAAAGAAGATTAGCAGAATATACTATTGAACATAAAAAGGGAATTAGGTTTATCAAAATGATTTAGCCTTTTAACATGGAACAACAATATGACAACCATATTTTAATAGTCGGATATGTTTTGCTCCAAACTTTTCTCACTCACCTCCAATTGTATGAGCCAGCTTCTTGCTCCTGATCCATATCCACGATGCAAGTGGTACCCGGGTAGAGTTCCATCCAAGCAGACTGCCATCAAAAGATACAAAATCAGTTATGTCAGGAACTAGAAGTGTAGATTTCACGATAGATCATTTATCTTGTGGAAACAAAATCAATCTTAACATGAAAACAGCCAGAAAAGTCTACATAGTTCTTGACTTAGTAACATGGTTAACAAGTATAGAGTGGTTTGAGAATTACAGCACACATAGGCTAGCTAGAGTACAAAATAACCCTACACTAATCATAAGCCACATCATCCTAGAAAATCAGATTTTCAAATAGAAGTTTCCAGGTGTAAGAGCATAGAATTGCAGACTTCCACAGACCCAGCTAAGTGCATTCAGTCCAATCCGGTCTAATAATCAACCTGGGAAATAATGTATTCGAAATTTCCAGAAGCCTCTCCACTAAACAAAGGCAAATGAATAATAGTTATTTGGATAAATTAAGAAACAGCTCTCTTCCCACATTTCCTCAGGAAGTCCTTCCACTGATATTCTCTCTTAGACCCCTTTCCTCGGAGAATCTCTTTCTCCTCTTCCTTCTCTCAGATCATCGGCAGTTCACAAAGAAATATAGGAGGCCTGCCTTGCCACGGGGTACGTAGTACAGCCCCTCCAGGGTCCAGCCAATTGTCAGTTTCCTCGTTCCATCCATTCCAGACTTTCAGAGTATACCAAAGGTGGCAAATCCATGGTATTTACACCAGGAAACTAGAGACAGAGGTCCATGCCTAGGATGGGGTGCGGGGCAGTCAATTTTCCTCCATGAACCATTTCTCCCCACCTCGCTACCCCCACGAAAGAGGAGGGAAAAGGAGACAAACCGTTAGAGATGAAGAACATTAGGTAATAGGTAAGTGTCTCAGAGATAAACCCCAACGATAATAAAAGAAAAAGAAAGAATATTTGATAGTTGTTGAAATTATTTTAATCTAGTGTGATGGAAAATTTCTACAGCCTAAACTTGAAAAGTTCACAACAATATATAGGCTGTTTCCGTAGAAGAAGAGAAATTGATTTAAATTAATAAAGCAATTGATGGAGAAATTACCCCAGATGAGAAAACAAAAGAACACAAAATCGGCATGAAGACTAACTTAAAAACAGATCTCATTCTTTACTGAGAAAATCATGCGGTTGCTTTAAATTGAAGACTGAAATAAGAATAAAGTACAGGAAGGGAACAATATAAGCGAACATAATAACACCAAATGCAGATCAAATGAAACATGGGAAAAATCAGGATTGATATAATCAAATATGACCTCCACTACAAGAAAGTATTGCAAACGCGGGACAATCTATGCATAAAACTAAATCATTGGGAAGACACTGCAAAATAAAACCTTAAGCCAATAAATAAGTCATAATGGAGAAAAAAAAAATGTATAGATGAAAAAAGCAGGTACAGAGAAGTCGAATGATTAATTACAACTGAAGGCACGACGACCAGCAGCACATAAACAAAATTAAAATGCCAAAGCAGAGGCAAAATCGTGTGCATGATTGTAACAGAATGAAGTGGAAAAACTAAAAACAGAAAAAGAAAAAGGGAGAAACATGGGAACCTATGAACACGGTTATGTCATGAGTCGTGACCACCGAGAACAGTTTCATTACAAATATCATACCAATAATCGCTTCCAGATTATTTACCTTCTAACAGAAATTATTCATACTGAAACTATGATGAGTAAAAAGCTAGCAACAGGAATAAAAGAAAAAGTATAAACGAAGGGGAAAAAAAGGAATGCTGACTGAAACATACCAGCTCCTTTTGCAGCAGCACCTTGAATGAGAGTGAGACCCACCATCAAAGGATTAGCAGATACCCCATAACCATAACCCTCCACATAAGAAACTTCTGTCACATTTAAATCCTCAAAACCGTATACCCATCTAACAGTTAAAAGAAGGACAACGAAACCGAAAATCCGAGAAGACCTCATGATTCCACTTCTCTCAGAAGCCCTCTCACTTCTCAGTTCCACTAAAAATTACATACATTTGGGAAAATACAACAGCCCAACTGAGTTTTAAGCAATGGAAAACGATAGAGACAACTGCCCAAGAGAATTAAGTTCCAAAAAATGAACTCTTATTAAAGATGTAGACAGTAATGAAAACCAACAGAGATTTCTCTCCTGGTTCCTTCTATTGAGCTAAAAATAGTAGGCCATGTAAAAAGGGAAGCGAGTGATTCTTTCAAGTACGGAATCAACCGACCGAGAGAGAACGGAAGGTAATAGAGATCTTCAAGAAAATATTGGCATTTGCTGAACGACGACGTTGTCGTGTTTTGAGATTTTTCCCTCTCTCTTCCTCTGTCTCGGTGTCTCCCTCTCTGTCTCAGAGGCTCGAACACACGTTTCGAACCGAGTGATGATTCGATGGGCGCACTCTCACTGTGTAAACCATGAACATCCCCGAGCACACCTCACCATCACTCGTTGGTTTGAAAATTTGTAACGTTTTGTGTATTACAACCAATAAGAAATAAACACGTAGGAGAATCCGATGAGAGCGTGCTCATTAGATCACCACTCTTAAAAAAACTTTTTTTTACCTATAAAAGAAAAATAGTTTGGTGCGATTTTGGTTTTGGAATCTGCTTTCCTTTTCTTTCCCTCTCTTTTCTGCGGGGATGAATCATGAATGATAAAATTGATAAACGAACGGAATCCTCGTGAGTCGTGGCTCACAGCTGTTTCACTTGTTATAATCATAAATGCTTCGAGATTACCATCTTTCATCTTTACTCCCCAAATTTTTTTCCTTTTCGGCTGTGACATGGGCTTAGTAGGTGTTTGGCATCCAACATCGCACCGCTTGTAAAAATGGTCGAAGGCATATGGATTGTTTGGCACTGGTAGTGTCATATAGGCATTTTCTGAAAAATAAAAAATAGCACTGGTTTGGTTTTGTTTAGTATCGGCGCTAGCAGTACCGTTTTCAATATGATCTATAGAGTTCGGTTTCAGTCGGGGCAAAGCCCGTTC
Organism: Nelumbo nucifera; assembly: GCF_055504915.1. NCBI lineage: Eukaryota > Viridiplantae > Streptophyta > Magnoliopsida > Proteales > Nelumbonaceae > Nelumbo > Nelumbo nucifera. The sequence goes on from NC_142652.1 coordinate 67,122,229, forward strand.
CAACAGCCTTTACAGCCTTGCATTGGGAATATCTCCGTAGTTATGTGATTTATTTCATGGGAGATATTCCCAATGCAAGATTGCAAGGGGCTGCTCGAAGAACTTGCCCCGATAGAAGTCGAACTCTGATTTATATTATCGAACACCCAAGATGATGCCACATCGTTGCACCATTGGCAGGAATATGTTGTTTTCTCATAAAACATTAAATATGGCATTGCTCCAAACCACACTTTCCCAATTTCCAAGGCATGGTTTAGAGCAACATTTTTTTCTAGAAAAATAGTACCAAACAAGAGAACTTCGGATCTCTTACCCATGCTTACCCACAATACACTATCCCCTGTGAATTGGGAACATCTCCCCTTGCATAATACTATGTAGAAGATGAGATGTTCTCCATGTGTGGCTGTGATAAACGTGAACAAAGTTCTCGTGGGTAGGAGATCCGGACTCAAACAAAAGGGCATTATTTTGAAGCACCGCTTTCTCTGATGTAGCACCTATGTGGCATTGCTTTCTCAAAAAACGACATCAATGCCAAACACCCGCTTAAACAATAGAAAGACTATATAATGGTAGAAATAAATGATACCGGAAAATCAACAGGTATCATAAACTTCTCCACAAGCTTGTTGTTCAGTGTTTTTAACAATGACTAAACAAAATTGAAATTACTCATTTCGTTGCATCTATGTGTGAGTTAATATGCTTACTCAAAAAATAAATAAATGTGGGAGCTCATATGATTTTCACCAATCTCAATCTCATCCATTCAAATAATATTTTGGGAAAATTGTCTATTAGTACCTTGTATTTTAGGTTTACTACCACTTTGGTCCCCAAACTTTAAAATGCAACATAATCAATCCAGTACCTATAATTAAGTGGAATTTCAAAAGACACAAATGTCCTTCAAATGTCATCTAATTCTCTTTATCAACTATCTAGACTTTGATAAAAAAAATGAGCGGTCCTCAATCCTTGTCTCTTCTATTCAAGAAAATTGGGGTCATGTTTTAGTGGGCATGGATTTGGGACTGTTCATTTTTTATCAACGTTTGGATGGTTGATAAAGAAAATTAGATAACACTCGAAGGCATTTGTATCTTTTCAAATGCCACTTAATGGTTGGTTAACGACAAATACTAGATTAACACATTTTAAAAGTTAAGATACTAAATTATCATGTCTTAAAGTTTGGAAACGAAAATGATGGGGAATTTTCCCTAATTTTTTTAATTATATAAAATACAGTTATGTAAAAAGAAATATCAATTAAATAATCGGCACCATCAAAATGGGTTTAGATCTACTACCCGCAAAACTGTTTCCTGGGTATAGATATTAGAATATTTTGTGAATAGCAGATCAGGAGTGCACCAAAATAGCACCTCAAGATGAATTGATTAATTTCAACCACCGAAACAATTTCCCAAGATTTCATTCAATCTGATCCATCCAAACAATGTATCCAATCACCTAAAATATTTGGATTTTGGACCATTAAAATGTCTCATATAGTACTCGTGAATTCATCTCATCCATCTAATAAATGCATGAAAATCTCTAAAAATTTCTAGGCCTTATAAAAGTAATGTATTATGTTTAAATCTAAGATCTATATCATAAAAAAAAATGCCTCCAAAAACAAATGGTTCCATCTAATTTAACCCATATCAATCCAAAGATTTAGGGCTGATGAAGGGAAATTTGGCCCGACCTCGCCATCACTCGACACGTGGCAAAAGCGAACAGCTCGGGGTAACAGAGCGCCCAAAACACACCAAAAGAAAAAGGAGCACGAGCTCCCTACTGGGAGCCCGAGCTCCCTACTAAGAACCCGAGCTCCCTGCTAGGAGCCTGAGCTCGCTACTAAGGACCCGAGCTCCCTACAAGGAGCCCGAGCTCTCTCCTGTGCCATAAACCTCACGAGGCCGTGATCCGAGCTGGCCCATAGAAGCTCGGAGCACTCCCCAAACCGAACTCAAGACTTTGTCCCCCCCGTTACTCCGGCACTTCGCCTCCGAAACGCCAGACTAACCAAGCGTACTATACCTGACACCAAGGATGTCCGTTTCCAAGGGCGGCGCACCTGACTGATTTGGGATCTGACGCTTGACAGCCGCACTTCAAACGGCCTCCTGCCACCGTTGTCACCAGCCGCAGAAACAGTTCCGACAAAAGGAGCAGTGGCGATTCTGCCCGGCCAGAAGGGATGACATCCAAACTGGCAGGAGCTCAGAGATAGTCAGGCCCGATCTGACAGAAGCCTGGAAGTGAGTGCGTGAGGTGGTTATAAAAGGCTCCCTACCTCCCAAGAACAAGGTATGCAAACTTTGCGCTATCTGGTTTATCTTGCCTTTGAAGGATTCTAACTTGAGCTTCGGAGCCTCTACATCGGGTTCTCCCCGGAGCTTCTTCATCTCCCCCGCTTCAGGTCCCCAGTTACTCAATTCAGAGGCAAGGTCGTTGACAGCTAAGACCGGCCGGATTGCGCATCATCAATTGGCGCCGTCTATGGGAAAACGCTTCAAAAAGCCTCCCTCCAAACTCTCATACCCCCTTTTTTCTTCTTCAAAAAACCCAACGCTCATGGCCTCTTCCAACAACGCCGGACGCGGCACAGAAACAAACACCACTGGGGAACAGCTTCAAGTTCCCGTGGTGTGCGTTGGACAGTTCACCATCCCCCTTTCGGTGGATGGAATCCCCAGTTTAAGTGTGCCACAAGCAGTGACGCCCATAAACCTCCCTGCCACAAGCATCCCCTTTCCTCCCCCTATTGAGACAACCTTTACTGAACCGATTGTCGTCCCCCTGGCAGCTAGCCAAAACCGGTTGGACGACCTGATGCAGTGCATGCGGGCAATGCAAGCCCAAATACAATAGTTTCAGCAACACCAGCTTCACCAGCACCAGGTGCTGCACAACATCTCCCAGTATCACTATCAACAGCAGTTCCCCCAACTGCCACTGAACCAACCACTACTTCCACCTCGCCACCCTACTCCGAGGCCGGCCAAGGCCTCCCCGCAGGATGGACGCCCCCACCAAGGCAAGGCCTCCAGGCCCTAGAACCCCCCTAATAGTCAGGCCTCTTCCCCAAGCCGAAGAGAGAAAAAAGTCATCCCCCCCTCGCAGCTCGCAGGCGGGTCGGGCACCTCGCCCGCGAGATCGGCACCTCGGCGCTCCAAGCCCGAGTTCCCACTCGCAAGAAACTGATTCAGCGCACTAGCAACAGCGGACTACCAGCATTCCGGGTCCATCGAGCTCGGCAGCACGGAGGCCAGCAGTGCGGGTACAAGGCCCACTCAACAGCGAAGGTGCCGACGAAGTCGCCGAACCGCCATCCGTGTCCTATCAGAGCTCAGAGTTAAAGAGACGAGCTCGGACGAGGCAGGAGTCACCCCGATTCTCTCAGTTCCCTCCCCCCTCGCCTCAGAACTCCTGGCGGTCCCCTTGCCCAGAGATTTCAAACTCTCGCCTCTGGACAAGTATGACAGGTCCTTCGACCGCAACGACCACGTTGACGCTTTCCAGTCCCAAATGCACCTCGCCAGGGCCAGCGAATCATGCATGTGCGTGGCCTTCACCACCACCCTCCGGGAGGTAGCCCGCACTTGGTACAGGAACCTGGCCCCCGGGTCGATAAAGTGTTGGGCTCAGTTCGTGCAGGTCTTCACCGCACACTTTGTCACCAGCAAACGGTGCCCCAGAGCAGAGGAAAGCATCTTCGGAGTAGTGCAAAGGGAAGGAGAATCCATACGGGGCTACATCAAGCGATTCAACGAAACATGCTTGTAGATACCACGGTTAGACCCCGCGGTGCAGCACGCGGCGGCAAAAAGAGGGGTAACGCACAAAGAATTCAAATGGCACATGGTAGCTAACCAGCCCGCAATCGTGGCCGAATTCCTCAAGCTCGCAAACAAGTTCATGAGGACAGAGGAAGAAATCAACCAACGAACCGAGGGCAGAAACGAGAAAAGAAAGAGGGAAGGCGAGCCCTCTAACCCAGTCGACCGGAAAAACCCGGCCCGAGAGCTGAAGCCAAACCAGTCATTTTGAGCTCCCCTAGCAGTTCGGACGGATTACACGCCACTGAACACAAGGCGGACCGAGATCTTAATGACGATCAAGGACGCCCCATACGTGAAGTGGCCACCCCGCCTAAAGGGAAATCTGAACGAAAGAAATAAGAATTTGTATTGTAGTTTCCATAGAGATCAAGGTCACAGTACCGAGCAATGCAATAATCTCCGGGACGAGATAGAGGGGCTCATCCGTCGCGGATACTTGAGAAACTTAGTCCAGCACAACAATAATAACAATAAGGCAGATCGGCCAGGGGAGCACGAAAAGGATGCCCCCGAATCTAGCAGCAGGCCTACCGAACCATTACAGCGACAGCCTCCGGTGGAGAGGCCAGTTCGGGGAACCATCCATGTAATTGTGGGAGGTTCGGTGGTAGCAGGGTGTACCTCGGCAGTAGCTCGAACTTCAGTTCGTGAAGCGGAACCCTCCAAAGAGACCGAAGACCGAAGAACCAATCTTCTTTACAGAGGACGACGCGCGAGGAGTCCGCTACCCCCACGATGACGCGCTTGTCATTAAACTAAGGATCAACAACTTCGAGGTCAGACGCGTACTCGTAGATTCGGGCAGCTCGGTAGACATCCTCTTTAAATCAGCGTTTGACCAGTTACAGCTATGGAGGAGCGAACTAAAGCCCGCGAACACTCCCCTGGTAGGTTTCAGCGGAGAGGAAGTCAGGTCCCCCGGGAAAATAACAGTACCTGTGGAAGTCGGCACATGGCCTTGAGCGGTTAGGCTCAACCATGACTTCCTGGTGGTCGCGACCCCCTCCCCATACAATGCCATAATAGGGCGGCCGATCACGCATATCCTACGGGCGGTGGTCTCCACCTACTATTTGGCCATGAAGTTCCCTACGGACTTTGGTGTGGGGGTAGCGTGGGGCGACCAGCTCGAGTCCCGCAAGTGTTATGTTGCCGCCCTGAAGGGAAAAACCAAGGCAGCCGACGACCTCGATCTAGAGCGGCATGCGGAGCAAGGCAAGGAACGAGCTTCGCCCACAGAAGAAACAGTCGCAATCCCGACTTCGCCTACGGACCCAGCTCGCACACTCCAGATTGGTTCTTCCATCGAAGAACCCCTACGGACCGAACTGGTGAGTTTTTTATTTCAAAATTTAGATATTTTTGCATGGTCCGCGGCCGATATGCCCGGTATTGACCCTAGCCTTATAACTCACAAACTCAACACTGACCCTATAGTCAAACCCGTTAGACAGAGGAAACGCAACTTAGCCCTAGGGCGTTGGAGGGCGGTCGATGAGGAGGTCGAGAAGCTCCTCGCAGCAGACTTCATAAGGGAGGTCCATTACCCGAGCTGGTTGACCAACCCTGTGTTGGTAAAAAAGGCGAACGACAAGTGGCGCATGTGCGTCGACTACACCGACCTGAACCGAGCTTGCCCGAAAGATTGCTTCCCCCTCCCCAAAATTGACCGCCTAGTGGACGCGACCTCGGGACATGAGTTGCTAAGCTTCCTGGACGCCTACTCAGGCTACAACCAAATCCGGATGGACCAGTCCGATGAGGAAAAAATCAGCTTCATAACCGAGTTCGGGCTGTACTGTTACAAGGTCATGCCCTTCGGATTAAAAAATGCTGGGGCGACCTTCCAAAGACTTGTAAATAGGCTGTTTCGACCCCTGATTGGCACCAAGATAGAGTGCTATGTAGACGACATGGTCGTCAAGACACAGTTTTCACAAGAATTAATACAAGACTTAGATTCTGTCTTCAAATCCTGCGTCAATTTAGCATGAAATTGAACCCCAACAAATGTGTCTTTGGCGTCGCCTCGGGCAAATTCATGGGCTACATCGTCAATTGGCGCGGTATTGAGGCCAACCCGGACAAGATAAAAGCCATCCTAGCTATGAGACCACCTCAGAAAGTAAAAGAAGTTCAGAGGCTAAACGGCCGCATAGCCGCTCTAAGCCGCTTCATGTCCAAGTCAGCAGACCGCTGCCTACCTTTCTTCAAAGCAATCAAAGGCAAAGGGTTCGAGTGGACCCAAGACTGCTAGCTCGCGTTTGACGAGCTAAAAGGTTACCTCGCCAGTGTGCCAACCTTAGCCCGGCCCGAGGAGGGCGAGGTCTTAGAACTGTACCTCTCGGCAAGCGACGAGGTGGTCAGTTCGGTACTAATAAAGGAAGCAGACCGGGCCCAGCGACCCATATATTATGTTAGTAAAATTTTGCAGGGAGCAGAGACAAGGTACCCGCAGATAGAAAAGCTAGCATATGCATTGGTGATAGCAGCTTGGAAACTCCGCCCGTACTTCCAGGCTCACACCGTCATCGTCCTGACCGACAAACCTCTAAGACAAGTTTTACTCAAACCCGAGGTTTCCGATCGACTGACGAAGTGGGCCATCGAACTCAGCGAGTACGATCTCCAGTACAAGCCGAGAATTGCCATTAAGGTCCAAGCCTTGGCAGATTTTATCGCAGAATGCACGTTTAGCCCCGAAGCCCCTGAGCCCGTCAAGCCCGAGGTCCCCAGTTCGGGCGAGCTCGGAGCTCCCAAGCCAATCGGGTCCGAACCCCGTGGAGTAGCAGCCAGCGTAGCATCTCTCCTGGTTAGACCAAGCGCGAACTGGGATGAGGAGCCCTGGATCCTTCACGTAGATGGCTCCTCGAACCAGCAAGGCAGCGGGGCTGGAATAGTGTTACACGGCCCGAGCGGGACAAGGTTGGAATACGCACTACGCTTTGAGTTCACGGCGTCCAACAACGAGGCGGAGTATGAGGCACTGATAGCCGGGCTGAACCTAGCATACAAGGTTGGAGCAAAGCACGTAGTTATCTGCAGTGATTCCCAGCTCGTGGTCAACCAGGTTACGAGCGAATATGAAGCACGCGAGCTCACTATGATTGCATACTTGGCAAAAGTAAAGGAGGCTCTGCTCAACTTTCAGTCACACTTCATCAAGCAAATCCCGAGGTCAAAGAACACTGAGGCCGACGCCCTATCCCGGTTAGTCAGCACGAGTCACAACGCCATGAAAACCGTGTACATAGAGGACTTACCTCGGACCAGCATTCTCAGTGGGGCAGGAGAGGTCGCTCCCGTCACTGAAGCAGAGCCGAGCTGGATCGACCCACTCGCGAGCTTCCTGCTAGACAGAATCCTCCCCGCAGATCGCAACACAGCCAAGAGGGTGCAGCGCCAGACAGCCAAATACGTCATGATAGACGAACGGTTGTACCGACGATCATACACGCTCCCCTACCTACGGTGCTTGCGCCCAACCGAAGCCGAGCTGGTACTCCGCGACACTCATGAAGGCTTGTGCGGCGGACACCTGGGGGGCAGAGCCCTCGCTCAAAGGTGAGGCCATCGACAAGGATACTACTGGCCAACGATGAAGACAGAGGCCATCGAGCTCGTCAGAAAATGCGATAAGTGTTAGAAGCATGCCAATACCACCATCAGCCCGCTGCCGACCTCAAATACCTCACCAGTCCATGGCCCTTCGCCCAATGGGGCATCGACCTTCTGGGGCCATTACCACCAGCGACAGGCGGGAGAAAATTCCTAGTGGTGGCAGTAGATTACTTCACAAAGTGGATAGAAACTGAACCTCTAGCAATAGTTACAGCATGAAACATACAGAACTTCTTTTGGAAGAACATAGTATGTCGCTTCGGGCTACCTCGGGTACTGATCTCCGACAACGGCAAACAGTTCGAGGATATCAAGTTCCAAGAATGGTGCCAAAGTATGGGAATTAGTCAGAACTTCACATCGGTCGCACACCCACAGGCAAATGGCCAAACAGAAGTAATGAACAGAGTCATCCTCCGTGGACTGAAAGCACGACTAGACCGAGCCAAAGGGTTATGGGCAGACGAACTACCAAGTGTTCTATGGGCTCACCGAACCACGGAAAAAACCGCCACAAGAGAGACCCCCTTTAACCTCACCTACGGCACCGAGGCGGTGATCCTGGCGGAAATCGAAGTACCTATGCTGCGACTAGAAGCATATGACGAACAGACAAACGAAGGCGAGTTACGCACCAACCTCGACCTACTGGACGAGATGAGAGACCTCGCGCACATCCGAACTGTGGCCTACCAGCAAAAAGTAGCTCGGTACTATAACGCTAGAGTAAAGAAGAGGAACTTCCGCGTCGGCGACCTGGTTCTCCGTAAGGTCATGGTGCCCGAACCCGGCGTAGGGAAACTTGGACCAAATTGGGAAGGACCCTACAGAGTAAAGAAAGCAATCGGGGGGGCATACGAGCTTGAAACCCTAGAGGGAAAACGAGTACCCCGAGCATGGAACATTGTCAACCTAAAGCGATACTACCTATAGACCGCCAAGTACCCCGAAGCCGAGGTAGAAAACGAACTAGTAGAGGACCGAAATAGTCAGTTCGGCAAAAAACACAGCTCGAAGACAGGACAACCAACACTTGAGCAAAAAGGCCATTTCATTTCAGATAATGAGGTGTACAAAAAAAAATGATGAGCCATTTCATTTTTTACAAGTCCGGGGCTACTTCTTCATTATCAGAAGCCACTTCGACGATACCCGAAGGCCCTACCTCCCCCTCGGAGTCCGGTTCACCATCCGCAGCGTTGGCCATCTCCTGAGTAATACGCGAAGTGGATATGGCACTGATATCGAGCTCGGGGTACGTATTCCAGATCATCCACCGGCTTAGCTTGAAACCCCTCCTGTAGGAGTCCACCATCAGATCATCGAAGTCCGGCGAAGCAATATAATCACTAACAGCTTTCTTCTTCGCATCTTCGATGCCTTGAGAGAAGATCTGAGTCCTCTCCCTTATATCCTCCTGAAGATACTCGACCTAATGCTGTAGGTCCAGCTTCAATTCCGCCATATGTTTCACAACCACTCCCATAGCCTCAGCATCTTTCTGAGACCTCGCTTGCCTAGACCACGCGAGGTGAGCAGCCTCCTCGGCAGCTCGCGCCTGCCTCGAGCTCCTCTCCACCTGGTTCGCCAAGGGGTGAATAGAAGAGTTCACCTATCGAAAGGAAACAAGTGGTCAGAGGAACGAATAGAAGAATAAAAGCCGAAGAACTCTAAAAAAGGGAGATCACTTACCACCATGGCATGGGTAACGGCACGGCAGACCACTTGGTGCAGAGGAAGATCAGTCCACGCCGCGACTTCCTCAGGGAAAATGGCCACCTTACTCCTCTGAAGAGCATGAGTAGGCGACAACACACTCCTAAAGTCCCCCGGGGCCCCCGAGCCTGATGGCCCAGCTCGCGTTTGGGCAGACCCGGAGTAGGCGGGAGCCCCCGTGTGAGTAGTTTCGGCGTAAGGAGCCCCCGCCGGCTCCTGCATAGGAGGAACTATCTCGGGCTCCATAGGCTGATCCTCCGCCGAATAGTCCGGCACCTCGGGCTCCGCACCCCGGGGTAGCTCGGTGCGAGTTCGCTTAGCCACCCGTTTTCTCCTCTTCATGCCCTGGAACAAGTGCCCACCTCGGGTCCCTCGAGAGTCCATCGCACCTGCGAAAAGGAGTTCGGCATCAGTAAAACAAGCAAAAGAAGAGCAAGACAGGATCGCTAGGGGAAGAACCTACCCGAACTCAGGCCAGCAGCAATAAGCTTGGCCTCCGTCAGATACTGTTGACACTTCAGCCCAAGCCGCGCCCATTGACGGAGGCCCTTCACTGTCTCTTTGTCAAGTGTGACGCCAGAGTCGGGAGCGGCCATCCCCCAGCCGGTCTGAAACGGTCACCCCAGCGCACTTCGCACCCCGAAATAGTCCCGCTTCCACGCCTGGACCTTATTAGGGAGTTCGTGTAAGAGCTTGAAGCCAAGGCGAGGAGACAGGTAGTATGCCCGCCTACGCCCAGGAAGGGGACCCGCTTGCTTTTTAAGCATTAAAATAGAAGAAAAAATCTCCAAGTCCAAAGAAAAGTTCTCCTCGCAAAATTGGGAGATCGTCCCCACTAAATACCTAATGGAGTTCGGGTGAAGGTGGCCGACCGTCACACCGAAGTGGTTCAGGACCTCGACAAGAAGAGGATGGAAAGGCAGTCGCAGCCCCACAGCGAGCTGCTCCCGGAATATCACGATCTCATCAGGACCGTGTTCCCAAGGAAAGCTACCCGTAGGGATAAAGTAGGCGAACTCCCCGGGCAAGTTATAGTAGTTTATGAGGGATTGGAGTCCCTCAGGCGTCATGGTCGAAGGTTCAAACTGGTCTGGAGCCCGACCCCGACGAGAGGTGGACGCAAAACTACCCGAGGCCCCTCAACCTATGGGTTCAACCTCTTCCTCAAGATCTACATCAGGCTCGCTAGAACTACCGGGGGATGCAAAACGATTCGTAGAACCTGCATCAGACCCGCTTGGACTGTCTGAGCCATTCGAGCTAGACATCAGGGGGTAGAAGACGGGTTTTAGGAAAAGAACTCACTCGGGAAGACTGGAGTAGACCACGAAAGCTCGAACAAGAGGAACCTGGGACGCGAGCTGAAGAGCCTGGACGCGAACTGAAACTTAGACGCAAGCTCGAGAGGTACAGTAGCGGCGACTGGAGTCCCCCCCCCCCCGCTATTTATATCCACAGCAACCGGAAAACGACGATCCAGATCGAAGCCGATCCAACGGCCCACAATTGCGCTGACCGCACGTCCTCCGAAGTCGAGACGTGACCAGCACACGCCTTTTCGAAACTGACAGGGTGTCAGCACACGTCTCCCCACAGTAAAAGCGGCTGCAGCACGATTCCCGAAATTTGAGAAAACGGCTACCGTCACGTCTCCCAAACGCGCGCCTTTTTGAAAAATCAAACCAAAGTGTGCGTCACCAGTTGAATAAAATTCAAATTACGGGCCAAAATCCTCCCACCTTAGCGCAGGGAGTGGGGGCAATTGATGAAGGGAAATTTGGCCCGACCTCGCCATCACTCGACGCGTGGCAAAAGCGAACAGCTCGGGGCAACAGAGCGCCCAAAACACACCAAAAGAAAAAGGAGCACGAGCTCCCTACTAAGAACCCGAGCTCCCTGCTAGGAGACCGAGCTCCCTGCTAGGAGCCCGAGCTCGCTACTAAGGACCCGAGCTCCCTACAAGGAGCCCGAGCTCTCTCCTGTGCCATAAACCTCACGAGGCCATGACCCAAGCTAGCCCATGGAAGCTCGGAGCACTCTCCAAACTGAACTCAAGACTTTGTCCCCCCCGTTACTCCGGCAGTTCGCCTCCAAAACGCCAGACTAACCAAGCGTACCATACCTGACACCAAGGATGTCTGTTTCCAAGGGCGACGCACCTGACTGATTTGGAATCTGACGCTTGACAGCCGCACTTCAAACGGCCTCCTGCCACCGCCACTTGCCACCATCGTCACCAGCCGCAGAAACGGTTCCGACAAAAGGAGCAGTGGCGGTTCTGCCTAGCCAGAAGGGATGACATCCAAACTGGCAGGAGCTCAGAGATAGTCAGGCCCGATCTGACAGAAGCCTGGAAGTGAGTGCGCGAGGTGGTTATAAAAGGCTCCCTACCTCCCAAGAACAAGGTATGCAAACTTTGCGCTATCTGGTTTATCTTGCCTTTGAAGGATTCTAACTTGAGCTTCGGAGCCTCTACACCGGGTTCTCCTCGGAGCTTCTTCATCTCCCCCGTTTCAGGTCCCCAATTACTCAATTCAGAGGCAAGGTCGTTGACAGCTAAGACCGACCGAATTGCGCATCATCAAGGGCATTAAAGGGGACTCCTAGAGTAGTGAATTAGTATCACCACTCGAAATTGATGTATTGGTATTTTAGCTATAATTCAACATATTCCTCCATTAAGTTGATGCATCATTCATTCATTCGAATGATTTTTTTTTGATAGATTTTTTTTTTATGATACACCATTTACATTACCTTTTTTTTTTAATTTATGCATTAATTGAATGGTTGGTTGAGATCAGTTGAAATATGGGTACACACTCGTGATTAATTCATTACTTTCAATAGATCATTTTGATAACATAGATTCTTGGATTTGTTTATTTAGATTTCCCAAATTAATTGATATCCCATTACATCACTTGGATGGCTGAGATTAATTCATTGATCTTAACAGATAATTTTAATGAGTCTGGATCTGCTCCTCACAAAGCACATCTCACACAGATTTCACAGCATGTTCTGGCCACACATGGGGAGATGTTCCCAATACACGGTGGGATGTAGATCTGAAATGGATGTGAGGAGCAGATCCTAAATCGATTCTAATGATCTAAATCTTTGGATTGATTTGGTACATCAGTGGACCATAATTTGGTATTGAACTTAGGCTCTGTTTAGAAGGAGTGCAAATATAAATTTGTACATGCAAAAACTTATATTTTGTATTTCTACACCTGTATTTGCATTGTATATCTTTGTATTTGTACTCTTCCCGAATTGAGGTTAATGCTCAATTGCTCAGTTTGAAAAGAGTATAAATACAAATATGTACATTTCAACTACATACAAAATATAAGGTTTTTCACTCTACCTATTTGTATTTGTAGTCCTTCCAAACTGAGCCTTATTTGCACCAAATATATTTGTATTTGTCCTTAGGCTCAGTTTGGAAGGAGTACAAATACAAATATTACAGTGCAAAACCTTGCATTTTGTATGTATTTGTACTTAAGTTCAATTTGGAAGGAGTACAAATACATACAAAATAATACAAAATGCAAGGTTTTGCATTGTACATATTTATATTTGTACTCCTTCTGAAGGCTCAGTTTGGAAAGAGTACAAATGCAAATATATATAGTACAAGTACATACAAAGTAATACAAAACATAAGGTTTTGCACTCTGCATATTTGCAAAACCTTATGTTTTGTATTATTTTGTATGTATTTGTACTATACACATTTGCATTTCTACCCCTTCCAAACTGAGCCTAAAGGAAAAATATCACTTGATTGATTATTGGGAAACCACATTAATAGACCATATTTTTAATTTCATCTGTTATTCCATTTCCATGGCCTAAATTAGTTGAAACCTTGCACATCACTTGGAATTTTAAGATGAGTTGATTGGTTTTTAAGTATATATATTTGATAATTTAATACTACTCATACTAAAATAGGACCACCATTGTACAATATGTCTATTATGAATGAGGGTAGACCTAGTCTTAAGCTATGTTTGGGAGTGCTCATTTAAAAAATGAGTTCTTATATATTGAATAAGTGCTTAAAAAGAAGTATTTTATTCTAATAAGCACTTATGAGTGTTTGAGGTAATATAAATATTTTTAAAATGACATGGTGGGCCAAGATAGGCCAGAAAGGAAATAAACACTTATTGAATAAGCACTTAAAAATAAGCTCAAAATTTTGCCTTCTCAAATAAATACAAATAAGTGATTATTGGTGTGATCCCAGCTCAAAATAAATGCTTATTCGAATAAGAATTTATGCTTAAGCAACTCCCAAATTTGGTTCCAACCTAGATGGCTAAACCATATAGAGTGTGTACGTCGTAACTCCAAACGTAAGGTATTATCGAGTGATGAATCAAACTAGAAAACTTGCATTCCACAATAGATTTAAAAGCATGAAGCCAATTTTTCATACTTCGTACTTTTGGCCCGTGTGTGCATCAACTACATGTACGTGTAGTATTTAAATCCCCATCACATGTCAAGGTACATCAATTTATTCAATAAAACATATGGCATGTTGTAACTAGGGGTGGATTCGAGCTGAGCCATGCCAAATAGTATGAGGTTCGAACTCGAACTTGATTCGAGTTAGAACCTTGAGTTCGAGCTCGGTTCTGATAAAAAACTTGTAAGCTCGAGCTCGATTTGAAAAAAAAATGCTTTATAAAAATAAAAAACTATATAATTTTTTATTTGATATTAAAAATTAAGAACTAATATATATATATATATATATATATATATATATATATATATATATATATATATATATATATTTGAGATCAGTTCGCGAGTCTCACAAGCCGAGCTCTATTAGGCTCGAGCTCGGCTCATTTATTAATCGAGGGCTCGAGCTTGATTGAAACCGTGCCAAGCCAAGCTTTTCATGAATTGAGCTCGAGTAGTTCATGAAGAGCTCGGTTCGTAGGCACCCCTAATTGTAACATATATAAATGATAGATTGCATTTGAATGTATTTAATAATGTGTATACCCTGTGGCAACATATATAAATGGCCTGCATCATTTGAATGTATTTTTTTTTTATAAAACCTGGAGGTGCTACACAAGACGAGGGTAGCACATCTCCACAAATCATTCCAACAAATAAACTCCCACACGAGATTACAAAAAATTAAGGGAAACAAAACCACTATCAAAGGAATAAGCTTCATTTGCAAGGTAGTTAGCCACTTGATTAGCTTCCCGATATACATGTCTATACCAAGCTCCCTATTCGAGTTGCTCCGTCATCTATAAGCAGTCCTGCACTACGAGACATGAAATAATAAGCTTCAAGTCCCCTTCTATTATAATAGAAAAATCTCTGAAATTTGAAATCAAATTATGGCCTCCCACGCAATCCATGCTTTAGCAGAATTAATTAGAGGTAAACATTCGGTTTATTCGATTAAAAACCGAATGAATAAATCAAATTTCTAAAAACTGAATTCGGTTTTTTCATTTAATTGGGTTGTGGGTTTTGAATTCAAATGGTTCAATTAAAGATAGTTGTGCTAGTATTGGTTGCCTACAATTGTTAGAGAAAGTTTTTCTTTTTATTTTTAAGGCTTAAAGCAATTGTTAGAGAATGTTATGCGATTACACCCAGTTTTAGTTGTTGTTTGTTATTAATAATGTTTAAAGGTTTCCTAGTTTTCTTGCAAGTTATGTTATATTTTATATATAAAATAATTAATTTGATAGATAATATATGAGATCATTTTAGTTTAAAGATATTTGATTTATTATTATATAAATAATTTACTATTTTACTATCATTTTTATGTCAGTATAATCGGGTTTATTGGGTCAGACTTGATTATTAATTGGAACAATTCTGGGTTTATAATTTTGTCCCGATTAACAATCGGGTTGGGAGTAGGACACCTGTCTCAAGTTCTCAACCCATTGACATCCCTTGGTCCGACCCGAATAATGGCATAGCCCGGACTCCGGATCCTTTTTATCACGAGTTAGTATCATACTTTTTTTTTTTTTCCTTTTTTGATAGGAAAAATGTAGTTCATGCAGTTATATATTATTACTATTTAATAAAGCCTAAAGGAATGTAAAAATTAAAAAAAAAAGCTATAATTGGTGGTACCTTATTACAGCCTTTGGCATACTCCTTGACGATTCAACCGATTCAACAATTCAAGAGAGTGGGGTGGGCTATTCATTACAGTACAAAGCAATATCACTTTCCGCTCAAGGCCCCTGTACGAGAGATGAACAGCATGATTTCCTTCAACCATTCATTATCTCCTCCTCGATACAACTCCTTTTCACAATTAAAGCCTATTTCCATGGCGATGCTTCTTCCCCCTGACTGGTACAGAATTGGTAGAAACGTCACAATTTAAAACACCATCACCCCTTTGACACTGAACGCTTACGGCCTAGGCCCAGACAAGAGAGAAAAAGTGAACTCTTTCCACTTTCCCGTAAGAGATAATGCCACAGTAATTCTCGTTTTCAGTTCCTTATCCCACCGACAAACTGATGCTACTAGGTGTCAATGGACCGGTTTTGAATTGGACCCCATCCAGTCCAAAATCGATTTAGATGGATTAGGCGGACAAATAAAACATATTAGATTGGACCAATCTGGTTCCAAATATTTATTAGATTGGAGAGGATCTGGTTCATCCATAACAAATTTATATTAGATTGGGTTGGATTAAGCCAATATCTGGTCCATTGATATAACATAAGAATATATGTATCAATGGATCGGGTTTGGATTGAAACCAATCTAAATCAAAATAAATTTGAACATATTGGATGGTCCAGACATTGAATTGGACCAGTCCAAATTTGTCCAAAACATTCATTGGATTAAATTGGACCTGGTCCATTTATAAAAGACTCACATTGGACTGGATTGGATTGGACCAAATCCAATCCAATTGACACCCCTAGATGCTAGTGAATTTCCTTAGGATAAATAATATACTTACTTTTCTACCATAATTATAATTAATAATTAACTGAAAATATAAAAAGAAAAAACACTTAGTTAGAGCACAGAACATGTTGGGTTGGTTTTCCTAACTATAAATTAAGTCACCTTGCTTTGGTTGCAGAAGTTCTTTTGATTATTTTACATTAATCTCTTTACTTTGTTCTTGAAAATTATATCTGAACTTTAATTGGATTTGTTGGCATCTCTTTGTATCAATCTCTTGAATGAATGAAATATGATTTAAGCTTTCAAATAAAAATAAATAAATTAACGCTACCTTTGAAGTGGCAGTCTGGACTGGAATTGTTTAGGAAATTGGAAGAGGGGCGGGCAATAGGAACTTTTACATCTGTGTAACCGTGGTCACAGCAAGTTCTGCAACCTCTTAATAAAACACAACATTGTCATTATTATTAGGGTAACCGAATTTTACTTTGGGCCTAGTTTCATTTTGGTATATCTAAATTTTAAAACTTGACAATCTAGTATCTGAATTTTCAAAACATCTGAGTTAATTAAGTCCAAAATTGTTAACCGTTGTTAAATGGCATGTAAAAATATATAAATGCCCTTCAAGTATTATCTAATTTTCTTTATCAACCATCCAAATGTCCTTTGGATTGTTTATTATTATTTTAGTTCAATCTTGATTTTTGAGAAAAAAAATAATGACGAATAGTATTGTTTTATTTTCAAAAGTAATTTTGATATTTTTAAAAGTTTTAAATCACATATAACACAGATAACTAACGGCATACTGCTAATAATAGAAGTTTTGGGAGTTTAGGTACGACATCGACACGATTTAAAATTCAGATACCAAAGTAAAATTAAGCCTTAAGTATAAGGTACTCATATGTAATTTGTCCTTTTTTTATTACTTTAAAATTTTAAAAGGGAGGAAATGCTCATTTTCACAACACAAGATGAAAGGGTCACGTCTTGTATGTTGGGGAGAATTTTAAATCTGCCACAGACATGGTTTTGTTATAATTTGGAAGGATCATTCCCTCTTTTAAAAGAAACGAGAGCTACAGGGATCCCTAAAACCATAAAACCAAAACGTAGGACCATTTGCATGTTTATGTTCTGTTGAAAAGCATGGACTCAATGCGCAATATTTCATTGGGACCCTCCATGCAACATCTGCTCTGACTTAGGTATTTGGATTCCAAGAGGGACATTTTTTTCTCTCGAATTCCCCAAAACAAGGTGCCCAGCTAACTTGCTAGTAGCCTCCTAACCTAAGTAGTTGTAGGGTCTCTTTCTCTCTCCGCAAGAGAGGTTTGGGATAGATTCCTCCCTTCACAGGGGAGCAATCCCAATATAACAACCATACATGTAGCAAGGTAGGGGTGCAAAGGGAAACCGGATTCAAAACTCCTTGTCCCTGCTACTTTTTTTATGATTAAAAAAAAATTGTGGGAAACAAAATGTTCTCTCAGATATAACTGAAGGGTGACATACATATTAAGAATGAAGGAAATGAACTAAACCATTAACCAACCCAAACCCCAAATTAACAAAATATATAAGAAAATAAAAAATTAATAAAGAAAGAGGAGAACTTGGTGTGCGGGCCTCTGACATTTTTCTTGATTTCAGAATCTTGGTGTGTGGCTTTGCCCTCTCACCTCGGATTCACCAATTGGCAAGATTATCTGATTGCGATTTTGGTTCGAGACACCTCGCATCGGACAACATCAATTCTCTTGTTGGAGGAATTAATATGCTCTATCAATTGCTAAAGATTATTTCAGAAAATAAAATTGAGACATTTGTGAAATTACATAGTTAGGAAGAGAGAATCACAAAACAAATGTTCCGATAATTTCACTAGTCAGCAACACTTTGTCTATACTGAAATACTACCAGAAAAACACAATCTCTATTGAAGTTTTTTTTTTTTTTGAAAAATCCCTGTAGGCTAATCCATTCGACATCAACTTTCAGTTACATCTGAGTGATAAACATCCAATAGAAAATCTGGCACAAAAGACCAAGTTTTAGAGGATGAGCAAGACAGCGCAAATGTAGCCAATTTATGAGCTGACTTGTTACAAGATCTAGGAACATATGTAATTGAACAGTTAGGAAGGTGGTTTAACAGATCCCTGCAAGAAGAGATGAGCACCATAATGCTCCAAGGAGGATTTGGATTAACCTCCAATAGGGAATCAACTAGTACTTTAGCATCACCTTCAAATGTGATTGTGTAAATCTAATTGTATGGCAAGATTAATGCCTTCAAGAAGGGTCAAAGCTTCAGTAGCTAAAGCTGAATGAGCAACAATTGGAATAGACCGAGAAACCACTAAGGCTCCTCTATCATCATGAACAATTAGGGCACATTCTTTTTTTTTTTGGATTTTGAGAGGAGGGAAAGTTGGTCAATGGGATTTTGATTCCCATTGACCAAGAAACCCATGTTCATTTAATGAAAGTTTATTTTCTTGGGTATCACTTACCATCTTCTAGATGGGTAAATTAACTTTCCCATATAGGGGAAAGTTGCCAATACTTAAATGGGACAAAAATGTCCCTTTTAATGATGGAATTTTTATGGCTAAGATTGTCATTGCCTTATTTACATGGGAAATAAAATAACATGGGTATGCACTTACCCAAATAAGTCTTTTATGGGGAACACTTGCCTAAGTAAGTGCATTTACTCGGGTAAATGACTTATCGAAAAATGAACGGGGCATTAGACTAATACCAGAATTGGTGTTCGAAGTGGCACCATCAAAGTTTAGCTTCAACCTTCCAGCACAAGGTCTTTCCCAGTGGATTTGATGTGAAGGAACCGATGGAAGTTAAGGACTGAATTTTGAGAGCTGATTACCATATAAACACTAGCTATGAAAAAGCGAACTCGCTTTGCTAATGATCATTTTAGGACTCCACTTATTTTGGTTAAAAATTAAATCATTTTGAGCCTTCCAAATGGACCACAAAATTGAAATACACCTCCACACTAAGTGATTGAATGAAGCATGAGTATCATTTAGGCCTTGTTTGATGATTAAGTACTTGTTAAAGGAAATATTTGAACTTCTTAGAATTACTTATTTTAACAACCACTCAAGGTTGTTTGGTAACCCACTTTTCAAATCACTTATTATGTTTTTAAGCGCTTATTGGGATGGGGGTGTTTGGTAAGTTATTTTCCTCATAAGTGTTTATATTGACACAAATGACAATTTTAGCCCTCACTTCACTCATACATATATACAATACTTTTCACATATTATGCTATACATTTTAATTGAGAGTCCATGTGGAACCACACGTGAATCGTCATGTGGACCCAATAATAATAATAATAATAAATAATAAATAATCATAATAATAATAATAAATAATTATTATAAATAATCCTAATAAATAATAAATACTCCGGCCTCCCTCTCCATCTCATACTTCTTCCTTTTCTTCTTCAGAACCCCCCCGAAATCCGCTATTCATCATCTTCCTCATGACACAAAACCAACGGCAGCGGTGAATCCATTCCGATCTCCACCTCCAATCTCTCATCTCTCTTTTTTCTCCCACACCATCTCTCTTTCTTCTTTCTTCTTTCTTTTTCTTCTTCTTCTTCTCCTTAGTCTTCACTATTTCCCTTTCCATGTTCATCATCATCGTTGCAACGGCAGGTTCAAACTAGCAACAGTGGTGAATGGCAGCGTTGAACAGGACCGATGACTAAGGAAAAAAAAACAGATATGCGATGCTAGAGTTCGATCTCTGTGGCAAGGCTGAGGACTGAGGAAGAAAAAACAGGAACGGTGAGATCTACGAAATTATTAGGAACTGATTCAAGTGTAGATCTGCGAAAACCTAGAAAAAACTAACCTCTTGTTGCTAGTTAGTTCAAATGTCGATCTGTGAAAAAACAAACAGTTCAAGTGTAGATCTACAAAGAACAAGGAATTCAAGTTAGAAAAAAAAAACAAAAAAAAAATGATTAAATGAGAAAAAAACTTTAGAAAATAGAAGAAAGTGGCCAAATGACAGATCCGCCAACCACTTTTCCTCACCACCGATCGTCGTCGGTGGACTTGCAACTGGTGCGTTGTTACCTGGGTTTGATGTTCGAATGAATGGAGGAGGAGGTATAACCCTTGCAAGGGTATTTTAGGCATTAGAAGAAAATATTAGGGACTAGTTCGTCCCATTTTTTGGAGAAGTACTTCTTTAAGAAGTATTTAAAAAAATCCAACTTGAAGTCAGTTTTTTAAAGTACATCTTTAAAAAAAGTACTTCTTCCTCACTTTTTTACTAAACACACAAAACCACTTAATGTATTACCCCAGTTCTTAAAAGAAGTATTTCTTTTAAGTATTTTCAAACGCTACCTTAACCAATTCCAATAAACGAGCCAGTCTAACAAAGTTGTATTTGAATAATCAGCAATACGGATCCCCAACTCGGGTCTGAACCATACCAATGTTGCAGTTGGACAGTAAATAAAAATGTGCTCAATAGTTTTATCCTCACAACAATAGAAAGGACAAGTGGCTTCAATATGTTTAAATGCTCTCTTCAGCCTTGTTCTAGAGGGAAGCATATTGTGAATGGCTCGCCAAATAAATATTTGGAATTTGGGAACAATACCCTTCAGACTCTATAAGTCTCTCCAAGAGAAATTATCAACTACAAGATGTGCCTGGGAACAATTTGGCTGAGAAGATGCTAAAAGATATTTGTTGAAGCAGTAGTATATCGGCCCTGTAGAGTGAATCCGTATTAATTTTTCCTGCATACACTTATTTCTTGTGTTGTATGGGCATCATATAAAGAGTTAATTACTCTTTGTTTCCAAGTCATGTTGTCATGATTAATCAGTTCAGCAACTTTAAGGGTGTGAGATGGAGGAGACGAGTTCTAATTTTGAAGATCCAAGGGTAACCAAGGATCGTGTACCATATCAACATCCCACCTATTCCCATAAGCCAATAACAACCCTTTCTGAGGACCTCCTTACACTTAAAGCATACCATTACCCTTAGAAGTAAGAAATCTCCAATCAAGTTTAACAATCAGAGCTTGGTTCTTAAGAAAAGCATTGTGGATTATTCCCAAACCACCAAGGTCCTTAGAAGTTAGAAAGAGATCCCAAGATTTGAGGTACAACCCCGAATTTTCGGAATGAGTCCACCAAAAATTCCTACAAACATTGTTCAAGGCTGTAGATGTGGATTTGGGAAGAAGGAAAATTAAATTTGCATAATGGATTGAAGTGTGGATTTGATGAGGACTGTTCTTCCAGCATGGAATGGAATAATAATGTTTGCTTCTTCAAACCTAAAAGTTGTTTTTAGTTTATCCACCAAATATTGCCGTTCTTGGACCTTCGAATGACCCAAAAAGAGGGGGCCTCCCAGATATTTCTCATTAGCACTTATAAATCTAACTCCAATACGGCGGGCTATGCTATTTCTGAGTTGGTGGTGAGTGTTTGGGATGAAGTAAATTGTAGACTTTTGAAAATTCACTTATTGGCTGACCATTTGCAAAACAGATGTAGTATTTCTAAAATTCGAGAAACTTCTCTGTTGTTACATCTGCCAAAAATAATGAGGTCATCAGAAAACATAAGATGTGAAAGCCGCACACCAAAATTTCCAAATTTGAAGCCATGAATCAACCCTTGCTACATTCAAGAAAGAATTTCAATGAAGAGATAGGGTGAAAGGGGACATCCCTATCTCAATCCTCTATAAGGATTGAAAGAAACACCTAGCTTTCCATTGCAAAGAATTGAGCAATTTGTAGTAGATAAACAACAGTAAATTAAGTGGCAAAAACCATTAGAGAATCCACAGTGATGAAGCACTCTTAAAACGACTATCGTAGTAGGCCTTCGAAAGGTCAAGTTTAAGTTTAAGAAAGAAAGCACTATTATGACCTTATAATAATATCTTCATTATTGAGTGTATTACTTCTTAAGAGATAATGGTGTTATCTGTAATATTCCTCCTCGATGTAAAAGCACTTTGCACCGGGGAAATCAGACTTGGGAGGATGGCCTTCAAACGATTGGTAAGAATTTTAGTGATAATTTTGTACAATTCATTGCTCAAACCAATCGGTCGAAGGTCCTTTGGAGTTTCAATGGAATCAATCTTAGGGATTAAACAGAGAAAGGAATAATTAACCTAAGCTATGGATTCAGGATTTTTTAAGACCTACTGAACCCAACATGTAATGTCAGCAGCCCCCATGATGAGAGACTACCCCTTTTGAAGAACAGTCACATGCATACCATCTGGGCCGGGAGCTTTCCAGGGACCAATATTGGATAAAACTGTTTTGACCTTAGCTTCAGTGGACGTTGTCCTGTTCTCACATATGATAAGCCATATCTAGAAGTGAGCATTGAAAATTGATAGCCATGTGCAAGTAGTGCCCACCTGTTCCCCAAAGTCCCCAGATGGCTTGGACCAACATTGAGCAATGCCTCTTTTCTTTTGGAATCCAACGATAAACCAGACTTAATAGTATGGGCCCTGGGGCTGCAAATCAATGGAATTAGTCGAATCGAATCTGAATCTGATATACCCACATATAAATTTGATTGATGAATCTCATCAGTCGTATTATATATAATAATAAAATAACACTAAAAATAATTCTTTTATTATTGTATTTTAAGATGAGTTGAAACCTCATATTAATAATAATATTAACATATTAAAAGTTTGTAACTTGAGAGGAAGTTGAAACCTCCTCTCTCTTCCTTTCATGCATATTGCATACTCTATATTAGGGTTTTTAAAACCAACCTGTACAACCCGGTTAGAGGTCTGGTTCTTAGGTTGAATGGTCCGATTGTTAAATCAAATAAATGGCCCGTTCTAAAAAAAAATAAAAATAAAATCGGCTAAACCATTAAATGGTTCGACAGCCCGAATCAACGATTTTAGGGGAGATAATGATTCTGAAATAAAATGGAACTAGTCATCTGACCGGTTCTCAGTTTTTCCAATCCAGCCATTCAATCCGGTCGGATTTTGAAAACCATTCTCTATATACTGTGCTATGAGCTATAGCTCGAAGGTTGGATCTTAAAACTGGTGGCAAATAATTCTGTGGGTAGTGTGGGATCCACTATCCAGACCCACTCATCGATGGGTTCTAGTCCCCACTTCCCAGATCCTATCTGGCCCATACCATGTATTCAATCTCGTATAAATTCTTCTATTATTGCGTAAAAAGAGAAGAGGAAAAGAAGGCTTGATCCATCACTATTCACTGGTATCCACTCAAACCAGTGTTGACAATAGCCCCATGATAGGGTCATTATCATGAATAATGTCTGTTAAATCAGAAAGCTGGACAAATTGTTTCATTCACAGATGCACTTTGTCATGGGTGAGCGTTGAGAAGATAGATCCAGCCCACATCCCATCATCCATCTCTAATGCTAATGGTTGGTACCTCTCTGCTTTACTTAACATATTTCCTATTTCTGTTACTGAATTTGTGTCCTACACATTTTCACAAGCAACCAAGACCTCTCCACCCGATAAAAAAAGAGAAAAAAATTACATACACATATTATTATTTTTTTTATTGATAAAAGCAAACAATCCATCAGATCGAAGGAAGATAAGCCATTCTTGCAATTTAATCATCAAAGATGATTTGGTTTTGTTCTATGAATCTATATTTTACTATTTATTGGAGGGGTGGGGATGTTTGGTATAGTCTGTGTTGTGTTGTTTTCGGATTGATTAATATAAATTTGTAATGGTATATGAATATCATTTTAACTAGAAAAATGCATGTATGAGAAACATCTAATTTAACATTTTAAGTAGAAATAACATTTGTATTAATCAACTCAAATTATTTTTAAAATAAATAATTCAAATAAAAAAATCTTTTACACAAATTTGTATTGATCAGTCCAAAATACAATATAAATCGCTCAATTTTGTTTTATTATTTGGAATATTGAAAGGTTTGGAGAAATTCTCTCTCTCTCTCTCTCTCTCTCTCTGCCTGCTAAAGATAAGAGGCGAATATCCAACTTTTCATACGTTAATATCACGTACCCAATTTGAGGCATATGTATATTTAAGGCTCAGTTTAGAAAGAATACAAATGCAAATATATACAATACAAATACATATAAAATATAAGGTTTTGCACTGTACGTATATGCATTTATACTCCTTCCAAACTGAGCCTAAGTATCCATCAACACATGCTCTCGGTTTAGTCTGCATCTCTCCAAATTCACATCCAAATCAATATATAAATACAATGTTTTAAAAAGCCAAAGGCACAATTAAGGAATAATGGCATTTTGTCATGAAGATGCAAAGCGTAAGCATCAAGGTATCATAGCAAGGCACAATCAAGCAATCAGAAACTAATAATAGAAGTATTATATAATGGCACGATTAGACACATTATAAAAATATAAAGAAATCATTAACAAGAAAAATATAAATTAAGATACAACCATATTCTTTTTGTTTATCTTTTCATTTGGTGTTTATTTGTTTTATGATGACCCGAATTAATGACGAGTTGACGACCCTCCATATACGAGTTTAGCTTAAAAATATGAAAACTAAAATTATATTTTCATATCAAACAAAAAAAGAAGAGAAAAAAAAAATATTTATCAAATGCTCATTCTACATACTTACTTTATTAGAGAAACGAAGAAACTAAGAAAATGCTAATAACCAAATGAGTTGATTAGTGCAAGTCAGGGACCTCTTATACCTATAATCATAGCCTTTAGACTAGACGACATGGTGGTAGGGTCTTTTCACAGGTTCAACCAATGTTTTAAAAATCAATCCGAACTCAGAATCATTTTGGACACCAGTTTCTGAGTCAGTGATTCGACCGTAGGATTTGAATGGATGGCCATTTTAATTAAAAAATAAAACGGTGAAAACCATTATTCGAGTTGAATGAATTGGTGATTCAACCACCCAGATCAATAGATCATTGACCAAATCAATGATTTTGGCCCCAAAACAGATTAAGTGTAAAATGAAACCAATTGTTTAAATAGTTCCTGGGCCAAACGGTCTGACCCTCAATTAGGTCTGATTCAACTATGTCATTAGGATCTATATAGCTTCATAGAACATGTTTTGTTTTTATTGATAATGTTTTACAACAAATTAATTGTTTATAATTATTTTATGAATATATATAGAACCATTAAAAATGTGGAGCTATTGCTTTGGCTTATTTATCATTTCTTAGACTAAAATTAAAGAATCTATGAATATTGTATAAGAGAGAAGAATCTTTGCTGCCTAAATTAAAGAAGCAGCTCATACCGATCACATGGACTACTTAAAATAAAAGAGACATGGTTCAATTGGTCAACTAAGGATATTGTTATTATAATAAATAACTAGTAAGCCTTCATGTGAGCACTTGGGTCCTCATAAGGCCATAAATTCTCACATGATAATGCACCCAGGTTGTCATTATTCTTTTCGTTTTATATTTAAAGCACCAACACCTGTAGGTGATGTAGTTTTATGGAAAAGGGGGAAAACGTGTTACGTTTATTTGGGCTTAGTAGGGGTTCACCATGTGTAGACTAAATTAGCTAATTCAGGGTTTTAAAAATCGATTTAGAATCGGAACCATTCTGGTTATCAGTTTTTAGATCGATAGTTGGAATGTCTGGTTTAAATGAATAATTCGCTTTAACAAAAAAATAAAAATAAATAAAATAAAAAATATTTAAAAATCATTGAATGGGTAGATAATTTGACCATCCAGGTCAATAAATTGTTGACTAATTTAACGATTTTTTTGCCAGAAACCAGGCTTTGGATAAACAGAACCGATAACTTAAACAAATCCCGGGCCAAACAGTCTGGCCATTCGGGAAAATACCTTCCCCTTTGCATAGCAATTTTAACCCTTATTTTTTTTGTTTATTTGTTTGATTTTTTTGAGAATGTTTGAATAATTATTTAAAGCTACCTTCATTCAAGGTTTTAATTAAAAGGCGAAAGTTTGGAATCAAAGTGATTAAGCTCAGAGAAGCAAGGCATAGGCCATTAGAGGTGTTTTAACGTGAAAGCCTCAAAGTTTCATAATTAACTAGCATCAATATTGCATGCATAAATATGTGGCCCTTGTCAATTGTCATATATAGAAAGTTCTTATCACCATCAAATCTTACCAAGTTTAATTCTGGAGATCCACTTAATATAGTTTTTACAATTTTTGATCTTTTGGGGGGGTAAATTGCTGAAATCTCCCCTCAACTTTCTGATACAGTTACAAGTAGATTCTCTATAGTATAATCTTCTAAAAAAAAGCCATAAAAATGTCCAAAACACTCGTTCAGTTATTATCAAGACAGCAAATGGGCTGTGGCAGGTTTTTACAATTAAGACCCAAAGACCCTTCCATACCTAATTCATCCTACTTTTCACCTCAGTTTCATCCCTGAACCTCTTATATTATGTTTTTTTTTGGTATTCAGTGCCATGTGTCATTGATAACTTTTCTCTTGATCCTTTATCTCCAAAATGCTGATTGTGGGGTTTAATTTTACGTTAATATTGAAGTAAACCAGCTAATACACCAACGAGCCAGCCCTCGTTTGATCAGTATTATAACAATAATACTATATCAATTGAACTATCTTTGTTACTTTATTATTATTATTATTATTATTATTATTTTAAATAAAAATGTTTATTTCAATTAATAAAAATAGGGAAAAATCAACAAGATGGGAGTCATGGGAGTCATGGGACAACCAAGTGATAGAACTATTTCAACCAATCTTCATGACAAGATCACTGGGGAAGAACTTGATCAAGTAGTTATGAATAAGACAAAAATGATTAAGGAGCAAACCTATACCATGTCAACAGCTATAAATACTTAATTCAGGATGAACCAAAAGCTATAAAAAAAAAAAATCAATATCAAATTCCAATTATATGGAAGTACCAAAAAAAATTCCAATTATATGGCAGTTGCCGACACGGTTGAATTGATTACCGCATCTGCCGACAGGCATATTTAATTATATTACTCCATTCATACAATTACAATTCACACTCTAAGGCCTCGTTTGGTTTATTGGGTTTAAAATTGAAATTGTAATGAGCTATTTTGTTTCCAATTGTTTGATTGAGTGGAATTAGAATTCCATTTCCATTTCTGTTAGAATGCCATTCTCTCATTGAAAAAAATGATCATTCCCTACCCCTTCTTTTAGAATTAAATTCAATTCATCTAATTCTAATTTTAATTCTCATTCTTATTCATGTTTGAACCAATCAAATTATTAGAATAAATCATTCCAATTCTAATTTGAAACTGAAAGATTTTTATTCCAATTCCGATTCAAACGGACCCTAATTTATTTCTTTAATCTTCAGTCAGGCTCCACCATTTACTGAATAATAAATTTTTTTTTGACAGTCTGCGTTCGGCAGACGACAGCCTCTGCCCTGCACATCTGCTGTCTCCAGCCACAGCCCAGAGCCCAGAGCCTACAGCCCACTGGGCACCGTTTCTCTAAACGTAACACGTTAGTTCATAATCTCACGAAATGGCATCAATGGATCTCACTTACAAAGAATAGAAATGACCCCACATCTATTCTTTACAGAATACAAACAACATGTACGTGTAAAAAAGATCACCAACCCTTGTAACCCAATCTGGTAACATTAGGGATCACTGAGATTTTTCTTTTTCTGATCCTATTTTTCTAGCTTGTCTTATACATTTTCAGGTCAAATTTAACTGGGCAATCACCCCGTACTAAGTACGGGGTTAGTATCGTGACAAATTTGGTTTTCATTCATGTATTCTGATAAATTTGGTTTGATACCCTTTTTTTATGCTATATAAGTTTAGGTTATTATTTTATTGAAATTGAGAGATTAAATAATGTTTTATTTCTAAATAATAACTTTATTATATTTTATCAATACTAATAATAATAAATAATTATCTTATATTATATTTTAAGCAATTTTTTACTTTATTATATTTTTAATTAATTTTCATATTTTTCAATGGATACACCCTTTCTCTACGGATCACAAACAATCGACTTTGAAACTTTGTTGGCCTCTTAGGCCCAACAACCAATTCTCCATTTAGCCCATTTTGAGACAGATGGATTAGCCATCCCACCAGTGCTAATGGGCCCATCCACTACTTTGCCATTCAAGTTCCCAAACTCCACATGTCCATCAGTGGTTCAAACCGGAGGGTCTCACTCTTTGCACGGAGAGTTTATGAAGTGACGGGAGGATTTGACCTGTGGTTCAAACTGGGTTGACTAACCGCATTAAATACATTCACAGACGTCAGGTGATTTTTGGGCATCAGAAAGTGTGCCAAGCAGTTGTCAGTTTCGGAAGACGTGCAGCCGACACCACTTCAGCCCTGGAAGACGTGCAGCCGGCATTACTTCAACCCTGGAAGACGTGCAGCCAAATCGATTGCGAGCCGTCGGATTTGCATTAATCTGAATTGTTGGCCCTTGGGCACTGTGGCTATAAATAGGAGGGCCCTAGGCCTCATTTCCCTTACGCCAACTTGCCTTGCCTTCGGATCTGAGGTCTCGCCCTTGCCTAGTTGCTCGAGCTCCCTTTCGTTCACACCGTTCTTCCGGTTGTCTTTTCTTGGTGAGTCCTCTGCCTTGTCAGAAATGTCTGGGTACCCACATAACAGTGCCTTTCGCCAAGGCGATGACCAAGATGAATTCCCTTCAAACTCGAGGGGAGCTTGGGGGCTCCCTGAGGGTCAACCTATGGGAGCTCGGGATGCTCCTGGGAATCAGGCTTCGACTTCCCGAGGGCGGGAACTGGACAATTTCGGCCCTTCCTCTATGACGATGGAAAGGCTTCAAGCCTTAGTTTCATACTTTAACCTCCCTCGGGATCTCATCTATGGTATTCCTTCCGGCAACTATCCCTGGGAGCATGGTCACGACAAGATCGTGATCTTTGAGGAGCAGCTGGTGGCTGGCCTCCGGCTCCCTCTTCACCCTCTAATAGTGGAAATTCTTTCCCACTTTAATGTTATTATAGACCAGCTTCACCCCAACTCAATCCGAAACGTGGTTGGGACTATTTCTTTGTTTTTTGAGTATTGTCTTCCCCTTTCTTTAGACGTTTTTGCTAGCATTTTGTCCATTAAGAATGCCTCTCCCGGAGCTCCTCCAGACAGGCGCTCCTATTACTTCTCCCCCCGCCCTGGCTTTAAGCTCCTCCACAAGCTGCCTAACAGGATTCCAACTTGGAAGCAGGGCTACTTTGTAGTTCGCAACCCCGAGGGGTGGCCCTTCCCAACCCATTGAGGGCCACTATTCAGGACCCGGGTGTTGACTTGGACCCAAAGGTTTGGAAAACGTTACAGTCATGGGTGGGGGTCGGTTTTCTCTGTTCGGACTACTTGGCCGAAGGCAAGCTCTCGCAGGCCGGCCTAAGCCCTGGTAGGTCACCTTTAGGTCCCCCCCCTACTTTCTCTTCAGTGTTTTTTTTTTTTGTGAGCTGGACTAACACCTTATGACTTTTGCAGTCAACATGTCTGGCATAGATGCGCGGAGCCTGCTGTCCAATAACCAAAAGCATAGGACAAAGAGGTTGCACCCTGACCGAGCGTCCACTTCCGGGAGCACCGAGTTCAAGGCTGCAAACCCAACCTTCATTCCACCACCGCCAGAGGTCCCATCGGTTTCGATCGAGGAAGTAGCCACGGAAGGTGGCGCAGAAGAATGTGAGGTCCCGCCCCAAGGCAGTAACCTCCGTCTGTGTAGTCTCGCCCCAATGTCTTCCCGCAGTTCCCTACCGAGGGGAAGGAGGAAAGCATCACCAACTTCATCGTGGCCACGCGAAGGAGTCGGCAGGCGGTCACCCACGAGGAGGTCGCCGACTGGGGAGGGATGGACCCTAGGCAGCTCGACAGGGTGGCCTCAGCTCATTGCATGGTGGTATGTGGCTGCTTCCCCCTTTTCTCTCTTCTTTTCCTTCCATTTTTTATTGACCTCGGTCTTTTGCTGGCAGGTGAACTCCGCCATCCACGCCATGACCCTCCAAACTAACATTCACTCCAAGGATGCCCTCACTCAGAGGTCGAACGTGCAGAAGCTCCGGGGCGAGCTCGACCAAGCCCGAGATGAAATCCTCCAGACTCGGAAGGGGAGCGAGGCTCAGGAGCTGCTCGTCCGGGACCAGGAAGCACAGATCGCCCAGCTATCTAAGGATAGCGCTCGCTACAGGGAGGAGTCGTCGAGGGTGACAGCGGAGAGAGAGCTCCTTTGCCAGCAGGTCCAGAACTTGGAGTCCACGCTCTGGGATCGGACTCGGAACTTTGATGCCGCGGTGGAGGTAGAGCGAGCTAAGGCGGTGTGGGACTTCAAAGACTCCCAGGAGTACCACGACCTCCAGGTGGAGTACGGCTCGAGCTCCTACCGTTGAGGATTCAAACTCTGCCAATGGCTAGTCCGGAAGAAGTTCTCTGGGCTCAACGTTGAAGGCATAACGATGAAGGGTTTGGCCCCAGAGATGGGGGACATGGCGGAGGAGGAGGAGCCCGACTCTCCAGAGGACGACGAGGACGTGGAGGCGGCGGAACCTTGAGGCCGGTTACTGCTCTTTTTTCTTATAATTCTGGAATGGTTGTTCCCGGGTGTCTGGACCCGGTTCTATGTATTTCTTTCTTTTTTGATGAACTATCTCGGGCTGTTAGGCCCTGCTTTTGTTTTTTGTTCGTTTGTTTTTGTTGTTTTTTTTTTAGAGCTGGAAATGAAGTATTCCCATTTTTGTTTCTAAGTGCTATGCTCTTTGCTTTCTGCCAAAGCAACTTTACCACTCGAGCTGTTAGAGCTACATACCCGAAGTAGGGTCTTTCGGTAATTGTTACCCCGAACTGTTCCCCAGTACTTGGGGTAATTTTATAATGTTAGAGTTAAATCCCCTTAACGGGTTCAACTTGTATACCGAAGCGAGCCATGCATCATAGGGTTCACTCGAGCTGTCCGCGCCTTCTGTATTAATACTTAGGCTATGCCGATGAAGCGGTTTGGTCTTATACGGTGTCGAGGTCTTCGTTAGCTCGACGTTTTAGCCCTTAGGTCGGGGGAGTGACTTATAGTCCACTCTCCTAGAGTTCGCCCATGCCATAGAGGCGACTGGGTCTTATGGTGTCGAGGTCTTTGTTATTTCGGCATTTTGGCCCTTAGGCTCTGGGAGTGACTCGTGGTCTACTCAATAATTTATGGGTAATATTGCCTTAATTTGACAATATTCTATGCCCGAGGTACTTGTTTCCCTTCTTAGGTTTCAAGCTCGTATGTCCCTTCCCTGAGCACCCGCTTTACTCGGTAGTGTCTTTCCCTATTTGGCCCGAACTTACCAATACCGGGCTCAGACACCATAACTTTACGAAGAACCAGGTTGCCGACGCGGATGTTCCGATAAGCCCATAGAACACTGGGTAGCTCGTCTGGGATGACTGCTTCAGTGTCGTAGGTGAGGTTGAAGGGGGTCTCGCCTGTAGCGGTCTTCACTGTGGTCCGATAAGCCCATAGAACACTGGGTAGCTCGTCTGCCCATAGTCCTTTAGCTCGGTCCAGGCGTGCCTTCAGTCTGTGGAGGATAGCTTTGTTCGTGACTTTCGCTTGGCCGTTTGCTTGAGGGTGTGCCACTGAGGTAAAATTCTGTTGAACTGCTTACCATTGTTAGAGATCTGTACTCGAGGTAACCCGAAGCGGCACACTATAATTTTACAGAAGAAGTTCTGCACGTTCCGAGCTGTGATCGTTAGGAGGGGTTCAGCTTCTACCCCCTTAGTGAAATAATCAACTGCCACCACTAAGAACCTTCTATGTCCTGTCGCTTGCGGGAATGGTCCGAGTATATCGATCCCCCACTGTGCGAAAGGCTACGGGCTGGTGAGGTACTTCAGGTCGGCGGCAGGTAGGTGGTGGATATTGGCGTGCTTTTGGCACTTGTCACACTTTCTAACGAGCTCGATCGCATCTGCTTTCACTGTTGGCCAGTAGTATCCCTGTCGTAGCGCTTTTTGCGCGAGAGCCCTGCCCCCCAAGTGTCCACCGCACAAGCCCTCATGAGTATCGCGGAGAACGAGCTCGGCCTCGGTAGGTCACAAGCAACGCAGGTAGGGGAGCGTGTACCACCTCCGGTACAGCCGTCCTTCTATTATGACGTATTTGGCCGCCTGACGCTTCACCCTTCTGGCGGCATTACGGTCCGCAGGGAGGGTTCCATGAAGCAGGAAACTTGCGAGCGGATCGAT
Organism: Nelumbo nucifera; assembly: GCF_055504915.1. Taxonomy (NCBI): domain Eukaryota; kingdom Viridiplantae; phylum Streptophyta; class Magnoliopsida; order Proteales; family Nelumbonaceae; genus Nelumbo; species Nelumbo nucifera. Next base: position 67,154,736 of record NC_142652.1, read on the forward strand.
CCAGCTCGGCTCTGCTTGCACGACAGGAGTGGCCTCCTCTGCCACCCCCGAGAATGTTGGGCCGAGGCAGGTTCTCTATATACACGGTTCTCATGGTATTATCATTGGTGCTGGCTAACCGGGACAAGGCATCGGCCTTAGCGTTCTCCGATCTCAGGATTTGCTTGATGAAGTGTGACTGCAAGTTGAGTAGAGCCTCTCTTACTTTGGCTAAGTAGGTGATCATGGTTGGTTCGCGAGTATCGTATTCGCCTGTGGCTTGATTGACCACGAGTTGGGAATCACTGCAGATGATGATATGCTTGGCTTTCACTTCCTTGGCTAGAGCCAGCCCGACTATTAACGCCTCGTACTCCGCTTCATTGTTGGATGTCGCGAACTCGAAGCGTAGTGCATACTCCAGTTTTGTACCGCTTGGGCCGTACAGAACGATTCCGGCTCCGCTGCTCTGCTGGTTTGTTGAGACATCTACATGAAGGATCCAGGGCTCCTCATCCCAGTTCGTGCTCAACCTAAGTAGGAGAGATGCCGCACTAGTTGCTACTTCACGATGCTCGAGCTCAACCGGACTGGGAACTTCGGGCTCGCCCGAGCTGGGGGCCTCGTGTTCGACCGGCCTGGGGACTTCGGAGCTGAAGGTGCATTCCACGACGAAGTCTGCTAAGGCTTGGACCTTGATAGCAGTTCATGACTTGTATTGGAGGTCGTACTTGCTGAGCTCAATGGCCCACTTCGACAGCCTACCGGAGACCTCGGGCTTGAGCAGAACTTGCCTCAAAGGTTTGTTGGTAAGGACAATGACAGTGTGAGCTTGGAAGTATGGAAGAAGCTTCCAGGCTGCAATAACTAGTGCATAGGCCAGCTTTTCTATCTCTGGATATCTCGTCTCTGCTCCCTACAACACTTTACTAACATAGTAGATAGGTCGTTGGACCCGATCTACCTCTTTTATCAGTACCGAGCTGACCACCTCGTCACTTGCCGAGAGGTACAACTCTAAAACATCGCCCTCCTCGGGCCGGGTTAAGACCGGTATACTAGCGAGGTACTTTTTGAGCTTGCTGAATGCGAGCTGGCACTCTTCGGTCCGTTCAAAACCTTTACTTTTAATTGCCTTGAAGAAAGGCAAGCAGCGATCTGCCGACTTTGACATGAAGCGGCTCAAAGCAGCTATTCGGCCATTCAGCCTCTGAACCTCCTTTAGTTTCCGAGGTGGTCCCATATCTAGGATGGCCTTAATTTTATCCGGGTTGGCCTCAATGCCATGCCGGTTGACGATATACCCGAGGTGACACCAAAGATACACTTGCTCGGATTTAACTTCATTTTAAACTTACACAAAAATTCAAAAACAGAATGCAAATCTTGTATTAATTCATGCGAAAATTGGGTTTTGACGACCATGTCGTGTACGTAACATTCTACTTTTCCGCCAATCAATGGCTCAAATAATTTATTTACAAGTCTCTGAAAGGTTTCCCCGGCATTTTTTAATCCAATGGGCATGACCTTGTAACAGTATAGGCCGATCTCGGTTATGAAGGCGGTCTTTTCTTCGTCAGCTAGGTCCATCCTGATTTGGTTGTAGCCCGAACTGGCGTCTAGGAAACTCAGAAACTCATGCCCTGAGGTCGCGTCCACCAGACGGTCGATCTTGGGGAGTGGGAAGCAATCCTTTGGGCAAGCTCGGTTCAGGTCGGTATAATCGACGCACATGCGCCATTAACCGTTGGCCTTCTTTACCAGAACGGGGTTGGCCACCCAGCTCGGGTAATGGACTTCTCTTATAAAGTCGGCTGCGAGGAGCTTCCCGACCTCCTCGTCGACTACCCTCCATCGCTTTGGGGCTAAGTTGCGTTTCTTTTGTCTAACGGACTTAACTATAGGATCAGTATTAAGCTTGTGAGTTATGAGGGTAGGGTCTATGCCGGGCATCTCTGCCATGGACCATGCAAAAACATCTAAATTTTCAAGTAAGAAGCTAACCAGTTGGGATTCCAGAGGCTCCTCAATGGAAGCGCCGTAGCATTTGTGAGACTCAAGCTGGTCACCTCGCGCTATCCCAATTCCGAAGTCCGTGGGGAACTTCACTGCCAAATAGTAAGTAGAGACCACTGCACGTAGGGCATGGGTGATCGGCCGTCCTACTATGGCATTGTACGGGGAGGGGGTTGCGACCACTAAGAAGTCGTGGTTGAGCCTCACTATGCTAGGCCAGGTGCCGACTTCCACAGGTACTGTAATCCTTCCCAGGGGCCTGACTTCCTCTCCGTTGAAGCCTACTAGGGGAGTATTTGCGGGCTTCAGGTCGCTTTCTTGGAGCCGGAGTTTGTCAAATGCTGCTTTGAAAAGGATATTTGTCGAGTTGCCAAAGTCAACGAGGACACGCCTGACTTCAAAGTCGTTAATCTTTACCTTTATAACGAGCGCATCATCATGAGGGTAGTGGACCCTGCGCACATCGTCCTCTGTGAAGAAGATCGAGTCTTCCATCCTTGGCCGCTTCGGGGGATACTGCTCTTCCCTGGCGGCCTCGCGAGCTAATGCCCGAGCAGCAGCTGAGGTACAGCCCGCAACGACCAAACCTCCGACAATCACGTGGATAGTCCCCCGACTGGTCTCTCTTTAGGGGGCTGCCTCTGCGATTGTTATGCCTGTCTATTGGATTCGAGAGCATCTTTACTCTGCTCCCCCTGCCGACCTGCTTTATTATTATTATTATTTTGTACAAAATTTCTTAAGTATCCGCGACGGATGAGTTCCTCTATCTCGTTGCGGAGGTTTTTACAATTTACGGTGCTATGATCGTGGTCTTTATGGAAATTACAATACAAATTCTTATTTCTTATACTAGGATCTGCCTTCAGCCGAGGTGGCCACTTCACATACAGGGCGTCCTTGATCGCCATAAGGATCTCGGCCCGCTTCGCGTTCAGGGGGGTATAGTCCGTTCTTTTGGCTAGCAGAGCTTAGAAAGGCTGTTTCGGCCTTGCCCCCCGAGCTAGGTCTTTCTTCTTCTTACCATCCCCTTGAATCAAGGACTCTCCTTCCCTTTTTCTTTTCTCGGGCGCACTTACGTTTTTTCTGGTTGGACTCCCCTTCCTTCTGGACTATGCTAAGGAGACTCTCTTGAGTTCTCAGGCACCTTTTGCAAACATTTTAGAAACCATAATATATATACTTTTATATCTCATATAAAATATATTTTGCAAAACAAATCTCAACGATTGAAATCGGTTGCCGGCAGTTTTGGTTTCCATTAGAGAGAGTGCATCCCCGATCATTACCTTTGTCCGACAAAAGGGGTTGATCCTGTCACTATGATCATCCACTTAGATGAATTCTCAGACTCTCCCAACATACCCAGGTTTTGACCCCCACTAAGGATCTCACTGATTTGTACATCAAAGACAGCCCAATCTGACACCTAATGCAGTATCATAATCGAGTCTAGGGGTCGGGTGTAACTTTCCAGTTTTGCCCATTAATCTCCAAGGTCTAGAGCAATACTAGAAATCTGTTCCGGATCAAAGATTCAATTGATCCTACACTGCATGTGCCTAGGGTCTCACCCTGGCAACTAAGATAGGCCACCCCAACCGACTTGGTGGCACATCATTGTCAACCATATCAGGATAGGTCTCCCCAGACTGACCCACTGGCTATGAACATTCTAAACTAACACGAGTTTCATTAAGTGTCCAGTTTACGGGTATTACACAAAAACATACCAAGGGAACATGAATCAAATATGTACTTTTATTCATTTACAATAAACTCATAATATCTTACAGCTCCCACTTGCACTTAGGTCCAATCAGGTACAAGCCAGAGTCCCATGCTTTCTATTTGTTTCTCAAACACTTTCTGTGATAGTGGCTTCGTCAATGGGTTTGCTACATTTTCCGCTGACACTACCTTCTGAATCAGGACGTCCCCTCTACCAACAATCTCCCGTAGTACGTGGTACTTCCGCTCCATTGTTGTCACACAACAACGGGATGGGTGATGTGCCGGACGGAACTACTCCCAACTCGTGAACGAACTTCTTCATCCACACGGCTTCTTTGGCAGCCTCGCTTGCGGCAATATACTCGACCTCAGTCGTGGAGTCTGCAATGGACCCCTGTTTGCTGCTTTTTCAGCAAACAACACACGATCCTATCGTGAAAACATATCCAGATGTAGACTTTCTATAATCTGGATTCGATTGGAAATCGGCATCGGTATACCCATGGATATGTAGTGAGCTACCATCGAATGCCAGACAAAACTCTTTTGTCATTTGAAGGTACTTAAGTATATTTTTCACAGCAGTCTAGTGCTCCTGCCCTAGGTTGGCCTGGAATCTTCTTACTACACTCACTGCCTGAGCAATGTCAGGACGAGTGCACAGCATAGCATACGTGATGCTCCCTACGGTAGAGGCATAGGGAATGTTCTTCATGCCCTCAATCTCCTCAGGGGTCTTGGGAGACATCTTTTTGGAGAGAGTGACTTCGTGTCTGAAAGGAACATTTCCTTTCTTGGAGTTCTCCATGCTGTATCTTTTGACTATTTTGTCAATGTAAGCGGATTGGGATAATCCTATTATCCACTTCAATCTATCTCTATAGAGTCGAAGAGCCAGTATATAGGAGGCTTCTCCAAGATCTTTCATGGAGAATTGCTGTGAAAGACATACTTTCACCGTAGTTAACATTCCTACATCATTCTCAATGAGTAGAATGTCATCTACATACAGAACCAAGAATGTATCCATATCCCCACTATACTTCCTATAGACACAAGGTTCATCCGGATTCTGCTTGAAGTCAAACGATTTGACAGCAGAGTCAAAACGAATGTTCCAGCTTCTAGAAGCTTGCTTAAGTCCATAAATGGATCTATTAAGTTTACATACCATGTGTTCCTGACCTGCAACAATGAATCATTGCGGCTAGTGCATATAGATATCTACAGTAAAATCTTCATTCAGGAATGCAGTTTTGACATCAATCTGCCAAATCTCATAATCATGGTATGCTGCTACAACTAGCAGGATCCTAATGAATTTAAGCATGGCCACAGACGAAAAGGTTTCCTCATAATCGATGCCCTCTTTCTGAGTGTACCATTTCGCCACCAGACGAGCTTTGAAGGTCTCAACTCTACCATCGGGGCCCTTCTTCCTCTTGTAAATCCATTTGCAACCAATTGCTTTTACCCCGAAGGGCAGATCTACTAGAGTCCAGACTCCATTGGTCTCCATTGAGTCCATCTCAACACTCATGGCCTCCACCCACTTTCTGAGAATCTATGTCCAACATAGTTTCCGCGTAAGTCACGGGATCCTCCTCACTAGTCAAGGTTTCCACCAGGTAACTATCCTGGTCATAACCATAACGGACTAGTGGCCTGGATACCCGAGTGGATCTTCTAGGTTGGTCACTACCTGGAACTTGTGGGACATCTCCCACTGCTCCTGAGCTCTCCGCATCAAGAACTACTTCCTGACGATGGGTGTCCAGGATGTAATCTGTTTCCAAGAATTGTGCATTTTGGCTGCAGAACACCTTCTGCTCACTTGGGTCATAGAATAGGTAACCCACAGAGCCTTTTGGGTAGCCAACAAATAGGCAACGGCTGGTCTTGGATTTCGACTTGTCTGCACTCGTTCTTTTAATGTGTGTTGGACAACCCCAAATCTTCAAGTGTCTGATTTCTTTCTGGTCCAAAGTTCATATGGAGTGTTCGGAACCGATTTAGTTGGAACCTGATTCAGCACGTAAATCGCAGTCTCTAATGCGTAGCCCCAAAAGGATGTAGGTAACTCTGAGTGTATGAGAAGTGACTGGACTATATCTAATAAGGTCCTATTCCTCCTCTCTGAAACACCGTTAAGTTGTGGGATAGCAGGAGGAGCCAACTGTGATACTATCCCATTGTTCTTTAAGTAGTCCCTGAATTCGTCAGATAGATACTCGCCACCTCGATCTGATCGAAGGGCTTTAATTTCTCTCCCTAATTGTTTCTCGACCTCTTGTATGAAATCCTTGAACTTTTCAAAGGATTCATATTTGTGTCTCATTAGGTACACGTAACCATATCATGAAAAATCATCTATGAAGGTGATGAAATACACCTGTTGATTCCGTGTCTTAACACTCAGGGGACCACATACATCAGTATGTATAAGGTCAAGTGTGTCTGTGCATCTTTCAGGCTTACCGTTAAATAGTCGTTTGGTCATCTTACCTTGTAGGCAAGGCTCACAGGTGGGAAAATCTTCTACCGTTAGAAAATCCAAATGACCATCCTTTACCAACCTTGTGATTCGATCAACACTGATGTGGCCAAGTCGATAATGCCACAGGCACATGGGATTAACTATATCACAGACTCTTTTCTTGGGGATTTCAGCCGACGTAGTTTCGGTTATGTTAGTTTCTAGAGAAGAATGTAGAACATAGAGATCGTTCTCCAGTTCCCCGTATGCGATGAATCTGTTATTTCTTTTAATAGTAATCGTATTACTAAAGAAGACAGAATAACCATCTGCACACAGTTTTGAGACAGAAATCAAATTTCTCCTTAAATTTTGTACATAAAGGCAATCTTTCAGTACAATAATTCATTCTCTAAAAATTAACTCCACGGTTCCTATGGCTGCGGCTGCAACAGTTGCAGTAGTCCCCAAGTAGAGCGTAACTTCACCTTCACTCAGCCTTTTGCTTACCTTGATCCCCTGCAGTGAGTTACACGCATGAGTTGAAGCCCCGGAGTCAATACACCCGGACGCAAAAGCTACCAATAAATTGGTTTCTATAACACAAGTTTCGAAATTACCTTTCTTGGATTTCAGGTAGGCAGGACAGTTCCTTTTCCAGTGGCCGGTCTCCTTGCAGAAGTGACAGGCATCCGATGCCTTGTCCTTCCTCTGCTTCTTGGGTTTGGCAGCCTTTTTCTGGGGCTTTATCTTTGCCTTCCTTTTTTTTTCCTGATTTCCCAGCTTCAACAAGCATGACAATGGGCTCATCCTTTTTAATCAATTCTTCGGCCCTCTCCAACATATTGCTGAGTTCCTGCAAGCTAACGTTCAGCTTGTTCATGTTGTAATTCATGATGAATGGATTAAAGGATGGAGGCAAAGAGTTGAGAATAACAGCGATTTGTGTTACCAGATCTAGCCCGGATCCAAGAGCCTCCAGTTAGTTTATATAACCCATCATCCGAAGACAATGGTCTTGAACTTGTTGGCCTTTGGACATCTGCGCGGTCATGAACTGTTTCAAGACCTTCTACCGAATAGAATGATTCTGCTCTTCGTACATTGTCTTGAGACTGTCCAGTACGTCCTTAACAAGTTTGATCTGATCGAACTGCCTCTGTATTGGGTTGTCCAAAGAGGCAATGATATAGCAGCGGGCAAGGGAGTTTTTCTCCTCCCATTCTTAGTGTTCTCTTCTCTGTGCCTCAGAAGCCCTATCTCCCGGACGATCCGGGGCAGGATTCTTGGCTACCCTATCCAACTTTTCAGAGGTTAAAACCAACATAAGGTTCCTGTACCAATCGACATAGTTTGGGCCCTTCAGCTTGTTGTCATCAAGCAGCTTTGCAAATTGTCCATTTTCCATTTTCTGATAAAAGAGCAAACATCAGTCCACAACCTAATTTGATTTATGTTCATTACGTAGATATGAATTTTAATCTACATTTCATTCTCATTTATTCATCTCTGAGATTTCCCTCTTCTCTTAGTGACGAAGACTACGAGTTGTCTCTGGAAATGTGGGAAATCACATAGGGTGCATGGAGCCAACTGTTTCAGCTGCATAACCCCACCACCTTTCTGTGAATGATCATATCCACTCATCATATGAGCTTTCCCTTTGGCCTCTGTCAGACAAGGTTCAGAGCCATTTTCAGGTAAACCTTTCTGTCCAGTGAGTGCTTACCCATCATATTCGTGAACGCCAAGGTACCGTGAGAGAGTTCCCATTTTCTGGTGAAGCCCCTCCCACATCGGTCTATGACGCCCCTATCATCTTATGAAACACTCAGACAAGCCCAACAGCAAATGGATAACCCATTTTCTAGTGTGTTTCCTCATTACTGAAGGACCCATCCTCATGCTAATGATGGAAGGCCTTTAGAGAGTTCATCATATGAATCTCCCTATCACATGCACTCATATTAGCTGGAGGGAACAGTAAATTACGCCCTACTTTGATCAAGTTCCAACCAAAGTGGCTCCCATTGACTTTCATTAAGCTAGATTTCGGTGGGCCCAAATCGGCTAGGGTCCCGCACGTAACCTCTCCATGAGGTGTGGGGCCCACCATTAAGGGAGGTCATCCAAGGACCAAAAGGGACACCATGGCAATGATGTGCATTCAGCCATGGTGTGCGCAAGAGCCACTATCGATTCAGCATGGGCCAAGCACTTATGGCCCATGTACGAAGCACATCACACATCCATACATCACTTGCAAGGATAAATTGATCAAATCAATTATTTATCTGTAAAGCCCATTTGAAGCCCATTTTTTAATCCATAATATTAACCATTAATATTATCTAGGTATATGGGCCGAATTAGGGTTGATGGGTTCAGCCCATATAGCTTTATCCGTAGAGTGGGCTTTTAGCAGTTTTAACAACTTAAAACTAGGCTTTTACAGGTTGGGCCGAATTAAGCATTTAATTTCTATCAATCCTCAGACCCATTAGTGGGAAAATTATGGCTGACATTCAGCCTTGATCGAACCCTAGATTCGGTCCAAACAATTTGAACCAATCTTGGTTCGAATGGGTCTAGGGTTTGATCTTTAATTAAATTTTTAATTCAAGAAAATAATCTAAAATTAAATACTGATAAAAGAAAATCAAGAATCAGTTAAACAAGGTTGTTCGCACAATCCATCCTGCAAAATAGAGGTTAGATCACAGTTTGCAGTTTCATAAACTACAAATTGCAGATTGCGATTCTCCCATCTGTGAAATCTCCTTCTCTACGCTGCCATCTTCGATCCAAAATAAAATAAATAGAAATCCTAATTTCTATTAATAATTACATCAGATCGAATACCTATACATTCAGTCTAAAAAATAAAATAAAAAATTATTTTACAGACCAAATGTAATAAAATAATCCAGAGACTGGAAAAATACAGATTCCAAATCTGAACAAAAGAAGTAGGAGGTGTTCACGCCCAAGGATCATATTTTCAGGGATCAATCTTGAACTATATTTAGAAAATCATATTTTCAGGGATCAATCTTGAACCATAAACTGAACCAGATCTGAACAAAAGTAGTAGGAGAGGATTATACCTGATACGGAGAAATAATATCTCCCAATGGAGGTGTTCACGCCCAAAGAAGGATTCAAAGACCGCTCCCACTGAAGATGGCGCAGTGCAGGATGGAGCAGAATCAGCAGTGTTCTTCTCCAAGAACCTAGTCCTTCGCAAGAAATAACAGGATGGCACATGAGCACAGCTTCCTATCAGTCCTTTCACAAAGAATTGATGTCAAGATCAAATCTTGACTTCTCCCACTGAACTGAAGATCGAACTAGCAAGGTAGGCGGCAAGAAAGAATTCTGCAGGGTTGCTTAACTCTTTCTTCTGTGATTTCAGCTCTAAAGAGGATGTGAATATGTGTCTTTTAAAGGCTGCCGCCCCTTCCTTCTTTTGTAACCTAAAGGATCAGCCCCTAATCCAATTAGAAGTTGCTAATCCAAATCATATTTGGATCAGACATCCCTTTATGTGATAAGGATAAACACTTATCTTATCTACAGATTAGATCAGCCTTCTCCTAATCTCATTAGGAGGTTTCTAGATCTGAATCACATTCAGATATTGACTCTCTGAGTGGATAGGGTTAAGACCCTATCCTATCTACTAATCCATCTCAGAATTCGCCCCATATTTAACTCATTAAATTAGCCCAGTTCGAAATGGGCTTGAGGCCCATTAAGGTTATGTGCTCATTTAGCCTTCCTAACTACTGCCCAGTTGGGCTTCCTTGTATGGCGTGGGACCCAAGCATTGATCTACACATCAGCCACATGGGTTCAGCCCAGCCTTTGTTACAAGGCCTGGCCGAATACACTGTTATGGATAGTGCACCCCCTGAAATCCATCAAATGGGCTCTATGGGCCCAACACTTACCCTAAGTGGTCCCTGGGCCAAGCCACCTTGTAACACCCAGGGATTGTGGGCAGGTGCAAGATTAGCCCATCAGGTATTATCCTCAATGGTCTTATACTCAACCTCTTAACCCATAATGATCAAACACTGCCCAACAAGAGAGGACCTCTCCCTCGGCTGCAAGGAACAGTGTTGCACTCTCTACTTATATGGATGCCGGGAATTAAAACCTTTTGCAAACATTTTAGAAACCATAATATATATACTTTTATATCTCATATAAAATATATTTTGCAAAACAAATCTCAACGATTGAAATCAGCTGCCGGTAGTCTTGGTTTCCATCAGAGAGAGTGCATCCCCGATCATTACCTTTGTCCGACAAAGGGACTGATTCTGTCACTATGATCACCCACTTAAATGAATTCTCAGACTGTCCCAACATACCCAGGATTTGACCCCCGCTAAGGATCTCACTAATTTGTACATCAAAGACAGCCCAATCCGACACTTAGTGCAGTATCATAATCGAGTCTAGGGGTCGTGTGTAACTTTCCAGTTTTGCCCATTAATCTCCAAGGTCCAGGGTAATACTGGGAATCTGGTCCGGTTCAAAGATTCAATTGATCCTACACTGCATGTGCCTAGGGTCTCACCCTGGCAGCTGAGACAGGCCACCCCAACCGACTTGGTGGCACATCAGTGTCAGCCTTATCAGGATAGGTCTCCCCAGACCGACCCACTGGGTGTGAACATTCTAAACTAACACGAGTCTCATTAAGTGTCCATTTTAAGGGTATTACACAGAAACATACCAAGGGAACATGAATCAAATATGTACTTTTATTCATTTACAATAATCTCATAATGTACATCATTCTGATTGAAGCTAAGGGCATACAAAACTGTCTAACATATTCAACTTCCAATCTTCCTTTGTATCATAGGGAGACCAATTTATCTCTGGGAATCATAATATACTGCATGGAATAGTGATTTCTTCATAAGCATCAGAGATAAGAGTAAGTTAACCAAAAGCTTAACCTTGCATGAATGGAATTGAGCAGCTACACCTATACAAATCATTTTATTTAAAATTCACTATTGGTATATCTAATTTAAGTTTCTTATTTGATTTAAAATATGCAAGTCAAGTTTGTTTTGTGGAGTATAATGAATGGTCTTCGTTAACAAAAGTTTAGGCAGGAGTTGTATGACATTCCCAAGTCCAACCCAACCAATATTTTTGGGTTATATATAATTTTTATTATTTAAATGGGACTTAAATAATTTTTTACTTTTATTAACTATTAATAGATAAATGTTTTTTAACTTTTACTAATTTTTATAGTTTAAAATGAATTTAAAATTACTATAGTAGATTATATTGAATTTTTTACTAATTAATTAAAAATAAATTTAAAACATCTAATGGATTGTATTAGTAAGGTATGGGTATATTTGATCTAATTAGGGGGAAACTTACCCTTATTACTTGTTTAACCTTTTTACCTTTTATCAATGTTTTATATTTTAATCCAACTATTTATTATTTAATCATTTTAACAACTATTGCATTTTCTTTTTTTAATTATTTACAATTTTTCCTTTTATCAGTTTTTTAATTTTTAAACATTTTATTAATTATTGAATAATTTTCTTATTGAATTAGTCATTTTTAATTACTTAGTCAATTTCTTATTTAATTAAATCAAATTATTCAATATTTTTCTTGTTAATTTAATTTTTAATTTGTAATTACTTAATCATTTTATTATTTAATTATCCATTCTATAATGAATAATTGCTTTTAATTGTTTAATCATATTATTTTCTCAATTTATTAATTATTTAATAATGCAATGAATTATTTAGTCTTTATTATTAATAATTGAATAGTTTCTGTAGGAGGGTTTTAGTCTAATTACTTGATACACACACACACAATAGGTTTAAATTAATAAAATGATAAATTGAAGTTAAAAATTACAAATGGATTGGATAGCTGGAAAATATTACAAATAATTCTCAAATAAAATAAAAAATAAAAGTTACTGATGTAGGCGATCTGGTCACTCCTACCTGGCAGGGGCTTCGCTCCTATCTGCAACGGACAACACCTGAGAAGGAGAAGACGAAGGATTCCCGGGGAATTCGCCCGGCGAGAACACTCCGATGCTTAAGTTAAAACTTGGTGAAAATCTTGGAGAGTAGTAAAGGGAAAACGAGCTAAGAGTGGAGATGCGCACTACTCGATTACCAAAAATTCAATTACCTTTTTCCTTGGGGGTCGGAGCCCTTATATATTAATGCACTGCGAAATCGGTTGTAACTGTCTCTGATTCTCTACTACAGTCGTTATTCGCCAGGCTGATTTGATTGGCGTAGGTATCCGTCACAGGGTACGGTCCTGTCACTTGAGAGACGTTATGCAGAGCTGGCGTGCACGACGCCGCTTGACGTGAGACGTGGGCACAGTTCTCTGGACTGGCAGGTGCTGCACTACTGGACAAAAGACGTGGGAGCAGTCTGACAAGCACGGCCTTGTCGGATAAGAAGTTTCCCGAAGGCTCCAGGTTACTCAATAGCGAGCTCCTTTGTAGCGAGCTCCCTCGTAGCGAGCTCCGATAGCGAGCTGCCTTGCAGCAAGCCGTTCTGTAGCGGGCTGTAGCGAGCTGTCTTGTGGCAAACTGTTCTGTTGGGGTTTCAGCAAGCTCATTACGCCAAGTTGTGCCAAGTTGTCACTTACGTCAAGTCATATCCACGTGTCCCTTAGTTAGGAGGTCGGGTCAAATCACCCTCCATCAATTGCCCCCCACTCCTCGGGCTAAGGGTCGAGTCCTAACTAAGGGACACGTGGATATGACTCGACGTAAGTGACAGCTTGGCCACAACTCGGCGTAATGAGCTTGCTGAAACCCCAGCAGAACAGTTCGCCACAAGACAGCTCGCTACAACCCGCTACAGAACAGCTTGCTGCAAGGCAGCTCGCTATCAGAGCTCGCTACGAGGGAGCTTGCTACAAAGGAGCTCGTTATTGAGTAACCCGGAGCCTTCGTGAAATTTCTTATCCGACAAGACCGTGCTTGTCAGACTGCTCCCACGTCTCTTGTCCAACGGCGCAGCACCAGCCAGTCCAGAGGACTGTGCCCATGTCTCACGTCAGGCGGCGTCGTGCACGCCAGCTCTCCATAACGTCTCTCAAGTGACAGGACCGTACCCTGCGACGGATACCTGCGCCAATCAAATTAGCCTGACGAATAACAGCTGTAGTAGAGAATTAGAAGCGGTTACACCCGATTTGGCAGTGCATTAATATATAAAGGCTCCAACCCCAAGGAAAAAGGTAATTGAATTTTTGGTAATCGAGTAGTGCGCATCTCTACTCTTAGCTCATTTTCCCTTTACTACTCTCCAAGCTTTTCACCGAGTTCTAACTTAAGCATCAGAGTGTTCTCGCCGGGCGAGCTCCCCAGGAATCCTTCGTCTTCTCCTTCTCAGGTGTTGTCTGTTGCCAACTAGGAGCGAAGCCCCTGCCAACTAGGAGTGGCCTGATCACGCTACATCGTTTGGTGTCTTCTGTGGGAAATGCTACAAAAAGCTAAGTTCTCATCCTACAAAAAGCTAAGTCCTCTTCTCCCATAAAGCTAAGTCATCACTTTTTAGAAACTGAAGCTCTCGCTTTATAGTTTCCATTTTTATGAACTCAAAGACTATGCAGGGAGCTAACAGACTAAGCAACTCTACCAACTTTACTTTCAATTCAGATAAAACCTCATCAGTCCTCTTCGTGAGGTCCCCCCCTACAAAGATGAGTTCTTCGCGGCTTCCGTGAGAGTTGGCGGCCAACAGACTACATGGGCACCCTTGCCAGTCGAGCCTTCCAAGGCTCCCGCATGAGCTGGTGACCTAAAGTTAGTAGTGCTGCCCCTAAAGGTCGAGCTCCTAGTAGCTTCTTGTAGGAGTGGGTGATCGGCATTACGAGGCTGATGCAGCGCAATCATAACTCTAAGGCTCAGCACCTCACAGGTAGCTCGGCACCCGGTCATCCCGGCACCTCACAGGTAGCTCGGCACCTGGTCAGCTCGGCACCTCACAGGTAGCTCGACGCCCGGTCAGCTCGACACGGCACAGGCAGCTCGGCACCTGGTCAGCTCGGCACCTGGTCAGCCCGGCACCTCACAGGTAGCTCGGCACCCGGTCAGCCCGACACTGCACAGGCAGCTCAGCACCTCACAGGCAGAGACCTCGGCACCACATAAGTCCCAGTCGCCTCTTCAGCATGGGCAAAGTCAAGAAGAGTGGATTACGAGTCGCTCCCAAAGCCTACGGGCCACATTACTGCTGAAAAACCCAGTCGCCTCTATGGCATGGGCAACACAATTGCTTAAGACCCAGTCGCCTCTTCGGCATGGGCAAAGTCAAGAAGAGTGGACTACGAGTTGCTCCCAAAGCCTACAGGCCACATTACTGCTTAAAACCCAGTCGTTTCTTCAGCATGGGCAAAATCAGCAAAGGTGGACTATAAGTTGCCCCCAGAGCCTAAGGGCTACAATACTGAACTGGCAGAGACCTCCTCACCTTACAAGCAGCTCCCAAAGCCTAAGAAATTGGATCAGCACTTACTAGCTCATCGACTTACAGGCCAAAAGGAGAAACCTACTCCCTTCGTCGAGTTACTCTCAGCTCGGGAGTGGGGGGCAAATGATGAGGGCGGATTTGGCCCTCCAGTGAAATTATGACACCTGGCACCTCATGCCAACTAAGTGCTGCCTCTTGACAACTAGATAGCTCGAGCTATCTACAAGCAGCTCGTCACCTACAAGCAGCTTGCCATAGGTAGCTCGCCACTTACAAGCAGCTCGGCATAGGCAGCTCGCCACAGGTAGCTCGCCACTTACAAGCAACTCGACATAGGTAGCTCGCCACTTACAGGCAGCTCGGGATAGGCAGGTCACCAAAGACAGCTCACCACAGGCAGCTCGCTACAAGTAGCTCGCCACAAGCAACTCGCCACAGGCAGCCTGGCATCTTACGAACAGCTCGGATAAAAGCACCTCGGCACATTACCGGCAGCTCGATGAAAAGTAGCTCGGTGCAAGGTAGCCCGTTGCAGAGCAACTCAGCGTATCGCTAGAAGATTTCCTACCGAACAACCGTACCTGCCAGATCTAGAGACTGCTTCCACGACTCTGGCCAGGCGGCGTCGTGCCTGCCAGTCCCTAACAAGCGTCCCCTGTTTGGCAGGGTTGTACCCTGCAACGGTTACCTGCGCTCACCAGCTCAGCCCTGGCAAGTAATGGCTGCGGCAGAGAATCTGAGGTGGTTATGCCAGATCTGTCAGAACACCGCTATATAAGAGCTCCGACCCCCTAGAGGGGAGGGGGATGAAAAATAGAGGTAACCTCTGCTCTCTAGCTCTCTCATTTCTCTAATATCATCTTCAAGCTCTCTACTATCAGAGTGCTAACTTAGCCATCGGAGTGGCTCCGCTGGGTAGACACCCCCGGGTCCTTTGATTCAGTTATCGCAGGTTCATCGGCTCCCGCCGTCTACAAAGAGGAGCAGATCATCTCATGCAGATGGCAGTCGGGTTGCACTACATTAGGAGGCTCGCCATCAAGGCAGCTCATCAAAGTAGCTCACCACCAGGGAGCTCGTCACCAAGTAGCTCACCACCAGGGAGCTCGTCACTAGGTAGCTCACCACCAGGGAGCTTGTCACCAAGTAGCTCACCACCAGGGAGCTCGTCACCAAGTAGCTCACCACTAGGGAGCTCGTCACCAAGTAGCTCACCACTAGGGAGCTCGTCACCAGGTAGCTCACCACCAGGGAGTTCGCCACCAAGTAGCTCACCACCAGGCAGTTCGCCACCAAGTAGCTCACCACCAGGCAGTTCGCCACCAGGGAGCTCCATCATCCTCTGAGTCACAGGCCACCTAGGAGCAGGTCAAATGACGAAGTACTTAGCCAAAAAATTGATACATCACTAAAAATAAAATTGGTACGTGACCAGAAACGGTTTCATCAGTTACAAAGTACAAAAGATATTGGATTCAATACGTTTTCAAGTTCCACCTCCACCATCTACATCTCATGAACTATCAATTGAGATGTCATGTCCTCCTTTGTCTTGTAATCTATCTTCTACATCTACTCAATCCTTTATGCAATGCACAACTCCAAAGATTGACCATTCAAGTTACTCCTCTTCTCATCCAAAACCCAATTACCTATAAAATAACAAAACAATGATGCAATTGTTAATATTGGAGGGGTTAATATTTCACATGCCATGATTGAAAGAATTG
Source organism: Nelumbo nucifera (assembly GCF_055504915.1). NCBI lineage: Eukaryota > Viridiplantae > Streptophyta > Magnoliopsida > Proteales > Nelumbonaceae > Nelumbo > Nelumbo nucifera. The sequence continues at coordinate 67,171,187 of NC_142652.1, forward strand.
GATATTTTTTTCCATTTTCTCTCGAATAGGCTAAAATATCAACATCGTATGCTTCCCTTGAGTTGAGGTAGTCAGACATATTTGATTGTTGTAAATAAATTTGTTCACTAAGTGATGAACTTGATGAAGAGGTGGCAATTGATTGTTGCATTTCTCTAGTTATTATTAACCAAATATTATTTCACCACCACTTTCTGGTTATGTGGTTGTTGAACTTCTTTTGTTTCCTATTAAACTTTGAGAAGAGAATCATACATTCGAAATAATAAATTTTTAACTTCACCTTTTTTTTTTGTCAACTTTGTTTGCTTCCTCTGATGCTTATGGTTAACTTGCTCAAATATGAGTTATCATATTCGTATCAACCATTCATGTAAGGTTGAGCTTTTGGTTAACTTGCTCTTATCTCTTATGCTTATGAAACAATTACTATTCCATACCATATATTATGATTTCCAGAGTTAAATTGGTCCTCCTCTGCATTTAAGCATTAATTTGATCTTCCTTTCAGAGTTTGAAAGGAAGATCCGTATGGACTCTCATGGTCATAAACCTCTCAATGATTGGCTTCAAGTGTGGTGGAATATGAATTGTTTTTTTCCCAAGGATTATTGTTTCTATGGTTTATTTGATGGGCCAGGAATAAGCTACTTTTTTAACACAACCCTTTCGACCCATTTATAGTTTTATCAAAACGCAAGCTTTCTGTAACACCATTCCGAGTAAAGAGATTAATGCTTCTAGTACTACAGGTACTAGTGTTCCTGTTTCTCTTCCTCAGGTACTAGTGTTCCTGATTCCATAGAAGGAGGAATCATCTGTTTCCCCATGCCATCCCTCCACATAAGTTCTCAACTGTTAAAATCGAAGCATGAGCACTATTCTATGGCATTATAGTTGTAGCGGAATTTTCCTTGAACCCAGTTGTTATTGAAGGTGATGCTTCACAGATTTCTAAGCTTCTGTTGGTGGACTCTTTATAGCTACCATGGCGTATTCACACTATCATTTCCAACTGCAAAAGAAAGTTAGCCAACCTTCCTTTCATCTCAATTGCTCATACTCGTCATACTACTAGCAGAATAGCACACCAACTATTGCATCAAGCTGTTTTATAATCCCATCCTTATACCAGGTCAGAATGCCCTGGATTTTATTGCTCATGTATGCATTTCTAATTTGTCTTCGAGATGAATCTTCCAAAAAAAAGAAAAAATTAAATTGTCTATCAATTTTATTTGCAAAACGAAAAGGAATTACATTTTGATTTTAGGGTGGAATTTACTATAACAAGCAACAAACCTCCAATCCATCATTACCAAAAAACTATAAAAAATATAAGAAGAAAGATTTCCACCTAAATAGGAAACCTAAAGTTGCATAAGTTGCAAAGGAAATATAAAGTAGTAATGTTGAGATGTGATGGAAATGCTGAAAAGGAATGCAGTTAAATCGAGACCCAGAGATAAAAGAGAACACTAATGGAAGTGTGGAATTTGGGAACTCAAATGGCAATGTAGTTGATGGGCCCATTAGCACTGGTGGGATGGTTAATCCATTTGTCTCAAAATGGGCTAAATGGAGATCTTGGTTAGTGGGCCTAAGAGGTCAGCAAAGTCTCAAAGCCTATTGTTTCCTATGGAACTTTGAGAATCATATATTTTGTACATTTGAAATAATATATTTTTAACTTCATCTTTTTTTTTTGTTCCAATTTGGATTATCATATTTGTATGATGAAGATCAAGTAAAACATCTAAACCTAAATTTTTAATTCTAGGGTCAAAAATTGTAGTTAAAAAAATATAAATGAAAAATATTTTCCCAATATTTTTTAATTTTATTTCCATAATTTCAACAATTGATTGAAATTGTGGAATATTTGTATATTTTGAAAAAATGTAACTAATTATAAATAATTGATTAACTAATACACATGAAGTAGGATAATAAGCTCCTGAAAATAAATTAGTTGCATCATAAAAAGTTTGTAAAAAAATCTTTTATACAAATTGTCATTTCTCGATCTTCATTCGTTATGTAACCATTTGGCATTTTTTTCATCATGGAAACTTGTTAAAACCTTTTTATATGATATACAACTTGATAACATAGAATATGTTGAATTCCACCTATGTTGTATATCTAATACAAATCTTTTTATTTTTTTCCATATTGGTGAGATAAATTTTTAAATTCTTGTTTTCTAACCCTTGAAGTTCTAATATACATAATATAATTTTAACTTTATTAATATGGGGTGAAACAAATTCTAATGCATCCTGTACACACGAATTTAATATGTGAATTGCACACCTAATATGAAAGAATTTCCCATTAGAAATTAGTTTTAATTGATTTTTAACATATTTATTGCATAATCATTATTACTAGCATTATCAAAAGTAATAGAAAAAAAATTATTTTCAATTTTATATTCATATAAAGTATTTAAAATACTACCAAATGTTGAATTGTGAGTATGTGGTCATTTTAATCTAGTAAAACTTAAAATTCTTTTTTGCAAATTCTAATCTTGATCAATAAAATGTGCAATGACACAAATTTTAACTAATGTTATATTTGGGTGTCTATATATCAAATGTAAGAAAAATTTTAAAATCTAGAGTAGAAAGAGGTGAAACTAAATTTTGTTTATATACCTAAAAATTTTTAAAGCATCATTTCTAGTTGTACTTCTAGAAACTTTCCTAAATTGAGGATTAACAGAAAATTGCAAAAAAAAATTCCAACATAGGGTATTCAGAAATAATAAAGGGTTGCTCAGTAGGTACAATGTATTTGGTTAATTCTTGTCTCATTTTCTCTTGGAAATATTTGAAATTACTAAATAACCCACTAAAAATCTGCATTTGGTCTGAGTCACTATCTCCCTGTTTCAAGTGAAATGCAATGTGTCTGGACAAATGGCTGGTGCCACCACTACTTTGGCAATTGAAATCATGTCTGCATTTTTTGTAGACTGCTCTTCTTCCCTTTCTAGGGATTTTATCAATCTCAAACATAATCCATACATTGTTGGTCCTTCTCTTACCAGTGTGGGGCTTGGTAGTATGAGTAATAGCACCAATTGGTGAAGCCATATTTGGAGCAACATTAGTGTTGTTGACACCAAGGTTCAAAATATCAATACAGGTCAATACGCCGGTTGGGGCATATTGACATGTATTGACTTTGTCTTTTATTATTTAGTTTCTTTTTCAAATTAGTTCAAAGAGGTCGGCTTAAGGCCTATCTACCCCCTAAACCAGGTCAGACCCGGAAACAGCCACTATAGGGGCATATCTAGAGGTCACCAATACAATAGGTATCGATATTTTGAACCTGGCTAACACTAATATTTTTGGTACTACCATATTAAGATAAAGCCTCATCAAGAAAAGGAAAATAATTCTAGGAAAAGTAGGCAATTGTAATGTAAATAAAAATTTCGAAAAAAATTATATTTAAACTATTGCTTACTCTGTCCAATCATCGATATCCTTGATTTCAATGGAGAAGCCTTAGAGAAGCCTCCTAGGTTCTCAAATTGTAGTATTTGATTTGCAGACTTGAGACACTTGAAGGCTGAACCAAGCTCATCCTTGTTGAAACTTGAAAATTGGAATAAAAAAATAAAAGTGAGAAAGTTAAAAGAATTAAGAATATAAGAGTGTGTAGATTGTAGACAACAATAGAGTATAAGAGTATGAAAGTTGTTGTGGTGAGAATGAGGGAGGGGCATCTATAGGAATTGGGGGATTAATTTGATAAAAATATTCTCCAAAACTAGTTGGTTATGGCTGTTGGGAGGGTATTTAGGTTATTTTTAGGGGTTATATGTTATTTGTCTTAAATACCCCCTAAACTTGTTGTTATATAGCTCCTAAGTAGGAATGGCAACGAGGCGGGGATTACATTCTCCATCTCCGTCCCCGATCCCCGTCGGGGAAACGAGTCCCCCCTCCATCCCCGACCCCAACGGGGATGAGTTCCCCATCAGAGACCCAAATCCCTGATGAGATATGTATGCACACATCCTGGATCATACTATGAAAGACTGAGAGTCTGAGACAAAGAGATTGAGACTGAGAGAGAGAGAGGATTGTTGTGAAAGTTGAGATCGGCGACGAGAGAGAGAGTCCGGCAGCGGTCAGCAACTCGGCAATGATAGATGAAGGTTGAAGCGACAACGGCCGGCGAGTGGCGACAACGACTCTTCTTTGAGTAGCTCTTCTCTGTCACTCGAGTATCTTTGTCCTTTGTCCGATGTCCAACGGGCGAGTGGTGACAGCGACGACGGTCAACAAATCGACGACCGGCGACGAAGACGAAGGAAGAGTGGAAGACGAAGGCACGAAGCTAGGGACCTAGTCGGGGACGAGTTGGGGCGGGGATTGCATTCCCCATCCCCGTCCCCAAACCCGATCGAGGATTCAAGGGTAGCCCCATCCCCAACCCCGACCCCGCCAAGATACCCCCCCATCCCTGGCCCCATCAGGTCAAGAAGCTTGAGTATCCATCGGGGATAGGAAAAATTGCCACCCCTACTCCTAAGGAGCATTTAAATCATTTTTTGCCCACATAATCCAAAATAGATACCCCCTAGTGGCGTATCTATTTTGTGTCATGCCTATGGGCTGAGCCAGGCCAGGCCATGCTTTGGGGGCCTAGTCCCCTCCACAACCTAGGCCTGGCATGGTCCAAATTCCCATGTGGCTCTATGCCGTACCAAGCATGGCTCCTTTCATGTTAGGCCGTGCCGGCCCAGCCCACATAGATCTACTTATGGGTGTGTTCCAACACATAAGCTATCAGATTTTCAAATTTCAATCTGCCACGCTCAGTTTGGTGATTCAAGAAATGTTTAATTTGAAGATTCAAGAATCCCCTCCTCTTATGATTCCCAAAGCTATAATCATTGCAAGATGCTTCTTTTCCCAAAAAAAAACAGCTTCTCTAATGTGGCAAGTTGGTGAAATGAATCACTTCACTATTGAACATTGGTGCCAAACAGAAAGGAGTACAAATACAAATATATTGGTGTAAATCCTTGTGTTTTGTATTATTTTGCATGTGTATTTATTTACACTTTTTTCAAACTGGACCTTACCACTCATCCATTTAAATATTGGCGTTTTTGCCAGTCACTTTTTGGTCATATTGTTTGTTTGTTAAATGCCCAACATTATTTTCCAAACAATATAACTGGTATAATATAATTATTTTATAAAATTTTCATTTTAGTCGAAGTGGTATTCACCTATCATATAAGACTTCATATGCATTTCTTCAATGGGTGACATCCTCATCAATCTCTGCTTTGTTATAAAATATTAAACCAAGATAATTTAAAAAGTCACATTAGATTATCTCTTGATTAGGGGTGGCAAATGGATCGGTTGGGTAAGGGTTGAATATCTATCCATCAATCTTAATCCACCAACCTAACCCTGACCCACCATTACCCACCCATATTTATCCACTTGACCCATTCATATGACCCTTACCCACCCTCACCCATACTAACCCACCTACCATCGCATATAAATAAATAAATGGGTCGGGTTAACCCGTATACCCAAAACAACAACTTTTGAGAGAATCAACTCTCCCGAGACTGTCACGTGCTATAAACAAATTGGATCAACCCATGTACCTGAAAATAACATTTTTGATGAAACACCTCTCAATGATGCCACATGGCATAAACGGGTCGTATTAGCCCATATACCCGAAAAATAACAATTTTTTTAGAGAAACAACTCTCCCGAGATTGCCACGTGGTATAAACGGGTCGGGTTGACCCATATACCCAAAATAACAGAAAATGCAGAAATTAATCAAAAAATTCACAAAAAAATGCATGGAAAAACCAGAAAAATGCAGAAATTAATCAGAAAATTCACAAAGAATGCAGAAAATTGCAAAACAAAATACCAGAAAATAGCAAAAACTGCAGAAAATAGCAGGAAATTGCAGAAAATAGTAGAAATTGAAGAAAATAGCAGAAAGTTGCAGAAAAATACCAAAAATTGCAGAAAAATACTAGAAAATGCAGAAAAAATAGTAGAAAATACCAGAAAATAGTAGATATGCAGAAAACAGCAGAAAATACCAGAAAATTGCAGATAAATAGTAGAAAATTGAAACAAATACCAAAAAATTGTAGAAAATTACAGAAAAAATAGCAGAAAATACCAAAAAAGAGCATAAAATAGCAGAAAAGAAATGCATATATAATGTTTTAAGAACCTCCCAATAGTATCAAAATTTAGCATGGTAAAGATGGTTACATCATTGTTGATAAACTAAGTAAGCAAGGAGATAATTAATGTTTGAAAGGAAAACCATATAAGATAAACTAAGTAAGCAAGCAGAAAATTGCAAACATTATGCAGAAAAATACCAGAAAATACAAGAAAATAGCAGATATTACAGAAATTGCAGAAAATATGAGAAATGATAGAAAATAGCAAAAAAATACCATAAAATTGCAAAAAATGCAGAAGATTACAGAAAATTATAGAAAATACCAGAAAATTGCATCAGATCCTCTTCAAGAGTACAAAACTACCTTTTATAAGTTTTCAAACTAGAGCTTAAAATTCCATCTAGGCTTAACTGGATCATGAATCATGATAAAGCTTAATCCCATCTCACTTAAGATACTCAGGGTCTAGATCAGGCTAGCTTGTCACTCATGTCAATTATTATTATATTTCCACAAGGTCAAGTTCATTTGAAGTTTTATGGCCTCCATGAGGAAGGTTGTTTTAGCTTCTTGATCAATAACCAATGGTTGAAAATTTATCTAAGTAGACTTTTTTTTTTTTTGCTTATGAAATTGACTATAATAAGATGCATAATGTAAGCGTTTAGAATTTCATAACTGATTGATGTTGAAGATAAATTGGTAAAGGTTTATTACAAACAAATTATGGCATTATTGTCGCTTTCAGATTGTAATGGATTTAGTGAGACATAGTCCATCTGAACCACATTTTGTTTGGTAGATGATCTATATTTCAATGCTTCAATTCCCTCATGATACACACTTAGTAACAAATTTCATTTCCATTTTCTCTCTATTGCTTTGCAGCTATAGAATTGTTGAAAACTGTTGGAGTGCAAGCTATATTAGGGCCATAGAGATCTGCACAGGTAGATTTTGCAGCAAATATTGTAAACAAAACTCATGTGCCAGTAATCTCATTCTCTGCCACAAGCCCTTTCCTTTCCTCCACCCAAACTCCTTATTTTGTTAGAATAGCCCCAAGTGACTACTCTCAAGTTCAACCCATCTTAGCAATTATCCAAAACTTTGGATGGAGAGAAGTGGTGCCCATTTATGAAGACATAGATTCTGGAAGGGGGATTGTACCATTTCTAATTCATGCCCTACAAGATATCAATGTAAAGGCCCCATACCGATCTGTGATTTCTCCTTTGGCCTTAGATGCCTTACAGTCATTGAGGTCTTGGTTTATGTTAAGTGCTTTCTAATTTTCTAGAAGGAATTGTAGGAAAGCCCTTACTATTTTCAATTTCTTGTTTATATGATGAGTAATTTAACCATACTATAAATAAAATTGTTGTTCTTTTTTTCACATAATTCTAGACTCCATGTAATTTTAACTCAAATGTTTTTTTTTTCTTGAAACAATGATATCTCATAAGGCTTAAACACATTAGAAGATCCTGGGAAGGAAAAGTGTGTTGCCTTTGCTGGAAGAAACTAATTAAAGAGTACTTGCTGAAAAATAAGGTGTAGGATAGTTGGTTAATTTTGGTTAGAAACTCATTTTTTTAGTTGGGATCTAAGGATCCCTAATAGATCAAGGAAGGATAGTATAACACAAAAAAAAAAATAAAAAAAGAAACACAAAAAAGAAAGAAAGGAAGAAGAATCCAATTTCAATGTACAATGTTGCACAGACCATCAGTCGTATAACAAACAAAAAATGCTTAGAACTTATACAAAACTTATCTAATCACCTAACTGACCAACCAATTAATATATACCCAAGATATGATAAAATTGGAATGCTTGATAATTTATTGAACAGAAACGTGCCTTATATAGGCAGTACATCTAACAACTTAGCAAATAGCTAGGGATTACAACTGGACTATTAACGTCTACATAGACCAAGTAAAACAAATGTAGAATAAACAAACTAATAACCACTTCCTAAATACTAGGACAGAGAAAACGATAAACTTGACAGCAAATAGACTTGGTCTAATGAAGACCACGTGACTCAACAATCCCTCCCTTAAACTGAAAGTTGCAAACTATCAGTTTAATGATGCAGCTTATAACTTTAAGCAGGATTCTCCAAAGTGGAAACACCAAGTAATTTCCTTAACTTCATAAACATAACCGTCTTGAGGGATTTGGTTAGAATATCAGCAACTTGATTTTCACTTTTGCAGTAAATAAGATCAATGACCCCTTCCTTTGTGAGCTCCCTTAAGTAGTGATACTTCACATCTATATGTTTACTTCTACCATGAAGAACAGGATTTTTAGAGAGTTTGATAGTAGAGGTGCATCACAATAGATCATTGCAGGTCCTTGTTGCTTGAAGCTGAGCTCTTCAAGTATTTTCTTCAACCAAATGGCTTGACAGGCACATGTAGTGGCAACTACAAATTCAGCTTTGGTAGTTGATAAAGCAACAATTGGCTGCTTCTTTGATGACCATGAAACAACCCCTGATCTCAATATAAAAACATAACCAGAAGTGCTCTTCCGATCATCTAAATCTCCAGCATATTCACTATCAGTGAACCCGATCAAATATGACTTTTCTCCCCTTTTGTAGAACAATCCAAAATGAACAGTACCCTTTAAATATCGAAAGATCCTCTTGGCGGCTAGGAGATGTAGTTCTTTTAGATTTTCCATGTATCTACTAATAAGACTCACAACATGCATGATAGCTGGCCTTGTTGTTGTCAAATACATCAAACTTCCTACAATTTGTTTGTAGAAAGTTCCATCAATCTTCTTTCCTTCAGGATTTTTCCTAAGCTTCAACCCAACTTCTGATGGTGTGGTAACAGGATTGCAATTGCCCATTTGAAACCTGTTTAGAATGTCTCGCACATATTTATTTTGAGAAATAAATATTCCATCAACAGATTGCACTATTTCTAAGTCAAGGAAATAATGCATCAGTCCAAGATTAGTCATAGCAAATTTCAGCATCATGGACTTCTTAAAAATTTCAAACATGGCTTTATCATTTCTTGTATAAATCAAATCATCTATATATAAACATGCAATAAGCAATTTTTCCTCGTCTTCCTTTTTTGTGTAAAGAGTGTGCTCATATGGACATTTTTGGAAGCCTTCTTTATGGAAATAAGCATCTATACGACTATACCAAGCTCTAGGTGCTTGTTTTAGTCCATATAGAGTCTTTTTTAATCTATAAACTTTATGTTCACTACCAACTTTTACATAGCCAGGGGGTTGATCAATAAATACCTGCTCTTGCAAATCTCCATGTAAAAATGCCGACTTTGAAGGGATGAGAGATCCATCATATGGATAACCGAACCTTGCAGGAAGGTAGGGCGAAATTTCAAAAATTTCTCTCTCTCCCACCTAGGAATCACATTCCCTGTTTTAGAAAAACTGCATTTTTCAATGACCAATCTTGAACAAAAAACCGAACCAGATCTGAACCAAAACAGTAGGAGAGGGATATACCTGATACGAAGAAACAGTATCCTCCAATGAAGGTGTTCACGCCCAAAGAATAAATAGTATCCGTATATAAATATATTTTGCAAAACAAATTTCAACGATTGAAATCGGCTACCGGCAGTCTTGGTTTCCATCAGAGAGATTGCATCCCCGATCATTACATTTGTCTGACAAAGGGGCTGATCCTGTCACTATAATTGCCCACTCAGATGAATTCTCGGACTGTCCCAACATACTCAGGTTTCGACCCCCTCGAAGGATCTCAACGATTGGCATATCAAAGACAGCCCAATCCGATACATAGTGCAGTATCATAATCAAGTCTAGGGGTCGGGTGTAACATTCCAGTTTTACCCACTAATCACCAAAGTCCAGGGCAATACTGGAATTCTGGTCCAGTTCAGGGTTTCAAGTAAACCTACACTGCATGTACCTCGGGTCTCACCCTAGCAACTGAGACAGGCCACCCCAACACTTGACGGCACATCAGTATCAGCCTTATCAGGATAAATCTCCCCAGACTTATCCAACGGCTATGAACATTCTAAACTAACACAAGTCTCATAAGTGTCCAGTTTAAGGGTATTACACAGAAACACACCACAATAACATGAATCAAATATGTACTTTATTCATTTACAATAAATGTCATAATGTACATCAATCTGATTGGAGTTAAAGGCATACACTGTTTAACAGACTTAACATCTAGTTGGTAGATTGGCCATGAGTTTTGAGAAGCCAATGCAATCACTAATCTGATTGTATCATGTCTGGCAACAAGAGCAAAAACTTCTTTGTAATCCACACCAAACTCTTGTTTGTAGCCCTTGACCACCAATCACGCCTTGTACTTGTCAATTTCACCATTCTCCTTCAACTTCGTCTTATAAACCCACTTGACATTGTTTGTTTTTTGCCCTTTTGGAAGAATTGATAACTCCCAAGTGTTGTTTCTTTCTATGGATACAATTTCATCATCCATTGCCTTTTGCCACTTTTCTTCTTTGACTACTTCAAAAATTACAGGATCACAATCTGAAAATAGAGCAAAGTGTGTAAGTGGGTCCTCGGATTGATCAATTCCAGCTACTTCATAATTAGTCATCCATGCAGGTCTTCTTCGTACACATTGAGGCCTTTGACCTTCATCTACTTCAGCTGTTGTTGCAGGTGGACTATGAACATCTGGTGGAACATTTTGATTGGTTGTTGGTTGTTGCACATTTGCAATAGACTGCTGCCTTTTCTCATCATCTTCACCATCAAAATCTGCTGGAATTTGTTGTGTTGAGTTGTCACTCCATATCCAAAACTTTGCTTCATCAAAAACATCTCGACTGATAATGATCTTCTTAGTGTTAGGATTATACAGGTTGTAATCCTTTGACTGATCACTAACATCAAGAAATATGCATTTTTCTCCCTTATCATCTAGCTTTATCCTCTTTTCATCTAGAATATGAACATATGCAATACACCAAAATATTCTGAAATAATCAATTGTTGGTTTTCGTCCACTCCATGCTTCCTCCGGTGTCATATTTTGAACAGCAAGTGTGGGGCTTTTGTTCAAAATATGAATGCTCCAATTGACTACTTCGGGCAAAAAAATCTTTGGAATGCCGCTCCTCAGCAAAAGACTTCGCACCATATTCAAAATAGTGCAATTTTTCCTCTTGCAAACTCCATTTTGTTGAGGCGTGTATGCTGCTATAAGTTGCCTCTTGATTCCATGGATCTCACAAAAAGTTTCAAATTGATGTGAGTTGTATTCCCCACCACGATCAGTGCAAAGTATTTTTATTGGGTTGCCAAATTCTTTCTCGACAAGCATTTTAAAATGTTTAAAGGCTGCCAAAGCTTCAGATTTTTCCTGTAAAAAATACACCCATGTTTTTCGACTAAAATCATCAATAAAGGTGATTAGGTATTTTTTACCTCCATTAGACTATGGATTTATTGCTCCGCAAAGGTCAGAATGGACCAGCTCCAAAGCTTTCTTTGCTCTCCATGATTTTCCTTACGAAAATTGATTTCGATGTTGTTTGCTAACAACACATTCTTCACAAACTTGTTGAGGGCATTCAATATGAGGAAGCCCGGCCACCATATTTTTTCTGTTGCAATGTCTTGAATCCACCAAAGTTTAGATGCTCATAACGAAAATACCATAGCCATGCCACATCTATCAATCTTACAGATAAGCATGAATGAGCAGTATTGTGGAGATACAATGGGAACATTCGATTCGCGATCATGTTGACTTGAGCAATTAAGCCCAACTTTTCATCTCTAATTTGACAAACTCCACCTTTAATAGACACCTCGTATCCCTTTTCTTGCAATTGACCGATACTTAGCAGGTTGGTTTTTAAATCTTGAACAAAAAGAACATTGGAAATTGTTTGAGTTGCACATCCTTTGGTTTGAATAGTTACCTGTCCTTTGCCCATGACCGAGACTTTAGAGTTGTCTCCAAACTTCACATTATCTCAAAAGGATTCATCTAAGGTAGAGAATGCAGACTTGTCTCCACACATATGATTGCTGCAGCCTGTGTCTAAGTACCACAAATTCTTATTAGTCTCTTCCTTTGCATGACAAACCATCAACAATGATACTTCTTCTTCCTTTTCTGCAAAGTTAGAGTTCTCACCATGTCCATAAGACAAATTAGTTCGACATTCTGACTGATAATGCCCATATTTATGACATTTATAGCACTCAACATTAGACTTATCTGCGGATTTTGGTTTATAAGTAGTTGAATGATGGCCTCCTCTTCCTCTACTCCTTCCTTGAGGTTGATTATCCTGGTGCTGGTACTGTTGTTGATTTCCACGATCATGGTTTCCTTTGCCTCCTCTTCCTCTGCCTCTGCCTCTACCACGTCCTTTATCAACTCTACGTGGTGTAGAATGATTTTTGGTTGAGGCCTTCAATTCTTGCTCCTCCTTTTCTTGTTGATTAACTTTCTGCTCATGTACCAAAAAAGATCCTAGCAGTTCATCAATTGAAAAATTATCAAGATCTTTTGATTCTTCAATTGAACAAACCACATAATTGAGTTTTGGTGTCATTGAGCATAGTATTTTCTCTACAACAGTTACGTCCTCAATCTTTTCACCATGGACACACATCTTGTTGATAATCGCCATTGTTCTTGAGAAAAAATCAGACACGGACTCTCCTGACTTCATTCGAAGCATTCCGAACTCTGAGTGAAGTGCTTGAAGCTGCTGCCTTTTTGCCTTCGTTGATCCCTGAAATTTTTTCTTCATAGAATCTCAAATCTGCTTGGACGTTTCTTTGTTGAGAATAGTCTCCAATATTGAACGATCAATTGCTTGAAAGAGGTAGTTCTTTGCCTTCAAATCTTTAAGCTTCAGCCCTTCTAGCTCTGTTTTTTGGGCATCTATGAGTGCTCGGCCATCTTCAGGTGATGCTACACCAGACTCTACTACATTCCAATACTCTTTTGACCTCAAGAAATTTTTCTATCAACATGCTCCAATGGTCATAGTGACCATCAAAACGTGGAATGTCAGGCTGCACGAAACTATCGGAAGCCATCTGATACTACACAAAGGAATAGGTGAAATAGAAACAAAGCTACTGTTGTACGCACTCCTATCTCACCTACACTCTTTCCTCTTTTTTTGACTCTTCCTCACTTTTGTCAGGTGGGGTTTTACTTTCAAAAATGGCCCCCAAAAAAAACTCACTATTTTACTGACCAAGCTCTGATACCATTGATAAAATTGGAATGCTTGATGCTTGATAATTTTATTGAATAGAAAAGTGCCTTATATAGGCAGTACATCTAACAACTTAGCAAATAGCTAGGGATTACAACTGGACTATTAACGTCTACATAAACCAAGTAAAACAAATGTAGAATAAACAAACTAATAATCACTTTCTAAATACTAGGACAGAGAAAACGATAAACTTGACAACAAATAGACTTGGTCTAATGAAGACCACGTGACTCAACAAGATATATGTAATTAATTAACTTAGAACTAATTAGAATTGGACAGATTTCCAACCTGCAAGTCAGTGAATGAACTCTTAAATCTTTTAAATGTTGTGGGTTCATGTTCCTACTGTAAGTTGTGATTGTGATGAATTTCACCGAACAGACATACCTACAATCAACAACTACCTGATTGGAAGAGTGGAGGATAAAGCGAACTGATACAGAGTAATGGATGCGTCACAAATAGCTATCCCAGGAACTGGGGCAGTCCGTACAAAGGTACGACTAATATAAATGGGTTGCAACTCGGGGAGTTGATGAAGAAGCTCTTCTCAAAAGCCTACCCATGGATCTCCGCAGAGACATCAAGCACCACCTCTGCTTGGACCTTGTTCGACGAGTCAGAAATAGTAGCAATGAGAGCAGTGGCGTTGAAGCTAAGACGATAAGCTTGCTTCAATGGGGAATTGACGTAGAGTTGAGAGAACTGATATTGCCCTTGATTTGAACAAGTGCTTCAATGGCGGACCTCCGCAGAAACCCTAACAGCTTTCGACCATGCCCTTGATTTGAACAAAAATAAGAAACTTAGGGTTAATCTTCAATCATGGAACAGATTTCAAGCCGTGATAGCTCCGGTAGTGGCAAAAAATGAAAGAACTGTGTTCGCTTCGACTGTTCTGGCTTGCAGTTGTAGAGTTGCAGGTAACAGTGTTCTCCTCTCACCCTCTCCTTGACCCAACTAGAGACCGGATCTGCTCCTCACACCTTGCGCGTCACACGCACATCCTACCATGCATTGGGAACATCTCCCATATTTATTAGTGAATATTCACAGGAGATGTCCCCAATGCATGGTGGATGTGCCAGGTGCTCATTTGTGAGGAGCAGATCCCATCACAAAACCGACCCTGATCTATCACGATCCATTGGGTATCCTTGACCCAACAGTAACAGTGTTCTCCTCTCAACTCTCTCCTTGACCCGTCACGATCCATTGGGTACCCTTGACCTAACCCACCCTAACCCTTCTTTTCTTGACCCTAATGGGTCACTTGACCCATATGACCCACTCCTGGAATGGATGGGTGTGCCACTGACCCTTATTTTTACACCAACATTTCCCTATCTTAAAACCTCTTATTTCTAGCATAGATGAAACAAGTTAAAAATGTAATATAAAATAAATCCCATTATATTAATGAAAATACTTTGGTTATGTTCATGAATTTCCCTTATATGTATAATCGTAACTAGTATTTGCAGTTGCTTGTGTGGTCTTTGAAAATAATCCAATTTATGAGTTTATAAATTAAATTAATTTTACCGATCATGTGGCATCTCTCCCACCACTTAGATCCTATTTGGAGTGGTGGGTTTATGGGTGTATTAGACATCTGTAGCATTAGCCCCACACCCACCACCACAGACATAAGATACATACACCAGAAGGAAAAGTACCTTGTACCAAAAAAAAAATGGATTTTTATAATAAACTCCATCTTAACAAGAAAAATTGTGTCCTATTTTTGTTATTTCTCTCGCCATTAAAATGCCTTTTTTTTTTATTTTTAAAAGCCCAAAAGAAAGCACCCGTAGGTCATTTGATAAATATATGGATTCCTTTTGGCCCGGCACCTGAGCTACCACATGTGAGATTCTTCGCCTCTTCGGTCGTCTAGATCCTTCGTTGGACAATTCGATGTTTATTTGTGGAAATGGGTCCATATACTTGGTTGTACTTCACCTTTTTTGACTTAAATGACGCCGTACCAAGTACGAAATCATTAATTTGAATTATTTCAATTTTTAAAATTATTTATATTAGACATTTAAGTTAAGATTTTTATTTGACTTAAGAGATTTATTATGTTTTATCTAGAAAATGACCCCATATTAAGAGATAACTATAATATTATTTAATTTGAATTTTATTATTTAACTATAAAAAATTAAATTAGAAAAAATAACATAGGTTTTACATCATTGTAATTGGCAATCTATTCTGACCTACTTCATTTGAAAACCACTATTGATTTATGTTGTTTTTAATATGGTTTAAGAGATTAGGGGTGTTAATAGACCGGTTTCGGGTTGGACCCCATTCAATCCGAAGGTATTATGGACGGACCGGATGGTCTAAACAATTGTACGGACTCGGACCAGTCCAAATTTAAGTGGTCCATATATAATGCAGACCGAATTTGGACAAAACCGCTGAATGAATGGTCCGTTCATTCATTTGAAGTTTTCTCCAAAATTTTCTTCAAAGACCTAGCTAGCGGCGCTGTACGCCTCCACCGCTCCCTTACGCAATTGAACGAAGAAGAAGGTTTCTCTCCGGCGGTGGTATCTCTCCAGTTGTTTTCTCTCGTCTCTCTCTAGCGAATAGCCCATTAAGGGGTATTTCTCTGGCGACCGGCGATGTTTTGAGTTTTTATCTCCCTGGAGCGTCCAACCACTCTCTCTACAAGCTCTGCTGCGGAATCACTTTTTCCCACATCCAATAGTTGTTCCTCACTATTTGTTTCAGCTGGGGCAAAGCTTTTCTTCATCACCAATGGAAAGAGATGAGACGCAGCGGCAGCCGGTGATTGACAAACATTGGTTCCAATAGCTCCAATGTTGCTTGCATTGTTTTTTTCTTCACCTCTAATGGAAACAGAGTAGATCTGTCTTTCCGACACTGCAAAACAAGGACAGAGATTTTTTTTTACCACTGCAACAACAACCAATCACTAATATTGGGTTCATGTTGCCTGTCTGGTCTTTCTGCCATTACAGAACACAAATGATATTTTGTTTGTTTTTTCATAATTGCAGCGACAGCCGGCAACGGAGGTTCAAGATCCGGTGCGAACCCGAATGTATGTTCTCCCAAACCTTCTCACTAGGCACCATTTCTCAATCCGTTCTCTGGTGTTTCCACCATTGTAGAGCACCATTTGCATTATTATTTTTTTTTTTTGCAATTTATACAATTTCATGTATTTTTATTTGTAATTTTTGTTTTTTCTATATTTTTTGTTGTTTTTTATAATTTCATTATTTTTTATGAAATTTCTTATAATTTCTATTATTACTTTTTTTGTAATTTTTTGCAACTTCTATAATTTTTTTTGCAATTTTTAATTTCTGTTTTCCATTTTTTATAATTTATGTTTTTCTGTTTTTTTTTTGTGTTTTTATACATTTTTATTTTCTTATTCGAAAATTACTTTTCTTGAATTTCGTCATTTTTTATTCTTCCACAAGTTTTGTGTTGAAATGTAATCACTTTATTTTTTTCAATTTAGGTATTTCTTTCAATTACTACTTTTTAAAACAACGCTTTCATTATTTTTTTGAAATTTTGGTGTTTTTATTAATACTTGCATTTTTCAATAATTTTTTTAATATTTATATTTTTGTTTGGATAAACTATGTGTATCTTTTGCAGCCATATTTCTGCATTTTTTTATTTTGTGAATTAGTTATATATTTTTGTAGATTTTTATAATTTCTGCGGTTTTCATGTAATTTTTTAAATTTCATTCAATTTGGATTGGATTGGACCCAATTCGGTCCATTTGCATTTCAATTGGACCACTTTGAACTTGGTCTGTATGGATTTGAATTGGATTGGATCCAATTCATTTGTGAATGGACCTATGTTAGATTGGATCAGATTGGAACAAATTCGGTCCAATTTGAATGTTCTTGTTTTTATCCACTTTCCTTTTTTTTAGATCTCTCGTATTTTTTTGTATTTTCTATTATTTGTTAGTAGTGTTAATTGGATCAGATTTGGTCCAACCCAATCTGGTCCAATATGAGTCATTTTGGACCATTTTGGATTGGTCCAATTCAATGCTTGAACTGTCCAATCTGTTAAATTGATTTTAATTTAGATCAGTTCCAACCCTAACTTGGTCCATTGACACCTATATTCTTTTCTTCTATCAATGGACCGGATATTGGTTCATTCCGATTCAATCCACTATAAATCCATTACTGACCGACCAGGTCCAATCCAATAAATACTTTGGACCATTATGTTTGGACTAGTCCGGTTCAATATGTCGTATTGGTTCATCCCATCCATCCAAAATGATTTTGATTTGGACCATTAAGCACCTTTATGAAAGTACTTTTATAAAAACTCTTGTGAAACATTTTTACAAAAGTACTTTTATCAAAATACATTTATGAAAGTATTTTTATAAATACTTTTATGAAAGAACTTTTGTTAAAGTACTTTTATTCATTCACTTTGGATTGGATTGGACCCAATCTCATCCGTTTGCATTCTAATTGGATGGAATTGGAATGTAGCAAGTGTTGTAGTTTTTTCATATATTTTTTAGATTTCTAATGTTATTTTGATGTTTGATTCAATTCGGACCGAATTGAACCCAATCTGGTCCATTTGCATTTTATTTGAACTGCACTAGACTTGGTTTGTATGGATTTGGACTGGATTTGGTTCAGTCCATTTGTAAATGGACCAATATTGGGTTGGACCGGATTGGACCAAATCCAGTCCAATTGACAGTCCTATAAGAGATTAAATGATGTCTTATTTGTAAGTAGTAACCCACTTTAAGTGGCATTTACTATTTATTTGATAAATTTATTTTTAAAAGCTAAATTAGGTTATGCTTCCAAAAGATAGTTAAATCTAGCTTGCAATTAATAAACTATTTCATTTAAAATAATGAAAAACACGCCATTTGTATTAATTGTTTAGTCATTTTTATGATTTTCATTTATTTTTATTTTTATTTTTATCCATTTAATATTTTGAATATTTTTAAGTTAAATTAATTGTTTAATCATTACTTTTGAAATGGTTGTGCTTGAATAAAATTCAGCTACTACTATAACATTTGAAGTGGCCACTTTTTAGGGATTAGGATTCAACGTGTGTGAATTTTAAGAAAGTGGGGTTATCACTTTTTTGTGAGTTTATATGCTTTTTTAAGAGTGAGAGTTGAACTTCTTCTAAGATTCTATCTATTGAAATTTTACAATGCCACGTGTATGAAGGGTGGGGGTTGTTTATATATATATATATATATATATATCAAAAAGATTTAATAATTTTATTTACTATTAATTAATATTAAATTAATAATCAAAATTTGTTGTTAATTAACTAAAAGTATTCTAAGTTATTGTTAATATCTAAAATGTTAATAATTATATTTTCATTTAATGTTGATTTATAAAAAATAATTATTGTTAATTTAATATGACCAAATATTTTTTAATCAATTTAGTTTTATTAATAATTTATAGTAATTTTAATAATTGTTATTATTTTTATTATTTTTAAATGAATTTTTGATTAACTTTAAATAAATAAAAATAATTACAAAAGCTAACGTTTTTATTAATTTCACTAATAATTAACAATTATATAGGAATGACGACAGGGTGGATTCAGGGTGGGGCACCCCATCCTTGTCCCTGCCCCATAGTCAAGACACTCTACCCCATCCCCGCCCCGTCCCCAATGTCAGGCGGGTTCAAGACAAGGCAACAACTCCTCAATGTTGGGCGAGTTCAAGGGTATGGTACTCCACCCCTCATCAAGGATGGGGAATCCTCGAATTTCCCTGCCCCATCCCTAGTATTGGACGGGTTCAAGTAGAACTGTAAATCAGGTCATGCTGGGCCGAGCCTTGGGCCAAGCCAAGCTGTGGACCAGGCCAAGCTATGAGAGGTCCATTTAAAAACAAATGAAAAAGATGTTTAAATTTTTATTTCATATGATTTTTTATGTATACAATTGTTTATATATACAATTAGACTATTCATGGGTCAGGTAGCCTGATGGCCCGGCTTGGCCTGACCCGTTATTTTTCAGGCATGGACAAAATTTTAGGCTCATGGGCTTAAGCTCGGGCTTTCTCAAATATGCCCGACCCAATACTATTACATATATAAAAAAGTACTTATATATAATAAATATAATATATATGCTTCATAAATTATTAATAAATATCAATTTACTATTAGGAAATACAAATTAGTTTATTAAATTATTACCAAATTAATATAATATTAGTTTATAAAAGTATATTGAAAATAAGACACTTTGTGTACAGATAAGGGCTTTGGGCTCGAGTTCAAGCTTCAGGCTTTATATAAGGGCTGGACTCGAGCTCAAGATCTAGGCTTGATGGTCGGGCTAGGCTTGAGCTTGCACATTTTCTATTGATAAAGAGGCCCATGTTAATTATAAAACTATGGTTTTTTACAAATTAAAATTTTTATTTAATTCTAGTCTATTATAAAAAATATACAACATTTCTATATATTAATATAAAATTGTTATTTAAATATTATATAATAATATTTACTATATATGCATATAACATTCAAGTTGAGCTTATTAACGATTGTTTAGCTTGGTCTCTATCCGCTAAAGCCATCATTGGACTCCAAAAGTTTGAAGCCCAATTAGACTTTAGATTCGATTATCCCTAATAATGTGTGGGCATGGTGAATATCTCAACTAGACCTAACTCAAAAGAAAATAGTTGCTTGATCTTGCAAATTTATATATATAATCGGGTTAGGTTAAATTATAAGCGATTTGTTACTTTTTATTATTAATTATTAAAATATTATAATTATTAAATTACTGTATTTATTTAAAATATAGAAATTTCTATAAATTGTCATATTTTCAGAAATATTGCTAATTTCTTGGCTAAAACTAATTAAATGTAATTTTCTAGTAATTAAATATAACTTTTTGGAAATTATATGTAATTTTCTACTATTTATAGCTTAAATTATAATTATTGTTAATTATATTACTATTAACAATTAAAATACATTATTTTTTCATTATTATTCAATGTTTTTTGCAAGAAAATATAATTAATTCAATTTTTTAAGTATTTTTAGTTTTTTAATTAAGCTTTAGGTTTTTCAGAATTTTTGGATTTTTAATTAATTTTTGGTTTTTTCATTATTAATCAGTAATTTTTGCATATGAGTATTTTTTTTAATAATTTTTAGTATTTTCATCATTTATTTTTCAATATTAGTCACTACAAAATTAATTTGCATTTGCTTTTAGTAAAAATAAATTAAATAACTAAATAAATACCATAGTTAATAAAAAAATATAGATAATTTCCAATATTTTCAATAATTTCTAGTTGGGTAATTTGTCAATAATTTTTTGTAGTTTTTAATAAGAAAATACTATTAATTGTACTTTTTAACTATTTTCAATAAATACCCTTATTAATATAAAATATCATTAATTTTCAATATCTTTTAATTATTTTTAGCATTTTCATTACGTTTAGGTTTTTCAAAATTTTTCAGATTTTTAATTAATTGTTGGTATTTTAAAACTATCAATTAATATTTTTTATTAGTATTTATTAAGGTCTCAACTAATAAGTGGGTGATCATAGTGAGATCCTTTGTCGGACAGTCTGAGAATTCATCTGAGTAGATGATCATAGTGACAGGATCAGCCCCTTTGTCGGACAAAGGTAATGATCGGGAATGCACTCTCTCTGATGGAAACCAAACTGCCGACAGTTGATTTCAATCGTTGGAATTTTGTTTTGCAATGTTATATATATATATATATACGGTTTCGAAATGTTTGCAAATGGTTTTAATTCCTGGGATCCATGTGAGTGGAGAGTGCGGCACTGTTCCTTGCAGCCGAGGGAGAGGTCCTCTCTTGTCGGGCAATGCTTGATCATTAAGGGCTAAGAGGTTAAGTGCCATTTAGGATAGTACCTGATGGGCTAATCTTGCACCTATCCACAGTCCCTGGGTTTTTTATAAGATGGCTTGGCCCAGGAACCACTTAATGTAAGCGTTGGGCCCATAGGGTCCATATGATGGGCTCAGGGGTTCACTGAGCTTTTCAGTGAATTTGGCTAGGCCTTGTAATAAAGGCTGGGCCGAACCCATGTGGCTGGTGTGTAGATCAATGCTTGGGTCCCACGCCATACAAAGAAGCCCAACTGGGCAGCAGATTGGAAACTAGTTAAGCACTGAACATTTAATGAGCCAAAAGCCCATTTCGAGTTGGGCTGATATGATCACCCATCTATGAGGCAAATCTGAGATTAATGTTAGCAAAAGGATAGAGCCTTTTAACCTTATCCACTCTAGGAGACCAAATTCAAATCAGATTTGAATCTGGTAACCTCCTGATAAGATCAGGAGTAAGCTAACTTAATCTACAGATAGGATTAAGATCATCCCCTATCCAAATACTGATTTGGATTGGGATAACTCCTAATTAGGAGATTTCTTAATCAAGAAGAAAGGAGAGGGAAAACCCTAAAAAAAATATTAGATTTCGAACAAAGGGTTTTGAAAAAGCAAGAAAGCTTCCTGCGAACTGAGATTAGATCTCATTCACACTCCAGAGAGAAGAGAAGCAATTCAGCCATCTTTGTCCTTGGAGTTCTCCTCCAGCCGCCGCATTCCTTCTTGCAAGATTTGATCTTTGAAGAAGAAAGAAGTCAAGAAATCAGTTCTTGACATCAGTCTTGCAGAAAAGACTGAAAAAGATTCGGTGTTCAGAGTTTCCAGAGGATTCTTGCGAAGGATCCAGTGTGTAGGACGCACTTTGCTGGTTCCGTTCCACCCACAATTGTGTCATCTTCAGCAGGAGCGGATCTTGGTGTCTTCTTTGGGCGTGAACACCAACTTTGGGAGATACTGCTTCTCCGGATCAGGTATATTCCTCCATTTTCTTTTTGGTTCAGATCTGGTTTGATTATGGTTTAAGTAGGATCCTTGAATATTGTATTCTAAATTTAGGGAATATGATTCCCAATTGGAAGAAGGTAGGAAAATTTTTGAAATTCGCCCACCCATTCCGCAACCTTCTTGGCGTCCATTAGATGGATCCTACCATTCTTTCAATTAAAACTATCAAATAATATTTTTATATTTAAATTTCTTATTTTTATTAGCGTTTATTAATAATTTTTTGATTGTTAATAGTTACTAAGTTTTGTTAATATTTATTTTTAGTGAAAGTTTAGTAGATTTTTAAATTAATAATTTTTTGATTGTTTTACCCCATGACCGTTATTTGGCCAAAAACCGTTGATTTGGTCAGCAAACCGCTAACCCAGGCGGTCAAACTGTTTGAACTATCAAACAATTTTGACCATTTTCTTTGTCAAAATGGGTCATCCGTTTGGTTCGAACGGTCTGACCGTTCGACCTGAGAATCGGACCTCTAATCGGTTCATTGTTCAGTTCGGTTTTAAAAACCTTGATTTATATTATTACTCTCTCTCTCTCTCTCTTAAATGTAATAATAGCATACATTAAAATAAAAGGCCTTGAAAAATCCAAAGGTCTCTCTCTAATAGTGTGCAACTTTATTAATCTAATCAAGATAAGCAATGATTACTATTTTAATTTTTAAAACAAAAGAAAATAAGAAAAAATGGAAAAAAATAGATAAATAGCTTCTCTTAAAGGAGAGACATACTGACATAGACTGTTCAATTTTAATAAATAAATAAATAAATATACATATATATAAATGTTATAGATTTTCTAATTACGCTAAATTCTAGTAATTTACATAATTAAAAGTAACCACTTTGAGAGTTTTTTAGGAGTGGATGAGCCCACTTCTAGGATGTTGTTTAATTAAATTTTATGGATAAACATGTATTAAGTTAATAAATTACTATCTATTGAAAATGTTTAAAAGTGAAACTACCCACTTTTTGAATCCTATTTCTTGAATTAATAGGATGTCATGTGTCTGAATGAGGAGAACTCTAGCCTGATGACCTTCCTTTAATATATATACACGTGAATGACCCCATACTAAGTACAGGGAAATTAATTTTATGTGTGTGTATATATTGAAAATTAGTTTTTTGAATTGACTAAGTTTTTTATTTTGAAATTATTTGATAATTTCAGTTATATGAATTCATAGTCTTCATTAGACAATTAATAATTTTATTAACAATAACGAACTTCTAATAAAGGTAAAAGTCTAATGAAAGTCATATAAACAATAATAAAATCAAAGTAATAATAACCTTTTAAGTGATTTAACAATCGTAATAACTTTTTAATCCATTCGCAGCAGCCTTAATGTTAAAATTTTTGCACTTTTCAAATTTTGGTTGTTTCCAATATCCTAATAAAAATTGATGTAGTTATATATATATAATTATATTCATAATTTATATAAAAAATTATAAGTAATATCATTAGCATGTAGCAACTTACCTCAGAATCTAATCCTAGATAAATATTTTTCTTGGAGAACTTTCAATTGTATTTGTTGATCCAGTAACTAAGGATTCACTGGTGCTATGTTTCATGTCAACTCCGTTGTTAACTACGAAAACTTTGGACAGTGTGAGGTCTACATATTAATATTGCAAATCATATGAACAAATTTTGATTTAAAATATAATAATCGATCCAATCACTCCATCAAAAATTGCACTTAATAATTCATCCCCATTCTCCTGTAATCAATTAAAATTTTAATAAATTTCTTATAATACGATAACATCGAATTCAAAAAAATGTAAAAATAATGTCTTAAATGAAACATCTATCAAATGTGATATTGGATATTTAATTAAAAATTCTTCTTCTTTTTTAAATAACACAAAGGTTGCAAAACTTGTGCCATCTTTCACCTCCACCTTCATCCTGAATCTAAAAATATAAAAAAATTGATTACAAATTACAAATTATAACATTATAGTTAAAACAATAAATATTTACATTACTTCAGGATAAAGAACATCAATATTACACATGTTGCAATGTGATGTAGAGTCTTATAATTTTTTTGCACACTTAGTACATACAATATAATATCATCCACATTCGCATATTACCTTGTGTCTGGATACTTTGCAAGTATAAATAATAACTTATGACAATAAATATATTTTATTAATAAATAATAAAATAAATATTTATAATTTTTAGTTCATTATTGTTATTCAATATTCGTGCAAACCTCAGAGGTGTGTTATTTGTCTTTAATTCAAACAATTTAGAAATTTTCCTCCTATTTTTTAAAATTCTCTCCTCTAACGGTAAAGAATAATTCTCCGCTATATCTATTTCTCCAATTGTTGATAATGAATTTGATCCAATACTATCAAATAGTTCAGAAAAATTTCAAATAAACTAGATAATTTAAACAATAATAGTAATAGAAATATTTTATAACATATACAATTCATATCTTGCCATAAATTATTTACACATTCATTTTTCAAATTTAAGTATAACTTTGTTGCATTTGTTGATGAGATATATAATACTCACACATATTTAACATTCAACACTATAATATAATATAATAAAATAGAGAAAATTTAAAAGACAATGGTTAAACATACTTTGATATTTCTTTACTATAGTTGAAATGACGATCGTAATATTTGCACTCGATTTATTTTCAATTAAATCTTTCTCAATTAAATTCTTTATCTTACTTCATAAAGGGACCTTAATACATTTTCCTTTGTAATAATTTAATTCAATATTTATAATTATGTTAACAATAGATAAAGAGTTGAAGATTATCTGTTTTTTTCCAAAACAATACTCTTCTGGTTCACTATTTCTCAATTTTGTTTACAAATACATTCCTCACCAGATATGGCATTAACTTTTCCAGTTACATTTACAATATCAACAAATATAAAGTATATATATACAAAAAATATTAAAACTTACTGACCAGAAGTAACATATGTATTATTTTCATTTATGGTGATGTTATTAAAATCAATAAGTTCAAACATGTGTTTTGGAATTTATGCAATTTAATTTAGTATCGGTTCAACCGGAGTAAGCCATTTAAAATATATGGAAAAGACATGTTTTATATCTCTATGGACCCTTACATTAAACAACATTAAATGAAAAAATATAAAGCACCATTGCACAATAATTTTTCAAATTTATAATAGAAACCCTTCCATATAATAGCATGTATTTGTTCTCCACACAAAAGATTTAAACAAATAAAATTTTATTAATAAATTGAAAATTCATGAAAAATATAGCATATGATAATATGTATACTTACATTTTTATCAATTAATAACATATACAAACTCCATGGCTTATCGTTATTTTTAAAATCCTATACCTTCTATAAACATGACACTCGTACTTTAATCTTCTAAGAATCTGAATCTGATTGTATTTTATTGAGATATTAATAATACCTTGAAGAGATATCTTCACTCACCAATTCATTATTTTGAAAAATATATTAGACAAAATGTATATAAAATTTTAAGAAAGAACTCTTGATAACCAATATACCTGAATACAAACTATTAGAGACTTCATGGTAGACAATGTTTTGTGTATATCATTATGATTCATTGTCCTTTTTTCAATCAAAATGTTTAACCCATAATTTGATATTTCACTAAAGGTTACTACATATAATTGTCCATAAATAAAAACAGGCCACGACAAGTAAATTCCAACATAATTTAAAGTTTGTCATTGACTTTTATTTATTGTCATTGCAAAACAGACCTTCAAAAGAAATTGACTTTGTCTAAATAGAAATGACCAATTTGAATATGTTGGAGACATCACTATCGTTGGAATGAAAACCTTTTTACTCATATTATTTCCTGTAATTATTTCAATTTTTATTACTCTTATTTCTAACTGAGTAACAATCTACCTTGTTTCATTGCATAACCCATCACTTCGATTTTAATTTCAAAGGAGAATGATTGGAACTCCAACTTTTAACTTGAGTTCATGATTTGGAAATCCAGAAAAACTTTAATGTATTTAATGAAGGAAGGGAAATCCATCATATGGATGGCCGACCCATGCTGGATAGTAGGGCGAAATTTCAAGACTACATTTTTCAAAGATTGTTCTTGCACCGAAATTGGATCATATCTGAAACCAAAAGAAATGGAGAAAATATGTGATACAGATTCCACACGTGTAGTTCCCAAAGTGGGTGTTCACACCCAAAGAGGGTACCAAAACCAACTTCCACTGAAGATGGTGCAACTTAGGTTGAAGCCGTTTTAGCAACACAGTCCTTCTGCAAGAACTGTAATCCAACAACTCGGATCGAGCAGGGGAGGTGAGTATGGAATTATTTTGATTTTTCTTGCAAAATCGGAAGTGAGAACTGATCTCTATCAGTCCAAGAACTAAGGAACGAATTGGGTTAATATGGCAGCAAGAGCAGAAGGAGGGAGAGAGCTAAGAGTAGTGTAATTTAGAGCAGTTCGCCCTCCTCTATTTATAAGCCTTAAAAATTAGCTGTCTTAATCAAATTAAGAGCTTCCTAATCAAAATCTTTATTTGGATTTGGACTCTTTTAGTGAATAAGACCTATCCTCTTACCATAAAGACTTATCCAAACCCATATTTGCCCAAGTCACATGACTGCTTAAGTTGTCATGAGACTTTTTAATTAATCCAATTAATTACGGGTTTTAGGCCCATTAAGCAAGTGGTTCACGTCCCCTTTTAGTTGTTGACCAATTTAACTCTCTTTGTATGGTGTAGGACCCCAACAATGAATAGTTGTTGGTTTCCATCAGAGAGTTTTGGTTTCCAACAATGATAATATATATTTTGCAAAAACGAATCTCAAACAAGTTTGAAATCGTCCGCCAACAGTTTTGGTTTCCATCAGAGAGAGTGCAGTCCCGATCATTCACTTTGTCTGACAAAGGGGCTAATCCTATCACTATGATCACCCACTCGAGTGAATTCTCAGACTACCCCAACATACCTAGGTTTTGAGCCCCAAAGGATCTCACTGAGTGGCATATCAAAGACAGTCCAATCCGACACCCAATGCAGTACCATAATCTAGTCTAAGGGTTAGGTGTAACTTTCCAGTTTTGCCCACCAGTCTCCAAAGTCCAGGGCATAAGTAGAAAATGGTCTAGGTTTAGTGTTTCAAACAAACACACACTACACATGCTTTGGGTCTAACCTTGGCAGTTGAGACAAGCTACCTCAACCTACTTGGTAGCACATTAGTGTCAGCCTTGGCAGGATAAACTTCCCCAAGTCCATCCAACCGCTGAGAACATTCTAAACTAACACAAATCTCATAGTGTCCAGTTTAAGGGTAATTACATAGAAACACACCAATTATAACATGAATCAATTATGTACTTTTACTCATTTACACTAAATACATTAGTACATCAATCTGATTGGAGCTAAGAGCATTCGCTATCTAACAGTTCCCACTTGCATTTAGGTCCAACCAGGTACAAGCCGGAGTCTCATACTGTCCACATATTTCTCAAACACTTTCTGTGTGAGTGGCTTAGTCAATGGGTCCGCCACATTCTCCACTGATGCTACCTTCTGAATTTAGACATCCCCTCTACCAATAATCTCCCGTAGATCCAGTGCTATAACACAACAGTGAAATGGGTGATATGGTAGGATTCCAAAATTCTAGGATGAACAACTTCATCCATTAGGCAGCCTCACTTACGGCAATGTGCTTGGCTTGGGTCGTGGACTATTTTTCTTACTACATAGGACCCCATTACGAAAATGTAACCAGATGTAGACTTTACATCATTTGGGTCTGACTGGAAATTGGCATCAGTATACCCGAAGATCTATAGTGAACTACCACTAAAGACTAGACAGAACTCTTTTGTCCTCCAAAAGTATTTGAATATGTTATTTGCAACAGTCCAAAGCTCCTGTCTTGGGTTTGACTGGTTTTTACTTACTACACTTACATCCTGAGCAATGTCTAGTCGAGTGCACAACATGGCATACGTGATGCTCCCTACGGCAGAGGCATAGGGAACCTCCCTCATGCCCTCAATCTCCTTGGGAGTCTTGGGAGACATACCCTAGAGAGAGTGACCGAGTCTAAAAGGGACAAATCCCTTATTGGAGTTCTCCATGTTGAATATGTTGACGATCTTGTTAATGTAAGTAGATTGGAATAATCCTATTATCCTATTTTATCTATCTCTATAGAATTGAAGTCCCAAGATGTAGGAGGCTTCTCCAAGATCTTTCATGTAGAATTGTTGCAATAATCATACTTTCACCATAGTGAACATTCATATATCATTCCCAATGAGTAGAATATCGTCTACATACAGAACCAGGAACGTAACCTTATCTCCTACTGATTTCTTGTAAACACAAGGCTCATCCATATTGTGCTCAAAGTCAAACTGTTTGACGATAGGGTCAAATTGGATGTTCCAATTTCATGAAACTTGCTTAAGTCCATAAATGGATCGATTAAGCTTACACACCATGTGTTTCTGACCAGCAACAATAAAACCTTGTGGTTGCTGCATAGATATCTTCAGTAAGATCTTCATTCAAGAATGTAGTTTTGACATCCATATGCCAAATCTCATAGTCATAGTGTGTTGCTACAGTTAGCAGGATCCGTATGGATTTAAGCATGGCCACTGGCGAGCTTTATAGGTTTCCTCATAATCGATTCCCTCGTTCTAAGTATACCCTTTCGCTGCAATACGAGCTTTATAGGTCTCAACCTTCCCATCAGGGCCCCTCTTCCTCTTGTAGATCCATTTGCAACCAATTACTTTAACCCCAGGGGTGGGTTTACGAGAGTCCAGACTCCGTTGGTTTCCATTGAGTCCATATCAGCTCTCAAGGCATCTACCCACTTCAAGGAATCTATGTCTAACATAGCTTCCGCATAAGTCATAGAATCTTCCTCACTGATCATCTAAGTTGGGTATTATCTGGAACCTGTGGGACATCTCCCATTACTCCTGAGCTCTCCTCATCAAAAACAATTTCCTAACGGTGATTGTTCAGAATGTAATATTCTTCTAAAAAACAGGCATTTCGACTACAAAATACTTTTTATTCTTTTGGGTCATAGAACAAAATACTTATTTCGACTACAAAATACCATTTCAACTACAAATGGTCTATTAGGAGTTGAGAATATTTGTCGCCTCTGATATTGGGGCTCCTTTGCTAGTTTATATGTAACTTCCAAAGTAGGGAGACAATGCTCTCTACCCTATTTCCACATTCATTGAGAGCATCTTTGCGTCGTTGTATATAGTCCCTATCCCTTTCTCTTTCTGTGCCATTCAAAAACACACACTAAACTACATTTAGTCTGATCCCTTTCATAGGGGTACATAGAGTAGGTCATCTCACAAGTCTGACCTCTTCCTTCAATAAATTGCTAGTTTTTTCCATCATTTTCTATCATTTGTTTTTCCTTTAATCACTTATTCATGATGGAACTATAAATCTCATTGGGTCTCATTACTCTTAGAAGAAGATGAAGATTCCCCTTTCTAAGAAAGTTGCATAATTGAAGCCTAAAAAATCAGGGATTTGCAATGAATCTCAAAAGTCATGTCTTCGTAAAATGCTAGTTGACAATCATTGACTTGCATCTGGAAACACTCGATAAAGGGGATAGTCCAATGAATAAAAATACCGATGCCCACCCTTACCCACCTCATTGAACATTTCAAATAGCCTTGAGCATAAATCCCAACCTTTATTTCTAGGAACACCCAAGTATCCTAGGGCAGTTTTGACAATTTAAATATGTATCCTCTACCAATTTCCCCAAAGCTAGCACAGAGTAAGGATATCATCATGACCTAGTGTTTCACCAATTGATAGAGGAAAGGACTGGAGGCCACCTCTAACTGTGTCAATCCTCAAGTGACCTTATTATCTCTCAAAATTTGCTAGTTAGCCCGATTGAGCCATGCATAAATACATTTTCTATGGCGAACTAGTTAAATTCCTAGTGTACCTTTTGTAGGGCCAAAAAAAAAAGAAAATAAATAAAAAAGTGAAGAAAAAAGAGAAAAAGAAAAAGTGAAGAAAAAAAGAAGAATGAGCAATGAATAATGAAGAAAAAACTGGGGCAACTTAGTATGGAAGAATGACCAACGGATATTGAAAAATGGGAAAGCTTGAAGGGAATGGTAGTCAAAGGAGATCAAACTAGTAAATTTGGGACAGATAAAAAGTGGGGGAGAATGATAGAGAAATATTTGAAGAAGGTTAAAAAAGTGGGGCAAATATATGTTTCAATCATTTTAGAATCAATTGGCTTGAGTATTTGTCTGTCGGTTCTTTAACATGTAAAGTCCACCATGACCAGTGAAGAAACATAGTTCATATTGGAAGATTTGAAGGCTATGTAAAAAAAAAGAGAGAAAAATGAAGAAAAAGGAAGAAGAGAAAATAAACAAAAATGAGGATGAAGAGAAATAGCAGCCCTGCATAAAGGTTTTGCATCTAATTTTCAGTCAAAAATATATTTTTGAGCCATTCACCCTTCATTTCAAATCCCATGTCCTAGACCACGTTTAGTCCCATTCACCAAGTCCTCATCGATCCTTTAAAAATTGGTAATTTAGCATAGGATAGATCTGATTGGCTGGCGATGAGGGATTTTGTTCTAAACCTTCTTCAATTAAGCATCTCTCATCACAAATCTTTCTGTTAATCAAGAATTAGGGCAGTTTCCCATAAAACCCAGGTGTATAATGCGTCAGTTATATGTATTTATAATTTCTTAAAAGTTACAACTGTAGTGATAAGTACAATAGAAGTGAAATTCTTTTAAAATTTAAAGTAGAGATACATTATCTTTTTAACTTGTTCTCCTTATCCGTGTGCATAGGTGTGTAAGTAGACTTGGACTATGATACATGAGCCTGGATAACACGATCTTGGACTGACTTGTCAACTTGCCTAACAGGAAGTAATAATTGAAGTTACATTTTCAACCTTACCATTAGAGATGGATAAAATACACAATTATAGGGATTTTAGTAGCCATTAAAGCTAACATTAAAGTTATAATAAAATGAAGGGAAGAGAACTGATTTGATGCATTTGTGTTGCTTGTTGGCCATCATGTCATTGGATTTATTTGAATGCTAGGGGGCGCCTTTTGGGAGGACGGCCCTACTTTTTACTGCGAACTAGCCTGTGTTGGGGTCACGAAACTCAGTGCATTGTTTGTGGAATGAAATGGAAAGGGATTTTTCAGTTGATTACGGGATGAGCTCAAAATCTTTGTGTATCGAAATTTCATTTGAGAGATGATGCTTATTAAGTATACTTTGATTGGACGGTCCACTGAATTGTCTTGAAATCTGGCAAGGAATTGCAACTTCAACTTTTTTTTCCCTTATCACATTGTCAATTTGTGATCCATAGCCAATTATAAGACACGTGGAAAGTTATTTGTGCTTTCCCCTCACTATCCTACAAATAGCCAATTATAAGACACGCGGAAAGTTATTTGTGCTCTATATCATTCCATGGTTCATGTAGATCCAGGCCCAGTATCCCAAAGGCAAAAGTGCAGCCTAAGGGATTTCTTCTAATTCCAATAGCCTAGTCTAAATGATATATAAATGCAAATGTCTTTTGGTCTTGACCTTCTCTTTCCAAAACTGGTTTGAGTGCCACTCAATATATCAAATCTGGCTCACAAGTCGTATGGTCCAACTGTCCAGGTCAACAACCTGAATTGCTGGAAGGAAAAACAAAAGTTAAAGCAAAAAATATTACTTGTATTCAAGTAAATGGTTTTGAGAATGGGTCGTGGTCCGAATGGTTGGACTGTTCTGCCCATCCGAGTTTTGTCAATTGCCAGACTCACTTCCACACATCAATTTTTCTTTCTTGTAAGCGCTACATTAGAAAATAAAATAAAAAACAAGACTCCGTATAATCTATAATCTATATATATATATATATATATTAAAATTGGTCTGTTCACGTCACCAAACCTATCCTTGCTTCAAACCCCCTTCCTAATTTTCTATTTTTTATTATTTTAATTCCACATAATTACCCATTAAACCAATAAGAAAATAACATATGCATAACTATTTCTAACAACCATAAAAAAAGAGGGATTTGCTTTTCTAATGTTTATCCAAGTGGCACCACTTTCCCCCACTTCCTCCTAAATTGTCTTTAATTCCTATTTATCTCCTAAATTATCTCTAACTCCTATTTATCTCTTAAATTATCTCTACTTTAGTAGAGAGACTCTCTCCTAAACTATCTTTAATTCCTATTTATCCTCTCCCCCACTTTTTATCTATATCTATCTAAAGAAATTTTAATTAAAAAAAAATCAGAATAATTTAAATGTTATAACAAAATTATACAGTAAATTTAAAATATTTATTCAAAACACAAAAAAATAATAGATTTAATAAAATTTATATTATTGATAATTTCAATATTTTTACAAAATTCATCATGAAATTATGTAATAACAATATAAATTATAATTTTACGAATTATTCAATTTAAATGTTATACAAATAATAAAAATTTAACATTAAAAAATAAAACATTATTTAAATATTTCAATAACTAAAAATATTAAATAAAAACATTTTAGCTAAATAAAAATCAATAAATATTAACATTAACAAAACTTAGCAAACATTAAAAATGTATTTCAATTCCACTTAAAAATCAAACTTAATAAACGCTAATAAAAATAAGAAATTTAAATATAAAAATATTAATTGATAGTTTTAATAATATTATTAGATAACTTATTAGTTGAGACCATTATTGTGCATAATGAACTCATTAAAAATGATAAAAATTAATGAAATTTTAAAATGCAGAACCTATTTATTAATAGTATTTTATTGCAAAAATTACTAAATAATACTGAAAAAATACCAGCAATTAATTAAAAATCCGAAAAATTCTGAAAAACATAAACATAATTAAAATACTAAAAATATTGAAAAATTAACAATATTTTATATTCATAAGGGTATTTATTGAAAATAATTAAAGTACAATTAATAGTATTTTATTATTAAAATGTACCAAAAATTATTAAAAAATACCCAAGCTAGAAGTTTTTGAAAAATATTGAAACTTCGATGAATTTTTTTATTAACTATGGTATTTATTCAGTTATTTAATTTATTTTTTACTGAAAGCAAATGCAAATTAATTTTGTAGTGACTAATATGCAAAAAATAAATGCTGAAAATAGTGAAAATTATTGAAAAATACTCATATGAAAAAATTACTGAATAATAATGAAAAAACACCAAAAATTAAATAAAAATCTAAAAATTTTGAAAAGCCTAAAGCTTAATTAAAATACTAAAAATAATTCAAAAATTAAATTAAATGTATTTTATTGCAAAAACATATTGAGTAATAATGAAAAAAAAATAATGTATTTTAATTATTAATAGTAATATATTGAACAATAATTACTTTTAAACTGTAATCAACAATAATTATAATTTAAGCTATAAATAGTAGAAAATTACATTTAATTAGTTTTAGCCAAGAAATTAGCAATATTTCTGAAAATATGATAATATACAGTAATTTAATAATTACAATATTTTAATAATTAATAATAAAAGGTAACAAATCATTTATAACTTAACCTAAGCCGATTGAATCTATAAATTTGAAGGCTCAAGCAACTATTTTCTTTTGAGTTAGGTCTAAAAATAACTTAACCTAACCCAATTAGATCTAAAAATATGAACAATAATTATTTTTAAATATTAATTAACAGTAATTATGATTTAAGCTATAAATAGTAGAAAATTACATTTAATTAGTTTTGACCAAGAAATTAGCAATATTTCTGAAAATATGATAATTTCCAGAATTACTGTATTTTAATAATAAATAATAAAAAGTAAGAAATCATTTATAACTTAAACTAACCCGATTAGATCTATAAATTTGCAGGCTCAAGCAACTATTTTCTTTGGAGTTCGGGCTAGTTGAGATATGCACCATGCCCACACATTATAATGGATAATTAGACTCAAAGTGTAATTGGGTATCAAACTTTTGGAGTCCAATGATGGCTTTAGCGGATAGTGCCCAAGGTAATTAACAACCCCTAATAAACTCAACTTGGAAGTTATATGCATATATGGTAAATATTATTATATAATATTTAAATAACAAATTTTATATTAATACATAGAAATTTTATATATTTTTATAATAGACTAGAAATAAATAAAAAATTTAATTTGTAAAAAATCATAGTTTTATAATTAACACGAGCCCCATTATCAACAGAAAATGTGTAAGCCCGAGCTTGAGCCCGGCCTGACCATCGGGCCTAGATCTCGAGCCTAAGCCTGAAGCTCATACACAAAATGTCTTATTTTCAGCATATTTTTATAAACTAATATTATATTAATTTAGTAATAATTTAATAAACTAATTTATATTTCCTAATAGTAAATAGATATTTATTAATAATTTAAGAATCATATATATATATATATATATATTATTTATTATATATAACAGAAGTACTTTTTTATATGTGTAATAGTATCAGCCTGGGTTTATTTCAGAAAGCTTGAGCTCGAGCCCACGAGCCTAAAATTTTGTCCAAGCCTGAAAAATAACAGGTAGGGCCATCGGGTTACCCAACCCATGAATAGGTCTAATTTGTATATATAAAAAATCATATGAAATAAAAATTTAAACATCTTTCTCAACCTTTTTTAAAAAATGGACCTTTCATAGCTTGGCCCCTTGGCCTAGCCCAAGGCCATGGACCAGCTCAGCCCATGGCACGGCATGGGCCCATGCAAGCTTGGGCTATGGGCTGTGCCGAACCGACCCCCAAATTATCCCAGAGGAGGGAGGCACAACCCGAGACGCCCTTGGGCCAACAAGACACAGTGTGGGCCGCATGCAGGTCGTGTTGTGCCGGCCCAACACGACCCGATTTACACCTCTACCTAAACCCACTCAATATTGGAGACAGGGTGGGAAAATTCGAAAATTCCCCATCCTTGATGAGGAGTGGGGTGCCTTGCCCCTAAACTCGCCAACATTGAGGAGTGGTAACCTTACCCTGAACCCGCCAACACTAGGGATGGGGTGAGGGTGGGGTAGAGTGTTTAACTATGGAGTAGGGACAAGGATGGAGTGCCCCGCCATGAACCCACCCCGTTGTCATTCCTATATAATTTGTTAATTATTAGTGAAATTAATGAAATGTTAGTTTTTGTAATTATTTTTTATTTATTCAAAGTTAATCAATTTCATTTAAAAATAATAAAAATAATAACAATTATTAAAATTACTACAAATTATTAATAAAACTAAATTTATTCATATTAAATTAACAATAATTATTTTCTGTAAATCAACATTAAATGAAAAATACAATTATAAAAATTTTAGATATTAACAATAACTTTAAATACTTTTAGTTAATTAACAATAAATTTTGATTATTAATTAATAATAAATAAAATTATTAATTTTTTTAGATTTTCCCGTGCATCGCACGGGTCTCCGCTAGTACAATTTTATAAAGGTATATGCGGGAGATATTAACAAATAATTTTTGGACACCCTTTTGGGTATTGATTTTGATTGGGTAAGGCGACTTTGGCTTGACATTTTGTAAGTTGTAATTAGGGTGGGTTGGTTGGTTGCATGTAGGAAAACGAAAAAAAAAAAAAAAAAGATATTCAATAGGATGAATGAATTGTTTTTTAAGTTTGTTGGTATTTGGTTGAACTTGGGATTTGGAAAACAAACCTTAGTTTACGGAAAACCATTTCCGTGCAACTAGGGGTGGCAACGAGTCGAGCTTTTCACAAGCAGCTCGAGCTCGGCAACTAGAGATTGCCTCATATGGCTTGCGAGCCAGCTCGAATATATATATATATATATATATATATAATATTATAATTATTAATTATTATAATTCTTAATTTTTTAAGTATCAAATAAAAAAATATTTTTATATATAAATTTTTATTTTTATGAAATATTTTTTCTCAAAATCGAACTCAATCCGAGCCGAGGTCGAACTTATGAATTTTTTACTCGAACTGAGCTCGAGCTCAAGGTTCTGGCTCGAACCGAGCTCGAACTCAAGGTTCTGGCTCGAACCGAATTCGAGTTCAAGGTTCTGACTCTAACTGAACTCAAGCTCAAACCTTGTAGAATAGTCTCGAGCCAAGCTCGAGCCTGGTAGTATTTGACTCAGCTTGGCTCGAATCCAACCCCTGCATGCAACTAATAATTAGCATTATATATTGTTTGCCTTCATTTTTTATTTCAACGAATTGAACAATAATAACATAAGAGGCTGGGTATTTTAAATTTTTAATGGGTCGGGCTTGATTTTTAACAGTACTCCCAACCCAAAATAGATACAAGGCATGGGCGGGCTTTGTAGCGCTAAGCCTGTAAGTGCTGAGAGTGAGACATATCTTGTCTTGTGGGCCTCCAATCCCATTTCAGTCCCCGCCCGTTCAAATAAGGTGGATTCAAAGAAGGTAACATCCATAATGACAAATCTACACTTCGACATTGGGTTATAACAGCAATACCCCTTTTAGTTTTGAGCATACCCAAGAAAAACACATTTCTTGGCCTTAGAAAAAGGAAACACATTTCTTGGCGATAAGGGCCAAGAATGTAAACAAAGGAATCACAACCAAAAACCCTCAAAGGTATATGAAATATCTCCCCATCTAGAAAAAGAAGACTAAATGGCACCTTAAACCCTAAAGTCCGTAAAGGAACAAAGTTAATCAAATGCACGGCTATAAGAACTACATCTCCCCAAAACTGCACAAGAACTAAAGCACACACCATAAGACTCTTTGCCACCTCCACAATGTGTTTGTTTTTCCTCTCAGCAACTCCATTATGTTGTGATGTATATGCACAACTGCTCTGATGAACTATACCATGTTCTAATAGATACGTGGTCAGGTCCTTCTCAAAATACTTTCTAAATTATCTGATCTAAAAGCCTTAGTTCTCACTCCGAATTGTGTGATAACCATATATTGAAAGTGTTGTACCAAGTTAGAAACCTCATCACATGATTTCGTCAAATATATCCAAGAATATCGTGTATAATCATCCACAAACAAAAGAAAGTAACGGAATCATCCCATGGAAGGGATATGATATGGCCCCCATACATCAATGTGAACAATATTAAAAACAGAAGTATTTCTTTTATTACTTAGTTTAAAAGATTATCTATAATGCTTTCCTAACTGACAACTCTCACACTCCAAAGTAGATAATTGAACGGACTCAAACAAATTTGGGAAAAGACATATCAAAGAACTAAAAGAATGATGTCCCAAGCGATTGTGCCAAAGCATAACTTGGTTCACTAATTTTGACCCACTACTACTGCTACTGCTAACATGATGACCCTGATGTCTCGGAATCTCACCAAGAAGGTAGACTCCATTAATTTCACGACCACTCCCAATCATCTTCTTTGACTCCAGATCCTACAAAACACATTACCAGGAAGAAAATTCATGGAACAATTCAAAATTGTTGTCAAACAACTAATAGATAGTAGGTTGGTATGAAATCTAGGGACATGTAAAACAGAAGACAGAGTTATATCATTGGTCACTCTAACTGTCTCCTTCCCAGCAATGGGCATATGTGAACCATCTATTGTAGAGACTCTGTCTCTACTAGAGCACAATTGATAGGAACTGAAAAGGGCAGGGGCATTAGTCAGGTGCTCAAATGCTCCTAAGTCTATAATCTAGGGAGATCCCTCCTTACCTAAAGTGGATGCAAGATTTGCAATTGCATATGAACTAACTGTATATACAAAGTGGTGCAATTGGCTCCTGCATTCTGCTGTCCATCTGGAAGGCTAGAGCTAGGTGAATCTTTCTTATTCAAAAAGTTGTCCAAACCTCTCCAGTTATGTTCTCACTACTGCTATTGCAATGGATTTCCAATCAATTTGGGAAAGAGGGGCCGATGAGTCTCCTGTAGTAGCTACATTTGCATTTTCCTTCTTGTTCCTTATCTGAATAGGCATAAGATTTGGATGAAACTTCCAACAAATGTCCCTATTATGCTTAAGCTTCTTGCAATAATCACACACCAAGTCCTTCTTTATCTTCCATTCTAGTCTCACTACTCCCCCTGTCTCCATTCGGCTTAGATTTTGTTGTACCAACCATAGCCGACTGGTCAATCTCAGGTTGTCTCAGCATTACATTCCTCCTACTCTCCTCTCTAGAGACAAATGCATATGCGTAAGAGAGTGTCACACCCTCCCTACAAAGAATATGTTGCCTACCAATGCCAAATTCAGGGTTCAGCCCTACCAAGAACTCAAAAATCCTATTCCTCTCTACTATTCTGTGATAAGTTGTTGCATCATTTACACTTTCCTAAACCACAGTTTCTAAGTGATCTATTTCCTGCCATAGGGTTTTCAGCTTGGAGAAATACATAGCAAGAGGTTTTTCTCCCTATGTCATACTTATCACCTGATTTCTTAACTAATAGACTCTGGCTTTATTTTGCTTATGAGAGTAGGTTTTGAAAAGGATGATAAAATCCATCGTATGGACACTAAAACAGTTGCGGAATGGGTGGGCGAATTTCAAAAATTTTCTACCTACCTTTCAACTAGGAATCGCATTCCCTAATTTTAGAATCAAGATTCAAGGATCCTACTTGAACCAGAACCGAATCAGATCTGAACCAAAAGTGAAGGGAGTAATTATACCTAATCCAGAGAAAAAGATTTCTCCCAAAGTTGGTGTTCACGCCCAAAGAAGGAACCAAGATCTACTCCTGCTGAATATGACACAGCAACTGTGGAACAGAATCAGCAGGGTGCGTCCTGCACACTGAATCCTTCACAAGAATCCTCTGGATGACAATGAGCACCAAACCGAATCAGCCTTTCAAAAAGACTGATATCAAGAACTTTTCTTGATATTTCTGTGGCAGAGAAAACGAACTTCAGCAGATGGATGGTAGCTGCAACCGGAGGAAGCTAGATAAATAGATGGCGAACTGCTTTTCTTTTCTCTAGGGTTTCTGAGATCCTATCTCACAAAACTACAGAGAGTGTTCTGTCTCCCTAGGGTTCGAATTCATGTAAATCAATTAGGGTTTCCTCCATACTTCATGATTAAGAAAGGATTTTTTGATCATATCAGGAGTTGTCCCTTATCCAAATCTGTACTTGGATTAGGACTCTCCTTAATCCTATCTGCAGATTAGATAAGCTTTTGGGCTCATCATAATCTCAGATTCGCCCCTTAATAATGACTGATCAAATCAGCCCAGTTCGAAATGGGCTTTAGGCCCAATAAGGTTATATGCTCAAAAGTCTTACAAACTGCTGCCCAGTTGGGCTTCTTTGTATGGCGTGGGACCCAAGCATTGATCTACACACCAGCCACATGGGTTCGGCCCAGCCTCTATTACAAGGCCTGGCCGAATTCACTAGAAAGCTCATTGAACCCCCTGAGCCCATCAAATGGACCCTATGGGCCCAACACTTACACTAAGTGGTTCCTGGGCCAAGCCATCTTATAAAAACCCAGGGACTGTGGGCAGGTGCAAGATTAGCCCATCAGGTATCATCCCAAATGGCCTTACACTTAACCTCTCAACCCATAATGTTCAAGCACTGCTCGACAAGAGAGGACCTCTCCCTCGGCGGCAAGGAACAGTGTTGCATTCTCCACTTACATGGATCCCGGGAATTAAAACCATTTGCAAACATTTTGAAACCATTTTGCAAAACAAAATTCCAACGATTGAAATCAACTGCCAGTAGTTTGGTTTCCATCAGAAAGAGTGCATCATCAATCATTACCTTTGTCCGGCAAAGGGGCTGATCCCGTCACTATGATCACCCACTCAGATGAATTCTCAGATTGTCCCAACATACCCAAGTTTTGACCCCCGCTAAGGATCTCACTGATTGGCATATCAAAGACAGCCCAATTCGACACCTAGGGGTCAGGTGTAACTTTCCAGTTTTGTCCATCAATCTCCAAGGTCCAGGGCAATACTGGAAATCTGGTCTGGTTCAAGGGTTCAATTAATCCTACACTGCATGTGCCTTGGGTCTCACCCAGGTGGCTGAGACAAGCCACCCCAAAAATTGGCAACACAATAGTGTCAGCCTTAGCAGGATAAATCTCCCCAGACTTATCCAACGGCTGTGAACATTCAAAACCAACACAAGTCTCATTAAGGGTCCAGTTTTAGGGTCTTACACAGAAGTATACCACACAACATGAATCAAACATGTACTTCATTTATTTACATTAAATATCAAAAGTACATCAAAACTAATTGAAGCTAAGGGCATAAAAAAATTGTCCAACAAGTTTCAGTCACTCCATCCCAAATCTCCTTAGCAATATTAGCCCATAGGATATTTTTTGCAATATGAGGTAACATAGAATTACATAGGCAGGACATTACCATGTAATTCTCCTGCACCCATTGGGAAGAGTCTGTATCAGGTTTCTTCTCCTCCCAAGTGAGATACCTTAATTTTCCACGAGCATCAATAGCCATCGTAGTTGATTGTGCCCACTCCAAATAATTTGTACCTTCAAGTTTTACTGTAGTAATGATCTCAAACCCAAAAATATCACTACTACCTCCAAAACCCAGTCCCACAATATTGATAGATTTCATCTCGGTACTCCAACTCTCCATCTTACTTCAAATAATTCAACAATAAGAAGAAATAGATTGAAAACCTTCAAAAAATAATTTAATATCACACACACAGAAACCAACCCTTCCGGAAGAAGAAAACCCTAGCTGGAGAGAAATACCTCTCCTCTCCACGCCTCCCAATAGAGAAAATAGTGAATCGATCACTCCAGGAGGCTCAAAAAATTCCAAAAACCAAACCGCCCTCTTCAGAAAATCAAAAGAAAACTAACAATACCTAGGCGCCCAAGATCAAATAAAAAACAAAGAGTTCAACTTTTTTGGGACTCTTCCCCGTAGTCCAGTTCTTGATTTTGATGCCAAACAGAAGATCACCTTTCGGATAACTAGATCCCACCAAAAAATCCAAGAACTAGGCAATCTATAGCAAATCGATCAACCCTTTACTACTTCATGCAATTGAGTGATCTAGGGCTACATGAGAATGCTTCAAGAAACCCTAGTCGATGCTCTAATACCAAGTAGAAATCTGCTGAATTAAAAAATATGAAAGAAATGTAGTTTCTTGAAGAGGGAAGGAAGAGAGAAGGAGAAGAAGAAAATAAGAGAAGTGAAAAAGAAAAGAGAGTAATGATTTGGCCGCCCCCTTCACTTATTATTTATACTAAAAATAATAGAACAGTAAAAAGACAACTATGCCCTTATAGGGCGACAAAACATAAAACAACATATGTAATACTCAAAAACATAATAAAATTTGGACTCACATAACTACTGTGGTCCCCACCTCTTATCTAATAACTAACATAAAACATTTTCTCAAAAAAAAAAACATCATAAAACTGACTAATCTTCAACAACAAGAACTTGCCAAAATGCCCCTGTGTAGGAGGTAGTTCCCTTGGTTGGCTTCCTAGATGCATGATGATGCCCTCGTGGTTAAATTGATGATAAATGACTTCGAAGTAAAACAAACTCTTGTCAACTCTAGAAGCTTGGCCGACATTATCTTCCTAGATGCATTTGAGCGGATGGAATTCAGCAAGAAAGACCTATAGCCAGTTGACGTCCCCTTGGTTGGCTTCAACGGAGAGGTAGTTCGACCTCTAGGCAGGGTGAGGGTTCCAGTGATGGCGGGCTCAGCGCCAAACTCGATACTATTCGATCACAATTTCCTAGTGGTTGTGACCCCCTCACCCTACAATGCCATTCTAGGCCGACCACATGCCCTGGTGGTGTTAACCTACCATTTAGTAATGAAATTTCCAACATCTTGTGGAGTAGAAGTCATGTGAGGCGATTAACTTGAGTCTTGCAAATGCTACATGATCGCACTTAAGGGCAAAGTAAAACATGTTGTCGACATTGACATAGAGCCGCCCTTAAAAAACATTGATGAGCGAGCTCGTCCCATAGAAGACACTATCCTAGTGCCGGTCTCAGATACCGAGCCTGAGAAGACAATGCAAATCAGGGTTCGCCTTGCTAAACCGTTGCACTCTGACCTAGTAAGTTTCTTAATTGAAAATTTAAATGTGCTTGCTTGGTTGGCAGTAAAAATGTCCGGCATAGACCCTTCTGTCATAACTCAGAAATTAAATGTTGACCCCTTAGTTAGACCAGTCCGATAGAGGAAAAGGAACCTTGCCCAAGAAAGATGGAAGATAGTAGATGAGGAGGTAGAGAAGCTCCCTGTAGCAGAGTTCGTTAGAGAAGTCCAATATCCGAGCTTGACTGCAAACCTAGTGCTCATTAAGAAGGCTAATGGCAAGTGGCGCATGTGTGTCGACTATACTGACCTCAATAGAGCCTTCCCAAAGCATAGCTTCCCACTCCTTAGAATTGACCACCTGTTAGACACAACCTCGGGGTTCAAGCTGTTCAGTATCATGGACACATACTCCAGCTACAACCAAATCCTAATGGATCTGATTTACGAAGAAAAAACTGCCTTTATAACTAAGATGGGCTTGTACTATTATAAAGTTATGCCCTTTGTTTTAAAAAACGTTGGGACGACCTTCCAGCGCCTTGTAAATAAAATTTTCTTTGATTTTGTTGTAAATAAAATTGAAGCTTATGTTGATGATATGGTTGTAAAAACTCAATTTTCAAACTCTTTAATTGACGATCTGAACTGTGTTTTAACGTTCTAAGGAAGTATAACATGAAACTCAACCCAAACAAGTGCATCTTCGGGGTCACATTGGGCAAATTCCTCAGGTACATAATGAGCCGACGTGGCATCGATGCCAACTCAGACAAAAATTAATAGGACGAATCGCCACCCTAAACCAATTCATGTCTAAGTCAGATGGGCGATGCCTCCTATTCTTTAAGCCAAAAAGAAGAACCAAAATTCGAGTGGACTAAAGAGTGTTAGCTCGCGTTCGACGAGCTCAAGAGATACCTCAGTTTGCCACCTATGTTAACTAGGCTGGAACCCGGAGATGAGCTCAAACTTTACCTCTCTACGAGTGATGAGGTAGTCAGCTCGGTCCTTCTTCGAGAAGTACCTGTTTATTATGTAAGTAAAATTTTGTACATTGCTGAGATTAAGTACCCAAACATTGAGAAGTTGGTCTTCTCGCTGATGTTAGCTACCCATAAACTACGACCTTATTTTTAGGCCCACACAATCATGGTCTTAACTGATCGATCTCTTAGGCAAATTCTTCAAAAGCCTGAGGTCTCGGGTAGACTAACAAAATGGCAATCGAGCTCAATGAGTATGATATCCGGTTGGAGCCGCGACCAACAATCAAGGCACAAGTCCTAGCTGACTTTGTCGCCGAGTGTATGTTTAGCACGCCAACCCCTGAAGTTGCCAAACCCATGACCACCTCGGAGGCATCAACTAACATGACACATGTCCCGACCTAGGACGAGGAACCCTAGATCCTCCATGTGGATGACTTGTCCGACCAGCATAGAAGCAAGGCTGGATTGATCCTCTATGGATGTAACGAGGTAAAGCTGGAGTACGCCCTCTGGTTTGTGTTTCTAGCTTTGAACAATGAATATGAGGCATTGATAGTTGGGCTTTCACTACAAAGAAGGTCGGTGCAAAGCATCTCGTATTATGCAGCGACTCAGCTTCTCGTCAACCAAGTGAATGGG
This sequence comes from Nelumbo nucifera, assembly GCF_055504915.1. Lineage (NCBI taxonomy): Eukaryota > Viridiplantae > Streptophyta > Magnoliopsida > Proteales > Nelumbonaceae > Nelumbo > Nelumbo nucifera. The sequence goes on from NC_142652.1 coordinate 67,215,505, forward strand.
TAGTATGAGGCTCGGGAGACCATCATGTCGGCCTACCTGGCCAAGGTTAGAGAGCTCCTTCCCAACTTCCACTCTTAGTACATCCAGCAGATCCTGAGGTCCGAGAAGACAGAGGCTGATGCGCTCTTGAGCAAGCTGGTGCAACAGACTCCACGAAGAGAACGGTCTACATGGAAGACATGCCATACCCTATTATAGAAAGGGTGGCAGAGGAGGTCGCCCCTATTTTGGTAGTAGAGCCAAGATGGATGGATCCACTCATTGACTATCTACATCACGAACCCCTACCATTAAAGCGTAACGCTTGGAGGGTAGAGTTGTAATTAGCTCGCCATGTAATCATTAGTGAGCAATTATATCGTAGGTCATTCACACTCACCTACATGCGCTACTTGCGTTGATCCGAAGCCAATTGGTTGCTTTGGGAAATCCATGAAGGCCTCTATGGGGGACACCTAGGGAGCAGGGAGCTCGCCCAAAAAGTGTTGCGACAAGGCTATTGTTGGCTCACTTTGAAAGCGACGCACTAGAGTTGGTTCAAAAGTGTGGTAAGTGTCAGTGGCATGCCAACATACTACACCAGCCACTGCCAACCTAAGGTACCTTACTTGCCCATGGCCCTTTGCACAATGGGGATAGTGCGAGCAAGTAGAGGAGGTTCTTGGTCGTTGAGGATGATAAATTCATGAAGTGGGTGGAGGCTGAGCCACTAGTATCCATCACAACTCGTAATGTGCAGAACTTTTTCTAGAAGAGGGTCGTCTACAGATTTGGACTCCGTAAGGTATTGATCTCAGACAACGAGAAACAATTCGAGGACATCAAGTTCCAGAATTGATGCGCTAAGATGGGTATACAATAGAACTTCACCTCGGTGGCCCATCCCCTAGCAAACAGTTAGGTTGAAGTGACAAACAAGGCAATACCCCATGGGCTTAAAACTCAACTATCCAAGCTAAAGGTTTGTAGGTGGATGAGCTGACCAGTGTCCTATGGACTTATCGAACTACTATCAAGACGGTGATTAGGGAAACACCTTTCAATCTAACATATGGGACTGGGGTTGTAATTCCAACTAAGATTGAGGTGTTGACCTTACGTTCCGAGACGTATAATGAGGAGGCTAACGTGGATGAGTTACGGACTAACCTCGACCTAGTAGAAATGGTCAGTGACTTGGCCTACATTTGGACCGCAACATACAAGCAACGAATAGCTCGGTACTATAATGCTCGAGTTAAGAGATGACAATTTAGAGTTGGTGACCTAGTACTTAGGAAGATTATGGTACCTAATCCTGACTTACGAAATCTAGGCCCGAACTAGGAAGGCTCCTGTACATTTCTCAAAGTGATCAATGAAGGCGCGTACGAGCTCGAGACACTGAAAGGGAGGCAGGTGCCCCATGCATGGAATATGGATAACCCAAGGAGGTATTACCTGTAAAGAAGAACGGAAGTATCAAACTGTGTCCACCAAAATTACAAAATTTCACCAAGTATGAAAATATGACCACCCACTTTAACAACCTAGTCTAGCCAACCTATGAGCATGTCGGCTAAAATGAACTCAAAGGGAAAGCAAAATCGCTTTTATCTCTAAGGCCCCCTAAGTCGACCTCGAGATACATCGGTAAGTTGATACCTCAGCGACGTTTTGACTTAGCCAAAATTACGAGTCTAGTTGCCAACCTACGAGCACGTTGGCCAAAATGAACTCAAGGGGAAGCCAAATCGCATTTATCCCCAAGGCCCCCTATGCCGACCTCAAGACATGTCAACAAGTTGATACCTCGGCAACATTTGGACTTAGCTGAAATTAAGATTACAATCGCTTTGGTACTGAGACAATTCGTGCACCACATCACCTTGACAGTGTTGGACATGTCACCTCGACAATATTGGACATTTCGAAATAGTCAATTTTCTAGCATGTCAAAATATATGATAAGGAGGAAAGTCAATATATACTAAAATATTATTTCATTAAAGATTGATGAGTGCATTGCAAAAAAACAGAACAAAAATGAAAAATCATCAGGAGCACACAGGCTCCAAGAAACAACAGAATCTAAAAAGTCATCAAGAAGAAACAACAAAATCTAAAAAGTCATTAGGAGCACGCAAGCTCTAGGAAACAACAAACTCCAAGAAAAGCATGAACAAAAATATCTTGACCGGCTATTACTCTTCCTTGTTGTCTTGTATCTCATCATTAACATCGCTCACCTCATCGTCAACCTCTTCTTCTTCCTCATCTGGAGTCAAAGGCTCTTGATCGACCTGCACAACCAACTCGTCTAGCACTGACCTAACAGACATATTGCCAAAGTTGAAGTTTGTGTGCAGGGACTTAAGATAGTGTTGGCATAGCTTGAATCCCCTCTTCGTTAAGGGAAGGGCATTCTCAATTTTCTCCTGGGCGTACTCGGGCAACTTACGGAAATGTTTGACAACTGCGACCTCATCACATCGAATATCCTCAGTATACTTGGTCCGCCGATCCTCCAATTGACGATCCTTTGTCTGCACTTCATCGATCAAGGTGGCGATGGTCCCCCCCCCCCTAGCCTCCTCTAGCTCACACTACATGTCGGCACTAAGGTTGATAAAGCATTGGTGGTCCTCCTTAGCACTAGGTGAGCATCTTCGACACTGAAAAGCCTCTATGTTCACCTATATCTCACACCTCTCTTGTCGGGACAAGGCGACCTAATTCAGCAATACTTGGCCCATCGTATTTGCCTACAAGAAAAAAGAAAACTAGTCAAAGCAAATCTCAGAAGAAAGGAGAACTAAAACATCAAAGAATGTAGATGAAACTTGAAGCATGCACCGAGCCATCCTAGTGTCGACCTTAAAAGGGTCCATCCCACTATAGAATTGCATGCCCTCTGGAAGAAGATTACCTCTCCCCATGCATAGAGCTACTAAAGGGTCGGTAAGGCGGTTGACAATGGAAATATCAATATTGAGGACAAAGTGAGGTATGTCAGAAAGGTAGGGGCCAGCAGTGCTTTCCTCTTGGCCAACCTGAAGTGGGGAAGCGACTGGGTTTGTGACGGCCTGTTCAGGCTTTACAGACATCGGATCACCACCCCTTTCGAGTTTGACGACTTCGAGCACACGCGCTACAGACTTCACCTCAGCATTGGTCGGCATCCCCTCCATTAACACGCGATTGGCTGCCCTCCTCTTCTTCCTTGAAGATCTCTTCGCCGCTGCTAGGAAAAAAGCGGTACTCGCCATCTTTGAAAAAAAAAACAAAAGAATGATTAGTCAAGCTAAAAATCAACTTTAGAAATAAATACAAAGGATGATTCGGCCAACCTACCTATGAGACTCAAGCTGGCTTGGATGAGCATAGGTTCGGCTAGGAACTAGTCTACTAGTAACCACTGATGCACAAGGCGTTGAACTTTAAGACTCAACTCTTCGTTGAACTCTATTTCAGGAACCATTCTCGCATCATGTCACCACACGGTATCCATGAGCTAGCTGAAATCCAGAGAAAGAAAGAAATACCTACCCTTCCAATCCTTATTTTTTGAAGGAAAGCCTTCTAGAATCTTATAATTGTGATGAAAAGGCAAATAAAAGCAGAAGGGCACATTGGAGACCTTCTTTATACTACATAACCCCGAGAAGATATCTATGTCTAAAGGAAAATCTAGATGATGACTCAAAGAAATCATTCCCACAAGGGTCCGGATAGCATTGGGATGGAAATGCCCCTAGGAAATACCATAAAATGAAAACACCTCGGCAATGAAAGGGTGCAAAGGAAAATGGAGGTTGGTGATCAACGCCTCCTCAAAGACGTAAACCTCACCTCGGTCATGGCTCCATGGGAATTGATCTGGGTCGTGTTGGATGCAATTGAACTCCATGGGAATTTGGAATGTCGAAATTAAACTAACAATCTCTTCCCCACTCAGCTTGCTGGGACCAAATGGGGAACCCTCTAGCTCTTGCTAAGACGTCGAGGCCCCAAGATGAGAACCTCGCCGATCTTGTGTGAGGTCCCCTCCTCGGCTCAATCAAAGTATAACGACCCTCATTCAGAACCGCTTGAAGACATGACTAGAGAATGGAAAAGGAACTCACCAGCTTTCGAGAAATAGAAACCGGCGGCAGGCAAAGCTCACTCAACGACCTAATAGCAATCCCCCGGTAGAGTTCTCCAATCGATCACCCCTCTCCCTTGGTGAAGATCTCATAATAGTATGAGTGGGGACCCCCTATTTATAGCTTTCTAGCAAGGAAAATCAATGGCTAAGACACCTTATTGGCAAATCAACTGTCGAAGAAACTACACTACGTGCGGGCTAATTTGAATTTAAACTCCGCCATAGTCTCATCGTCTTTGAGCCGAGTTTGGTGAGTGAGCCGCACGATTTGTGGATCGGCCAAACAAATTACTAGACTAAGAAAAACGACTGTGAGCTACTCCCTTCGCCGAGCTAGCATCGACTTAGGAGTGGGGGTGATTGATGAGGGGTAATTTGGTTGTCCAAATGACATCACAACATGTGGCATTTCTGAACAGCTAGATGACATCTCAACACTAAGTAAGAAGATCACCTCAGCAGGGTTGCTAGCAACACCTCATCCAGGGCAGACCTATAGTACCTCGGCCTTGCCGATCTAAGGGACCTCAATGTGAGGAGCGACCTCCTTGAGGACCTGTCGAGCTAACTAGGGTACACACAACAAACTATGAGATGTGCTCGCTAACCTATTCCTTAAACCTGTTATCGAGACCGACTTCTCCAGGGTAATGACGCTCAACCATTAAGCCTGCCTACCCGCATTGTTCGCATCAGAGTTGATCGAACGGACCTTAGCCCTCTATGCAGATCGCATAATTGGTCGAGATGTCCTCTCCGAATTTAGTGGGAGAGGTTCCCCAGGAATCTCAGACCCTTTACAAGGGACCTTCGGTTCCTTATACCTATATAAAGGCATCATTCCCCTCATAAAAGGTATGTGCAATTCAGCTCTCGCATACTTTGGTTATCTAGCATTCTATCTTTCTCTAAAACCTCCAATTCATTGACTTAAGCATCAGAGTGTCCACCTCGGGTAAAACAACCCAGGCACTATAATACTGTCTCCCTGTAGGTTGCCTAGAAAACTATACATCTTGCCATTATTCATCTTGGCATACGAGTCACCTTCTAGCAAGGAATAGTCCAACTCAGCATCCGAATCAACCATGATAAATTATTATATTGCATTACATTAAAGCTTAATTAAGTATCTTAATATAATTTAAACCTTATATTAAATTAAGTTAAATATATTAATTAATTAATTAATTAATTTCACTTAACTTTAACATAAGTGGTGGTTAAAAAAAAAACTTTTAACATAAGTTAGTTCAGAAAATGCAATCTTTTTTGGCTACAGGCCGATAACCTATTCTTCAACATTATTAATTTAACAACTTTATTATTTTTGTTTTATACTTTTTTTTCATTATTTTCTGTACTTTTAGTGTTATACTAACATCATAACATATTTTTATGATTATTATTGTTTTTTTTAATGTAAGCAAATGAACATGATTTTTTATTTTTTTATTTTACATTTGTTAGAATATTTTTAATTTATATTTTTATTATTATTTCTACTATCACTAATCACTTAATTCTTATATTTTTATTATTTTCTATTACTTTTTCTATTTCTTACCTTTGTTAAAATATCTTTAATTTAATCAAGTGGGCTTAGATCAATTAATTAATTTATAGTACACATTGATCAAAATGGAGAGAGAGAGAGGTTGTTATGTGGACGTAGGGGGGAGGGGGAGAGAGAGGGAGGTTATGTGGGACACGATGAATCGATGGGGCGTGGTGTCATGAGAGAGAAAGAGAGGGGTTGCGTAGGGGGAGAGACCAGAGAGAGTGGCTTGTGTGGTGTCGTGTCGTGTCGGGGGAAAGGGATAGGGGTTATGTGGCACTCGGTGTCATAATTAGGGGGAGGAAGAGGGGGAGAGGGAGGATGTGGGACACGATGAACCGATGAGTCCTAGTGTCAAGAGAGAGAAAGTGAGGGGTTGCATGGGGGGGGGGATATATCAAGAGAGTTGGGGGTTGTACCAAACTTGATGGGGTCTAATGTAAGAAGAAGAAGAAGTGATATGATTTCAATTATAATATTTACAATGCAAAATCTATATTGCATCAATTTTCATAGAGTGTTTATAGACTGTCTAATTATAACTTAAAAAATGTTTTTAGATATTCAATTAGGTAAGTTAAGCAAATTAATTTAGTATTTAATTACCTATCTTAGTTAATTTATTTGATTTAATAATGATAAATTAAATAGATTATTAATTTAATTAATCTAATTATATACTTAAACTACATTAATTACTCAAAATTGAAAAAACTATAGTTACAACTAATAATTCTAAGGTATTTAATAAATTATTTTAAAAATACATTAAGTAAAATTAATTTAACATACATTTTAGAAGTGTATACCCTTGTAGGGGAGGGGGAGGGGGGAAGTAGGTATTTAATGGGATTTAGTTAATAGCTTTTCAAGGAAAAAATGTTCCCCAACTCAAAATAGGCTATAATAAATGTATTGGTATATATATATAGAAAGATAGATAGATGGATAGATAGATATGGTTTGAATCATGTATTTTTAGTTGATTTTTTGTAGGATAGTTCCATGGTGGCTCTATATATCCATAAAGTAATTAGGTAATATGTTTTTTGAAATGGTTTTATTCTCTCATAATATTAAATCATATAAATATTATTTTTTGCATCAATTTGATTTATATATTTTCTTTTAAAATTCTTGCATGATGTTAGCTTCAAAATTTGTTTTTTTTTTTTAATTTGCTCTTCTGGTAAATTGTCTATTCACTAGCCCTTGCAAAGCAGGGGCATGGCGCTAGTATAACCTAAAAGTAAAAAGCCATATGGCCAATTGCTGTACAATTGTCAAATGAAATCTTTTTTTATATAACCTAAATGAAATCTTATAATCTTTCTCTTTTCATGCTCTTAACGATTCCCGTTACAAATTTAATTAATTACAATGATGCCATTGAATAAAACAAAATAAACAATTATAACGTGTCCTTTCTCCTTTTCCTCTTTCATATTTGATACTAAACAAGTAATTATTTATAATAATGCCACTAAACTTCTACCTACTTCATATTTGTTAAAAATTGTCTTTATCTCTCATTTTATTTACAATCGGGCTGTGTTGGGCCGTTCTTCCCTCCTTTGAGATACTTTAGGGGGTTGGCCCGACATAGCCCTTGGGCCCACGGGCCAAGTCTTAGGGTGTCCTTTCTCCTTTTCCTCTTTCATATTTGATACTAAACAAGTAATTATTTATAATAATGACACTAAACTTCTACCTATTTCATATTTGTTAAAAATTGTCTTTATCTCTCATTTTATTTACAATCGGGCTGTGTTGGGCCGTTCTTCCCTCCTTTGAGATACTTTAGGGGGTTGGCCCGACATAGCCCTTGGGCCCACGGGCCAAGTCTTAGGCTAGGTTGGGCCACGAATTGGGCTAATCCATGTTTTTTAAAAATTTTGAAAAAATAATGAAAAGTTAACATAAATAAAAAATAGATAGAAAATTTAAAAAGATCTTACAATTTTATTTTATATGAATTTTGATGTATACAATTGTTTATATATGCAATAATAAAATGAAATAATATAATAAAATTATATATTATATAATTATTGTATATAATATATGGCCCAAGCTCATGTGGGCCCATGTTGTATTGTGGGCCAAGTCTTAGGCCAAGCTGGCCTAAGCCATGCTTTTTTTTTATTTTTTGAAAAAATAATGAAAATTCTAACATATTAAAATAAAAATAAAACTATATATTATATAATTATTGTATATAATATATGGCTTGAGCCTATGTGGGCCCGTTTCGCACCGTGGGCCAAGTCTTAAGCCAGACCAAACCATGAACGGGGCTAAGCCATGTTTTTTAAAAATTTTGAAAAACAATAATGAAAGTTTTAACATAAATTAAAATAAATAGACAAATATATTAAAAAAATATCTTAAAATTTTATTTTATATGAATTTTGATGTATAAAATTGTTCATATATGCAATAATAAAATTGAAAATAAAATTATATAATATAATTATTGTATATAATATATGGCCTGAGCCTGTGTATATATTATCGATTAATATATTATATAAGCGATAATAGTTATATAATATATTAATATATAATTTTATTTTCAGTTATGTACACCAAAATTCATTAAAATAAAATTTTAAGATATTTTTTAATTTATTTGTCTATTTATTTTAATTTATGTTAAAATTTTCATTATTTTTTTTCATTTTTTTTAAAAAACATGGCTTAGCCCAGTTTGTGGCCCAGCCTGGCCTAATACTTGGCCTGTGAACCAACCTAGCCTGTGGCACGACACAAGCCTACACGAGCTCAAGCCGTATATTATATACAATAATTATATAATATATTAGTATATATAATTTTATTTTCAATTTTATTAGTGCATATATAAACAATTGTACACATCAAATTTCATATAAAATAAAATTTTAAGATCTTTTTTTTTTATTTTTTTATCTATTTTTTAATTTATAAGACATGGCTTAGCCCCAGTTTGTGGCCCGATAATAATTATATAATATATATAATTTTTTTTCAATTGTATACATTAAAATTCATATAAAATAAAATTTTAAGATCTTTTTTTTTTAACTTTTTCTCTAATTATTTTAATTTATGTTAATTTTTTCATTATTTTTCAAAACTTTTAAAAAACATGGCTTATCCTGATTTGTAATATTATACACAATAATTATATAATATTATAATTATAATATAACATATATTAAAATAGACAATAAAGAAGATTTTAAAATTTTATTTTAGCTTAAGCCCGCACGGGTCCGTGCCATATCATAGGCTAGGCTCGTCTGTGGGCAAAGTCTTTGGCTAGGTCGGGCCACGAATCGGGCTAAGCTTGTTCGTGGGCTTGGTAGCTCAGTAGTTAAGTCTGACCCATTAATAGCGTTAAATTAATTAATTAAATAATTTGAGATATCCTTTACCAATATTGTGTTGACAAAACATAAAGTTTTATTTATTTATTTACTTATTTTACTAAATTATTTAATTAGCTAATAATTTAATAATCTAACAAATTATTATTGCTAGCAAAGTAAGACATAGAATCGTGTATATATTTATATACATTTACTCTCTCTCACTTGATTGTCTATTTATCTCATTTATTTTATAAATTTGTTTATTTATTAAATAAAATTAATTATTATTTAACTATTTACAATTATTCCACTATATAAAACAAAAATACAATGAAAAAAGTCATCTCTCCCTCTTTCACTTTATTGCCTGGTAGCCATGATTATTTATTTAATTTATTAAATTAAATACATTATTATCCATAATTTTTTTTTTATTTTAAATAGATATTTGTTTTCTAATAAATTTTTAATTAAAAATTTACCTTTAAGAAATTTTGTTTCTTATATAACAATTTACCTTTGACAAGCATCATGTTTTGCCCATGCAATGCAAGGGTCCCTCACTCCCTCTAGTAGTTTGGGACCGTTTGGCGTTGTCTTTTTGGGAAGATATTCTAGTAGCTCTGACATGCATCATGTTTTGCCCATGCAATGCAAGGGTCCCTCACTCCCTCTACTAGTTTGGGCCCGTTTGGCGTGTCTTTTTGGGAAGATCTTCTAGTAGCTCTGACATGCAAAAAACGCATTGAGCTTTTGCATGAAGATCTGAGCAGCCCGAAGTAAGGGTGCAAGTCGGGCGGGTTGGGTCAAGTTTATGGTCAACCCAGGCCAGACCCTAAAATTTGGGCTTAAGGCCCGAGCCCGACCCAAGCTCGAGGTCAAGCCCAATTTTCCCAACTCGAGCCCAACCCGTCCTATAATTTGATGCACTTAGGTTGGGCTCGAGTTGGTAAATGAACCCACTCTAAAATTATACATCTATAAATGTATTTATGAAAATATGTATACATATATATATATATATATACATATGTAAATATGTATGTAACATTTACATATATACACATATATATGTATAAATGTATATAATTGGACCAAGCTCGGGCTGGGTTCGGGCTACGGCTAGGCCTGAGCCCAACCCGAAAAATAAAAAAGCCCAACATCTTGGGCCTGAAGACCGAAAATCCAAGCCCAGCCCATGTAAAATTTCAGGTTGGGTCGGTTCAGGCTCAGTCTGGACCTGCCCAAGTTGCACCCCTATCTTGAAGCACGTTTGGCAGACACATGTCTTTCTGTGTCTTTCCGCATAAGAATAAAATGCAAAAGATACAAAAAGCTTCACTTTAAGCTTTCCAAAATCAATCCGAAATAGGCTTCTCGCGTCTTTTAGCGACTAGATCTTCCGCGAGACAAACAAGAATGGACCAAAAATCGGTTTTCCTGGCTTATAAACAACCGAAAGATCGCGCAGAAAGACGCGCCAAACGGGCTGGGCTTTGCCATTAACATTCATTCGGCTGGTTGAACCGGCACAAAAAAGCCAAAATCCCCCTTATTGAAGCTTCCAAGAGGACCAAGATGTAAATTTGAATTTTCCCTTCCCTCTCTCACATTTGGATTCACCTCCCACAGTCCCACCCTCTCTCATCCGAACACTATCCCATTACCAAATCACCGGCGACCGACATCAACCAACGTCCGAAGGCAAGAAATCAACGGATAATCGACGGTAAATTCCTCTTCTTCTTCTTCTTCTTCTGTTCTTATTATTATTTTTATTTTTATATTATGTCCGTGACCAGATTGGGCTTTATGTTTTATGTGCTTTGTTTGGTTTCATCTGGACGGATTATCTCACCCTCAAAATTAGTGGAGAATTTGAATTGTATCTTCTTCAATTTCTCCCTACGATTTCCTGAGATTGCATTTCCTCTTTATTCCCATCGGTCTTTAAGCCAGCTTTAGCTCGATATACTTGGAGTATTATGAACATGACCGTTAACTTCAATCTAGTTATCATGCTGCTAGTTTTGAGTTTGAACATTGTTGTAAATTTCATGGCATGTTGGATTGTTGGTGCTTGCTAATAAATTTGTATATCTCCCTCTTTTGCAAAGCCAATCGTTCCATCTCTCTATCCCTTTCACTTCTCACCTTTCAGGCTCCTGAGTTCTGAAATCCAGTTTTAGAAGTAGAGCAAGAATTCGAAAGATTTTCTCTTGTCTCCATGGAGAAGAGGCTTCGTTCGTCTCTCCAAAGTTCCGCGGAAGAATTCCTCTTGTCTGCAACCAAAATCGGTTTCAAGTCTGTCAAACCCTCCTTGAAGGCCCTAATTTGGAACATCACCTCATCTTCAGAGCTCAGTTCCTCTCTCCCTTTCGCTCTGCATCAGTCTGTCGTTGGATCTATTGAATCCTTCAAGCAATTGCTTCAACCGAATGGTGGTGACTGCACTATCTCTCCACGTTCTCCCCCAACTAAGCGACTCCGAAGATCGTCCAGACAAAGGAAGAACACAAAGGAATCGACTGATGAGGACTCTAGTACTAAAATCACTTCTGCAAAGCAACTTCTTCTCCAGAGTCTTCAAGCCTACGCTTACATTGCTCATCTCTGCATATCTCATCCGAAGAAGCCCTTTTCTCCTTCGGATCTCTTACCTTCTGTTCAGGCGTTACATGATAACTTAGTCTTATTTGAACCGGATCAAATCCTACTTTGTGAGATTGCTAACTTGTGCGAAAAATGGTGGAAGGAGCAGTTGCCGGGCAGAGAAACACTAATTTCCCAATCCCTTCCGTTTCTGCTGTCGATGTCACTGACTATTCGGAAAAAATCATACTTGCATAGGGTTTATGCCCTCCGGGAGGCGTTCTCTTTATTTGATTTTGAGGATGAGAGCATTGAGGATCTGAAGCTCCTGCTGGTTCGTTGTATCATTACACCTTTGTACTTGAAGACGGAGGAGGGAAGGCGTTTTGTGGCATTTTTGTTTGGATTGTCCAATCAGCTTGTTAAAGAAGCCTTGGCTATAATTCGGTCTCAGATTCCTTTCGGAAGGAAATCCATGTTGGAGGCATATGCAGATATTGCTTTCAGGGCCTGGAAAGCCTCAGAAGGATCTTCACGTGATGAAATTGAAAGTTGTTTTCTTCAGGGTTTGATTGAAGGTGCCATTCATGCAAGTTCTGGACCATTTGCTGCCTCTATAAGAAGGGTTTTAGGAGGGTTTATTAATCAGCGGACTACTGCTGGTGTCGAGAAGCTTCTTTTCTGCCTTGCTGAGCCTGTACTGTTCCGGTCTCTTCAGGTATTTGTCTTTGGCTTCTATGGAGTACCTGTATTAATTTGTTATTCCTTATTTGGTAAAGAGCTAAGGATCTCCCGCTGCAACATAACATTACATTGCCTTTTGAAGCTGGTTACAAGTTGCTCATGATATGGGACTATCTTCTTTGTTTTGGAAGTGTGTGTGTGTGTGTGTCCTTTCTTAATGGTTTGTACTTTGTCAATGCTTCCCAATCAAACACCATTTTATCCAATAACATGGAAGAGGTTGTTCATGGGATGTTTATAATATAAGGGCCTGTTCGTTTGCTCTCTGAAGTCTGACATCTGAAAGTGCAATAATTACATTAAGAGGTATATTGGTATTGGTGAACTTTTCTTTCCTCTGAACTTTGAATGTAGAGAATGTTGTTCTGAATTCTGAAAATTATCAAATATCCATTTTGACTCCATATATGAGAGTTTTTGTTTGTCTTTTTCGGGGTATTATTGGAAAACAAAAAGTTGTATGATTGCACTTTAAGAGATAAAAGATAAGAGGAAACAAACAACAATTTTTCTCTTAAAGTTAAAAGATTCCTCTTAAGAGATAAGAGTTAAGAGGAAATGTATAGGCCCTAAATTTTCTTACAACAAGAGAGATTTAGTTGCATAGTCATATATGCAGATAAGAATGAAATACAAACATATAGTTTCAAATGATACTGTAACGCACATAGGAAGCTATAAAGAGATGCTGTTAGTTGAGTTCAAATTGGTGATAAGATGAATTTAATAGACCTATGATGCATGGAGCCCTGGACTTTCAAAATGACATCAGGATCTGTTTCTTACAACATTGTTCCTTTTCTTGGGAAAAGGTAGCAGTTCACTTTTAACAAAGCTCATGCTTCATAGTTCTATCAAACTCATCTTATCACCAATTTGAACTCAGCTTACACCATTTCTTTATAGCTTTCCATGTGCTTTACAATATCGTTTGCAATTATATGTTTATATTTAGTCTTGATCTGCATCTATGACTATGCAGCTATATCTTTTTTGTTGTAAGAAAACCTATATTATAAACATCCCATGAACAGCCTTCTTCATGTTAGTGGATAAATTGGTGTTTGCTGGGAGCCCGGAACTGATCAAAGTGATGTACAAACTATGGTGGAGTTAACTAATTGTGTTGGGTGAGATTGAAGATGCTAGTTGTTCCTCATTTTCTCCCCTACATATATTTTCAATTAGATGTAAGTTAGCCTTTTAATATGAATGCCATAATGCATTAACTAAGTAATTTAAATTGCTAAATTAATAAGGTTGTGTAATATATGATCATCTTAGTCAGTAATGGTAGAGAATGCTAGTTATTGAACATGAACCAGTTTGGTTCGTCGAAATATATTTGGAAATTAGGGACTTAGCTCTATCATGACAAGGCCTGCTCAGATGACGATTATATGAAGATATTAGTTATATAAAACATGATTCAATTTGGTTACTTGAGATATATTTTGATATTAGCAGTTTCATTCTTTTAGAAAAATTAATTATAAGAAGGCCTAATGAGATGATGGTTCTATCTTTTGTTGTTGCTTGACAGGTTGCAAATTCTAATGTTCGTCAAAATGCATTGCATTTGTTCCTTGACATGTTCCCCCTTGAAGATCCAGATGCTACAAAAGAGGTTAAGGATGCTTTACTTGATAAACAATTCTTCTTATTGGAACGGTTACTCATAGATGACTGCCCTGCTGTGAGAGTTGTTGCTGTACAAGGTTCATGTCGTATTCTTCATTTGTTTTGGGAAGTTATTCCTTCTTCAACTATAACAAAGATTATGACAAAAGTTGTAGATGATATGTCACATGATATATGCAGCGAGGTTAGAATCTCTACATTGAGTGGCATAATATATTTGATTGGAAATCCCCAAACTCATGAAATTCTTAAAGTGCTTCTTCCTAGATTGGGACATCTATTCCATGATTCTGTTCTTTCTGTACGAGAATCTTTTACTGATCTCCTCCTTGCTGTAAAAAGTATTCGGGCTTTCCCATTTAATAAGGTACATGATGCTCTCCTAGATCTGGACTTTGTACTGGGTAGTCCTTATGTGTAAAGATTCTCCCCTCAAATTTCTGGTCTTTCTATATAATTTCACAAATTGTTGAAGTTTTGTATATAAATTTATCATGATGGTTTTCATTCTTGAAGTAGTTGATTCATTTTCTTGTTCCTAGGTTGTGGACCTAGATATAATACTCTCTGCCCTTGCCAATGATCAACCACCTGTTGCTCAGAAAATCACAAGGCTCCTTATGCCATCATACTTTCCTGCAAAAGTAACATCACAAGAGGCATGTAATCGTTGTCTCACACTTATAAAAAGGTATCCTATGGCTGGGGCAAGGCTCTGTGAATTTGCTTTATCAGAAGGGTCATCTGTTAAGTCTCTCTTGGAGCTTGCCAGAGTCTTTATCAATTTGGCCCTGTCACCTGATGATCTAAATGCTGATCAAATTGAGGGTTTACTTGTTGGTGCTTCCAACCTTTGCAACATTCTTGTTACCGAGTCATCTTGTAAAGCTGCTTTACAGGAATTGTTTTCAGGTGGAAAGCTGAAGTCCTTGATTACTTCTGCTGCATCTGGGCGTGCTCGAACATCTGTGTTCAGCATTGCTGCTGTTTTATCTCCAGATGATGTAGCTATCCTTTCTGAAGAATGCATGGGCCTTATCATGAATTGCAGTGGTTTATCTCAAAATGTGGAAAGGCAGGCAGAGATAAGTTCTGTCCATAAGCTGTTGCTATCCTGTGGTAGATTTGATGACATGTTTGCATCCTTAACCAGCCTCTTGCAAAATATTGCCTCTGGATTTTGTATTAGATTTGGAAAAGAAGTCCCCGCTAAGAGTGTACAATCTACCAGACAGACAAAAACTAAGTTTTCTGTGAAAACCTCAGCGAAAAATGCCAGCAGAAAAAAATCTTCTAGTTCAGATACTTCCAGTTTTGAGGAAGATTGCCTTATTGCTGCAGGAGCAGCATGGCAGATAAAAGACTTGCTCATGTCTGTATATACACGAAATTCCATGCTAAAGTCCAAGACATTGGAACTGGCATTTTCAGCTTTGATGATCATCTCTGAGGTCATTATTGAACAATGCATGCGTTATGATTTCCTGGAAACATCACCAGTTCTTGCATACACAGCTCTTGCCATGAACATGACTTTTCAAAAAATTGGGTTAACTAATAAAACCAGTCCTGATGAAAAGAAGAACAACGGGTTGGATACTACATCGTTGGAGGTATTGCTCTTCTTAACTTCATTTTCTTTCTGTTAATGCATTAATTTTTCTAGCAGTTTTTATTTAGTGCCAATTGCCTAATTAAAGTTTTATTTTAATTAATATCAAAGAAACAACATCTGAATGTTAAAACCAATCAGTGTCTCTTTTGACGGAGTTGGTAATTCTTTCTTGCTTTCCTTCTTCTGGTATTGATTTTTGACTTTAGTCTGTGTTTTGAAGCACAGCTTGATTCTGACCAAAGCATTATCTTACATTTCCAGAATTTATTCTAACTGCTATTTTCTTTTTCAGCTAACAGAGTTGGACCAGTCAGTGAATCATCTGCTTAATTGTGCAGAGAAGCTAATTGATGCAAGGCTCATTGGAGAAAGTAGATCACTGCCTTTAAATTCTAAGCAAGGTGATGAGCATATATAATGCTAAACCAAGAATGGCCTTTAGACATCATAAAATGTGGATTTTCTTTACACTATTGCACTTTGGAATTTTAATTTTCATATTTCAGCCTGAGTTATTGCTTCTGTTTTTTGTTACCAATAATTTTTAACTTTTTGGATGTCAATTATGGATTGCATTTGAAGAGTACATAGCTTACTGGCATCACTGGAAATTAAATATTTATCATGCAGTTCATGAGTCCATATGTTAATATTGATTAGCAGATTACTTTTATCCAAGTTCGTCTATCTGAAAATTTTGAGGTCATAGGGTTCAACTCCTGTAAGTACCCACACTTGATACTTACACCTGGCTGCATCTAAAACGGTTATACAATTATCTATTTAATGAAAGTTATGATTTTATAAATTCCTACATATTTTTTAGAGAATTATGGCTACTTTACCAATAAGGAGTTGGGCTATGTTGGGAATTGAATCTTTTTCCAAATTTTTTATTTTATCTAGGGAGTTGTTTTTTATTTGTTTTTGGTTTCTAAATTTGTTTTAGGGGGATTAATCTATTTAGTAAGATATTCTAGAGTATTCTAGAATATCATACACCCAAACACACAATGGGAAGATTTTGTTAGTTGGATTGTCTTGTTAGCTAGCCAAAATAACCCAGGAAACTTCCATGGGTCAACTTATATTGGGTCCAAAAGGGGGATGGGGTGTCCTTTTAGGTGCCAAACTAAGTTGCCACATGTGTGATTCCTGGGTCATTTTGACTTCACTAAATGATTTGACTAGCAAGTTTGATTAGTTTTTCCTGATTCATTATTTGTATCTCTCAACCCGATATCAATTGGATGCATGCACACCCTCAATCTCAGTATTATTTTCAGCAGCAATTAGAAAAAGAAAATGATTATTGCATTAAAGTTCAATTGAGTACTTAAGCACCCTGTATAATTAGAAACAAACGTGTATTGCAGTAAAGTTCAATTGGGACTTGGGAGTGCTGAACCACCCTGTATGTGAAGGACATTTCCACTACCCAACTGGATGTTTTCCTCTGTTCAGAAGTATATACTTATCTTTCTTCATTCTCTTATTTCTTTCCTTTAACTTACACGCAGGATCCAGTTTACCCAAACAAAGGAAGATATCAAATATGTTGAAAATGGTTACCACAGTTCTCAAGTCTATTGTTGATGCCATGGCCATACATGTTGGTTCTCACAATCAAGAAAGGTGCTTGCAGTTCACTTCAGCATTTGTTCAACATGTCATCTCAACTCTAAGGAAGCATTCCCATGATAAACTACAATTCAAAGAAGACGAGTTGAAAGAAGTGTTCTTTTGCCTCAGGAGTTCCTTCACCTATGCAATAAAGTTGCTAAATATAGTTCTCACAAATTGCAATGACTCTTCACCACCACCACTGGAGGTCTCTGGTCTTGCCAATGACATGCTTGATTTGATTGCCTCAACTGAATCATACTTGGGTTCGGGCCATGCCACACGTCTTGTTGCTACAGTGAAGTCATGGATACCTGATATAATCCTAGCACTAGGATCTGACCACATTATGACAAAGGCTCCACAAGAAGGAGGTTGTTCCAGTGCATCTGATCACATTAAGCATCGTTTCCCATCATGGCTCACAATTTTGGGTAAGGTTGAGCTCTGTGAAATAATTGACTTTAACCAAGATGAGGAGACTGAAAAGGTTCATGAACCAGAGGATTTTGTGGTTTTCAAGAAACTAATGGAAAAGGTAGCTCTACTTTTGAGAGAAAATCCAAAAGTACTGGATGCAGTCGGGGTTATATTCTTGACTGGTTCAGCAGTTGGGCTTGAAAGGAAGGATTTTGGGTTGGTTCTGGGATTGGTGCATTTTGTTTGTGTTAAATTGGCCAGAATTGACCATGGAGAGTGGGAAGAACTGGGGCTCATGTTGGCTTGTCTGCAAGTGCTTTACCCTCAAATAGATGCTCACATTAGGAATCCAAGAATAAACGAGGATGAGAGGCAACAATTAGAGAGTGCAATGAGGTTACTTGAACCTGTTTGGAGGAATTATATTTATGAAGATGATGATGGGTGCATGGTGGAAGATTAGATGCTAACTTCATGGGGCTCAGGCCTGTTTGTTGATCAGTAAGTTCTCGTAGTATAAAATATAGAAGGAAAGCCCTGATTATTTCTATCTATTTTTGAAGAGGTCCCCATATATAAGAGATTTACAAGATATTCACTTATTCAGTATACATCCATCTACAAACATTTACAACTTCGTCACTCCAATTGTTGCAGAAACGAGAAAGTTGAGCCGACTTGGATCCACTAGAGTAATCAACCTCAAGTTCATTATCACTTGGTTGGCGTTGCTTAATAGCGTTTCTCCCACGGTAACCGCTCCACTTACCAATGGTGGCCGTCTCTATGGCCCATGCCTTTTCTTTTTATTTGTAAATTCTAATTGCCTTAATTAGCTGTCTTATAATACCAAAAATGTGTTTGAATAATAGGGCTGAAAGTGACGTTTCAAAATTGCAAAAAAGACGGCAAACTAATTTGACCCTTTCACAATTTCATTATTTGCTTCCACCTCTCAGATGTCGGAATTTGTTCAAAGATCACAGGAAAAATAGAAAGAGGGGCTCTCACAAGAAGCTGCACACACTGATTTGTGAAACAAGCAGGTTATACTTCTGAAAAGACAACACCAAGGAATATTTATTGTACAGCCACTTCAAAATCCCATGGCAACCTGCATAAAGAAGACAATCTCTAAAGGAAATTGACCAACTATACTCTTACTATTTTAGTATTATTTCTACTGTTTCTGACAATTCTCACCATTGAAAAAAACTATAATGTTAAATTTGCCCTCCATTATTTTTCAAAATTTCAAAATAAAACTTAACTGTTGAAAAATTTTCATCGCCACCTCCATTGCTATATCCATCATCTGCACCTTCACCCCTCCACTTCCGGCCCCTTCTCTCCATCTTCCCCTTCGTTTTCTCGATTTTGAGCTCCTCTGCTTCCTGTGGGTTCACAGGCTATCAAAAACGTCCATGTCGACGTTCTCGGGTTTCGCTAATATTAACAAGATAGAGGGCTGTTAGTGAAAGAATCCGGTTGAACGGACACAATAACTATTGGTATTATCGATCCCTTAGATTTTGGATTCTCTCTCCTCTACCAAGCCCTAGACTAGAGCATGCTTTCTGGCGACTAGTGACCCCATTGAACACAGAATCCACCGGCTGCAACACTCTGGTGTGTTCTTCTTCTTCTTCCATTGTTCTTTCCTCTTCTTTTTTGTATTACTGAACCGAGCCCCTACTGATCTTTACATTTTGTCATTTTTATCGACAGATCGAAGTCCATGTTTAAGTGTAAGGTGGTTAAAGGGGTCTGAATAATTAATCACAAGCATTACGGAACCATGCATAGATCGGTCACCAGGATTTGAATCCAAAGAGTTTGCACAACTTTCAAAGATAAATCTAGTTGTTTTGGTACTCAGTTCAAAGAGCTAGAGATTTGAAATGTTGTCCATTTTGAGCATTGGCTGTTGGTCGTCGGCTTCGGAACAATGGGTGCTCGGATCAGTAAGAGCTCGGTTTAGTGTGTCGCCGCCAGTGGCTTTCGCATTCAATGGGGTTGCCGATCGCCGAGAAGCGTGCTTTGGTCTAGGGCTTGGCGGAAGAGTGAATGTGAGGGAGAATCCAAAATCTGGGATACATAATACCCTGTTAGCGTTAGAGAACCCTGTCTATAGCTCCGGGAATCAGTTGTTTTCTGCCTCTACAATCGTTCTCTCCAACTACACCATCAAGAGGAGAGCTCTGCTGCTACAGCTCCCCTGTTCTCGTTGACAGAGAAGGGAGTTGCAGTGGCCTGACGATGAACCGAGATCTTGTATTGAAGAGACAGAAAGCTTTCCAATCGTTGCATCATGGCTGGTTTTCGTCTGACGGTTGACGTTCTCTGTTTTTGACTGAAATTTATGAAAACTAGGTTCCGATCGTTGGGATAATCAAGATTCAAAGTAATTTGGTCTGGTTTTGTTTTCTTCTATAAAATAGTGGTGAAATTGGGTTAACGGTCATTGCTTTGGTCGACTATAATGGAAACAACGTCGGTGGAGGGGGTTATCACCGTCATTGGGTTTGCTATTGAAAGGAAGAAGAAGAAAGGAGAGGGAAAGGGATGAAGGATAAAATTGAGTTTTAAAAAAATTATACATGTCACGAGTATAGTTTTTGATGGAATATTAATGAATGTTCACAATAAGGGTAGAGTTGACATACTCAAACAATAAGGATAAAATTAATTAATTAGTTAAATCTTAGGATACTTTAAGAAATTTGCCCTATAAAAAATTCAATAAAACTTGTTGGACTTCAAAACTCCGCTTTTGAAAGGGTCTAGGAACCGAAGATTTGTCAAAGCCCAAGCCAAAGCCCAAAAGACAATATATGCAATATAAGCACGTAGCAATTGAGAAGCAATAACTAGTGTTGGGGTAATAATTTGGTGCTTGACAGAGTAGTTGTCAAATATACCCTCCATTTGGGGGTCCTGTATGTTGGTTCAACCTCACAATGTTCCTCCTCTAAGTGCAGTGATGACATCTTGATTGTCAAGGCCGGAGTTCTCCATGTTTGTTACACAGCTATTTAGGCTCTGTTTGGCATGCTTTCAAAACTCTTCTAATGTTTTCTTTCTAATGATACTAGCTAAGGGGGCCCTTGCTTCGCAGCGGCTAATGACAAAGATATATTGTTCCCGGATGACTTGCTATAAAAAACTTTTAGAATTAGAATTTTGTACAATTAGCAAAACGGAAAATTAAGTAAAATAAGATTTTTTCGATTTTATTTTACATGTCCTTATAAATAAAATCAAACTTGTGCAAAATTGGATTTCTTTTCAAAATTAATCTAACAAGAAAATAATTTTTTCCTTTAGAAAAACAATAAAATTTAAAAATCAACAAATATTTGACTTATCCAAATCCAAAATGGAAAAATTTTCCCTCCAAGAACGGTATTAAATATCAGAGTCATAATTACTTAATTTTTTTAGTGAAGAAGGCCATTAAATTATAAAACTAAAATTACTTAACTTGTAAGTTAATTTTATCTATTAATTATTATAAAGGTAAAAGCTAAAACATTTCTCTCTCCCTCACATTTTTTTTTTTTTATATTAGGTGCGTCATTAATAACTTCCCTTTGACCCCTTTTTTTTTGTTGTCATGTCCTTCCTCTTTATTTCCAATGCCATTGTAGTTAGTGGTGGGAATCTTCTTCATCTTTTCCATGCTTTCAGCTCTCTCTGTTGTCTTTGCTAGCAAATTTGTTCCAGAAACAAAGGGAAAGTCTCTTAGAGGAGATAGAATTATTATTTCAGAATGAAGGAGAAAGCAAAGCAGGTGAAGTGGAACTAGGAGATGTAGAGCATTTAGTGTAAAAAGAATGAGCACTCAAGTTTAGGTTGATGAAGATAATGTCCAACCAGTTATGAAAGCATACAGCTAGCTCAAAAAAAAAAGATGCTGGTTCCATCTATGTTTCATAGTTTCTGCATCTCCAATGAAACTCCTACCACATTTTCATTGTGCAGGGCTTGCATCAGAAGTTTTGCTGATACACCATACGAGAAACATGACATAAAGAGATCCAAAAATCATCTATGATCCAAATTGCATTGTATTGTTGTAATTTAGTCATAAGCATGCATGAATTTATTCAAATTGTGGTGTACAATTCTTCCACTAGGGTTGATATGCCCCAATATTTATAAGGAATTGAAACTAGAATGCATTATTCTTTTTTGGTGCATAGGAATGAAGGTACATGGTTTTCTTTATGCTATTGCAACTATTGAAACAGATTTGCACAAAAGGAAATTATCGAATATTGAAACAGATCTAAGCTGCATGAGAACCTCATGTTTTCATGTTTAAGCTCCCCCACCCCCTCTTTACCTAAATCCAACAGAAACATGGTAGCTATATTCCAGTTTGTTACTTGAATCTTGTGAATTTGGCTTACTCTGGTGGAAGAGAAATGATTGCTTGGATCTAGAATAATGCCCAAGGGTAATAAAGCAACAGATTGTACGCTCCAGCATCAACAACTAAGGGTCTGTTTGGTTCGAAGGAATAGGAATCTGGAATCGGAATCGGAATGGTTCATTCCCATTCTAGATGTTTGATTAAACGGAATGGGAATTCCATTTCCATTCTAGGCAGAATGGGCATTCCCCCATCTCGATCCCACCCCAAGGAATGCCATTCCCATTCTGGGGGTGCCATTCCCATGTCGTGTTTCATGCTACCAAAATGTCATACACACCCGCAATCACCTTTTGGTTCGTAGTCGGAATTGGAATCGGAATGGTCTATTCCCATAGTCTGTTTGGTTCAGACAGGAATGGGATTCCCAAGAGAATGGCAGGGAATGGCCATTCCTTTAAATGAGGGAATGTCATTCGAACAGGAATGAGCATAGGACTCCGATTCCGCCCAACCCAACAGTAGGAATCGGAATAGCCCATTTCGATTTCAATTCCAAACCCCTATTCTTAGAAACCAAACGGGGCCTAGATGTTGAAGACATTTGTAGTTGCAAAGAGCTGGTGGTATTGGACCCTGTACAGCCAACGATTCCTCTCCCCACTTGGAGTTAATACTTACCACGTGGTACTTACTATGAGACAAGATGGACCCCACTTAATAGACACCTCTTAATAGAATTTCTTTATGCATTTTCTGCAAATGGTGTTTCTGCATTTTTTTTGCAAAATTTCTACATTTTTCTTTTGCAATTTCTGCAAATTTTGAGTATTTTCATGCATTTTTCTGAATTTTCTACAAAATTATTGTAATTTTTACATTTCCTACAAAATTTCTACAATTTCTACATTTTTTTGGTATTTTCATGCATTTTCTGCTTTTTTTATTTTTGTTAAGGGCAAAATTGGAAATCATGGCTGATTCCAATTCCAGCCTCTTAATGAACTAAACAGCATAAATCAGAATTCAATTCAGATTCCGGTCTGAACCAAACAACCAAGTGAAATAGGCCGTTCAGATTCCGATTCCGATCGCGAACCAAACGAGCCCTAAAAATTTAAAACTTGGACATATTCAAAAATCTAAAAGTAACAATAAATAAGAAAATAAAAATTAAACAATAACAGCTACGTTTTTGGCAGGAAAACCGATTGTAGCTACAAGCGTGGGTTCCTTAAACCATTTCTCAGTTCCAATGGCCATCCGCTCATCCACCATGCCCCTTTCTCCAGTCTTTGCTTATCACAGCAAGGGGCTCTTCCCCTGTTCTTCTATCCCTCTTAAACAAAGCATGAAACCAAGGAAATCAAAAGTTTAAGCTCCAAGATTTTTATAACAGAGAGAAAATATCACCCAACCAAATCATAGAAATTCAAACCCAGTAATGAGGAATATTTGAGAAGTTATGTGAGAAGAAGAGGAGATGATCAAGACTTTAGCTATGAAATAAAGCATGGAAATGAGTGACAATCCCCCATGATCAATTTTTCTTTTACTGATAGAGAAGAAGAAGAGAGAAGAGGTTAGGAATCTTGGTTCAACCTGGAGGTAGTTGTGGATGTGAGATAATCAGGAAAGCTGGAAGAGAGAATGAATGTTCTTTGAGCAGGTTTGATAGGTAGAGTAGTCTGGAGAGAAGTTGAGAGTTGGGCGACCTTAGAATGGGGGAGAGAAAAGGTCCTGGGAGCAAGGAAACTGCAAGCAGAACTAGTACTAATAATGTTTCATAGTAGAAAAATTGTAGAACAAGGACAAAAATGTGTGGTGTGGATAGATATTGTGGGGATTCCATTACAGGCATGGTGCATCAACACGTTTGAGGAAATAGCAGAATCCTGTGGAAGACTCGTACAATCGGATGATAGGAAATAGAAATGGGAGAAAATGGACATGGCAAGGATTCTAGTAATAGTAGAGTAGCCGTCGGATGTTCCAAAGTAGATGGTTTTGCTATTTGCAGGCGAACTGTTCATTGAAGGAACAAATGGTATGTACTGCAGTACAGAGAAGGAAAAAGGGGTGAAGGTGGATGCGTACGAGAAAAGTAGGGAAGAAGGAGGGGGAGGGAGGAGGAAGGAGAAAGGCTGGGCGGGAAAATAGGGGAGGAGCCAGAGAAGAAGGAGCCCAGATTTCCTACAAACTTTTCCTACCCATTCTCTACCCGCCCCTGTGAATTGGATGATCCACACATCTCTTAATTCATAATAGAGATGTGAGACTCCAATTCACGGCGGGTAGAGAGTGGGTAGGAAAAACGAGTAGGAAATCCCAAGAAGTCGAAGAGTCGTAGGGAAGAGAAAGAAGAAGATGAGCTGGCAGAATCTTTGAAAAAGAAAACACACGTGGAAGGAGGGGATGAGGTGGCAGATTGATGAAGCGGACATATGGAGGTCGATGGGCATGGGCCAATAGGGGGAGATGGATTCAAAGAGGAAGGGACAACAGCACAAGGAGAAGGGAGAAGGTAAGAGGTAAAGTCGTTAGCCGGTAAGAAGAGGTAGAATAAAAAAGAGACCACCGCTTCAGTAAGTTGGCGGTAAAATTTGAAAAGGTGTCGAAAGCTAAAAAAGACATAGGTTACTAGCAAGGTTTTAAAAACTGAACCGGAAATAGAACCGTTCTAGTTACCGGTTTTTGGGTCAGCGGTTTGACCGTTCGGATTGAATGGTTTGGACGGTTTACATATTAGGGCAAATATTTTATATGAGTTATGAGATTTGAGAAAGGAGAGAAGAGATGTTGTCGGCCGAGAAAGAAAAAAAGAAGAAAAGAAAGAAAGGAGAAAGGAAAAAAGAAAAGAAGAGAAAGGAAGGAGGGAAGAAGAAGAAAGAGGAGGGTGGTTCGACGCTCACAGCAACGATAATGGCGACAGCAAGGAGGCGGCAACAAACACAGATCTGAGTTCTCAGATCTAAGATATGAGTTCTTAGATCTTCTTCTTCATCTTCTTCTTCCCTCTAATTCTTCTTCCTCAGATCTGAGACAACTGAGACATCAGCTCAGATCTGAGTTCGTATGTTTTCTGATAAAGAAGAGAGTTCATGGGTCAGAACCGTTGTCTAGGTGAAATGAGTTGACGGTTCGACTATCTAGGCCAACAGTTTTCTGACGAAGTCAGTGGTTATTGAACCAGGAATGGGTTAGGGGTAAAACGGAACCGATTGCTTGGACAGTTTTCGGGCCGAACGATCCGACCATCTGGGTCAACGACGGTTCAACAACATTGGTTACCAGGGTTAAACTTGGTGAAAGCACTTACCTGAAGAAAAACAACGTCGACAGTTTGACCACTTGTAAAGATTACAAGAGGAAAAAGATAGATGGATTTAAGTAGTGACCAAGTATGAGAAAGGAAAAAAAATCAAACTTTTGGGAGGTTCATAGTCTTTTGGAAAGTTCAACAGAATTACCAACCTTCATCACAAATGTAACCTCATCGCAGATGAAATTTCATTGCAATATGTACCATCGTTTATATATATTTATTTTTTCCAAGTAAATAAATCACCTTCTTTTTGAGTCAAATCATCTTTTCACAATCAGTGTGTCAGGATTGTAAAACCTGGTTTTCCATCCCTGACCGACAATCTTTCTTTTCCTTCTTGTCTTTCTCACCCATAGTCAACTGAGATTCCTTTCTTATTTCCCTCCTATAATCAGAGATGATTATAGAAATGAGTTATGGCGGTGACAACAATTCATTCATAGATCCATTGTCATCGTATTTTCTCCATCCATCGGATAATCCCAGCACAATACCGGTATTGTTTTTGCTAAATGGAGAAAACTATCCAACCTGGAGACGTGCAATGATCAATGCTTTTAGCGCCAAGAATAAGATTGGATTTGTGGATGGTATGATAAGCAAGCCGGACCTCACCAGATCGATGGAATTGAGAGCTTGGTCCAAATGCAACTGCATGGTGGTCTCGTGGTTGTTCAATGCCCTGGCATGAGAACTACACTAAAGTGTTGCCTACATTGAAACCGCACGAGAAATCTGGCTGGACCTGGAGCAGAGATTTTCTTAGGGAAATGATTTATGGTTTTTTCATTTGAAGCACGAATTGGTTGTTCTGTGTCAAGAAAATCTCTCAGTCACATCATACTACACCAAAATGAAAGGGATTTGGGATGAACTCTCTATTTATACCCCAATCTCAATCTACGCCTGTTGCGGAGCAAAGGATCTCATTGCAAAAAAAGGAAAAAGAAAAGGTTTATCAATTCTTGATGGGCCTCGGAGATCATTTTAATATTATACGACCAAATATTCTGAGCATGGAGCCATTACCACCAGTCACCAAGGTCTATGCATTGATTGCCCAAAAAGAGAACCATTAATTGTTCTTCACTTCTTGCTTTCCAACCTCCAAAGCTGCTACTTTCTTTTCTTCTGGTTCAAAGAATGCATCCACAAGACAGAAAGAACGGTCCAAGATTCGTTGTGACCATTGCAAGAAATAGGGTCACAGCAAGGATCGGTGTTATGAACTGGTTGGGTACCCTCCAATATGGGAAAAAGGCAAATCACAGGCAAATAGAGCAAATAACGACCAAGACACCAAACACTCTGTGAATCAGACATCCTCTGTTCCCGCTCTTGGGGCTGGTAGTGGCACTTCCCCTGTTCTTGGACTATCTCTTGAACAATACCATCAACTCATCACCTTCCTAGGTGCAAGTAAGCAGGCAACCTCTAATAACTCGAGTAGAAGGAGAAAGCTCTTCTTATTTCTTATTTTTTCCTTTGCAATGAATGAGTTATATACACACATCTCCTAGTTACACCCAAACTATCTTGTGAAGGGATGAAAGATCCATCCCATGGACGCCCAAAGATTGCGGAATAAGGGGCGAATTTCAAAAATTTTTCTCTCCCTTCAACTGGGAATCATATTCCCTATTTAGAAAATCATATTTTCAAGGATCATTCTTGGACCTTAAACTGAACCAGATCTGAACCAAAAGGAATAGGAGAGAATTATACCTGATACGGAGAAGTAGAATCTCCCAACGAAGGTGTTCACGCCCAAGGAATGATCCAAAGACTGCTCCCACTGAAGATGGCGCAGTGCAGGTGGAGCAGAATTAGCAGTGTTCTTCTCCAAGAACTCTGTCCTTCGTAAGAATCAACAAGATGGCACGTGAGCACAGCTTCCTTTCAATCATTTCTCAAAGAACTGATGTCAAGATCCAATCTTGACTTCTCCCACAACTGGAGATCGAACTGGCAAACAGGGCAGCAAGAACAGGGAGGCGGCAAGAGAGTATTTGTAGGGAGCAGAATTCTCTCTTCTTTTCAGAACTAAAGAAAACCTGATAATCTGTCTAAAGGTTGTCGCCCCCTTCTTCTTTTATAATCTTAAAGGGATAAGCTCTTAATCAGATTAGGAGTTGCTAATCCAAATCACATTTGGGTTAGAAGTCCCTTTAAGTGATAAGGGATAATCCTTATCTTATCTGGAGATCAAATCAGTCATCTCCTAATCTAATTAGGAGGTTTCCAGATCTAAATCTTATTCAGATCTTGGACTCTTTAAGTGGATAGGGTTTAAGCCCAATCCTATTAGCTGATCCACTTCAGAATTCGCTCCTTTATTAACTAAATAAACATCCCAGTTTGAATTGGGCTTTAGGCCCATTAAGCTTATGTGCTCACTTAACCCTCTTAACTACTGCCCAGTTGGGCTTCCTTGTATGGCGTGGGACCCAAGCATTGATCTACACATCAGCCACATGGGTTCGGCCCAGCCTTTGTTACAAGGCCTGGCCAAATACACTGTTAAAGACAATGCACCCCCTGAAACCCATAAAATGGGCTCTACGGGCCCAACACTTACCCTAAGAGGTCCCTGGGCCAAGCCACCTTGTAACACCTAGGGACTGTGGGCAGATGCAAGATTAGCCCATCAGGTATTATCCTCAATGGTCTTACACTTAACCTCTCAGCCCATAATGATCATACACTGCCCGACAAGAGAGGACCTCTCCCTCGGCTGCAAGGAACAGTGTTGCACTCTCCACTCATATGGATCCCGGGAATTAAAACCTTCTTGCAAACATTTTAGAAACCATAATATATATACTTTTATATCTTATATAAAATATATTTTGCAAAACAAATCTCAACGGTTGAAATCGGCTGCCGGCAGTCTTGGTTTCCATTAGTGAGAGTGCATCCCCGATCATTACTTTTGTCCGACAAAGGGGCTGATCCTGTCACTATGATCACCCACTCAGATGAATTCTCGGACTGTCCCAACATACCCAGGTTTTGACCCTCGCTAAGGATCTCACTGATTGGTACATCAAAGATAGCCCAATCCGACACCTAGTGTAGTATCATAATCGAGTCTAGGGGTCGGGTGTAACTTTCCAGTTTTGCCCATCAATCTCCAAGGTCCAGGGCAATACTGGAAATCTGGTCCAGTTTAAAGATTCAATTAATCCTACACTGTATGTGCCTAGGGTCTCACCCTGGCAGCTGAGACAGGCCACCCCAACCGACTTGGTGGCACCACAATGTCAGCCTTGTCAGGATAGGTCTCCCCAGACCGATCCACTGGCTGTGAACATTCTAAACTAACACGAGTCTCATTAAGTGTCCAGTTAAAGGGTATTACACAGAAACATACCAAGGGAACATGAATCAAATATGCACCTTTATTCATTTACAATAAACTCATAAAGTACATTATTCTGATTGAAGCTAAGGGCATACAAAACTGTCTAACATCTTGTTCTTCCTTTCCTAGTTACATACAAATTATTTTGATAAGAGTTATCCTAGAATTAAGGGATACTCTCCTAGTTTACAACTCACGCCAATACTCCCCCTCACATTGGCACATTGGCGCGTACCAATCTTGGATGCCCAACTTGCCAAGTGAGTTGTAGAAGTTTTTACTGGATACAACTTTTGTAAGTATATCTGCCAGCTGGTCTTCAGACTTGACAAAGGGAAATCGAATGATTCTGTCTTCGATATTTTGTTTGATAAAATGTCAGTCCACTTCCACATGATTTGTTCGATCATGTTGGACGGGATTCTGAGAGATGTCTATGGCAGCCTTGTTATCACAGATTAGGTCCATCTCAGAGGTTGGGGGGAAACCAATTTTAGTCATCAAGCTTCTAAGCCAGAGTAGCTCGCAAAGCCCTTTAGCCATTCCTCAAAACTCAGCTTCAGCACTTGATAGGGCCACCACCTTTTATTTTTTACTCCTCCACGTGACCAGATTCCCACCGACAAATATAAAGTACCCGAGGTGGATTTTCTATCTGAGATATTTCCGGCCCAATCTGCATCTGTATAGCCTTCTATTTTTAGATGATTATTTTTTGAGAACATAAGTCCTTTTCCAGGAGAGAACTTCAAGTATCGCAGAATTCACATTATAGCATTCATGTGATCTTCGCTTGGGCAATGCATGAACTGACTTACTACGCTGATAGTGTAGGCGATGTCTGGACAAGTGTGTGAGAGGTATATAAGTTTACCAACCATCCTTTGATATCTCTCCTTATTGGTAGGTACTTGGTTTGGGTATTCTCCAAGTTTATGGTTTTGAACAATTGGTGTGTCTGTCGGCTTGCACTCTAACAGTCCCACTTCGGAGAGAAAATCCAAGGTGTATTTCCGTTGAGACAGAAATATACCTTCCCTTGATCTAGCAACTTCAATTCCTAGAAAATACTTGAGCCCACCTAAGTTCTTCATTTCAAACTCAGTTGCCAATTGCTTTTGAAGTGTTGCTATTTCTCCTGAATCATTCCCTGTGATAATCATATCATCCACGTATATTATTAGAGATGTCACCCTCCCTCGTTGGTGTTTCAAAAATAGTGTATGGTCTGAATTGCTTTGTTAGAAGCCATATTTCCTCATCGCGAGACTAAACCGCCCAAACCATGCCCGCAGTGATTGTTTCAGTCCATATAGTGCTCGCTGTAGCTTACACACAACTTGGTTCTTGGAATTCACTGTATAACCAGGTGGGATGTCCATGTATACCTCCTCTTTAAGATCACCATGGAGGAAGGCGTTTTTTACATCGAACTGGTGCAGTGGCCAATCAAGGTTTGCTGCAAGAGATAATAAAACTCTGACCGTATTCAACTTGGCCACTGGTGAGAAGGTCTCTTGATAATCTAAGCCCTGTGTCTGGGTATAACCTTTTGCGACCAGCCTCGCTTTGTATCTCTCGATTGTCCCGTCCACCTTGTATTTAACGAAAAATACCCACTTACACCCTACAGGTCTTTTCCCTTCAGGCAAGGTAACCAGAGTCCATGTTTTGTTCTTCAATAGTGCCTCCATCTCTTCTTGTATGGCCTGAGTCCATTTCGGGTTTGTTAAAGCTTCTTGAATACTAGTAGGGATATGATTTGAGGACAATTCTTGCATAAATGTTTTTAGAGGTTTGGAGAGTCTCCTTGTTGATACATAATTGGAAATTGGATACTTTGACCTCCGATCCTCGACATCTGGAGAATATCTATTTGGCGGTTTGCCACGATTATGCCTGAAAGGTAAAGTGTAACCAGCCGAAGTATTCATATCATTAGAGCTTGAAGGTGTGGTAGGAGAGATTACCTCAGGGATGGCTTTCGGGATATCCTCAAGAGATGGGCCTTCCGGTACTGGGGAGGTTGGGGTCTCTATTTCTTCTGTTGGGAGAGGTGATGTAGATGTTGGGGTCTCTGTAGATGTCTCCGGTGCTGTCTTTGTAGGTGTCTTACCGGTTGCTTCATTGACCACCGTCTCTGTTGAAGCACTCGTATTCAGCCAGTCGGGAAAAAACCAATTACTGTTCTTCACTCTGATTCTCCCCCTGAAGAGAAGAATTGGTTTTGGAAGGAGAGTAGAATGTTTCTGATTCTCGAAAGGTAACATCCATGGTAACATAGGTGCGGTAGGTGACTGGGTCATAGCATCGGTACCCTTTCTGGTGTAGCGCATACCCCAAAAATAAGCATCTAGCTACTTGTGGGTCCAGTTTTGTGCGTTGATTTTTATGTAGATGCACGAACGCTACACAACCAAAAACTCAAGGTGGAATCATCAAAATGGATGGCAATGAGACATGTGATGAAAGAACTTGTAATGGTGTTTTAAACTATAAGACCTGTGATGGCATTCGGTTAAGGAGGTGCACGGCGGTAGCAACAGCATCAGCCCAATGTCGGTTAGGTACATGTGCTCCAAGTAACATAAGGTGGGCAGTTTCGAGTATGTGCCAGTTCTTCCTCTTAGCAATGCCATTTTGCTGTGGAGTTTGTGGGCATGAAGTCTCATGAAGTAACCCATGAATCTTGAAATAATCTTGGAACCGTTGATTCATGTATTCCCCGCCATTATCAGACCTGAGTACCTGGATCTGTGATGTGAACTGAGTCTTTACCATCATATGGAAAGATTGAAATACAATCAACACTTCATCTTTATGTTTCAGCAGATATAACCGTGTCATGCGAGTGCAATCGTCAACAAAGATTACAAACCAGCGAAATCCAGACACTGTAGTTACCGGGGATGGCCCCCACACATCCGAGTGAATCAAAGCAAATGGAACTCTACTCTTATTCATACTTAAGGGATAAATAGTTCTATGACTCTTAGCTAAGATGCAAGTGTTACACTGAAAATCATGAGGCCATATATCTGTAAATAACTCCGGAAATAAGTGTTTCATGTAACCGAATGATGAATGTCCTAACCGGCGATGCCACATCCAAATCTGTTGTTCTCTGGTGTTACTTTGATGTTGTGCATGATGTGCTTGTCCCGTGCTGAAATCATCCATGTAGTAGAGCCCCCCCCCCCCCCCCCCCCCCTCTCCATACCACGCCCAATTATCTCCTTGGTGAGAATATCCTGAAGAAGACAAAAAGTAGGATAAATGAGCATAGCACAATTTAGATCAGAGGAGATTTGGCTAACAGACAGTAATTTATGGGAGAGAGAGGGAACAAGCAAGGTGTTCTTCAAGGATATTGCAGGTGACAAGGTCACAATGCCTGCTCCTGTGACTTCAGAGATAGCCCCATTCGCATTAGCAATTGTAGTCCGTCTTGGTGGTGAAGTCTTTGAAAAATCAGTAGCATCATAGGTCATGTGGTCAGTAGCCCCTGAGTCAAGTATCCATGTATCAATAGTTTTGTTGGGAAGATTGTTACATGAATCCGAGAGGTGTACGTCTCCCTGTGCTGAGAGTTGAGATTCTGTTGTAACTGTTGCAACCTTACCACTAGTTTCGGCCTTGTCTTGACGTTTCCGAGCTTGGAGTTCATGCCACCAGTCGGGATAGCCATGTAGCTTGAAGCAATTCTCCCGGGTATGCTTTGAGTTACCACAATGAGAACACTTCGTTCCACCAGAAGATGTTCGAGATTTAGAGGACGTACCAGATTTTTCGTTGCTTGAAGGCAGAGAACCCATTGAAGAGGGCGTAAGTTGCCCAGTTTTAACACCTCTAGAGGCCAAAACAGCTCCCGGAGTTTCCATATTGTTACCGGTGATCATGACCCTTTGTCGGATAGCTTCTCTCCGAACATGTGCGTATGCTTGTTCAATAGTGGGATACGGATGCATTTGGAGTACATCTGCCCGAATCTTGTCTAGTCTGTCATCAAGGCCATCCAAGAAGATGTACACTCTTTCTTCTTGAAGAAGAGTATTGTACCGTTGAATATCCACCGCACACTCCATCAGATTTGGACGGCGAAAATCAATTTCTCACCACAAACCTTGGAGATCATTATAATACTTTTCAAGAGACCCTCCAGACTGGCGCAAGCGGGTCACACGGCGTCGGAGATTGTATACTTGCGAGGTATCACTACCATCAAAGTACGTAGTAGCAACAGAATCCCACACCATCTTTGTTGTAGGGAATCAAATAAAGTTACCAATCAAGGATACGTCCATGGAGTTAATTAACCATCCCTTGGCAATAGCGTTGTCGGTGCGCCACCTTCGAAAGCTTGGGTCAGTCTGTGGAGGCTGAGGAAGTTCACCATTAATATATCCCAATTTGTCTCTGCCAGAGATATACATCTCAACAACTTGGGACCAAAGAGCATAGTTGGTGCCATCCAACTTAATGCCGATATGAGCGGCGGAGGTCTCTATAGTCGGGGTCGGTTTGTGCAGGAGCTCAATCATTCTGGTGGTCAATTCAGTGAGGGTAGGATTGGGCTGTTGTTCTCCAAACGGATATGAGGTTTCCGAATCAGACATGGTTGTGTCTGCCGAAGGGTGTTCTTACCGATGGCGTCTCAGAGTAGAAGGGAGTCAACAATCGCACCTAACGCTAAGTGTTAGAGAATGATGTTCGGTCGTTGCAGATTGCGAAGAAGCAGGCGAGTTCGAGACTTCGCAGCGATCAGGAGGACGAGGCGGGTTGCACTCAGCAAGAATTTGCAGCAGCGATATCAGCGGTCAACCACCGACGACCACGGTGAGACGGCGAGATCTGGCAGAGCAACCACCGGACTTGCAGCAGCCAACCACCGGCGACCACGGTGAGACGGCGAGATCTAGCAGATCAACTGCCGGACTTGCAGCGGCAGTAGTAGCGGCCAAACACCGGTGATCACGGTGGAATCAACAGTTCTGATGTGAAGAGGAGGCGGGTTGCACTCAACAAGAGTTCGCAGCGGCAATATCAGCGGCCAACCACCGGTGACCATGGTGAGACGGCGAGATCTAGCAGAGCAACTGCCGGACTTGCAGCGGCAATAGTAGCGGTCAACCACCGGTGACCGTGGTGGAGTTGATAGTTCTGGGTAGAGGAAAAACAAACCACACGTTGGAGCAACCGCCGGATTTGCAGCGGTAGTAGCAACGGTCACCCATCGGCGACCAAGACTTCGCAGCGATCAGGAAGTCGAGTTTGTCACGGACCGTGACGCTCTGATACCATGATAACTCGAGTAGAAGGAGAAAACTCTTCTTATTTCTTATTTTTTCCTTTGCAACGAATGAGTTATATACACACCTCTCCTAGTTACACCCAAACTATCTTGTTCTTCATTTCCTAGTTACATACAAATTATTATGATAAGAGTTATCCCAGAATTAAGGGATACTCTCCTAGTTTACAGCTCATGCCAATAACCTCTGCCTCCAATTGCTGGTAAGTCTTTGGATCCTTGCTCAATCTTGAACGTCAAATGCTGGCTACTTGACAGCGGTGCCTCGAATCACATGCGTCCCGCTACAAATATTTCTGATCAAAGCCAATCCAAAATGATTGGAAGGGCAATTCATCTACCTGATGGCACAAAATCAGTCACCGGATCTCATGGCTCTGTGAACATAACACCTGAGATTCAGTTGAAAGATGTTTTGTTCATTCCTAGTTTCAATTGCAAGTTACTATCAATCAACAAGATTACTTCTCAACTGAATTGTGTGGCAATTTTTTTTTTCAACCTTCTGTGTATTACCGGACCTGATCTCCAAGAACGTGATTCGATTCAGCAAGATGCGTGATGATTTTTACCACTTTGTATTGGTCACACAATCAATAGCCTTACACTCCTCAAGTTTAAATATTGATGCTTTTTCTAGTCTCTAGCACTCAAGATTGGGGCATGTGTCTTATGAACGTTTGGCCTTGATTCCTGGCCCTTCTTCCTGTTTTTTCTTTAAACTCACCACCATTCATTATATTAACAAGGTTTTCATTATCACTCTCTACTTCAACAGAACAGACTCCCATACTAAAACATTAGACCAGCAAGAAGGGCCAG
Source organism: Nelumbo nucifera (assembly GCF_055504915.1). Lineage (NCBI taxonomy): Eukaryota > Viridiplantae > Streptophyta > Magnoliopsida > Proteales > Nelumbonaceae > Nelumbo > Nelumbo nucifera. The sequence goes on from NC_142652.1 coordinate 67,250,383, forward strand.
GAACACCACTTGAGTATAAGTTTTACACTCTTATGGCCATTAGAAACTATTGAAAGCAAAAAAAATAAAAAATAAAAAATAAAATAAAATAAATAAAGAGGAAGAAAGAAAGCTTCCCGACACCTTTCTTATTATACCTTCCACCACCAAAGCCCGGCTTGCCTCTACTGGGGTCATCGACATTCAACTTGAACTGTCATATGGCCTATGGGTGATCTTATCTCTTAAAGAAAAATAAATAAATAAATAAATAAATAAAGAATTTGAAACCAGGTTACAGATAAATTCATAGAACCAGACAATGAGGGTGCCTGTATCTCTAGATTCCTTCCTTGAATTGTCATGTCTCCTTACTCCTATATACAGAGGATCTGTAGAGCCAATGTATGAGTCTCGCCTAAATATCACCCGACTTCTAAAATGAATAAGATTACATGCCTTTAAGCATAAGAATCAGGACCTACCTTTAACAGGTTCCATTTTAAGAGATTAAACTAGGCATAGGTAAATAAAGTGGTTACTTTTTCAGGAAAAAAATGGTTACATTCTTTTATCACATGATTTACTGACTATTTTTTGATCCATCAGTCGCCAAGATGGCCGCATGTCAACCCTTCATTTAGGAGGTGCGAGATCAAACCCACAGATTAATTCTTTTTTGTAATGGGTTACTCACCAATGAAAAAAGATGCTTCATACAAAACTATACACACCACCTTTGACTTGTTTCGACTTTTGACATGGCCTGCTGCCGCTCTGTTTTCCTCAGTTCTCTCAGGCCATAGTAAAAGGGAATGGGGATACACGATTGCATCCCAAAATTATTATATAAATCAATCAATTGATAAAAATTGAAGATCGACATATCATGACATCGTGCTGCTTGTCAAGATCTCACCTATATCATCACCAAATTGATACTGCCTATAGATTTCAAGCAACAATTCTCTACAAGGTACAACAGCCCCCAGCTTGATGCAAGCCAAGAATGCACCTGAGAGCTTCCTATGAAGACTGTAGGCCTCATCGGGTGGTGGGGTCAGTCTGTGCTTAAGCATCGTAGCCCCGAGGTTGGTAATGCTCTTGGTGATTGTGGTGGAGCGGAAGTCATACCCACCTGGCTTTGAGAACGGCAACCCCACAACAAAGGCAGCCTGAACATGTGCCTCTAGCATTACTTCAGACTCCATCCCCGTAAGGAATCCAAGCCTCCGTGACATCTCTATTACCACATCTCTGTCACAGTCTGCACATGCAAGCACCTGACCAAATGGATGGAATAACCCTTTAACGCGTACAGCTAAAGCATGACCAGAAAAAAGAGTACAGTATGGATAAAACAGAAAAGAAAACACATTTTTAGTATTTTTATCTTTTTATTTTTATTGTTTAATTATGATATCAAGGGTTGACACATTTGACCTGAAAGGTTGAATTGTTGACCCACAACCATATAGGAAAATAATTTCATTTTGGGGTTAGTTTTAAATTATATTTTTCATTAAAATCATCAATAAGAACAATTATTGTTTATCCCACTTATTTTTCTTTAATATGATTAATATAAAGCATTTGCGAAATTTTGTTTTTTTCCTTCATATTTTTCTGTTTTTACATTTTTTTTTAATTTTTATTATTTAATTCTGACATCAAGAGTTGACTCATTTGACCCAAAAGGTTGAATTGTTGACCCACCACCAAATAGGAAAACAATTTCATTTTTTGGCTTAGTTTTTATTTAAAATGATTAATACAAAATATTAAAAATGTGTTCAAATTTTCTACTTTTTTTTTGCAACTTTTATATTTATTTCTATTTTAAAAGTTTTATTATTTAACTATGGCATCATGGGTTAATCCATTTTTCTTCTTTTTTTTTTTTGTCCAAATATTGAGGAAAACATGAAGAGAATTTTTATACAATGGAAATTTGTTTAGCGGAGGATGTAATAAACAAGTTCAAAAGATCAAAAAGGCGTCCTATTTGAGTGCAAAGATACTGTACCATTCTTAAATAGTCATCAACGAAACTCTTTGGGTAGTCTCGGGCAGCCCCGAAGTCAATGAGATTGATCACCTTTGTATCTTCATCATATAAAAAATTGCTCCAATTAGGATCGGTCTGCATTGGATCAGTTGATAGCAAAGCATTACAACACAAAAAAGTGGAAAACATGAACAACCAATATATTTCTTTCTAAATTAGCTTAATAAATATTAAAATGCATCTGCAGCAGGCACACACACACAGACTGCAAAGAAACAACTAATTGGTTTAGTTGTATCCAAACAAATGGCCTTCCTGAAGGCCAAAAATTAAGAACCCTAATTTTTAGCTCTATGTATACTCCTATCAACCAAATATTGGCTATGATTCCAACCTGCAGTAATGTAGGAGAGCGAATAGAGAGAGAAATGAGAGAACACAAAAGAGACAAAAGTTTGGAAGAGAATCTTAGTGGGTCTGGCGGTAGGATGAGTTAAAAAAGAGTAAAAAGACAGAAATACCCCTGTGCCAAATATGACACATTTACAACACTCCCCCTCAAGTTGGACCATAGATATCAATCATTCCCAACTTGTTACATAATTTGTTATGGCACAAAACACTCACACCCTTAGCAAATACATCAGCAGTTGCTCCTTGGAGCCAACATAAGGAGTACACTTCCTCCATAGAAGATAAATCCTTGCACCCAAGAGCATGTATAGGCTCATATGGGGAGTGGAGTCCAGCACGAACTCATGGACCCTCTGCATGGAGAGCAGGACCTTATAAGCAAGGTTCGAAGTATCAATACGTATCGACCCGTATCGGCCGATACATATTGTGCCGGTGGCTTCCCGATACGGCCCTACAGGGGGTGTATCGGGGTCTGACCGGTTCAGGGGGTGGAGGAGCCTTAAACCGCCCCCCTGAACTGGTCTAAAAAAAGCCTACAAAACACTATTGATATCGCCCGATACACCCCTACCGGCGTATCGATATTTGGAACCTTGCTTATAAGCTATAGCATCCTCTTCACACTTCCAGTCTGGTAGTGATCCAGCTCCTTCTACATAGAGGTTAAATCAGAATAATAGGCAGATAAACTCCTGTCTCCCTGCTTCAGCCTGCAATTGATAGACCCTAGCATGGTGTCTCTGTTATGCATAGGTAGCTCTGGCTTGCTAATCTCTTTTTCTATATAAGCCCACATAAAATTTTTCCTTAGGGATGGCTGAATGGATGGCAGAAGCCATGACACAATCATATAATTTTCCTAGAACAACCTAGCATGTGTCAGTCCCTTCTTAGGTTCAACAATATCACCATCCAAGTACCCAAGCTTCTCCCTTCCCCCTATGAACAGTTTTGCTCCCTTGGACCACTCCAAATAGTTCAGACCATCAAGGGGGTGATGGAAATGAGGAAATCAATGCTCTTTGTACAGATACTAAACATAGAGGTGGTGGAAGAAATTTAACCTGCAGTGACGTAGGAAAGAGAGAGAGAGAGAACAGAGAACAGAGGAGAGACAAGTTTGGAAGAGAATCTTACTGGGTCTGGCAGCACCCACTCTAGTATTATATTAATGTGACTGAAACAGGAGTAAAAATGACCTGCAGTTATTTGCGCCCCCCACCCCCAAGATGTTAATATCTATACCACCACCTACTTGGTCACCTAGACATGGACCTCCAAAACACCTAGGTGATCCTTTAAATGCACTGATAAAGTATAAGTCTATAAGATTTAAACTAAAAATTGAATTACTCATCATGGACATTGTACTCATTTGAAGCGTTAATACAGGTAAAGGGTCATAGAATCTGTCTGTCTTGCATTTTATGCCATCACAATAAACAATCTCAAGACACAAATAGCATTTTCTCAGACTGGATGAAAAGGTGAGATGAGTTTGTGGCAGACAGGTAAGGGGTCATAGAATCTTCAGATCTGGTAGTAGGATTTTTAGGTAAAGGAAGATTATTTGGGTGACTAATGATAAAAAATAGATAAGGAAAAGCAATTAGACACTTTTTGCTTTTTTTTTGGCTTTCACGTTGGCTTGATATATCTGTATGCAGCCCCTCATTATGCTTCAACCCTCTTCTCTCATCAATAAAATAAATTACTTTCTTGAGGGAGAGAGAGAGGAACTCTAGCTGTTACAACAGAAAGACACTTGGAATAAGAAATTAGTAGAGAGAGGGGGGACAGTAATTTTCTTTCCATTCAATAATTTCAATTACAATGATTTATTTATGGATTCAACACAAGGACTTTGATATCCCTTTTTCACATTTCAATTCCAACTTTGGTGTTACCTAACATTTGGCAATCTCTCGCGTTAAGTGGCCACTCTAAAACTCAAACCCGTTTTCTTATGCTTGTCAGCCCAAGAGTTTACTATTGCATCAAGCAGGGCCCAATTCCAAATTGAAAATTATCTATCAGAAAAAAGATGGAAATTTAACAAAATTGACTCCTAATTTCATTAGAGTTAAGGTAAGCCCCAATCTGGTGCACCCCTCCCAAGACCCCAGGATAGCTGTGACCAACAAAAGGAGTTAATAGGGATCAATATTAGTACTAGGGATTGATTCCCTAAAGGGAAGTTCTAAAAGAAAAAAAAAGGAGAAGTACAGACAGGCCCAATGCAGATTTCTGATTTCCACTGCAGAGCTATAAACATTCAAAATGTCAAAAACCCCCACTCTACACACCAATGCCCGCCTGTGAATTGGCATCAATTCCGAGCTGGCACCCACCCCAACTGTACTTTGGGCCTAAAAATTCTGACCCTGGGCTGAACCGTCATTCTCCCAAAAAAAATGGGTGGCTAGCAAGGCTTGGCCAATTACTGCGGTGCTTTGAACATTACTTTGTTCATATCATTATTTTATAACTACGTAATAAATTCATTGATGGTTACTGATCAAAATAGGGTAATCCAATATATAACCTATATGGACACTCAAATATGAATTCCATAAAATAATTATAAAACCCATTACTAATCCTATTAAAATTAAATAATAAACTCTAAGATAGACCTAGAAATAGAAATTTTCTAGTCCTATTACAGACTCACATTATTACTAAAATGGCCACAAATTTCTCAGTACACAACAAATTGTCATTGAATTGGTAATTGAAAACTTTATCTAAGGACACCAAAATCTCAGACTAGTTTTGGCCCCTTTTAACTTGGTTATCACCTCCTCTAAAGAATAAATAAGCCAGTGGACCCCACGTATGAAGACCCAATTTTTGAGGAAGCTCCAAACCAAAGACTTCCTTTTTCTTCTCCTTGGTTTTCATCAGGTTTTATTTTTCCCTTGTTCTTTCATTTGTTTATTTAGTGTTCTTTTTGGTGGGTTAACTTCGTCCAGGTCTACCTCTCAGCCTCTTTCATTTTGTTCTATTTTGCCATCCCTTAATGGATTGGCTTGTTCTACATTCATTCTGTTTGCCTTTTCTTCAATAAAGATGTTCTTTTTGTAATAATAAAGAATACATCCATACTAGTGATGAGAGATCATCGAAAGATCAAGAACCCCAAAACAAAGAAATAAGCAATACAATTCAAAAAAATACAACTAGTTAAGTTCTTGACTCTATCTTTAGTAAAGACCAAACCATTTTCAAGATCTTTGGAGACTTTCAAATTCTGATAAGATAACAATCCACTCCATGATTCTTTTACTGCAAAATAATACTATTTGATCTATTCTTTTCTCTTTTCCTTTAAAAATCCTTCTACTTTTTCTTTCCTGACTTCCCAACAGATGGCAAAGGGAACACTGCTCCAAGCAATATTCGCCTTGATATTTCCTCACATTGTAGGCCACTGAACATTCTCTGCCAAAGTTCTAGGATCCAAGAAGTCAGATTTGAAAAAACAAAGAATATCCCCAAATGTCTTTCGTAAAGCAACAACTGAAAAATAAGTGCAAAACATTCTCTTGAACAACTTTGTATAAATAACTTCTTCCTGCCATGTGGACTCCCCTCCTTTGAATATGGTCCAAAATTAGAATTCTGTCCAAGACTACAAGCCAAGCAAATGCTTCAATCCTAGGTGGAATAGGGTTTCCCCAAACTCCAGCTATCTCCAATTTCTCCACTTGATTTCTTGCAAGAGCATACAAGAATAAACAGCGAAGATGCCATTTTTAGATTCCTCTCACCATCTTAAGTCCCTCCAATTTGAGCTTCAACCGACTGCAACTTCGATAAATAGCTCACACATTCCTCCATAAACTTTATGCACCATAAAACCCTATCTTGGATTATTTCAAAACTTCCTTTAATAGAAACATTCTTCCTACTTGATCTGTACAACCACAAGCAAAGATCACACACTTTACCAATCCCCACCCCATCATCTTCTCTCATCCAATCTTCTCAGAATTGGTGGATCTTAACCAATGGACCATGTGAATTTTGATCCCAAAACTCTACAATCAACCAATCCATTCTTCTAAATAAAATCCCTAAAAATTCTCACAGCCCCAGACACTCTATTCCCTTTCCCCCAGATGTGATTTAGTCCAATAAAAGAACAGTAAAATATTTCAGATTATAGGAGAAAAAGATGGAGAAGAAGGGAGAAAGAAGGAGGAGTTCGATCATATCCTCTCACCCCTAACTAATTCTTTTATTAATCTTCATTAACTAGATCAATTACAAGTCTGCCCTTAAGTGGGCAGCCAGCTAAGCAAGAACTTTAAAAGAACTTATAAAGGAGGTTATCAAGCCCATAAAGATGGGCCCATTAACATACAAAATAAATAACATACTACTTAAACATAAAAGCAGATACTAGGGCCCATTCGGCCTAGCCTCTCTACACTCCCCCTCGATCTGGGCATAGATGTCAATCATTCCCAGCTTGCTTATATAGTGTGTTAGCTTCCCTTTTGGAACACCTTTGGTCAAAACATCAACCAACTGCTCTTCTGAAGAGATAATGACAAGGAAACTTCTCTTGAAGCAACTCTCCCGTATAAAATGTCTTTCAACCTCTATGTGCTTAGTTTTGTCATGTTGAACAGGATCATGTGCAATGTTGATCGCTGCATGGTTGTCACAATAGAGCATCATTGGATTTTCATAGTCAATACCCAACTCTTCCAAAAGTGATCTCAGCCGCAGTAATTCCGACACTCCATGTGCCATTGCCTTGTACTCTACTTCAACTGGGGATTTAGCTACTACAGACTGTTATAACAACTTCCCTAGCAGTCTCTGAAACACTTCCCTATCAGACAATAGTTCACTATCAAGAACATACTTGCGTTGAGAAATGAAGATATCATCCCTAGACCTAGCAACTTAAATTCCCAAGAAATATCTGAGATCCCTCAAATCCTTGATCTCAAATTCAAAGTTAAGAAATCTTTTGAGCTTAATCACTTCCTAGGTGTCATTACTCATAACTATGTTGAGACACAAATAAAGGGAATACAAGTGTACAAGAAAAGGCCATGTCAGCCTTTAAGTAATGTAACTGATAGCCAACCACTAGAACAAACTAAATAACAAACTAGACAAGTGGAGAGGTTGATATAACAGAATTGTAACAGAAGTGTATAAATAAGGAAAGGAAGCCAGAAGAGGAATTATTGATTTTGGGAATACAATCTCTCTCTCTCTCTCTTCTTTCTCTCTCTCTCGTTCAGGAGGCAGGCTTCCTCGAAAAAGTCCCTAAGTTAGGTAGTTCCTAACAAGTTGGTATCAGAGCCAAGATGCCAAGCACAAGATTGTCCGCGATGGAGAACAGAGTCGACAACATGGGAGGAGAAATGCAAAGATTATCGGCTGACGTCAAAGAAATCAAAGAAAGCTTCGCATCCTTGCTTGAACGACTGGAACAGACACCACTAGCGCTGAATCGGGAAAGGCAGGAAGAACGCAGTGACACCAGTCATCGAAGCGGATCAAGAACGACAAGAATCGAGTTTCCCGTCTTCGCAGGGGGAGATCCCACATCCTGGCTTCTGCGAACAGAAAGATACTTCGATTACCACGATATGCAGGGACCTGATCGTGTTCCATTAGCCTCCGCACACTTGGAAGGAGAGGCGATCGTCTAGTACCAGTGGTACCGGCGACGGCACCCAAGAGCCACATGCGTGGACTTCACCGATGCCTTAACCATGAGATTTGGAGTCTCGGCCTTTGAAAACTATGATGAAAGCCTCGCTAAGCTATGACAGACCGGCTCCATCCAAGATTATCAAATGGCGTTCGAAAGGTTAGTTGTGCACGTGCAAGGGTGGCCAGAAAACACACTTGTCGGCAGTTTTGTTGGTGGACTCATGGAAGAATTACGGCTAGAGGTGAAAGCCATGCAACCCACCACCATTCTTGACGCAGCAACCTTAGCTCGACTCCATGAAGACAAACTGAATCGGGCAAGAAGGATTAATCGACCTTTGGGAGCTGCGGTCAAACCAGGTATACCGAATCCAGAACCAGGTATCTTGGGTAAACCGGAGTCCAGACCAGGAGTAGGAATCACAGGCAAGGACAGCAACTCTGGTTCAGGCCCCAGCTCAGCCAAGAGGTTAACCTGGGCTAAGATGCAAGCCCAACGAGAAAAGGGCCTTTGTTATGCATGTGGAGACAAATTCGGACCGGGCCATCGCTGTAATATCCCGCAAGTTTTCTTCCTTCAACCCGAAACCGAAAACGTCAAGCAATCAGCAGACATTGAAGAGCCAGTGGACAACCAAGAATGGGGGCAATGGACAAAGGAATACCCGGAAGTATCCCTGCAAGCCTTGACCGGCCTTGCTTCCTCTCAAACTATGAGAGTAATCGGACTGGTACAAGGGCACCATGTGTTGGTTCTAATAGACAGTGGTAGCACTCTCAATTTCATTACCCAAACATTGGTCAAACAACTGGGGATTTCGGTCCAACCATGTACAACATTCCGGGTGCACGTAGCTAATGGGAGCAACCTGGTGTGCGACAGTACATGCACAGGATTAAAGATGAAGATACAAGGACACGAGTTCAAGGTAGATCTACATCCCCTAGAAATCAATGGAGCAGATGTAGTTCTCGGAGTCCAATGGTTAAGGCAACTAGGGCCGGTGATATGTGACTGGGCCCGTCTCACCATGGACTTTCAAATGGGCAGCTCACAAGTGCATATTCAAGGACAGTTGTCCAAGGGTCCAGGACCCATTAGTCTCGCCACCCTAAGAAAATAGGTAGCAAACCCAACCCACATCATTTTAATGCAGATAAACTCTCATGGGAATGGCCCAATTCTAGCCCAAGGAAGTAACTCCAGCAGATCCGAAGAAGCCCACATACAACTACAGCAGCTACTTCAGAAGTTTTTAGTGATCTTCCAAGAGCCAAAGGAACTACCACCGAAACGTGCCCATGATCATTGCATTCCATTGCTGCCCGGAACAGCACCCACAAATGTAAGGCTCTATCGTTATCCCTATTTTTAGAAACTAGAGATTGAGAGACAAGTGCAAGATATGCTTGATAGAAAAATTATACAACCCAGCCAAAGCCCATTCTCCACGCCGGTATTACTTGTGAAAAAGAAGGGTGGGACATGGCGGTTTTGTATAGACTATAGGGCCCTGAACAACATTACTGTGAAGGATCAATTTCCCATACCGGTAATCGATGAACTACTAGATGAACTCGACAAGGCCACCATATTCTCTAAACTAGACCTAAGATCGGGATATCATCAAATTCAGGTCCATGAGGGTGACATCCACAAGACTGCTTTTTGTACACACGAGGGGGATTATGAGTTTTTGGTCATGCCGTTTGGGTTGACCAATGCGCCAGCTACATTCCAAGCACTTATGAATGCCATTTTTCGACCCCATTTGCACAAATTTATACTCGTTTTTTTTTTATGATATACTGGTATATAGCTCTACATGGGACGAACACCTAGTACATCTACAAATCACCTTGGAACTACTAAGGACTCATAAACTCTTTGCAAAGGAGTCAAAGTGTGCATTTGGACAGACGCAAGTACACTACTTAGGGCGCGTAGTCGAAAACGACATTGTAGCAGCAAACCCAGAAAAGATCTCAAGCATGATAAATTGGCCCCGACCTCAAAATGTTAAGGAGTTATGGGGCTTCTTGGGTCTAATAGGGTACTACCGGCGATTCATCAAAGGGTGTGGATTGATTGCTGCCCCCTTGACAAGTTTACTTAAGAAGAATGGTTTCTGCTGGACTAGGGAGGCCCAACAGGCCTTCGAGACGCTCAAAACAACTGTCTTGTCCCCACCAGCGCTCGCACTTCCAGACTTCTCAAAGGACTTCATCATTGAATGTGATGCATCAAGCCAAGGAATAGGTGCGGTCCTCATGGAAGGAGAAAGGACACTAGCGTTTTTCAGCAAAGCAATGACAGCACAGAAATGGGCCAAGTCAGTATACGAACGCGAACTAATAGCAATTGTTCTCGTAGTTCAGAGGTGGCGGCCCTACCTTCTAGGGAGGAGGTTCATCATACGAACTGACCACCATAGCCTGAAATTTCTGTTGGAACAGTCCATACTATCCCCGAAACAGCAGCGATGGATAGCCAAATTACTCGGCTATGATTATGTCATTAAATACAAGGCATGGCACACTAACAAGGTGGCAGATGCACTGTCACGCCAACCACAACTATTTCCATTACTTCTCACGGGCCCAACATGTTCCATCATGAGTCAGTTAAGGGAAGAAGCTGAAAGACACCCACAACTGAACAAGCTGCGTTCACAGGTCCAAGAGGACCCTACTAGCCACCCAGGGTACACAGTGGAGAATAACTTGTTGTTGTATAAACGCCGAATGGTGATACCACAGGATTCAGCCCATATTTAGAAGCTTTTGGAAGTGTTCCACTCATCACCAGCAGGAGGACACTCAGGGATTTTGCGCACTTACAAGAGACTAGCCACCCAATTCCACTGGAAAGGCATGCGGAATTCGGTCCAAAAATTCATAGCCGAATGCGTCATTTGCCAGAAAAATAAGGCTGATACCCAGTCTCCAGCAGGACTGCTACAACCACTCCCAATTCCTACACAAGTGTGGGCAGATATATCCATGGACTTCATAACGGGGCTTCCCCTTTCCTATGGCAAGTCCGTCATTCTCGTAGTGGTTGATAGATTCACCAAATACTGCCATTTTCTCCCTCTTTCCCACCCTTTTACAGCTTCAATGGTGGCTGAGATTTTTACTAAGGAGGTGGCATGACTGCAATGGTACCCCTAACTCTATTGTCTCAGACCGCGACCCAATTTTTATGAGTCATTTCTAGGCAGAACTTTTTCAACTACAGGGAGTGAAACTCTTCAAATCTACCAGCTACCATCCTCAAACAGATGGGCAAACTGAGGTGGTCAACCGGAGTTTGGAAACCTATCTAAGGTGCTATGCAGGGGATAGGCCACGTCAGTGGCTCAAGTGGCTTCATTGGGCGGAATGGTGGTACAATACCACGTACCACAGTGCAGCAGAAATGACTCCCTTCCGGGCTCTATATGGATGGGACCCACCTCCCCTACTCCCATATGAGAAAGGGTCTACAGCAGTAGTAGCAGTGGAAAACCAACTCCTCCAGCGAGATAGGGTGTTACAAGATCTCAAATCCCACCTCCATCGAGCCCAACAATGGATGGCAGACTCTTACAACATAAAGCATAGGCTGGTCCAGCACCAGATTCGGGAGCAAGTCTTCCTTAAACTACGACCATACAAGCAAGTTTCAGTAGCAGGCCACAGGTGGAACAAACTGAGCCCAAGGTACTTTGGCCCATTTCAGATTGTGGAACGCATTGGGTATGTGGCATACAAGCTTGACCTTCCAGCAACATCAAAATTGCACCCTGTATTCCATGTATCTCTATTAAAGAAATGGCCAAAAACAGGAGCAATAATAACAACCACCCTCCCATCATTCTCGGAAGATGGCCAAGTTCAAACTGAGCCCACCCAGATAACAGATTTCAGGTGGATACGCAAAGGGAATCACATCGAACCAGAGGCATTGGTGGTATGGTCAGGTCTCCCACTCGAGGATGCAACTTGGGAACCTTACTTGGACTTACAGAATAGATTTCCACATCTTGACCCTGAGGGCAAGGTCGCTTTCAAGGGAGGAGGGACTGTTGAGACACAAATAAAGGGAATACAAGTGTACAAGAAAATGCCACATCAGCCTTTAAGTAATGTAACTGACAGCCAACCACTAGAACAAACTAAATAACAAACTGGACAAGTGGAGAGGCTGATATAACAGAATTGTATAAATAAGGAAAGGAAGCCAGAAGAGGAATTATTGATTTGGGGAATATAATCTCTCTCTCTCTCTCTCTCTCTCTTCAGGAAGTAGGCTTCCTCGAAAAAAATCCCTGAGTTTGGGCAGTTCCTAACAAACTGCAATGTCATCAACATAAACAATCAGAAAAGTCACCAAGGAGTTACTTCTTTTCAGAAACAAAGTATGGTCAGATTGAATTTGTGTGTAACCACAAGAGGCAAGGGCAACTCTGAATCTCTCAAACCATGCTCGAGAAGACTGTTTGATAGCATAAATGGACTTTTGTAGTTTACACACCTTCCCTTGCATTTCCTTTCCATATACCCCTGGAGGCAAAGACATATAGACCTCTTCATGTAGGTTTCCATTCAAGAAGGCATTTTTCACATCAAACTGGTGGAGAGGCCAATCAAAAGGAGTTGAAGTCATCTTAGCCACAGGAACAAAAGTCTCAAGGTAATCAATACCACACATCTGAGTGTAGCCTTTAGTAACCAACCTAGCCTTAAATCTCTCAATAGTGCCATTGGAATGATACTTAATAATGAACACCCATTTACAACCCATTGGTTCCTTTCCTTCAAGCAATCCACAATATCCCATGTATGGTTCTTATGCAAAGAATCTAGTTCAGTCATCATAGCCCTCCATTCAGGTTTGAATAGGGCTTCTGCTATAGACTTGGGAATCACATGGGTAGAAACATAGGCAAGAAAAGAGTAGTAGGTAAGGGATAGAAGGCTATAGGACAGGAGTTTGGAGATACAATGTATTGTACACTTCCGCTTGCCTTTGTGAAGGGCAATAGGAAGGTCAAGATTTGGGAAGGTAGTAGAAGGGTCAGATGAAGGCTGACCTATTACCTCATAAGTGGTGGAAGGTGACAGGAGCTCTGTTGAAGGAGTGGAAACAACTTGCCCATGTCGGAATCTTTGTCTTTGGTAGCACCTTTGGACAATGGGATGTGAGGGAAAACTAGGAGGATGATCTGGAGGAGCAGGAACATGAGAGGTAGACCCAATGGAAGGAGAAGCAATAGAGAAAGATGGAACAACAAAAGACTCAAAGGGAACTGGAAGAGGAACAACTGGGGACATAGCAAATGGCTCCTCAGAATGCTTCCCCTCAAGAGAAACACCAAAGAAAGGAATAGACTCAACAAATGTGACATCCCTAGAGACAAAACGGGTGCCATGAACTGGATCGAAACAACAATACCCCTTCTGTATGGAGGCATATCCTAAGAAGACACACTTATGTGCCTTAGGCTCACATTTATGTCTCTGATGATTATGAACATGTACATAGCAGGTGCACCCAAAAACTTGGAGAGGAAGAGAAAAGAGATCCTCATCTAGAAAGAGAAGGCTAAATGGGGTTTTGAAACCCATAACCCAAAAGGCATACGGTTAATCAAATATGTGGCAGTAAAATAGCATCTCCCCAAATTTTGATAGGAACTTGTGATGCAAACAGGAGGCATCTAACAACCTCAACTACATGGCGGTTCTTCCTTTCCACCACTCCATTCTGTTGTGGAGTGTAGGAACAAGAACTCTGATGAATAACCCCAAAAGGTCTCAAAGTATGATGAATGGTTCTTCTCAAAATATTCCTTAGCATTATCAAAGCAGAATATTTTGATCCGGGTGTTAAACTGAGTAAGAATAAGTTCATGAAACTTTTACACAGTGGTTGAAACTTCATCCCAGGATTTCATGAGTTTAAAGCAAGTATAACAAGAATAATCATTAATAAAGAGAATAAAATGCTTGTAACCCCCAATAGCAGGTAGATGATATGGCCCCCACACATCATAGTGCACAATATGAAAAGGAGAAATAGATTTTTTATTGCTTACTGAATAAGAATGTCTACAATGCTTTGCAAGTTCACATGACTCACAATGAAGACTCGATAAAGTCATTCCCTTAAACATATCAGGAAACAAATGACTCAAAGCAAAAAAAAAGGTAAATGACATAACATGACTCTATCAAAAGACTCTGATAAAACAGACTCCAAGGCTACTCCATTAAGTGGTCCAAGACTCCTATCAGGTGTGTCCAACAAGTATATTCCATTTACCTCATGGCCACTCCCAATCGTCCTCTGAGATGTTAGGTCCTAAAAAACACAATGGGTAGGAAAAAAGGTTATGCTACAGTTCATGGATTTAGTCAAGCTACTAACAGATAAAAGGTTGATATTAAGTTTGGGGACATAAAGAACAAAGGATAAGACAAGGGTACTAGAGGCCTTGAAATCCCTTTTACCAGAGATGGGAGCAAGAGACCCATTAGCAAGGAATATCTTCTCTTTACCAGAGAGGAGTTTATATGAACAAAAGAGGTTTATAAACTGGTCATATGGTCTGATGCACCAGAATCAATAACCCAAGGGATTTTATGATTACTTGAAATAGTAGCATGATTTGCATAAGCACGTGTACCTGAGTGAGCAAATGCGGATGATGAGGTGTTACTGGAAGGGTTGGATGCTAAGATAGTGGTTTCCAAGTGATTCAGTAACCTCCCATACTTTTCAAACTCCACCTTTACAATTGCTAGCTACTCCATAGCAAATTTTTCTTCACTTTCTCTATTCCCTCCTTCAGGCATTATGGTAACATTAGCATTCTTAGGCTTTCCAGTCTGACCATTCTTCTTAAAATTACTGTTATTGTTGTTATCCTAAAACCTGTCCAGGAGAAGACCTAGATGAAGTTTCCAACAAGTGTCCTTAGTATGCCTTGGTCTCTTGCTGTATTCACACATCACTTCCTTCTTCTTAGTCAGACCCTTTGGCTTTATTCTAGCATGTGCAAAGTGTTCTGTAGGCGGACCCTGTAACTGTACCTACCGCCTGTTTTCCTCACTGCTTACCATAGCATATGCCTAAGCAAGAATGACCTCATCCTTGGCCAGAATATTTTGCCTAGTAATGTCGAACTCCATTTTGAGTCTTGTAAGAAACTCAAACACCCTGTTTCGTTCCACGAATTTTCTGAATGTCTCTACATCCTTGGTGCTCTCCCATACCATTGTTTCCATAACATCAATCTCATGCCATAGTGACTTCAACATTGAGTAGTAAACAACTACACTCTTCTCTCCCTGTTTCAGATTTTTCACATCATTCTTTAGCTTGTAGGCCCTTGCAACATTCAATTTCTGAGAACATAGTTTTCAAATCTCCTTAGCTGAAATCATCCAGAGATAATGTTGACTTATGTGAGGCTACATAGAACATAGTTTTCACGGCACCAAGGCGAACCTAGGCGACAGGGGAGCGCTTAGTTTCCTGGTCGCCTAGGCGTCGCTTAATGTCTAAAAGAAAAATAAAATAAAAAGGGGATAAACCCCTATTTTTGCCATTGAAATAGAAATACAAAAGGGCAAAGCCCCTGCTTTTGTTCCAAAATAAGAAAAAGAAGGGGCAGAGCCCCTGTTTTTTGTTCTAGAAGAAGAAGAAGAAGGAGGAGGAGGAGGAGGAGGAGGAGGAAAGAAGAAGGGGCGGAGCCCTTGTTTTTGTTCCAAACTTCCAAAACAAGAAAAAGAAGAAGGGGCAGAGCCCCTGTTTTTTGTTAAGAAGAATGAAAAGCATACCTTCTATGATCAATTTCCCTTTCTTCTTCAAAGGCATACAACTTGGAACTTGATGAGGATATCTCTTGAACTCGTCTTTGAATATCATATCTATATCTCTCAAAACTCATCTTTGGATATTTTATCTATCATAAACCTTAAAAAGATAAGAGATTAATAAAAAAATTATTATAATATGAAAGAAATAAAAATAATGATTCAGTGCATCATGTCTTTATTTATATTATAGACTTAAAATATAAAAAAATATTAAATATGAAAAAATTACAACATGTTAAAGATACATCATATGGCATTTGGGCGAGGCGAGACCCAAAAAGCGCCCACACACCTAGGCAATGCCTAGGCGCCCGCCTTGGGTCGCCTTGACAACTATGGCATAGAATTGACTAACCATTCAATCATTGTATAGTTCTCCTGCATCCACTTCTCATATGTAGGATCAGTTTCTATTGCTTTCTCCTTACTGCCCGTGAGAAACCCCAGTTTACCTCCACTACAGACATAAATCTTTATATATTGTGCCCAGGCCAAATAATTCGTTCCATTCAATTTGATTGTAGTCACTCCTATCAAAAGGGAATCTACTGGACTAACCCCCGACACCGGGATCTGCTTTATCTCACTTCCAAATTGCTCCATTGACCAAACAAAAATAAAAAAACAAGGGTTTTAATCTTTATAAACCTAACTGAGGTCAGTTCAACACCTAAAGGTCCCAAAACTAGGGTTTCACTACACCCGATTCCTGGGGAGAAAGAGAGAAGAAGTAGTTGCTCCTACTAGAGCTTCCCAAACCTCTTCCAACTGCAATCGCCCACTTCTGGAGATCAAAAGGAGCCATCCAAGCCTTGAGCGCCACACCCAAACAGTCTCTTTAACCTGTAACTGGAAACTCTCTAGTCGGCTAGGGTTTTGGGCAAAAATCAACAGCCCGATTCTAACTCTCCAAACCCTCTACCAACTAGGAAAAAATGTTCTTTGAAGAAGAAGGGGGAAGGAGTTTGATCATCTCCTCTCACCCCTCACTAATTCTTTTATTAATCTTCATTAACTAGATTAATTGCAAGTCTGCCCTTAAGTGGGCGGCCAGCTATGCAAGAACTTTAAAAGAACTTATGAAAGAGGTTAACAGGCCCATTAACATACAGAATAAATAACATACTACTTAAAACATAAAAACAGATACTAGGGCCCATTTGGCCCAGTCTCTCTACACCCCCTTCATTTCGTTAACTCTTGCACATACATTAAAACCCCCACCTAAAAACCAAGACCCAGCGCTGCATCATGAGCCCCCTCCAACTCCTCCCAAACCTCGGTCCTACCTCCACCATTTGGCCCATAAACATTTGAAACCAATACCATCCCTTTAGTTTCCCAATGATCCAACACCATTGACACCAAGTAAAGACCCTTGAAATAACCAACCTTTGTCTACACCTCTAAATCCTACAAAATTAATAATCCTCCCAATAATCCCTCTGATTCATACCCAACCCATCCATCATTACTTGATCCCTATAAATCTACAATGACAAAAGAATCCAAAACCTCCAACTTTATTTCTTGCAGCAATAACAAACCCACCCTATTATCCCCCACCAAGTTCCTAACTACCTCCCTTCTTCTGAAATCTCTCAATCCCCTCACATTTCAAGAGATAATTATCAACATTTTTGCTTGTTTCTTTCTTTTTCTTTTTCTCTTTTTCTTCTTTTTTTTACCTAAATGGAACTATCAGCATCATCAGTCACTGGCATCTTGAATCTTCCTTCTAATTCCTCAAACATTTGCCTACAAAAATGTCACCTGCACATTTAATCCCAACGCCTTACTGGCTTCTACTTTGGTATCAATAACCTTGTCCAAATCAATAGTTTTATTAACAGAGTGAGTTTAGTTGACACCAATCTCCTCTTCACTTACTTCACTTGAATCATCCTCATCCTTAGACTCAATATCCACCACCGCCTTGTCTTTTTTTTTTCTATTAGAGGCCTGGGATGATACCTTCTTTTCTTATTATAAACCTTGGGCCTGAATGTTTGTTGCGATTTTCTTTTACTCCCATCATCCCCTTTCTTCCTCATTCCTTTCATCTTCCCCACTGCTGTTCCTGTTCTTCTCAATGCCTCTTCCTCCTTATTTTCCTAAATCAAGTACTCCCCTTTGATTATTTCCATTTCCTTTGAAGCTCACTACTTCACTGACACCACACTCCACACCTTCATCAAACCCTTCTCAGTTTTGCTCATGTATTAATTCAAAATCATTTCTAATCCCACTTGCCCCCTCCTCCCACCACACCACCCTTTCCACCTTTGGCAGTTTTCCTTCCCATTTGGTTTAATTCTAAATATTGAAACTTTTATCCTAGTATTAGGAAAACTAAAAACTTCACTAGGTAATCTAACATGGAGAAAAATGAGAAGATAAATACAGGAAACTCACTCGAATAAGGAACAAGTAAAAACAAATGAATAATGAAAGCTTGCCTGCATGAAACGGAAAACGAACAATTCCATCAATGTCAACTCAAGCAGCTTTTTCCCTACATAATCACGAGTTTCCTTGGGCAAAACTACTACCTTATCAATAGGGACTCCTGCATTAAGCAAAGAAAAGGGAATTAGTGAGACATTCAACTAAACAGGATGCATAAGGATTTCTCACACAAATAAAGTAATAACAACAACAACAACATGCTTATTATAATAAATTGAAAAACTAATTAAAAGGCAAAGTATAGAAGATGTCTACGATGAGCATTGTAACCTAATTGAGAAGAAGAAAAAACAGATACTCAACAAAAACAAGTGCAGACTAAAAGAATAGCCACACCCTACCAATCCACAGCCATAAAAACACGATACACTACAAAAATCATCCACTAAATACTCCACAAAAAACACCAAAAGTACAAGAATGTGACACTCCCTAGGCACTCCAAACAGATACAGACCCTTATAGGAGTCAACCAGATGCAATAGCAAAAGGACAAAATCCAGAACCCCATATATCACCTAACCATGCAAAAATAGACCCATTCCAAAAATCTACCAAATTTGCCCCTTCAGTTCTTACCTCCCTCTTGTGAAGTTGTGCTTGTTAACACTCTCTTGCCAATTTTCTTCCTTCAACTTGCTGATCAAAAAAAAAAAAAAACTTCCTCCACCTCTTTCTCAAAATTCTTTTGGCCTCTATTCCTATTAGCCATAGGCTTAACTTATGATACCCAGATACCTATACATGTCTAGCATACCAGTATTTGGTGCTAGACAGCATTAATACTTCCAAATGCATTTTATTGCATTAAAACTTCTAAAATATGTAAAATGGGGCTGTTTTTCTTAGGTGGAGAAGAGTTTGTGAGGAAGGAATTTAGGGAAGTGGAGGAGGAAGAGGCTAAGAAAGAAGAGAGGAAGAGGAATGAAGAAGTAAAATCCTTCATTCAGGAGAGAGCTGAGAAAACAAAGAAAAAAAAAAAGAGAAATGAGAGGAAATCTGAGAATTTGTATCTGGATTGTGAGAGGTTTAAGAAAGGAAAAAAATAAGGGGGGTGGTCAAGAACTTTGTTAGGAACTACGAAACTGAGCCATTGATGTTACAAGGATCAAAGCTGGATTGGAGAATTATCAATGAAATTGGGGATTCAAGGAATAGAGATTGGATGGAATCGGAATTTGAGGGATTATCAGGGGCCTTTTGATGTTATGGGTCGCTGAGATATTGAGCAAGGTTGATTTTTCCAAAGGAGTTGCTTAATTTCAGTGGTGCCGGAGCATGTAGGTTCAAAGACAAAAGTGATGGCTTCATCCGGGATAATCAAAACAAAATTCTTTGGAGCTGCATTCCCTTTGCTGTTTGTTGGGAGTTGTAGAAGGAAAGAAATAGAAGAATTTTTTAGAAGGTGAAGAGCAAGGGAAAAATAGTGGCGATCATCAGCTCAAGGCTTGTAGATTGGGTTTTTTCCTCCAAACCTTTTGGCTGCAAATGGGAAGATTTTGGTTCAAATTTTGGGTCTTTTCTGTCGGTTTATCTTGTGAAGTTTGAGTTTGAGGGATTCCAGTTTTTGGGTGGTGACTCCTTGTCACCCTAGACAATTATACCTTTTTTCATTATGTTAAAGTGTGCCGAATAGGGGTAGTTTAGTCTTCTTATGTTTGTTAAGTAGCTTGCTTATGTGGCAGTGTTATTAGAGTCACTCTGCCCCACACTTAAGTAAGGGCATTTTTGTCTTTGTAAAGATTATTAGAGTCTAATATAGATTAAGGGGGTCGACTGTATGTGTAATCCATCAGATTTCGATAGACCCTTCTTCTTCTTCTTCTCCTGGTTCGGACTACTGTAGCACCAGTCAAAACATGGTATCAGAGCCATGCTCCTGACCTACTTCAGTTGGTAAAGCACCTCAGCAGTGTTCGTGACTCTTCTCCTTCGTTTCTGGTCAGTCAATGGAGAGAACTGGTTCGCCCTAGGTCAGAAACATCACAGCTCGTCTCTCTCTGCTGTGCATAACCTTCTTCAGCAAGGAAAGTGTCTTCAGCAGTGAATGGTTGGTTGATATTCTCAAAGGAAGGTCGGTTATCTCTTCTTCTAGTGTTACTGATATTTCTGGGTAGAAACCCTACAAGAAGCTGTTAGTATTGATTGGAACCTAGAGAACTAGGTTCATTGTTGCCCTAGAAAGGGCTATGTGTGCAGTAGCCGAATGGTGTAGGGCTGTTGTGAGTTGTTGAGTGGTGTTAGGGCTGCTGTAAGTGGCCGAGTGGTGTAAGGTGGAATGCAGTGACCTTGCCGAGTTTTTTGTGGTTGTGTAATGCCCTCTTAAGTGTGTTAAACAAGTCTGAACTGGGTGTAGCAGATTTGACTGTGTTATGGTGCTTGTGATGCACAATTTTTTTATTGAGTGGTTGTAAGAGGGCCTACTTGTGATTAGTGAGTGGTAAATTGATGCTTATGTGGGTCGTAGGTGTGTGAAGTCAGCAGTAGTGTGAATAAGAACAAGTGTGTGCTCCCACTGTTGTGTTTAGGGGCTGCAATAGGTGCTGAAGTATCAAACTGTGAACAACATCAATCAGCTTGTAGCTGAAAAGTAAGGTTAGAGGCAACTGTGAAAGAGTACAATGGCAGCAATAGGAGATGGGTACATTGATCAGAAACCTAGTGTGGTAATTTCCCCTGACTACCTAGGGGTACAAATGACCTCAATTAAGCTGTATGGGGAGAACTATGTTCCATGGGCTAAATCAGTGGAAGTTTTTCTCAAGGCAAAGAAGAAAGTAAAGCATGTAAGAGATGAGAAGCCACCGGTTGACTCTCCAGGGTTTGATGATTGGGAACAAGAAGATGTTCAAATCATGACTTGGCTGTGGAATAGTATGGAGTCCAAAATTAGTGCCAACTTCATGTTCCTTGATACGGCTAAGGATATATGGGAGCATGCTAAGAAGCTATATTCTGGACAAGATAACACAACAAGAGTATATCAGCTTTATCAGGAGTACTTTGACTTACAACAAGGAACCAAAACACTAGAAGAGTACTATGCCTGCATGAAGAATATAAGGAATGAACTCAATGTCTATCATCCCCTCACTCCAGATATTAAAGTTCAGCAACAGCAAAGGAAACAACTAGATGTTACAAGATTTTTAGTGGGGCTGAAGTCGGAATATGAACCAGCTAGAGCCCAAATATTGGGGGGCTCTACTCTTCCTACACTTGAGGAAATATTCTCAAGGCTTCATAGAATTTCTTTGGGACAGACTGAGAACCCCACACAGTCTGATAGATCAGCACTTGTGACAGCTAGAGGAGGTGGACATAGTACAAGAGGGGGTGGTCATGCTCCCAGAGGAGGCCGTGGAAATTCCATAATTGGTCGGGGTGGTCGTGACTCAGGGGGAGGCCGTGGCAGAGGAAAAAATAACTCTACAAGGAAGTGTACTCATTGTGGTAGGGAAGGACACATAGTGAATTTCTGTTATGACCTACATGGCCCTCCCTCTAAATGGGCTAATCATGCTGTAGCAGGCGAGGTTGATATCAGTGACAGTAAACTGGCAGACCGAACTCCTCCCACATCTACATCTACTTCTGGGAGGGAGATGGTGAGTGTACCGCGTGATGAGTATGAACGGTTCCTTCAAACTTCTTCACAGCATACCACTGCCACACTTGCCCAATCAGGTATTGCTTGCATGTCATCTAAAACTCCTTCCTGGATTATTGACTCTGGAGCCTCAGATCATATGACCGGGACTCCAGGTGTGTTCTCTTCTCTTTATGAAACCTCCACATCACAAACTGTTACACTTGCCAATGGGTCCTCATCTCCCATCTGTGGTGTTGGTAATGTTGACATGGCTTCTGTCCCCTTATCATCTGTTTTATATGTACCTAAGTTTCCATTCAATCTTATGTCGGTTAGTAAAATAACCAAAGCTCTTAACTGTTCTGTTACATTCTTTCCTTCCACTTGTGTTTTTCAAGATCTCAAGACGGGGAAGAAGATTGGTGGGGAGCATGAAGTTGGTGGATTGTATTACCTTGACGGTGGTGGATCTTCAATTGCACTCCAGACTTCCCTTACTCCTCTACAATGGCATTGCCGACTGGGACATCCATTTCTCAAGGTTCTCAAGATGTTGGTTCCGTCATTGAGCCAGTTGTCAGTTTTACAATGTGAGTCATGTCAGTTTGGTAAACACCGTCGTGTGTCCTTCAGTCCAAGAGTTGAGAGTCGTATGTTGAGTCCTTTTTCTTTGGTTCATTCAGATGTTTGGGGTCCAATCAAAATAGTTTTATAATGGGTACAAGTATTTTGTCTCCTTTATTGATGATTGTTCAAGAATGACATGGATTTACTTAATGAAAGAAAGAAGTGAATTGTTTTCCATTTTTAAAAAATTTCATGCTGAAATACGCACACAATTTGGTGTTCCAATCAAAGTTCTCCGTTCAAATAATGGTCGTGAATACTTTCTTACTTCATTTCAATAGTATTTAGAACAGCATGGCATTATTCATCAGACCTCATGTGCTTTCACCCCTCAACAAAATGGGGTGGCTGAACGGAAGAATCGTCAACTTCTTGAAACTGCAAGGTCTATGCTTCACCCCATGAATGTTCCTAAACGGTTTTGGAGTGATGCTGTACTCACTACATGTTTTCTCATTAATCGGATGCCCTCTTTTATTCTTCATGATCGGTCCCCCTTCTCTATCTTGTTTCCCACTTTATCTCCATTTCCATTAACTCCTCGTGTCTTTGGTTGTGTGTGCTTTGTCCACAATCTGAGTCCTGGAATAGACAAGCTAGATGCACGCTCAATCAAATGTGTCTTCCTTGGCTACTCTCGGACTCAAAAATGGTACAAGCGTTATAATCCCATTACCCAAAAGTGTTATGTCTGCCCTGATGTCACCTTTTTTGAGTCTATACCCTTCTTCTCCAGTCATAAAGCACCCTTGTCTTCCCCCTTACCTCCTCTTCCTCTTCCTGTCAGTGATCCAGTTCCAAAGGTTGTTGTTGGAGTAGACTCATCACCTCATCCAGTGCAGGTCACCACTAAACGACCACCGATCCGACAAGTGTATACACGTCGAACGACACCGGCCCCTCCTCCGGCTTCTACCTCATCTGCAGATCCTCTCATGGCTCCTATTGCTGAATCTTTAGACCTTGGCCTACCCATTGCCTTACGGAAAGGTAAACGCAGTTCTACCCTCCATCCCATTTCCAATTTTGTTTCATTATCTCGTCTTTCTACCTCACATCGCCAGTTTGTTTCACTTTTGTCCCCTATTTCCATACCTAACAATGTTCAAGAAGCTCTTAGTTCACCTGGATGGCGGCGGGCAATGAAGGAGGAACTTTCTACTCTTCAACATACTCAAACGTGGGAACTTACTACTTTCCCACCTGGTAAGCATGTTGTGGGCTGTAAATGGGTGTATACTATGAAATACTAGCCAGATGGTAGTGTGGAGCGTCTGAAGGCCAGACTTGTTGCTAAAGATTACTCACAGTTGTATGGAGTGGACTACATGGAGACATTCTCTCCGGTGGCTAAAATTGGTTTTGTTCGTGTACTAATTTCCTTGGCAGTTATGTATGATTGGCCTCTCTTTCAACTTGACATAAAGAATGCCTTCCTCCATGGTGATCTGGTGGAGGAGGTATATATGGAGCAACCACCTGGGTTTGTTGCTCAGGGGGAGGTTGGTAAGGTGTGCAAACTGAAGAAGGCAATTTATGGGTTGAAGCAATCTCCACGTGCTTGGTTTGGGAAGTTCAGCGAAGTGGTGAAGAGTTTTGGAATGAAGCAATGTCAGGTTGATCACTCAGTGTCCAGCTATGACTTAGAAGCTGGGAAGATTTTATTAGTGGTCTATGTGGATGATATTGTCATCACAGGTAGTGATAAATTGGGGATTGGCAAACTAAAGGTATTTCTGCAAAATCATTTTCAAACAAAAGACCTTGGAACATTAAAGTATTTCTTGGGAATAGAAGTTGCCAGGTCAAAACAAGGTGTAAATCTGTGCCAAAGGAAATATGTCATTGATCTATTGGAAGAAACAGGACTGTTAGGTGCAAAACCGGTTGAGACCCCTATGGAACCAAATGTTAAGCTGAGCAGTGATACAGGAGAAGTATTTGAAGATCCTGGAAGGTATAGACGACTAGTGGGAAAGCTGAACTATCTGACTATCACGAGACCCGACATCTCCTTTGCAGTCAGTGTGGTGAGCCAATTCATGTAGAACCCTCGTATACCTCACTGGGATGCAATCCTTAGAATTATAAGGTATCTGAAAGGAGCTCCAGGCTGTGGGCTATTGTATAAACCAGGGGGAAAACTTGAAGTAGTTGGGTATACAGATGCAGACTGGGCAGGCTCAATGAATGACAGAAGATCTACTACAGGCTATTGCACATTTCTTGGAGGAAATCTTGTGACATGGAAGAGTAAAAAGCAGACGGTTGTGGCCAGAAGCAGTGTTGAAGCCGAATATAGGGCCATGACTCACACTACCTGTGAATTAGTGTGGTTGAGGAATCTCCTACAAGAAATTGGGTTTCACATGGATAAACCTATGAGATTGTACTGTGACAACCAAGCTGCACTCCATATCTCATCCAATCCTGTCTTTCATGAGAGAACAAAGCACATAGAGGTTGATTGCCACTTTGTGAGAGAGAAGGTTCTTGCTGGAGAGATAAATACAGAACATGTGGGCTCGAATGACCAGTGGGCAGATTTGTTTACAAAAGCTCTAAGCTCAGGGAAAGTGAACTATCTATGTAACAAGCTGGGATTATATGACAGATATTCTCCAGCTTGAGGGGGAGTGTTAAAGTGTGCCGAATAGGGGTAGTTTAGTCTTCTTATGTTTGTTAAGTAGCTTGCTTATGTGGCAGTGTTATTAGAGTCACTCTGCCCCACACTTAAGTAAGGGCATTTTTGTCTTTGTAAAGATTATTAGAGTCTAATATAGATTAAGGGGGTCGATTGTATGTGTAATCCATCAGATTTCGACAGACCCTTCTTCTTCTTCTTCTCTTCCTGGTTCAGACTACTGTAGCACCAGTCGAAACACATTAATAAATTTTCTTTTGTATTTATCTACAAAAAAAATATGTAAAATGGTATGTTTTAACAAATTATACTACAAAAAAGATTTATACATGTTAAGAAATGTAATTAAATTTGACAAGTCTTGAAATATGACATTTAGGTTCAAAAGTTAGATATAGACACATGAAATAAACATATTACATTGGATATCCGTATCCACATCCATGTCCAGGATCTTGGAAGAGGCATATCCCCATTTCCTGCATTTGTATCCATGTCCATATCTAGGAATCATAGCGCTCAATTCAATAGCATCCCATTGGAGCATATCCCAACCATCCTTAGATGGCCTTCAAGATCAATCTGATTTCTTTCTTAGTGAGAAACCTTCTCTCTTTTTCAATAAAGTAAGAAAACCTCATTGGTCTATGCTTGCCTCACCTTGCACCTCATCCTCCCCATCTGTCATTGGGAAGTTCCCGTAAGTTATTTTCTTGACTCCCAAGATCATAATATGATCCTAGAGGGAAAAAAATCATCAACCCCTCATCCATGCCCTTGCCATTCATACCCTTGTCACCTAAGGTTCAAAGTATCGATACGCCTCTGTGTATCGGCAGAGGCGTATCGGTACTTAGATAAAAGTGAAAATGGCTTTTTTTTAGTTTTTTTTTCAAAATTTGGTTCTTGGGAAGATATTTTTACATATTTTTTATTAAAAAAAGAGTGGGGTCCCGAAAGACCCCAAAAGATATGATACGATACGCCCAATCGATACTTTGAACCTTGTTGTCACCTACCAAGACCCACCCAACTTTCCTACCCCAAGTCAGAATACCTTCCTGCATAGACCTTGGAACCACAGGCAGTTCCAGTGCTAAAGCTCTCAAATCCTGGAAAATAAATTCATTTGCACATTTTGGACACTGACCAAATTAATGCCATCATACTGAGATCCACCACCTGTAGAAACAATGTGCCCTCAAGAACAGCCTTGAGCTATCAATAACTAACAGAACGGTGAAATTAAGTGAGTAAAATTGCAAATCGACCTTTTCATATGAATTCCCAATATCAGCCTCGCCATTGCTAAGCAATGAAACAAAACCAAAACTATGCCACTTAGATTAGCCACTGGAGAAAGAATTATTAGTACATGCTACAAGATCAACACTAAGGCAATGAGGTGAAATGAGACAACTAATGTAATTAATGTCTCTATGAATCCAATTAGTTCAATTTTTCAATTGCTATCAGGTATCCTTCTGTTTTGAGAATGACGGTTTGCAGTATACTCTGTGATCAGCACCAACCCAAAGGCAACCTGATATGGGCAAACCAGTTGTCCATCTTATTGAAAAAACAAAGCCTGAAGAAGCAGCAAAAGAAGAGTTGGTTGTGAGATATCTCTCGGAGTCCTTTATTTTCTTTTATGTTCATTTAAAATCGTGCATGTTCTTACTAAGCATATTTGGTCATCCAGATATTATTTAAACCTCAGGTAATTTGTCATGTAAATATTAAGGGTATTTGCTTCAAGTTAGTCTTGTCAAAACATCACCTTGGGGGTGCATGGGCAAAAAGATATTTTCTTTAGTTGCCTTATTTGGGAGCTTCTATATTCTGAAATTGGTAACTGCCTATTCATAAGGTCATCACTAAGCAACAACTTACCTAGGCATGTCAAATGACAAAAATGAGTGCATGTTCTTTTTATTGAGAGCATTGAGAAATTGGTAACTGCCTATTCATAAGGCCACCACTTTCTTCTCTCTCTTTTTTTTTAATACTAGTAAGTGTATACATGCTTTGCACGTCACAATTTTTGAGGATGATGATAATAGTAAATAATATATTTCCAAAATTTTCTACAACTTTTTTATATTTCTATGTCTATAAAAATTATTCTTATCTATACACTTATTTTTGTTTAATATGATGAATATTCGATATTAGAGATGTGTCTAAATGTTTTCTACAATTTTTTTTGTATTTTTTATACTTTTGTGTGTTTTCATACTTTCTTAATTTTTATTATTATTTAATTATGACATCAAGGGTTTACACATTTGACCCAAAAGGTTGAATGTTTTACTCGAAAATAACTCCATTTTGGTTGATTTTAAATTTTATCGTATTTCTATCATCAATAAAAAAACAATTATTCTTTGTCGCACTTTTTTTAATATGATCAATTAATATAATATTCAATGAAAGAATGGGAGTTAATACCCTAAATATAAGATTTAATTGAGGGAATTGAATGAGGAAAAATGTAGTAGTTCAAATTACATTTTGTGCCCTCACAATTAGGCCAAATAGCAAAATAGGGATATTCTAGTTTAGAATAGGATTCAATGAATGTTAATGGGAGCTAATATCTTAGACATAAGACTTAATTAGAGGGATTTGAATGAGGGGAAAAGTAGTTGTACAAATTACATTTCTGTCCTTATAATGAGAGAGAGATCAAATTCAAAAATTGGGGTATTTTGGTCAAACAAAAGTTTCACACTTTTAATTTTAGTATAGATGTAAAGGGGAATATATATAAAAAAGAAATGGAAAGCAAGACACCCTCAATCATAATTTACATGGATCCACTCTGAAAAATATAAAACAAAAAGTAAAGTTCAATGAGTTCGATACAAAAGAAACTAAAAATGAAACTGAAAAGTTGGTATAAAAGATGATCTGCTCCCAATGATTACAGAAATGCTGATATTTGAGGCCTTCCAACTTCTTGACATTACTTGACCACAAAATCAAAGTTCTCTCAACCTTCCCCATGACACAATCCTTAGTGGCCTTTTTGCTGTGAAAAAATCTGCTATTGCATTCTCTCTGCACCAACCAACAAATGACAGAGGGAACCAATATCCATAAAGTAATGAACTTAACCTACCCATTGTTTCTTGAACAGTTTCAAGAAATGAATAAACATCTCAAGACTAACAGCAGTGAATCAGTAAGGGCCTGTTTGGTTCGCGGGAATAGGGGTCTGGAATCGGAATCATAATGGGCCATTCTGATTTCAACTGTTTGGTTGGTGGAATTGGAACGGCATTCCCCCATTTGAGGGAATGGCCATTCCCTCCCCCTCCCTTGGTAATGAAATCCCATTCCAGCTTATTTCAGTTCCCATTCTGATTCCTGTCTGAACCAAACAGACTATAGGAATAGACCACTCTGGTTCCAACTGTGAACCAAAGGGACCCTAAGTGATGAACTGGTTCTGGTTCATGATCACATAAGCAGTGAAAGGTATTCTTGATTCTTTTTCCATGGGACAGATTCTCTGTCCCTTTTGAGTTTTGATAGCAGAAGACCAATGGTGAGAATTAAGGACATAAGCACCTGCAGATCCATTTCCATGGGACAGGCTTCCTTCTCTCCACTATTAAGGAGTCATAATAAGATTTCACTGAAGACAAGGAGACCACACAATATGATCTCCTAAGACATCTTAACACTTATCTTAGCATCCTTCATCCTTGTTATATGATAGACTGAAGAGACACTAGGGAAGGTATCATACAAATACCCTGTACCACACAAAATATCCTTCCAAAATTTTGTGCTCAACATTACCAACCTTGAGAGAAGATTTTCAAGGTTTTGCTTAAAACAAGAGGGACAAATTTAAGAGTTTGAACTTTGAACCTTGAGGAGTGAGGAGGAAAAGGAGAAAGTTTTAATTCAGAGAATTAGCCCTTCAATCAAGAGTTATTTGCTCATTTCCCTTTTTCTTCTGTTGACTTGAGGAAACAGAAGACTGGTTTGAGGTTCTTGAGCCCATATTTGCTAGTAGCTAAGGTCAGAGTTATTTGTCCATTCCCCTCAGGGAACAAGGGATGGTTAGCATTATTTGTTCACTTTCCCTTGTCTCTAGCATCTTAATAACTATTACCCATTTTTTCTTATGTTGTTATGTCTTTCTCAGTTTTCTTGTGTTCAGCACAACAGGGCTTTTTCCTTTCCATTTCAATATATTACTCTTTGTCACTCTATATTCTCTCTCACATTCAGCAGAACAGAACAGGAAAGTTTCTCCTTAGACATTTCAGCAGATTCAGCCTTCTCACTTGATCAGCTTCCTATTTCAATACAACTATGCTACTTAGTTTGTTGGTTAGTAAAGTTAAACTATGGAAACCATCTAACTCATTAAAAAAACGAAAAAAAAAACTTGGGAAACAATATAAAAATGTATAGGTCATTTTTAGGTCAAAATTCATCACATACATGGCAACTAGGTGACAAGTTGCTTCTACTTCTAGTCTTCTAGTCACCTAATCTTGTCTCTAGCATCTTAATAACTATTGCCCAGATGTTTTTTTCTCCTGTTTTAGTAGTTTAAATTAGAAGTAACAGAAAGTTACTATTTTTTTTCTTTTCTCTATGCTTTAAGGACAGTAGCTATGAAACTCCATGACAGCATCAATGGCAATCAGTTTCTGCAAAAATTTAATGAAATTCATAACAATAAAAGGTTTCCTTATTAGAAGTCACCCCAATTAGTTGGGATTAAGGCTGACTTGAATTGAATAAGTAGAGGTCTTGAAGAATTTGGATATACCATGATTGACAAGATAATAACTTTACATGTAAATCAAGTAATTCCTTAACAACCATACCAGAGACAAGTTCCGTTGTTAAGACTCTTTTACTTGAAAGATCATCAATGACCATAGGAACATAGAAGCCTTCGATGTTGGATAGCAGTTCACAGAATCGGTTTTGATTTGTCGCCTCCAACTTGTAGTCACATTCTCGAGATAGTTCCTCCTTTGCCACCTATAATTCCAGAAAGAGCATTATTATAGATCTACAACGTAATTATATAATTTTCCATTTAGCTGGGAAGGAATGAAGGATCAAAAAGAGACACTAGGTGTAGTAGAAATTTAGCATGTTATCAGGATTAGGGAAAATGACAAAGACATAGATGCACAATGGTCTGTTTCCAGTTTTATGGGAAAAAAGTATAATGTGCTACAATCACCATAAAACAGTATGGACAAAGCTGATGGAACATATAGAAAGAAAAGAATCATTATGCATTTCTTGCATTTTGAAGGCTCTTACGTGAAACACAAAAGAAACTACAGTTAACCAGTATTTACCTTCATAGCTCTATCTAGATAAAGCCCTTTTGGAATAAGATTTGTATAGTCCAAAAGCAACCTCACATTCTCAATATCACTTTCGATGCTATCAGCAACACCCGGGTATTGTATTTTCATTGCAACCTGCAAACCATCCCTTGTGACAGCACGGTGGACCTGATCATTGTTGTATAATAGCAAAAACCAGAAAAGATAAGGAACAAACAAATGCTACTTAGTACTACAGAATGACCTTAAAACATAATACGATTTAAAAGAGTTCTAAAACTTTCACCAATCAATATATTTTGCAGTTAATACAAGTGAAAAGGAAACATATAGTGTGAATTTAGTATTAAGTGCCTTACAAAGACATTTCAATATTAAAGATTTCAATTGAAAATCCTGTTCGAGATCCTGATGCAGAAGCAATGCTTTCAGACTGACCAAGGATTAAACTTAACATGCAGATGAAGAAATCAAATGATAGTTAACTTTTTGGGGAACAAAATATCATATTTTCTCATGCTTGATACCATTCACTTTTAACTACCAAGAGTCAAACATATTAACAGCCGAACAGAGGAGAAGAGAGATAGGAGAAGAGAAGAGGAAGAGAGGAGAGAAGAGAAGAGAGAGATTTGGAGTCTGCTACAGTGCCGGCGGTGCCAGCTTATATTAATATATATAAGGCGACATAATTAGAAGGGAAAGGACCCTTATGTCCCTACTTAAGTTACAGCATAAAAAACAAAAGAAAAAACTGCTTTAATTTGTCCAAACGGACCCTAACTCAGCATAATACAAACATAATAAATAAAGTTAACATTCCAACACTCCCCCTCAAGTTGGGACATGGATGTCAATCATGCCCAACTTGTCACACAAATTATTATGCCGCACGTGTTGAAGGCCCTTGGTGAAGATGTCTACAAGTTGTTCCTCTGAACTAACATAAGGAATGCACACTTCTCCGCTCACAAGGTTTTCTCTAATAAAATGCTTGTCCACTTCAATATGTTTTGTTCTATCATGGAGGACTGGGTTAGCAGCAATGTTGATAGCAGCCTTGTTGTCACAGTAAAGTGACATAGGTTTGTTAACTGCAAAACCCAACTCTCCTAACAATTTTTTATCCACATCATTTCAGCAACTCCATGAGACATGGCTCTGTATTCTGCCTCAACACTAGATCTAGCCATCACACTTTGCTTCTTATTTCTCCAGGTGACTAGGTTTCCTCCCACAAAGGTACAATACCCACTGGTAGATTTTCTGTCATCGATTGCCCCTGTCCAATCAGCATCTGTATACACCTCCACTTTCAAATGCCCATGGTTTTGGAAAAGCAAACCAGCTCCTGGGAACTTCTTGAGGTATCTAAGGATTCCTCCTGCAGCTTCAAAGTGAGTTGTCTTAGGATTATGCATGAACTGACTAAGAACACCCACTGCATAGGCAATATCAAGTCTGGTCATAGACAAATATAAGAATCTCCCTACAAGTCTCTGCAACTTCTTTACATCTTTCAAACACTCCCCCTGACTGTCTCCTAGCTAATGGTTGGGTTCAATGGGTGAATCAATCGGTTTCACTCCCAACTTGCCTGTATCCTCTAATAGATCTAGTACATATTTTCTTTGGGAAATAAAAATGCCCCTTTTTGAGCGGGAAACTTCAGTTCCAAGAAAATAATGTAAGGGGCCTAGATCTTTCACCTCAAATTGAGTGGCTAGGAATTTCTTCAGCTTCTATATTTCAGTCTTCCAGTCTCCTGTGATTACTATGTTATCAACATAGACAATTAAAGCTGCAATTTTCCCTTCACCTTTTTCCACAAATAAAGTATGATCTAACTGGCATTGTTTGAATCCCATCTGTTGCACTGCTAAATGAAACCTACTAAACCAGGCCCGAGGTGATTGCTTCAACTCATATATTTCTTCTGACTCTGCTGGGTTGGCTTCTTACTTGGATCAGACCTCTTACTCAATTCCTGAGCCCGTTTCGGCTTGCCATGAAGATCCCAACATGTGTCTCTAGTGTGCCTGGACTTTTGACAGTGAGTGCACCAAAGTTTGTCTTTGTCATCCACTCTCTTCTGTGAATCTCCCTTTTTAAAAGAACCTCTAACATTTGTACTTGTACCCCCTCGGACAACTAGTGCAATCGGTTCCCCTTCTGTACAATTCATCACACTTCTTCTGCTCTCTTCAGATTGAACTAGGACATAAACTTCTTGGACTAAAGGTAGGTTCTTACTTCCTAAGATTTGTACCCTCATGGATTTGTATGTAGGATTCAGCCCCAAAAGAAAGGTAAATACCCGTTGCTGGGAAACAAGTGATTTGTAGGCCTTTGCATCCTCATCGCACTTCCAATTCACATTCTGATAATGATCTTGTTCCTTCCAAATTGATGTCAAGTCTGAATAGTACACCGAGAGACTCCTCTCCCCTTGGTTGCAAGTGGAGGATTCTGCTTGTAATTGATATATCTTTGCATAGTGTCTCTGTTCTGAATAGGTAGATTTTGCTTGTTCCCCTATTTCACAAGCTGTTTCAGCCCACATAAAGGTCTTCCTTACTTGTGGCAGCATGGAAACCAAGAGCCATAATATCATCATGCTATTTTCTTGGTCCCATCTGTCATGTTCAGCACTACCAATCTTTGGTTCCTTGATTTTACCATTAATATACCCAATTTTTCCTCTAGCAGTAATATAAAGTTTAATTCCCCTAGACCATTCAAGATAGTTCAGTCCATCAAAGGGTATTACAGCCATGGGGAAACTCATATCCATCCCCCCACTCATTCCATTTTGACCTCCTGAAATTCCTGAAGTTGCAGAATTCTCAAAGGACATGATTCAAACACCTTTCAGACCTTACACACACCTTATGATCCCTCCTATCACCAAACAAACAGTCCTAGAAACACCAAGGATGAAGCCCACATGCACACACTGCAATCTGGACACAATCTAACCACAAACCAGCCTAGGTTGTCCAAAAAAGGCAAGATTTTAGGGTGATCTCAGAGAGGATCTAACCTAGCAGTCACACTACACCAAGGGTTAAAAGATTTTAGGGTCATAAACCAGTATGGTTACACCACAAGGGTTAAAAGATTTTAGGGTCATAAACCAGTATGGTTACACCACAAGGGTTAAAAGATCAGGTCATCCACGACCTACAGATCTGAATTCTCAGACAAGGGATCACATGATCCATAAAAAAAAGAGGTTCAAACCTCACAGCTTCTCAGAAAACATTCAGCAGTCTGGAGTCATATAGTTTCTTCTTGGTACACGACCAAGGAAAAGGAAAAAAACACTAAAAAAATCTGTACCAGTCGTAGGTCTGCACTTTTTTTATCTCAATTGAAGAAGACAGCAGGTTGATGCTTGTTCGATCTGCTCACAGGCCTAGCAGAACCGCTCTGATACCATATTAACAGCCGAACAGAGGAGGAGAGGTAGGAGAAGAGAAGAGGAAGAGAGGAGAGAAGAAAAGAGAGAGATTTGGAGTCTACTACAGTGCTGGCGGCGCCAGCTTATATTAATATATATAGGGTGACCATAATTAGAAGGGAAAGGACCCTTATGCCCCTACTTAAGTTACAGCAAAAAAAACAAAAGAAAAAACTGCTTTAATTTGTCCAAACGGACCCTAACTCAGCAGGATACAAACATAATAAATAAAGTTGACATTCCAACAAAACATGACAAGAATAATGAGCTCAAAAATAACTTCCAACTAGTCCTTCCAACAAAATATCATAATTCATAGAACTCAAACAATAATTAGGAAAAAACGGAAAGTGATTTACAACATTAGAATGATCAGTGAATTGAGACATCATTTTTTTGGGGAGTTCATTCTGACAAATGACTAAATCCTCCCCTGCCATTAACATCTGTTAGCATTCCATTACAATCCATTCACATGCGACACCATGCGACATATAGAATTTTTTAAATCCTAATATTACCTTTTTGTGGTCAATTTTGCCCTCCATTATTCTTCAAATTTCAAAACAAAACTCAACAGATCCAAATTTTCAACAATGCCTCTACCTATACATTGTCTTTGATAGCTACTGCACCTTCCATCCCATGGATACCAATTGTTTGTTCCAGTGAAACCATCACAGATCCAAGCAGCAAAACCAAATCTCTGGCTCTCTGGCTCAAAACCAAAAGAGGAGTTCTTGAACAGAGACATAGGTAGTTGTTGAGAATCCAAGAACATAATCAACAATCAACCCTTGAGCCTTTGAAACTAATTTATGCCTATAAACACATTCCAGAACCCCTAGGTTTTCTGTTAAATGTTTTCTCTCTCAATATGATCAGAGGATCCTTGGTTTGATTACTTTGTAAAACAATCTCAGAGTCGATTGTCCTTTTATGGCATGAGGTTGTTGCAAGCATACATGGGAGGTTGGGTACTAGTTGGGATGCAAGCATATCTTATTGGGCTACTTTGGCATCACCTAGGAAGGCTATTCATGGCATCCACCATTAGATTCTCAATTTTATCAAGCATTATGCCCATTCTGGGATTTAATTTGTTTTTTGGAGGATGTTCGGAACAGTTGCTCTCCTCTAAAAGATCATTTTCCTTGTTTATACTTGGTGTCCTTGTTCAAAAATGAATTTGTCTCAAAATTCATTGCCCATCCTATACTTCTGATGGCTCATAATTGGGACTTTAGTTTTCATAGAGGTTTAAGGGATGATGAATTGGTTTCATTGACTAGGTTGCTTAGCTCCTTGATTATGCGTGGACCCCTCTGAATTGGACAAACGCATTTGGACCACCCATCCCAAAAGGTATTTTTTCTTGTGCGTCTTGATTAAGTCTATTTGTGCTCCTTCCCATTGCTTTTCCTTTCAGGGAGGCCTAGCATAGATCCATTCCACCTAAAGTTGGAGCTTTTTGTTAGAAAGTGGTGCACGGGAAGATTAATACCGATATACTACAAAAAAGAAGACCCCCTCTATGTGTATATCCAAACTGGTGCCCTCTGTGTTAATCCATAGTGAGAGTAGTTACCACCTTCTAATCTCCTATCCTTTTGTTGTTGATATTTGGGACTGGTTTTTCTCTCTGTTTGGGTGTAGGTGGAATCAACCAACAAAAGAAAATATGCCATTTGATCCTTCCACTTTTGCTTGACCTAAGAAAAGGGGAAGAATCATGTGGAGGTGTGTGAGGGCTGCTGTAATTTGGACCATCTGGGAAGAAAGGAATGCAAGAATCTTCATAAAGGAGAGAAGCAAAGAAACAGTGAGAGATTGTGTAATGGCCAAGGTGATACATTGGATTAGAACCTTGGATTCATTTGCCCAGTTCTCCTTTGGTGATATTTGGAGAAATTGGGAAGTGATATCTAAAAGTTCTTCCAAGAAAGAAAAAGTGGATGTGATTTGTCAGGCCCCTCCTGAAGGTTTTGTCAAGTTAAACTTTGATGGAAGCAGTCAAGGCAATCCAAGACCCTCTAGAATAAGAGGAGTATTGAGAAACATAGAAGGAAATGTTGTTGTTTTGTTTTCAGGTCCAGTAAGAGTGGGTAAGTCAGGTAGAGCTGAATTACTGCCTATACAGGAAGTATTTAAAATTATAAATGCATTGAATCTGTGAAATGTGGTGATTGAAGGGGATTCCAAATTGGTGGTGCAATGGTTGAAGGAACCAAAATCCATAATTTGACATAGAAGATCTCACACTTCTTTAACATAGATACATCCAAACAAACAAAGGAGAAAGTAACTAACACCAAAATACAGAAAGAGCAAAAGCAGTCAGTTTTTCACATCATCTGTGACAGATAAGAAAGCTATTGTAGCCCAAATTATTTTTCATAGTTTCTAACTTTCTATTACTCAGATGTCAAATAAACAAATAAAACTAGTATTGAACATCACCTGGCCTATACTTGCAGCAGCCATTGGCTCATAATCAAAACTCCTGAGCTTTGATGACCATTCACGACCTAATTCAGTATCCAACACTTGATTCAGCTGACTTCTGGGCATTACATCTGCACCTTGACGAACAATATCCAAAGCAGCCAAAATCTACAGGTGTATAAAAGACATCTAGAGTACATCAGGAGCAAAATAGCAATAATATTTTTAAGGCCCACATTTACGTTAGTAAAGGTCAAGACCTCAATGGGATTAAATTGATTATCAAGATGACAACCATCTGTCAAATTTCAACACAAACAACTATCGAATTGTTATATATATATATATATAGATAGATAGATAGATAGATAGATAGATAGATAGATAGATAGAGAGAGAGAGAGAGAGAGAGAGAGAGAGACCAGAACAGAACATGTTAGGAACCATTCACATTGTGTCATGCTAACAACCTCAACTAGGGAAAAGATTAGTGCTGGTCCCACTGGAGGGAGAAACAAATAGTTTGTTCCGATACATGTAAAAAAATGATCTATCAGAGAATTGAAGCTCCAAAA
Organism: Nelumbo nucifera; assembly: GCF_055504915.1. Lineage (NCBI taxonomy): Eukaryota > Viridiplantae > Streptophyta > Magnoliopsida > Proteales > Nelumbonaceae > Nelumbo > Nelumbo nucifera. The sequence goes on from NC_142652.1 coordinate 67,287,492, forward strand.
AAGCATGGTAACACTCAGCGATGCAAACTTATCTGGCATAGCATATGTTGTAACATGTTATGTACTAGCATAGGGGTATTTCTGGCATTTCCTCCTCTATTTGTTAGAAGCTGTAGCCCTAAGTATAAATACTAACTTAGGTTCCGTCAGCCACAGATCTTTTGAATAAGAACTACTCTTCTTCTTCTCTTCTCCTTCTCTCTTCTCTCTTCCTTCTCTCTTTTCTTCTTCTATTTTATTTTTTCTTCTGCTGGACTACATGGTATCAGAGCGCTGATCTGGGCCTAATCTTATCAGATCGAGTTCTCCATCTGAAACTCTGTTTTTCAATTGGAAGAGGAAGATAAAAACTCATTCGGACTGACCTAGCCTTTTAGTCTTCCTATTTTTTTTCTCTTGGTCGTTGCACCAAGAAGAAGCTTTGTGGTAATTGTGGTGACAGCCGAATGCAGAGCAGTATTTCTAGGGTTTGCACCTAGTTTTTTATGGACTGTGGGTCATGGAATCACTACTGTACTCCAGGTATGTACTGTTACATTCACATTTAAGTGTGTCACTACTGTGAATGTCACAGTTTGGGGTTGTAGGAGCTGGTTGTCTCCTTTCCTATAAGCAGAAGTGCTTTTCAGCTAGGGTTTACTGACCTACGGTCCAGCTGAAACTGTTTTTGGAGCCCTTCTTAAATTACAGGTGGTGGAGGTACTGCTGTCCTCCTTGGTTAGTGTGCTGCTCTCTGTTTGGGTGGTTGGTTTGCCTACTCTTTGTACCAATAACAGTGCTGTAGAAGTACAGATCTTCTTTCAGTTTATTCTTGGAAAATCAGCAGTAAAACATTGGCAAAATGGCTACTGAGGATTCAGCAACCTCTGGTATTACTTCCCCTCAAGGAAACCTTAACAGGGGGATGGACAGCATGAATTTCTCTATGACTATTACCCCCTTTGATGGTCTAAATTATCTGGAATGGTCCAAAGGCATTAAACTTTATATCACAGCTAGGGGGAAAGCTGGCTACATAAGTGGAAAGATTAAAGAACCAAAATCTAGTACGGTTGAACATGATAGATGGGACCAAGAAAACAGTATGGTTATGTCATGGCTTTTAGGTTCCATGCTGCCTCATGTAAAGAAAAACTCCATATGGGCTGATACAGCTTGTGAGATGTGGGAACAAGCCAAGGCAACCTACTCTGAATAGAGGCATTTTGCCAAGATTTATCAGCTCCAAGCAGAATCATCTACTTGTAAGCAAGGAGACCATAGCCTATCTACATACCATTCAGCCCTTACCTCTGTATGAAAGGAGCTGGACCATTACCAAACTATTGAGTGGAAGGATGATGAGGATGCTAAAGCATACAAAAAACTTGTCTCCCAACAACAAGTGTTTGCTTTCTTGTTGGGGCTGAATCCTATTTATGAACCTCTTTGGGTATAGATCTTAGGAAGTAGATAACTTCCTTCAGTTCAAGAGGTATATGCCTTAGTTCAATCTGAAGAAAGCAAAAAAAATCTAATGAATATTTTTGAGGGGGAGCAACCAGTTGCTCTGGTTGCAAGAGGGGGTAACATTGGAATACAAAAGGGAGAATCAAAGAAAAATGGTGACAAGGACAAACTGTGGTGTACTCACTACCAGAAGCCTAGACACACTCGAGAAACCTGTTAGGAGCAAGTGGGGAAGCCCAAGTCGGCAACCAAGAATCAAGACACATCAAAGAAGCATCCTCAGAAGAAATTTACCTCTACAAATCTAGCTGCACAAGATTACCAATCAAATAATCTGACTATTGGTACTTCCCAAGAGCATCCTGGTGGTTCTAACCCTAAGGAAGACATAATTAACTCTTCCAAAGATCATTTGAAACTGTGTAGTAGGACTCTTGGACAGATGGATAGGTTGGATCCTACCCCTTCTACTTCATTTGCTTCTACATCAGGTAAAGGTGCTTTTGCATTTCATGTGACTGGTAAGTCAAATTTATTTCAAACCTATGACTAAAATAAACCATATGATTGGTAAGTCAAATTTCATGTGACTTGGATCATTGACTCAAGGGCATCAAACCATATGACTAGTAAGTCAAGTTTATTTCAGACCTATACTCTTTTATCTGGAAGGGACAAAGTGAGATGTCTTGATGGGTCTCTATCCACTATTGCTAGTCAAGGATCTGTATCCCTTCTTGATGGCCTTGTTTTGCCCCATGTCCTTCATGTTCCCAAACTTCCTATTAATTTGTTGTCTATAACTAGTATCACTCAATCCTTAAACCGTTGTGTAACATTTTTTTCCTCGTCCTTGTGTTTTTTAGGATTTAACCTCAGGGAGGACGATTGGTAAAGGAGATATGGTTGATGGCCTCTACATTTTGGAGAATAAAGCTGGTCCTACGGCATCAGCTCCTATGAGTCTTATGAGTCAGTAAGTGAGTCAGTCTACTAAGAGTCAAGTTTGGTTGTGGCATAATCGCCTTGGTCATTTGTCCTTTGAGTCTTTAAAAATTATGTTTCCTGAACTTTTTAAATTTGTGTTTGTCACTAGATTGCGATGTGAAACATGTCAATTGAGCAAGCATTGTGAAATAACTTTTCCATCAAATAATAAAAGATCTGTTTTTCCTTTCCATGTTTTTTTTGAAGTTTGGGGCCCTGTGAACATACACACGGAGGGTGGGTATAAGTATTTAATTAGCTTCTTTAATGATTACTCTAGATACACTTGGATATATACTATGCATTCCAGATAAGTACCCAGAATTGTGAAAAAAATCCACCGCATGGTCTTTACTCAATTTCATGTTGAAGTTCAAATTTTCCAATCGGATAATGCAAAGGAATACTTTCATCATGACTTAGCTGATTTTTTTTTCATTTCACAGATCTCTTCATAGAAGCAAAACACCACAACAGAATGGTGTTGCCAAAAGGAAGAACTAACATCTTCTTGAAGTTTCTCGTAGTATGATGCTACACATGAATGTTCCGAAACGGTTTTGGGTTAATGTTGTGATGGTCACAGCTTATGTTATCAATCGTATGCCACCACATCTCTTGCAATACAAGGCCCCATATCAACTTTTCTTTCCTCAATCTCCTTTATTTTCTACCTCTATATGTGTTTGGTTGTAAGTGCTCTGTTCATGACCTATCTCCAAACCGGGGTAAGTTGGACCCCAAGTCTATTCCATGTGTTGTTTTGGGTTATCCATCTTCCTAGAAGGGCTACAAATGCTTTAATCCTATCACACATAAGTACTTTGTATCAATGGATGTGTCCTTTTTTGAATTTGAACCCTTCTTCCAAGCCTCTCTTTAGGGGGAGAATAGTGTGGAGGAGAGGCAAGTTCCACAGGTTTCTCTCCCTTCTATTTCTGACTCCTTTCCTTTTTGTGTTTTTGTGAGGCGCCGTAAGGGACAGCTGAATTCAAAGGATGTGGAGCAATTAGAGACTATACATCTAGCATCATCTGACTCCTTGAAGGCAAATCCAGGTACCCTTGTTCCCCTTGACATTATTGAACCTATTGCTATTAATGATTCTACCAAAGATCTTGATGTCCCAATTGCTCATAGAAAGGGTGTTAAATCATGTACTACTGAGCATCCTATTACCCACTTCTTGTCCCATTCCCAAAAGTGTTGCAAAAGCCTTATCTATACCTGAATGGACAGATGTAATCAAGGAAGAAATTTTTGCTTTACACAAAAAACAACACCTAGGAGTTGGTGGATCTTCCTGAAGGCAAGGAGCTAGTGGAGTGCAAGTGGGTATTGACCATAAAACACAAAGCATATAAGTCAATTGGGAGGTATAAGGCTAGGTTAGTTGCAAAAGGATATACACAGGTGTATGGGGTTGATTATGCAGAAACATTTGCCCCAGTTGCTAAAATAAACACTATTCGAATTATGTTACCCTTGGTTGTTAACTTTGTTTGGGAATTTCACCAACTAGACATTAAAAATGCTTTCTTGAATAGGGATCTAGAAGAAGAAGTATACATGATTCAGCCTCCTAGGTTTGTAGCACAAGGGTGTGAAGGGAAAGTTTGCAAACTAAAAAATTCTTTATATGGTTTAAAACAATCCCCAAGGGCCTGGTTCAGTAGATTTCACTTGGCTCTTCAACAAATTGGGTTCAAGCAATGCCAGTCTGACCATACCTTATTTGTCAAAAGGAACCAAAAGAATGTTGTGGCCTTGATTGTGTATGTTGATGACATTGTGATTACGGGGAATTGGGACTCTAAGATTTAGAGAGTTAAAGAATCCCTTGTTGTGCAATTTGAGGTGAAAATCTAGGACAGCTACGTTATTTCCTCGGTATTAAAGCTCTCAAAAAGGCATCTTCAACTCTCAAAGGAAATATATCCTAGATCTCTTACAAGACACAAGAAAAGGTAGGAGCAAAGCCTGTAGATTCTCCTATTGATGAAAACCATTGTCTTGGCGATTGTACTGGAGAACCAGTACCAGGTGTCAAGAAGTTTCAAAGGTTGGTAGGAAGACTTCTCTACCTATCAATGATTCGGCCAGATATAGCTTACGTTGTTGGTGTCCTTAGTCAATTTATGCATGCACCAACAACCTCCCATTTAGAGGCAGCTGAGAGAGTGCTCAAATATTTAAAGAAATATCCAAGAACTAGGTTATTTTTCAAGAAATATGGCCATATGAAAGTGGAGGTCTACATAGATGCAGATTGTGCCGGAGCAGTTGATGATAGAAAATCAACTAGTGGATATTGTACCTTTGTTGGTGGAAACTTGGTCACTTGGAGGAGCAAAAAACAAAGTGTAGTGGCTAGATCTAGTGTTGAGGCCGAGTATCGGGCCATGACACATGGAGTTGCTTAAGTGCTTTGAGTAAAGAATTTGATTGGAGAGTTGGGCTTCTCTGTTGATGGTCCAATGTCTCTCTACTGTGACAACAAGGCTGCCATTAATATTGTGGCCAACCCAATTGTTCATGACAGGACCAAGCATATTGAAGTTGACAAGCATTTCATAAAGGGAAAAACTTGAAAAGGGGGAAGTTTGTACCCCTTACATTAGTTCCAAGGAACAATTGGTTGATGTCCTTACAAAGGGTCTTCACTATTTGCAGCATAATGAGTTATGTGAGAAGTTGGGAATGATTGACATATATGCTCCAACTTGAGGGGGAGTGTTGTAACATGTTATCTACTAGCTTAGGAGTATTTCTGGAATTTCCTCCTCTATTTGTTATAAGTTGTTGCCCTAAGTATAAATACTAGCTTAGGTGCCACCAGCCACATATCTTTTGAAATAAGAACTTCTCCTTCTCTTCTCCTTCTCTTCTTCTTCTCTCTTCCTTCTCTCTTTTCTTCTTATATTTTATTTTTTCTTCTGCCGGACTACAGATTAAAAGGTTTACTCTGATCAGATCAAAGCCCAACGTTTGGCTGATAGACATTGTATGTTTTTATAAGTTGTTTTGGTGAAAGTTACCATTTCAAAACAATACACTCTTCCCTGTCTCCTTTTCCTGTGAAGGAAATTTGGTGCCCCCCCACCAAAAGTCAATGCCTTTTGTTGGGAAGTGTTTCACGGTTGTATAAACACTTGTGATATGATCCAAAGGAAAAGACCAAACTGGAGAATGTCCCCTAGCTGGTGTTTTTTATGTAAGTTAAATGGTGAGACTGCTCTTCATCTCTTAATCCCCTGCCCTTTTGTTGTCTGTATTTGGAAATGGTTTTCTTCTCTCTTTAGATGCAAGTAGTCCCCTTCTGTTAGCTTGGAAGGGTTGTTTAGCATGTATGCTTTTAGTTACACAAAGAGGAGTAGGACCTTGGGGAGATGCACGAAAGCAGTGGTGATATAGTTAGTTTGGGAAGAAAGAAATCAAAGGATCTTTTAAGGCAAAGAAAGAAGTAAGAAAGCACTGATTGAGGTAATTACCCTAAAAGTGGTGCACTGGGCTAGAACCTGTAATCTCTTCTCTGATTTCAAGGTTGAAATCTATTCAGGTCTTGGGGTGCAATAGCTTATTCTTCCTCTAGAAGACAAAAAGCCTCTGCGGTTTGGTCACCACCAGTTTGCAGTTGGAAGAAGCTGAATTTTGATGGTAGTTGTGTGGGTAATCCAGACTATCAGGCATCGGTGGGGTAATAAGGGATGAGGAAGGGAACATACTCTCTTTGTATTCAGGTTCAGTTGGGCAAGGTGATATACTCAGATCAAAATTCTTGGCAGCAGTTTTTGGGGTGGAGAAAGCAAAAGAATTGGGTATTGAATGATTGATTATAGAAGGTGACTCGAAAACAATTGTGAGCTGGCTGAAAAAGGGTGAAGGAATAACTTGGAATTTAAGGAATGACTTCAGACAGTTCAAGTAGCTATCAAAGGAAATGATAATTCAAGTCAATTGGGTTAGAAGATCTACAAACAATTTGGCAGATGGTCTAGCTAAGCAAGGGGTTCAGAGACAATCTATGTATTGGGCTCATTTGTAATATTCTGGGATACTTTTATCCCTTTGGGTCTGTTGTATCTCTTCACAACTTCTTGTTGTACCTCTTTTATCTAATTTTAGTGAAAATTTTTCTTTGTTGCTGATTAAAAAAAGTATTTGTATACAAATATTTGATAACGCTACAATTGTAAAACTAAAGTTACCTATGAAGAAGGATGTCTATTTCTTCTATAGTTTTTTGTTTATTTTATTATAAATATCAGTTATATGTCATCATTTACTTCACTTATATTTTATAATTACTTAAACACTATAAAACAATTGTTGAATGATTTATGATTTTTTTTCTTCAAATCTTCTATAGTCCTCAAACACTTCTTTATTAGTTGGTATGTGCATAAAAACTGTTTTTAAAGCCTCTTGCAGAATTTCTGTTCAACCCCATGTATTTCATGAGCTTACTCACAAGAATGAGTATTTAAAGAAGGCAAATTAACTATGTGCCACCATTTGCCTCCACTAAGATGTTTATATCTATACCACCTGCCTAGTTGATTGGTAGACAATCCTCCAAAATAGCTAGGTAATCATCTAGTAACATGTTGACTAAACTAGACTAAAGAATTATCTCCCATTTGAAGTTCCATACTATGTTTGCAATCAGAAGGCATTGGAACTACAGGGGAAAAACATTAATGCTTACCGCTTTTAGTGTATACATGGATTTGCAGTAAGAAACAATAGTTACATACAGAAACCCTTTTTTCTGGGGGGTGGATGTACAGATAAATGACTAGAATGTACAGAAGGAGCATTGCTATACCGGAGCAGGTACAAGGGACTCATCCTGAATACTCAACATCTGCCCCAATTTGAGTGCCGCACCACGCATTCTACATAGTGCAAGAGCCAAACGTTCAGCATTCTGCTCAGATAAAAATGGTGAAAAATATTCTTTGTCTTGTGAATTTGTTCCAAAGGCAAGTCTCTTAGCAGACTCTTTGATGGTTCCCCATGCAAGTCCAGCTCCCAGACCAGCAAACCTGAAGTACCGACAATAAATAAATCAAGCATGATGCAATAGAACTGTTAACAATGAAATTGGGAAAGTGAAAGAACTGTTAAATTGCACAAATGACATACTCCCCAACTTGCTGGAGTAGAAAGGCATCTCCATGGCTATAGCATCAAGAATTTCTTTAAATGTATATTAACGGTGGCAATTACATAATTGCAACATGAATCTCAAGGAAAATTCAGTTTGCTTTTTTACCTTTCTCTAATTCATGGATTTTCTGAACACCATGAGGTTAGCACCTCAGCATGGAAGCAAGGAAAGAAACCATTGAAGAAAAGTTCCTTCATATTCTTGAACTAGTGGCAATTTCAGAATTTATGGGAGATTAGAATTTGTATAATTACTTGTGGAGCTCTCTTTTTCCCCTAGGCTGCAAAGCCCCCTATCTGTCTCTTTAAGCTATTAATAAATTTTATTTTACCATAACAATCAGATACAAAACTTGCATGTTTTGCATGATTTTGGTAGACTGTAAAGCCCCATATCTTGTCTCTTTTGTCTAACACATACTATTTTTTATAGTATTATTTGTTAAAACATACCATTTTACATAGGTTTTGATCAGCAACACACCATTTTACATATTTTGGAAGTGTAAATGCTATGGAATACGTATAGAAGTATCCATGTATACAATATCATATCTGGTAAGTATAGTGCAAAACTGGTATAGGCATGTAGAAGTATCTGGGTATCATAAGCAGATCGCTCGATCTGAATAAAAGAAAAAACTTTACAAGTACCAAAATATAAAAATAAAAATAAATGTTTACAGGTCAAGTCACACATATTAGATAGCTTCAGATAAACCATGCTAAAGCTACAATTAATCTCCTTGAGAAATTACTTTATATTTTCAGCCTGCTTAACTCCCACAAAACCTGCCTGTCCTATATCAGTTTAGTATTAGAGCATGACAGCAAATATTAAACCATGAAAGCAAGGAAAAAACCATAAAAAAAGAAACCAAATTACTCTATATTTGAACCAATAACAACTTCATAGCTTCGAGGAGATTTAGATTTATTTTTTTTTCAAACTTATTTCTAGTTTATTAGTACGTTAAGAATAGGGTTAGTCATTTTAGAAGGTTAATTTAGTTTATAGAGTCTTAATTATAGAGATTTTATATTATTTAAAACATGAAAAAATGCAACTACACCATTGTTCAGTCTATTTTAAGGACCAAAACTTGTCTTTTTGCATGCCTTTTGTTCCATTTGATAGGTTATTGAGTTATCTAGCCAATGAGTCCAAGATCTTGTAACTTGGATGTGATTTGAGCAAGTTGTTATCATTTGAGTTCTAGGGTGTAAGTCTTTTGGCAGGATTTGCATCTTCCTATTTTCTTGGTCTTTGGAGATGTTTTTTATTTTTTTTGGATTCAGTATAACCAATGATGGTTAGAGTTGTTTTAGGAGTTGGAATCCTTACTATAGTGTGGGTTTGTCTTAGTTTTCAGATAATTAGAAATAGTTTTGGAGCAATTTCCTACTTGAATTTGGAGCTTATAAGGGAGATCCAAGCCCTTATATCCAACTTATAATAGTCATTGTGATTGATATTTTAGAGTTGTATGAATGGAATAAAGGCTTGCTTTGAAGTTACCTGCAAGTGAACATATGATCTTTCACTCTCCTTTATCTTCTAAAGGTGCAATATTTCTTGTCTTTCTTCTATTTCTCTTTCTCTACTAATTCTTTTTTTATCAGAAACGCAGAAAATTTATTAAAACTTAAAGAGAAAAATATTACAAAGATGTTAGAACTGAAACCCTTTACAACAATAAGATCCCATCATCTTGTTATAATTGAGCCCAATACAAATGATTTCTATTTACTCCTTGCTTAGCTAGTCCATCCGCCAAACCATCAGCGGGCCTTCTAACAGATCTTTGAATCCCCTTCCACAACCAGCCTTGTGATTCCCATTTCCTTAGCTTTCTGCATCCCAACAATAGCAGCCATGATTTTTATTTATTTATTTATTTGCTCAGCAACACAAGATTTCATTGATTAAAAGAAAAAAAAAATCGGTAACAACAATAAGTTGTGAAAGAAACCCAGCTTTAGAAAGCTGACCCAAACCAAAACTACAGCTAAGCCCAAAACAGATGTGTTCTTTGTACCCCTTGCTTAGCTAATCTGCCAAGCTGTTGGCAGTTCTCCTCACCCATTTCACACAAATTGACATGTCCTTTTGGGAACCATTTAAATCTTCTGAGTTCATTTCTCAACTGCCATGTCACTCCCTCTCCCTTCTGCAGCCATTTAATCACAGTTCACAGTTTTCGAGTCTTCCTCAATGATCAGTCTGCTAATACCCAGCTCTTTTGCCTTTTCAACCCAATATACTGCAGCCATAAACTCTGACCTTGCCACATCACCCTGTCCCACAGGACCAGAGAATAGAGCAATGATGTTTCCATCAACATCTCTAATGCCCCCCTTATGCCTGAGGGACCCGAACTACCCACACAACTCCCATCAAAGTTCAGCTTCTTCCAGCAATTTAATGGGGGAGACCATGTCTCAACAGATTTCTGTCTTGTAGATGAAGAGGCATGAAGAGGCAGCAATAACACCCCAAGCCCTCTAAGAAACCTTCAACCTTGAAATCTGAGAACAACTTCATGCCTTTTGCCCAGTGTGCCACTCTCAATATTATTGTTTCAATCAAGGCTTCCTTGCTGTTAGAATCGATAGTACAAGGGTGGTTTGGTCATTTATCTATTTAATTAAGGACAAGTTGTCTATTTTGTCTGGGTTTAAGTTGTGTGTCCCATACTTAATGAGGAACAGATTTGTCTTTTGTAGTCTATTGCAAAGAGTATAAATATAAGGTGGGTCAGCTGAGAGGTGATTGACTTTTCCTCTTCTCAAACCGAACCCGTTTTTCTTCTCCTCGCTTCTTTTTTTTTTTTTGATGAATGAATGGTATTTTATTAAATAGAGATAGAAATAGTACAAGCATGAAGCACCCTAAGAGGAGGCACGAGGTGTTACCTCCCTTTAAAGGTGGTTCCAAACCCAACTCTTTTCATACCTAGGACTGAACTAGTGGTAATCGAATCATTCAAGTGGTATCAGAGCACTAGAAAATTAGTCTAGAACTCAGTTTTTGTCCTTCTTTCCTTCCTCCTTGGATCGCCATTTCAGAACTTATTTTTGAAATAACTCCCAAACTAATTGGGGGATCGGTAAGGGACCAAAAAGGAGTAGTCGTTTTTCCTTCTTGGAGGTAACTATGCCTCCAGTTGCTGTGGTGGTGGTCATTGTGGTGGTTTGCTAGAAACCCTCTAATCGATGACTCAAAGAGGACTGGTTGTGGACAGGTGTGAAAAGAACCCTCTAGTCAGCTGATAGTGTAGAGTGTTCTCTCCCTCTTGGACTGGATTTCATCCATGTGTCAATGCTGATTGATAAGTATGCATATGGACTGTTTTTCTCTCTATTTATGTCTGAATATGTGTGGTAACAATAGGGTTTTCTGGTGCTGAACCTATGACAGCAGCAGTGTCATAACAACAATGTTTCATTGTGTGGTGTGCGGTGTAGTGCTAGACTTTTGTCTCTTGTAGTTCAACCTTTTTTTTGGTGTGTGGTGATTTTGTTATAAAGGCAACAGCTGGAGAGGGTAGTGATAATAAGACTAGTTTTATGATTTCCACCAATTATCTGAATGTTCAAATGACCTCTATCAAATTAAATGGTGAGAACCATGTGCCATGGGCTAAATCAATGGAAGTGTTCTTGAGAGCCAAGAAGAAGGTGAAACATATGAGGGGAGGAGAAACCCTCTTCTAAATCTCCAGGGTTTAGTGAGTGGGAACAAGAGAATGCACAAATTATGATCCGGTTGTGAAATAGCATGGAGTCTAAAATTAGTGTGAATTTTATGTTCTTGGATACGGCTAAGGAGATCTAGGACCATGCTAAGAAACTTTATTCTGGCCAAGATAACACTACGAGTGTACCAACTTTATCAGGAGTACTTTAACCTTAAGCAGGGAAATCAAAGTCTAGAAGAGTACTATGCAAGCATGAGAAATCTCCCTAATGAGCCTAATATATATCACCCTTGACTTCGGATGTCAAAACTCAGCAGCAACAACGAGAACAACTTGATGTGACAAGGTTTTTAATGAGTTTAAAATCTGAATATGAACCTGTTCGAGCACAAATATTAGACGGATCTGCTCTCCCCTCTCTTGAGGAGGTGTTTGCCCGACTCTGGAGGATTTCTATTGAACCTACGGAGCATTCCACTCTCGCGGACAGGTTAAGCTTTGTGGTGGCAAGAGGGGGAGGTCGTGGAAATAGAGGTGGTCGTGGATTTCCAGGGACCCGAAGTGGTCCTATGTTCAATCATACTAGTGGTCACAGTGGAGGTCGAGATTCAGGGGGAGGTCACGATAGAGGACGGAGTATTGGTCCTAGGAGGTACACATATTGTGGGTTAGACACCCTCTACATGGTCCACCCAACACTTGGGCCAATCATGCAGTGACTAGTGGTGGTGGTGGTATAGTTAGTGAGAACCAGCAGGCTAATCAGACACCCTCTACATCTACAGGTGCTTCAATGTCCCACGTGAGGAGTATGAGAAACATCTTCTCAACAGAACACAATTACTCTTGCACATTCAGGTATAACTTGCTTGGCATCCAAACTCTCACACTGGATTATTGACTCTATAGCCTCTAATCATGTGATTGGGACTCCAGGTGTGTTTTTTTCTCTTTCTCAGTCTTCCATGTCCCAAACAGTTACCCTTTCTAATGGTTATACCACTCCCGTTTGTGGTGTTGGTGATGTTGATCTCACTTCTTTATCTTTATCCTCTGTCTTATATGTACCCAAATTTCCCTTCAACCTCACGTCTGTTAGTAGATTAACCAAGTCACTTAATTGTTCTATAACCTTTTATCCCTCTTCTTGTGTGTTTCAGGTTCTCAAGATGGGGATAAAGATTGGTGGAGGGCATGAGACAGGGGGATTGTATTACCTTGATGGTGGTGGTCTGAAAGTAGCTCTTCAGTTCTCTCTTACTCCTCTCCAGTGGCACTACAGACTTGGCCATCCATTGCTCAAGGCCTTGAAGTTATTGGTTTCGTCTTTAAGTCATCTTTCATCATTGGATTGTGAGTCGTGTTAATTTGGGAAACACCATACAGTCTCTTTTAGTCCTAGAGTTGATAGTCATGTTTTGAGTCCTTTTTCTTTAGTTCATTTAGATATTTGGGGTCCAAATAGTGTCATATAATGGCTACAGGTACTTTGTAATTTTTATTGATGATTATTCAAGGATGACATGGCTTTATCTTATGAAAGACAGAAGTGAAATGTTCTCTACTTTCCAAAAGTTTCATGCTGAAATTTTTACCCAATTGGTGTTCATATTAAGATTCTTCGCTTGAATAATGCAAAAGAATACACCTCAACACCATTTCAAAAATACTTAGAGCACCACGAGGTAATTCACCAAACTTCTTATTCTTATACCCCATAATAGAATGGCGTGGCTGAACGGAAGAACCGACACTTACTTGAAACGGCTCGGTCTATTATGCTTGATATGAATGTTCCAAAGCATTTTTGGAATGATGTTGCCCTTACATCATGTTTTCTCATCAATCGGATGCTCATGTCTATCCTTGGAAGTCAGTCCCTTTTCTCAATCATGTTCCCTACTCTTTCTCCATTCCCTCTTACTCCCAAAGTTTTTGGTTGTGTTTGTTTTGTTCAGAATTTAGGGCTTGGAATGGACAAGTTAAATGTGTGTACTACAAAATGCATCTTTCTTGGTTACTCCAGAACCCAAAAAAGGTATAAGTGTTACAACCCTAACTCTCATCGGTCCTTTGTGTGTTCTGATGTTACTTTCTTTTAGTTTGTTCCATTCTTTTCTAGTTATGATGTCCCTCCTCCTACTCCTATGTTTCCTCTTCCAGTTCCAGTTGAGGACCCCCTTCCTACAGTTCCTGTTGTGTCTCAGTCGTTGTCTTCTCGAGTGCAGGTTAATACTAAAAGCCCACCAATAATACAAGTGTATATTCACAGAAGACCACCGGCCCCTCCTCCAGTTCAGTCCTCGTTAGTAGATCCAGCAGTTGTACCTCCTCCTTCTAACTGTGATCTTCCTATTGCATTGCGAAAAGGTAAACGTAGTTGTACATCTCATCCTATTTCATCAGTAGATCCAGCAGTTGTACCTCCTCCTTCTAACTTTGATCTTCCTATTGCATTGCGAAAAGGTAAACGTAGTTGTACATCTCATCCTATTTCCCATTATATTTTGGTTGCTCACTTTTCTTCATCTCATCGACAGTTTATATCTTTGTTATCATCTATTTCAATTCCTAAGAATGTCCAAGAAGCCATTGTCTCTCCAAGGTGGCGGCGAGCAATGGAAGAGAAGTTGTTTGCACTGGCACACAATCACATGTGGGAGCTTACCACTCTCCCTCCTGGTAAGTATGTTTTTGGATGTAAGTGGGTATACACAGTGAAATATCTTCCAAATAGCAATGTGGAACGATTAAAAGCCAGGTTAGTGGACAAAGGCTATTCTCAACTGTATGGTGTTAACTATATGGAAACATTCTCTCCTGTGGCTAAAATTGGTTCAATTCGGGTGTTGATTTCTTTTAGCAGCAATGTATGAGTGGCCCCTCTTTCAGCTTGACATCAAAAATGCCTTCTTACATGGTGATCTTGTTAAGGAGGTATATATGGAGCAACCACCGAGGTTTGTTGCTCAGGGGGAGGATGGTAAAGTTTGCAGACTTAAGAAGGCGATTTATGGATTGAAACAATCTCCACGTGCATGGCTTGGCATATTCAGTGAAGTAGTGAGGGACTTCGGCATGAAACAGTGCCATGTAGACCATTTTGTGTTCAGTTATGAATCAGAAGCTAGGAAGATTTTGTTAGTGGTGTATGTGGATGACATTGTCATAACTAGTAGTGATAGCAATGGGATTGACAAGTTGAAGAACTTTCTACATGATCATTTTCAAACAAAAGATTTGGGTAACTGAAATATTTTTTTGGGAATAGAAGTTGCAAGGTCAAGACATGGTATTAACTTGTGCCAAAGAAAATATGTCCTTGATTTACTTGAAAAATAGGGTTGTTGGGTGACAAACCAGCTGAAACACCCATGTAACCAAATGTCAAGTTGAGTATTGATGCAAGTGAAGAGTTTCATGATCCTGGAAGGTAAAGGGGATTGGTGGATAAATTGCACTACCTGACTATTACTCAGCCAAATATATCATTTGTAGTAAGTATGGTGAGTCAGTTTATGCAACAACCTCGATTTCCACATTGGGAGAGATGTGATTCAAACCAATAAAATTAGCAGAACATTTGATATTAAAGAAAAAGAAAGTAAGGAAGAAGAAGAAGACAGCAAGAAGAAGAAGGAAGATTGGAGAAGAAAGGAAAAAGAAAGGAAGAGTTCGATAATCTCCTCTTTCCCCCACTAATCTTTTAATAAACATACTTAAGTTACATAATTTACAAGATTGCCCTTAAGTAGGCATCCACATCAACACTATACTTAGAAAACATAAACTAGAGCAAAAATCCCATAAAGAAAAGGTCGAATAAAAAAACATAACAAGAAAGACACTAATGGGCTAGGGCCCATTCAGCCCAGTCTCTTTACACTCCCCCTCAAGCTGAGCATAGATATCTATCATGCCCAGCTTGCTTATATAGTGAACCAGCTTTCCTTTAGGACACCTTTTGTCACAACATCAGCCAACTGTTCTTCAGAAGCAACAAACGGTAGATAAACTTTTCCCGAGGCAACTCTCTCTCGTATTAAATTCCTGTCAACTTCAATGTGCTTAGTTCTGTCATGTTGAACAGGATTATGTGCAATGTTGATAGCAGCCTGGTTGTCACAATATAAGATCATTGACATCTCACAGTCTATATCCAATTCATCTAACAGTGATCTCAACCACAAAAGTTCAAAAACTCCATGTGCCATTGTGATCTCAACCACAAAGGTGTATCTCTCCATACACCTTTCTATTAGAAAAGAAGTGTATAGGAAAAAAAGAAAAAAAAAAAAGAAAAATTGGAAGGGAGACCCGCTCTGATACCAAGATGTGATTCAAACCATTAAAATTAGCAGAAATTTCAGATTAAAGCAAAAGAAAGTGAGGAAGAAGAAGAAGAAGACAGCAAGAAGAAGAAAGAAGATTGGAGAAGAAAGGAGAAAGAAAGGAAGAGTTTGATAATATCCTCTTTCCCCCACTAATCTTTTAATAAACTTACTTAAGTTACATAATTTACAAGATTTCCCTTAAGTAGGCATCCACATCAGCACTATACTTAGAAAACATAAACTAGAGCTAAAGGCCCATAAAGAAAAGGCCCAATAAGAAAACATAACAAGAAAGACACTAATGGGCTAGGGCCCATTCAGCCCAGTCTCTCTACAGGGAGGTAGTCCTAAGAATTGTTAGGTATTTGAAGGGAACTCCAAGTCGTGGACTATTATACAAGAGTGGAGGAACTCTTGAGATAGAGGGGTACACAGATGCTGACTGGGTTGGATCTGTGTTTGATAGAAGGTCCACTACAGGGTATTGTACCTCCCTTGGGAGCAATCTAGTGACTTAGAAGAGAAGGAAACAAATTGTGGTAGCAAGAAGCAATGTTGAAGCTAAATACAAGACCATGGTTCATACTACATGTGAACTAGTGTGGCTAAAAAATCTTTTCCAGAAGATGAGGTTCTCAGTTGACAGACCTATGACGTTGTACTATGATAACCAAGCTACACTCCACATTTCTTCTAATCCAATCTTTTCGCGAGAGAACAAATCATATTGAAATTGATTGCCACTTTGTAAGAGAAAAGGTGATCAGTGGAGTGATGAATACAGCTCATGTGAGTTCAAGAAACCAGTGGGCAAATCTGTTTACAAAAGGGTTGAGGTTGGGGAAGAGTGGATTACATATGTAACAAGCATGGACTACGTGATATATACTCTCCAACTTGAGGGGGAGTGTTAGAATCGATAATACAAAGGTAGTTTGGTCATTTGTCTATTGTGTTAAGGATGAGTTGTCTATTTTGTCTGGGTTGAAGTTGTGTCCCATACTTAATGAGGGGCAGATTTGTCTTTTGTAGTCTAATGCAAAGAGTATAAGGCCTCGTTTGGCACGTCTTTTCACATGGGCTGTCGGCTTTTTAGAAGTCCAACAGCCCGCGTTTTCGTCTTTTCCCGTTTGGTTGGGAAAAGATCTAGCCGCAAAAAGACGTGCCGAAAAGATGTACAAAGCCCATTTTGGGCGACTTTCGGGAAGCTCCAAATGGAGATTTTCAGTTTTTTTCAACCAAACGGTCTCCTAACTGTCAAGATCTTAATGCAAAAGCTCACTACGTCTTTTGACTGTCAGAGCTTCCAGAATATCTTTCAAAAAGACTTGCCAAACAGCCCCTAAATATAAGGTGGGTTGGCTGAGAGGTGACTTTTCCTCTTCTCAGATCGAACCCTTTCTTCTTCTCCTCTCTTCTTTCTCTTCTTTTTTTTATCAATAACTTTGAATGAATTTCATTAATTAAGATGCTTTAGGATACAACAAGAAGTTGCAAAAGAAATCAGCTTAGTAAGCTGACCCAAGGCAGAATTACAAATGTGCCCAAAACATATATGTTCTTTGAACCCCTTGCTTTGCTAAGCCTCTTCTTTCTCTTCTTCTTCTTCTTTCCTTCTTACTTATCTCATACCTAAGACTGAACTAGTGTTAATTGAATCATTCTCTTGCTTTTTCTCATTTTTCAAATATTCTTGCATTTCTCTCCTCCCAAAAAGTACACAGTAGTGTTGCTCTAGTACACCTCCACAGGATCCTACCCCTCCTTTTAGTGCAACTAATGCTAGTAGGGCTAAACAAACCATCCAGCATTATCAGGAGAAGACCACCTACAACCAAAAAGGGCAGAAAACCAATTCCAAATAAAGTTAACAAAAGGGCAAGAGATAAGAAGATGAAATGCAGCCTCGCCATTAAACTTACACAGGGCACACCAATTAGGGGACAAACAACCATGAATTATGCTCTCATTGAACTACTCTATTCAATTGGCCCTGAAAACAAACCACAAACATTCCCATCCTCATCCCAAATCACTCCTCCAATTCTGAAAGGTGTTGGATTTCCCAAACTACTACCATCAAAATTGAGTTTCATCCACCCACCAATTGGGGGGACCACACTTCAAGGATTTTTTTGTTTCCTATAGGATGATTGAGCAATTCACCGCCAATTTCTGAAGAATTCTTCAAGTGAAAAATCAGAAATTAGTTTCAAAGTCTTCACCTAATATGCTACTCTTACTATAACATTCTCGATAACTACCTCCTTATTCCTTTCCTTATCCTCGAAGATTCTCAAGTTCCTCTCCTCCAAATTTTCCACACTACCATTGTCCTTGCACACTTCCACAAGATTCTACTTCTTCGCTTTGTACCCCCCCCCCAAAAAAAAAAAAAATGGGCTAAAGAGCAATTCAAACTAACAAGAGGGATCCACATGCAACCAAAAAGAGAGCAAAACCATTCCCAAATACAGCAAGCAAAGGAACAAGAGGTTGGGAGACAAATACCAATTTGGTCTTTCTTTTGCAACAAATCATATGTGCTGATGTACCCTTAATAAGCTTCCCAACAGAAAGCACCAACTTTTGTGGAGATGGGGACAGTCCAAACTTCTTTCAGAGGAAAAGAATAAGAAGAGGAAGTGATCACAAGGGAAGAGAAGAAGGATTTACATGTAAATGAACCTAAAGAACTCAGAGACCATACCCGACTATCACCCACTAAATCATCAAAGACTACGTTATCCAAAATATTTAACAGGCAAGACTTCAGACTCTCTAATATTTCTCACTAGCCCCAAATGCCATCCCAAGGAGCAGAAATTGCAAAAGAGTTTGCAGTGGAGCATTTAATGATTGAAGGTGACTCCAAATTGGTTATTGGATGGCTAAAAGAACCGGAGTTGGCAGCCTGGCCCTACAGGGAGGCATTGAGAAGATTTAAGTGGCTAATGTCAAATATCTCAGTCACAGTTCAATGGGAAAGAAGATCGGCAAATGGGGCTGGCAGATGTCCTAGCCAAACAAGAAGCACATAGGAATCAGCTTTTTGGGGCTCACTTGTAAGCTTTATGTTGTAGCTTAGAGGCTGCACCCCGTGCCTCTTTGTGGGGAGTTGTACGATGTATGCTGTCTTTTTATTCTAATTAATAAAATTTCCATTACCTATCAAAAAAATTCCATCCCAACCCAAAAGAGAAAAGAGGCCAAATGAATTCAGACATAAGTTTTTCTTTAAGGCTTGAGAGAGAGCATACAAGGAAGGAAGCGCATCTTTCAAAGGGATCTATCTCCCCAACCCACACATCTTTCAGACCCTATTACCAAAAGCCAGATCATACCTAATATGCTCAAGAAATTGAGGTACTATACCATGCATCGCTTTCCATGGTGCAGCTTGATTAGCTCTTTACAGCATACTAGCATCCACCTCATCCATTCCTTGAGAGCCCATGAATACTTGAAATCACTTTTTTTTTATCAGCTACTTGAAATCACTTTGTGTGCCACAGCCTTCCATTCTCCAAGGGGAAATGCCACAACCACTTACCTAAAAGAGCAAGGTTTTTCTTACTAATGTTCCCTAGACCCAAACCACCCTCTTCTTATCTTTTGATCACCTTCTCCCATCTCACCAAATGATCCTTTTTTGTCCCTCGGCTCCCAAAGGAAATCTCTCATCAATTTCTCTACTTTCTTCACAACCGCCTGAGGCATCCTGATGACAAACATGAAGTAAATAGCCTCCCCTCTCTCACTCCCCAAAATCTCAGTCAAAAATCCTAAATCCTTTTCCTCAAGATTTAAACCAACCACCAAATTCTTGCTCCGATTAATTATAAGATTAGACATTCTTTCAAAGAGACTCACCACCAATTTCAATTTTTCAATCACTTCTCTGCCCCCCCTTCCCATCACAAAATAAAAAAATAAAACAATATGTCATCCGCAAATTGAAGATGGGTTACCAACACTATCTCTGCCCACCACCCAACATGCAACTAACTAGCCCTAGAGATCAATCTACTAAGAACCTCCCCCACTACTCAGCTCAGAATTCTTTCTTTCATAATATTGTCTTCTCCTAATTTGTTTTGATGCCTATGGCAATGAAAAGATAGTTTTTGATTGTAAAAAAAATGAGAAAATATAGCTCAACTATTTCAGACTAAAAATTTCTGCACCCATTTTACATTGAAACAAATAGAACCTTAAAGGACTGAAGAGAAGCCCATTGAAATTAATCAAGTGACCAACAAACCCAAATAGAGGCAGTCTTATGATAGAAACAAATAATCCAACAAGTACCTGGTCCTCTTACACCTCTTGCAACCAATTGTTAAGATGATCTACTGACTAATGAAAGAACCTTATCAAGAAATAGAAACCATATATGGGTTTCAATCTTAGGAGTGCACATACTTCAAACTTTAACAATGAATATGGCACTAAAGATAACGGAATGGCGAAACAGGATTAGTGTAGCTGCCCCTATA
The DNA here is from genome assembly GCF_055504915.1 of Nelumbo nucifera. NCBI lineage: Eukaryota > Viridiplantae > Streptophyta > Magnoliopsida > Proteales > Nelumbonaceae > Nelumbo > Nelumbo nucifera. The sequence goes on from NC_142652.1 coordinate 67,307,634, forward strand.
TAGTCGGGACATGGCCTGGATGGTGATGGTAACAACTACTACACACTGGTGATGCATCAATGGACATGGACACCCCCCCCCCAGCAAGTAGCAATAGCAATGTGGAATGATCGATCAAAGGATTTTCCATCAGGCTCTTCAGTCCAGTCAATTTTATCCCTCCTATACAGAAAATAAGAAAAGAGTCCAGATTATGTTATTTAGGTCCTTCGCTTGTTAAACTCCCGATTAATAATCAAAGCAAACACATAATTTTTCTTTGCTCGTTCTGTTTCTGCCTACTTAAAAATAAGCGAAAAAATACGTTGCCATTGATGTGTTAATGTTTAGAGACATAAAAGCCACTCTTTCTTCCAGCTTCCAACTCATTAATTTACCATTCATATCTCTTAGTTTAATGGCTTTGATTGCATGTTTCTATAGTTAGCATTAGTCTGCACATGTTGTGTTTAGCCACTTGTCTGCATATTTTGACGGAAACTATAACAGAACAAAGAAGGGGGAAGGGAGTAAAATATATAAGTAGTAATTATTTGTAAATTAGACGAATGCATAGAATTGGAACTCACCCAAGTGCTCTGCTGAAAGGAGTTGAAGGAACTCTCCTCTCCCGAGGCTTCCTCTTCACTGATGAAACTCCCACTTCAGCTCTTTCGGCTATACCACTCCTTACTGGGGATTGTTCGGTATGGCGTTCTTTAGCTTCTGAATTATTTCCGCTCAAGTTCTCGAATTCAGGAACACGGTCAGTGTTAGTATCTGCAGAAGAAGAAACCGGTTGGAACTTTTTCCCTGCAATATCTTTGATTGGTATCTCGAGATCCCTAACTTCTCCGCTATCGTTCGAACTAAATTTGGATGAATTCTCAACCTCCTGGTCCAAAACGATGATTCGTTCATCCTTGGTTGGGTTGGAATCTCCGAACTCAGAAGGGTTCGTGAAGTAAACAACGGCTTCCTTCGAGCTGGGAATAGAGAACTCCTTAATCTTTCCTTTGGTCAGCCCAGTTAAATCTGTAACCGAGAGAACGAATTTCTTCGCGGATGAAGAGACTAGGGCTTCAAAGTCTCCATTTTTGGCGCTCTCGAGGGCTTGGGAGCGTTTGGCAATTTCTGTTGCAATGAGAGAGACACCATTGAGAAGTCGCCGGAGGTCCTGGAGCGACGCCATGGAAAGAACAATACAGGGAGAAGGAAACGAACTTGTCCGTTAACGAAGGATACCTATGGTGCATGCGCGTGATATTTGAGCCCAAGGATAAAGTAGCGACCAGAGCAGCCTTCAGCGAATCAGAGGCGGCAGGGTATACGTGGCGTCGGGATCAGCTGGTTATTTCCCAATAAGAACGTGGCGGTTATTATTTACACGCTCGAAATGAAATAGAGAGGAAGAAAAGAACCAAGCCATCAACGTAACCGGTAACTGCATTGAAGAATTTTGTATGTACAAGCATGGTATCTCTGCATTAGTAGGTACTAATGTTTTATGTGACGAGTATGCATATAAATAAATTAATAAATGATACTACATCAAAAAAAGTGTAGTAGTCTAATGCATGATACCGATGTATTACGTCTAATCTAATCGCTCAAAGTCTCTACATCTCTCGTTCTCTACTCATGAAGTCTATCTTCACCTCTACATCTTTTGTTTTCTATTCACTCGTTCAAGTGAATGAATCTATTTTTACTTCTATATCTTTCTGTTGTCTGTTCGTTAATTCGAGTGAAGGAATCTCTTTTCACCTTTATTTCTTTTCGTTCCGGTCACCCTTGCCTCTCGCTTTACAGTGTTTTATCGGCATTCTTCAGAGCTTGTATTTTTTGATAAGATATCTTTGTTTTTCTCACAGTTAGGGATAATCATATAATTTATTTTTTTGAGTTATTAAAAAATATTGAATCCTTCTCAGTTAGTAGATTCTCTGATTCGTCAAAGTAGACCTAGGAGCAAATCCCGCTGCCACCAGGGGTTGGGGGGTTAAGGGAAATGGGATGGGCTACCCCATGAAGCAAAAAAAAAAAAGAGAGAGAGAGAGAGAGAATGTTGAATCCTTTCATTTATTTATCTGAAATCATTCACAACTTTCTGAGTGTTTTGACAAAACTATTGGGATGAATAGTGAATAAATTGCTTTGGAAGGGGGGAGGATTGGTTAGTGCTCATAGTTTAGGCAGCCTAACATAATGGTGGTGCACAAATTTAAGATGGTGAAAAGAATGTTTTGATGGGAGCGCTATTGACATTAGAATACATTAAAAGTGATGATAGAATAACCATCAATGTTGCCAATGTTGATTGGGAGTGAAAGTTAGTAGTGGTTACTGAACAACCACTAAGGGATTGGAGGAGAATTGCAGACGGTGTGATAAAAGGATTAATGTTGAAATCCACCACAATATTAGCCCCTTTCGAGAAATGTAATGCTCTCTTGGGAGTGGTAGGTTAGGAGTTTGTGGTTGATGCATCATGTTTTCAAATAGAGTCTGAAAATATTATTGTATTTAAATGGAGCCCTTTGTCTAACTCCAAAATTTTGCATGTGCAATACAGAGTTGTGTTTCGAATCTTGACCTTACCTCTTGTGAATTTGATAGATAGTGAGATTAGTGAACATGCTTGGTAAGAGATTATCAAATTTAGACCATGTGAAAACATTTCCGATCTATCAAAGTTTTAACTACACCAACGAAGGTTTAGGAATGAACTTCAACATTATCAAGAGAGCATGCAAATGTTTTTGAAATTGCAAAAATTGATAATTTGTTGCCACAATGAAACGTTGATGCTATTGCTTCCAATCATAACTTGAAATGATTGTCAAATTCTTTACAACAAGCATAAAGAAGGTTTACTAAAAGATGGAATTTTGCAGCAATTGAACAAAATCTCTTGAAACATTTTAAAGATAATCAATCAAAATTGCAATTTGATTTTATCAAGGTTTGGAGGATGCAATTACATAAAGAGATCTTAATACTTCAATAATTGGTCAAAGGTTTATATTGCCATCATCTTTTACAAGTGGGCCACGGTATATGATTCAATGGTAGATAGGCAAGACCCCTTGACCTTTTCATTACATTCATTTATAAATCAAAATAGCCAAAAAAACAAGAAGAAGAACTAAAAATAATACCATGACAATAAGCAAAAGATAAGCCTGATTTGGTTGCTAGGGTCTTTCATATTAAGTTGAGGCAAATGCTTTAAGATCTGAAGAATGGTAAACTTTTTAGAATTCTCATTCTAAGTACTTATATATTATTATTTTAAGTTTTGTTGATAGATTATTTATTATAAACCACATTATAAACTATTGCTTTCTTAAAACACAGGTGTTGATGTAGTTGAGTTTCAAAAGCGAGGCCTTCCTATTCCCACATACTTATTACATAAACAAAAAGAAGATAAGCCAAATTCAATTAATGATATTGATAATATTATAACTACTGAGATACTTAATAAAGAAATAGATATATTGTTACATGAAATAGTTATTTGATGTATGATATATGGACCATGTTGCAAATACAATCCAAATAATGCATGCAGGGTTTATGAAAAGGTGTTCAAATGTTTATCCAAAAGTCTTTTGCAAAAAGACAACAATAAATAACAATGGATTTGTTGTTTATCGACATAGAGATAATGGAAAAATGGTTATGTTGAATGGAGTTGAAATTGTTAACCGGTGTGTCTATATAACTCTGATTTGCTAATAAGATATGATACATATATAAATGTTGAATGATGTGCACAAAGGTGATCAATACCTGTACGAGTACATTCATAGCTAGTGATATGTAGCAGTACAAGCATGTAGGTGAAATTAATCATTATTGTGAAAGTATATATCATCAGTTAAATTATGTTGAAGATATTTGAATTTGAAAACCAAGAGCATTTTCTATCAATTAAGCTATTGTAATTTCGTTTATCAAATCAACAATTACTGATTTTGATAACATTGACTTGGTTCATAATCATTATGATGTCAAACATACCATGTTAACAAAATCGTTTGAAGCAAACCAAAACCATGAAGATACAAGAAGCTTAACATATGTAGAATTTCCATTAATGAGAGTATGGAACAAAGACACAAATGAGTGGAAAATGAGAAAAAGATGTCAATTGAAGGATTATATCATGCACAACCAAATTCATGTGAGGTATTATTTGATTTTAATGACTTATTAAATAAGATAAGTCATGTGCTTTGAGGATTTAAGAATTGTGAATGACATTCTATATCCAACATATAAGGAAACATATTCAACGCTTGATTTACTTGAGGATGATAATAAATGACATAATACATTATTTAAATCATCTCAATGGGCATTAGAATCACAACTTATAAATTTATTTTGTAAAATTTTAACATTTAGTAATGTCACAAAAGCTTTTGAGCTTTGAAAATAATATTGGGAAGATCTTACAAATGAGGTTGAAAAATATTTTGAACTAGAATGTAAGATCTTTAAATGAATACCCACCTCATTCCAATGTCAGTAAGGCAAAATTTTCAAGTACTACAAAATAGGATGATACACGAAAAAAATGAATTATGTTAGTGCAATAGAATTTCAAAATTTTGTTATGCCATGCGGACATAAATGATTATTAGAAATTCATTTTTGATAAAATTATGAATATGTATTATAATAATAAGGGTGATTTATTCTTTGTTTATAAAAGCAGTCGAATAGGAAAACATTATTGTAAAAAACAATCATTGCAAAATTTAGATGATAACAAAATTGTTCTATTAGTTGCTTCTTCAAAAATTGTTGATTTGTTATTACATGGAGGGAGAATAATTCGTTCAAGATTGAAGATTCTTTTAAATTTACTTGAGTCATGTTGTTTGATCAACCAACAGGCATAATTAACTAAAATAATTCAAAAGGTTGACTTAATTTTTTGGAATAAAACTCCTATGACAAATATGTTTGGTTTTAAATCAGTTGATAACACATTTATAGATGTAATAAAGACAATATCAACTACCGTAGAAAATATTATCTTTCACTTAAAAATTAATGTGCACGTTTTATCCCCAAACATCACAAATGAAAAGTGAAATGAAGTACAAGAATCTACATAATGGATTTTTAATGTTTGGGACAGAAAGGTATCATTTGTATCATTTTTGCAAAATAAGGAATCAAGGCTATGTTTGGTGATTAAGAGGTTGTTAAAATAATGAACCAAGGCTATGTAAGTACTTATTTAAACAACCACTTATGGTTGTTTAGTGACCCATTTTCCAAATCACTTATTGTGTTTTTTAAGCACTTATCGGGGTGCAGATTTTTTGTGAGCTACTTTCCCTACAAGTGCTTATTTTAGCATAAATGACAATTGTAGCCTTTATTTCACCCACACATATAAACAATATTTTTTTCACATATTATATTATGCATTTCAATGAAACCTGCCACATCACCACTTCGTGACACATGAGAGACCACGTAGGCCCAAATAAAAAAATAATGAATAACAACAACAAAATAATAAATAATAGTAACAATAATAAGCAATAATAAATAACATTGATAAATAATAATAATAATAAGGGTAAATCTCTTAAACTACCCCTACTATTCACGAAATTGACAAATTGTACCCTTAATATTTACATATTGTCTTAAAGTACCCTCAAATTTTCTGATAATTATCTAAAACCTCCCTTATTGTTAATTTTCCGTCACACTCCATTCACATGTGACATCACGTGAGTGGTATTATTTTAAAATTCCTAAAATACCCATATTGTTCACCACCACTATTGGGAATTGTTGCGGTGGCGGTGATTTTGGCATCGTCGTCACAAGCGACGGCAGCCACTATAACTTTCGAATGATAAATGTTTGATGAAAAGGAGGTTGTCAACTGGAATCTTTGAGCAGTCAATCGTGTATCGTTTGCATTTTTTCCTTCCAAGCATCTTGAGATTTTATTGTTGCGGGATTTTAGCTCAAATTTTAACACAAAAATCCACATGGTGGCCTGTAAGGCAAGCCCTTTCTTTGAGACAACAACGCAAGAGTAGTGGTCTCTAGAGGATGGAAGAAACTTGAAGATCTCCAAGATGCATTCATCAAACAGGGTTTGTTAGATGGTTAGATCCAAACCACAAAGAGGTTTCCGGATCAAAACCCCAAAAGGGTTCTTCTAGTCGATCAAAAACTAAACTCAAACGGTTGGGTAGAAGAACCAGGTTGTCAGATGATTACAACAAGGATGAAGATGATTGTGATGATGGTGACGAGGAATTCAAGCAAGATGGAATTGATTATGTAGATGATGAGGAAGAGTCACATGTTAGTAAGAGGAGTAAGGGGAGAAAACGTACAACACAGAAAAAAGGTATTTGTAAGGATCGAAAACTCTCATCAAAACCCGCAAGTAAACCTTAAAAATCTACACATGTCTCCTCTTTTTTCCTAGATTTTGCAGAGATAATTCCCTTCCTCCTCTCTACTTAGTTTACACTTCCTTGACTATGGACTCCTAAACTCAAAACACTAATCCTCTTTGAATCTTTAGTATTTCTTTTTGTAGAACTGAATGGTATTCCTCAAATCTTCAATTGCAAGAAACCAAAATTCATCCAACAAAGTCCTTTGTCTTTCCATTCCTCTTGGACGCACTCTAGGTTAAGGACCTAAAACTTTTTTTTTTCACAAGCCTTTTTCCAATCAAAGCTCAAAGAAGTCCTTTAAAACATTCCTGTAGCTTGTTTTCCCTCCTCTTCAATGTATTCTCTTTTATCATTTGTATTATTTCTCTCCTCTTTTGTTGTTGTTCTTCAATACACCTTTTTCGGACCCATGAGCAACACAAGCCGCCCTTGTATGCACCAATAGAACCATTGCAATGCCTAATCGCCATACCTTTATTGCCAATTTTTTAGTGGCCATGGATGTCGTTACCCCACAAATTGCTTCGCAGGGTTTGTTAGACCCAATTCCACCACCTTTGACGCCTTTGGTCCTTTTGGTATCTGATACTCAGATCTGAGGTTCATTACAAAAAACCATGAGATTTTCAATCTGAAATAAGATGCATGAAGAGGATTTCTCAAATATGGTTTTGGGTTTGGAAGTTGCATTTGGAAAAAAATTGGAAATTATGGGTTTTTCATCAGTTGGGTTTTATTTTGAAATTTTGATGAATGGTGAAGGAAAAAATCGATATTTCATTTTTTTTCTGTTAGTGTTTACCCACGTGTCAATTCTTAGAAAACTTAAGGGTACTTTAAGACAATATGTAAACAATAAGGGTATAGTTTGTCAATTTCATGAATAGTAAGGGTAGATTAAGATATTTACCCTTATAATAATAAATATTAAAGAGAACTTTTAAGGAGCAGTTTTCACAAAATACTTTCATAAAGTACTTTCAAAGAGTGGTTTGGTGAAAATACTTCTAAGAAGTACTTTCAAGGAGTGGTTTTACAAAATACTTCTACAAAGTACTTTTAAGGAGCAATTTTCACAAAATACCTCTAGAAAGTAATTTTAAAGAGTAGTTTTCACAAAATACTTTCATAAAGTACTTCCAATGAAAAGTTTTCACAAAATACATCTAGGAACTTTTTTCAATGAGCAGTTTCCACAAAATACTTTTAGAAAGTACTTTCAAGGAGTAGTTTCCACAAAATATTTCTAGAAAATACTTTGAAGGAGTAGTTTTCACAAAATATTTCAAAACTGATGCGCAAAACTGGAAAGTTATACACAACTCCTGGACTTGACTATGGTACTACACTGGGTGTCGGATCGGGTTGTCTTTGATATGCCAACCAGTGAGATCCTTTAAGGGTCAAAACCTGGGTATCTTAGGGCAATCTGGGTGGGTGATCATAGTGATAGGATCAGCCCCTTTGTCGGATAAAGTGAATGATCGGGGCTGCATTATCTCTGATGGAAACCAAAATTGGTAGTAATCGATTTCAATCGTGTTTGATATTTGGTTTGCAAAACATATTTATAATATATATATATATATTATGTTTTAAGGAAAAGTGTTTGCAAAAGGTTTTAATTCCTAGGACCCATCCGAGTAGAGAGTGCAACATTGCACCCTGCAGTCAGGTGAGAGGTCCTTCCCTGGTGGGCAGTGTTTGATCATTATGGCTGAGAGCCTATACTGTAAATATTGGCTGGACTTAATGATCGTTTAACTGTAAATATTGGGCCCATTAAGAGCCTATACTGATGGACTCAGGGGTTCACTATACTTGATAGTGAATTTGGCTAGGCCTTTTCTCAGAGGCTGGGCCGAACCCACGTGGGCTTATGTAAGGTCATTGTTGGGGTCCCATGCCATACAAACTGAACCTAAATGGGCCATCAACTATCTTAGGACATGAGCCACTTGCTTAATGGGCCTAAATCCCATGATTAATGAGATTAATCAAGTGGTCACATGACTACTTAAGCTGTCATGTGACTTGGGCGAATATGGATTTGGATATGGGTCTGGAACACCCATTCTCCTAAGAGGATAACTCTTATCCACTAATAGAGTCCAAATCCAAATAAAGATTTGGATTAGGAATCTCCTAATTCTATTAGGAGTGGTGTTCCTTAAGGCTTAAAGAAAAGAGAGATCAAACTGCTAGAGTTATCAATCTGCTTTCAGCTCTCTCTTTGCTCTTGTCACCCTATAAACCTTAATTCGATCTCCCCTTCTTGTGACTGGTCTTGATCAATTTGATATCTGATTTTGCAAGAAAATATCAGTGAAAAACCGTGGTCACCTCCCTAGTTCGATTCAAAGAGTTGGATTGCAGTTTTGCTGAAAACTACCTTGCTGAACCGGTTGCATTCCAAATTGCGCCATCTTTAGTGGATGTTGGTTTTGGGATTTGGTTTGGACATGAACTACCACTTTGGGATCTACATTTGTAGAATCCGCATCAGGTATACTTCTCCCTCCTTTTGGTTTCAGATCTGGTCCAGTTTCGATATAAGAACAATCATTGAAAAATGCAGTTTTTTCTAAAACAAGGAATACGATTCCCAGAAGGTCGAAAGAAAGTTTTTGAAATTTCACCCAGCCATCTTGCATTGTTCAGCCATCCATCTAATGGATTTCACCTTCCTTCAATATGTGTCTGTGTGTGCCCAATTTTTCTACATTTGTTATTTGTTTATATTTTAAAGTTTTTATTTAATTATGATATCATGGATTAGCCCACTTGACTTAGATGGTTGAATTGCTTACTCACCACCACGATGGAAAAATAGTTCCATTTTTGGGTAAATTTAAAAAAAAAAACATGTATTTATATCATTAAAAGCATTGGATGTAGATCTAACTGATAAAATTTAAATTTTTTTATTTTGTAAAAATAATATCTTAAATATAGGATTCAATAAAGGAATGGGAGTTAATAATACAACTTAATGAGAGGGAATTGAATGAGAAGAAATTTAGTAGTTCAAATTACAAATGCCCTCACAATTAGAGAGAAATTAAATTAAAAAATAAGGGTATTCTAGTATAGAAGGTCCACACCATTATTCACACTTTTAAAAGTAGTATAAAAGCATTAAATGAAGATGTAAAATAACAATTTTGACTTATATTGTTTTCCAATTTAAACTTTAGAGAGGGAGCATTTATGGTCCAATGAAAATTCCAAAAGTTCAGAAAATGACTCCAATAGAACGATCAAAATCAGCTCTAGCTTCGGGTCTTAAGATGAAGAGGTAAATGGTGTCAGGTTTCGAGTCTTAGGATAAAGGGGTAAACAGTGTCAGATTAAAGTGATCTTGGTGTCATTGGATTTGAATTTTTGAGATATACGTACCTATGATTTTGGATTTCTAATTTTACATGAGATGAGGTTCAGGATGAAAATGACTCCCATCGGACGATCGGAATCGGCAATGGCTTCAGGTCTTAAGATGAAAAGGTAAATGTGTTGGATTTCAGTGATCTGGGGGTCATTGGATTTTGATTTTTAGGCTCTATGTAAATATGGTGTCAGATTTCTGATTTGACATGAACTGAGGTTCATGATCAAAATGATCTCAACCGAACGATCGGAATTGATTTCGGCTTTGGGTCTTAGGATGAAGGGGTAAACGGTGTCGGATTCGGGTGATCTTGGTGTTATTGGATTTGGATTTATAGGATCTACATACCAGTGGTTTTGGATTTCTGATTTGACATGAAATGAGGTTTAGAATCAAAATGACTCTGATCGAACGATCGAAATCGGTTACAACTTTGGGTCTTAGGAAGAGGGGTAAACGGTGTTGGGTTCAATTGATCTTGGTGTCATTGGATTTGAATATTTTTTGCTATATGTACTTATGGTCTTAGATTTCTGAGGCCCTAACTTTTGTAAAATTTAAAAAATGCCCCAAGTTGAGAGGTTAGCTAAAGCATGTTTGGAGCTCAAAGTATTGCAGAAAGACAGAAGGGCGCAAGAATGAGGTGTCTAATTTATGTTTTTTATTTAGTTTTAAATTTGTTATTCATAAAAAAATATTAAAAATTGCAATTTGAGGCAAAAAAGGGGTTTTGGCAAAAATAAACGGGATATGGAACATTTGGATGCACATATATCAAAAAGTTACCCAAAGTAAAAAAAAAATACCATAACCAGAGACATCTAAATGCAAAATTAGGCCTCCCAAAGTTTGCATACATGGTTAGTAAGCAACCCACGACCCAATGACCAGGTCGAATGGGTCAACACCCAACCGTCTGGGTTGGACAGTTTTTTATCAAGTCAATGGTTTTTAACCTCTCCCTAGGTTTTACTCAAACTGGACCCAAAATCTTTATTGGGTAACACTTTGAGTAGTTCAACCAGTCAATCAACTGCGAGTTGAAAACACTAGCCATCACTACTCAAACAAGCCATGAGGAGAAGGGTTAACAACTTATCCTTACCTTTCTTCTACTCTTACTAATTTCATTTTCTATGAATGCATGTGCATTTCCTTGTATTCTCTCTATCAATCTATTCTCATTTTCCATGTCAAACTTGCAAGGATTTTATTAAATTTTGTCCTTTATAGCATAACATATCTAGTACTCACTACTCGATTAAAATTCAAAACTATGATCTCTCTTGTATCCCCAACTCCTTTGAGCTTAAAATCCTATATGGATATACATTGTTCCATATGTGTTTTTTGGGGGAATTAAGTGCTTCTTCCTAGCCTTCATATGCTAAAGTGACCAACCTCAATTAATCACATCAATTAAATTATAAAGAAGAAAGTAGCGCTAGTTATATTTATTAGTTGGTTGTTTGTAAGACAAAACCGAAAGCCAGCTATATTCATTCCATTACCAGAAAGATTACTTTTAGGGGCGGGAGGGCAGAGGCATTTGATAAAAAATGCCTCTATAAGAAATCAATTATGATATAGTTCAGCAGAACTTATGTAGAGGCACTTTATAGATACCACTGTATTATACTTCATGCCACTAAGGGTGTTTTGGTATTAACCACAATTTACGACACTTATTTTTTTCTTTCATTCTTATATGCGAATGCCCAAAATGCAAGTGACAATCAAATGATACTCACAGTTCAGCTTCTCCTTCTCCAGTATCGAAGCAGCGAGACAATCATCGATTTGGCTGGTTCTTTTGAGATTTGAGTGGATAAGAAGAACGAAACACCTCAAAAACGACAATAACGAACAGGTTAGGGCTTGGATATTTTAGTTTTTTATTTCTGATTTAGTTCGTTTGAGGTTTGTTTTTAAAAGCTGATTGATTCTAATCTCTTTCTCCTCCTCCTCCGAATAACCATTTTCACCTCCTCCCACTCTATTCCAAAGGATTTAGTGGATAGTAAGCTGTAATGAAAAATGAGGCCAAAGCAATATCTGTAGCAGATTTGAAGAAAGACACTAGATTAAAACTAAAAGAATGGACACTGGTGCTAGTTTGGGATTCCAAATCTCGGACCCACAGACTTAACATTTCTTTCTACGCACAGCTCTGAGAAGCTCCATGAGTTCTTTCAATTCTCCTTCATTACTTCACATCTCTGCACTGCCTACAATTTATTATTGCTTGCTATTTCTGATGATATCATATATAAATTTCTATTTGTCAAATTCTTATTCCATATTTTGGAATATTGATGTTATTGATTTAAATATTTTTTATGGAACATGATTTACTGCTTTTGCACCAAAATCTAATTCATGATTATTGATGTTATTTGTATCATAGATGAATGATTCATTAGAGTTTATTTTAAGCTGACAATAATCAAGAAAATCTAATACTAACAAAATTTTGTACCAAAATCCAATAGGAGGTTCAGGAAAAAGATAAGGAGAGTAGGAAAGTCAAGAATCAAGATATAGGTGTTAGTATCACAAAACTTTGAGAGGGAGGGGGTGGACTTGGCAACTGAGATTAGCAATGTTGTAGAGATGCAACAGAGCCATGATACTCTAGGAGGTTAATAGTAGGGGACTCTCAGTGGTGGAAATTAATAGTAGGGGCAAGGAGGTTAATGACACAAGAAGGATAATAGGGCATTTCAAAAAGCAGTAGAGGCAGAGGCCATGGCAAGAGAGGGAAGAAATGGCATCCTGTGAGGTGGGACTTTACTAGAGGTGGAGTTGTCTTTCTGGATCTTGATTTTGTCTTTTGGTCAATCTGTGAGTAGGAGAGGTCTTTTAGTGTGGTTGCTTCTTTAAAGTTTGCACCTGTGTGATTTGATGTAGTTCTATCCTGCTATTGGGGCCTGAATTGCCCAGAAAACCATCCATCAAAATTAAGATTGATGAATCTAAACGGAGAAGCAATCCTGGTCTGTACTTGTCAAAAAAAAAGCAATCCTGCTCTGTAAGGAAGCATTTGCCCATCCTCTCACAACAACATCAATACTGAAATCTCTAAGCTCCTCTCTCATATAACTTAATTGTCTACCCTGATTATAATAAGCTGAACTGGGTTTGTAGGAGAGAGGAATTTAGAGACTCTGGCACTAGTCCCCTCCCAAATTGACCAGATTGCTTCTCTCAGGAACTTTCACATGATTTAACCCCTTCTCCTCCTAGGGGAAAAGGAAAACCATGAGGCACAAAGAGGGTCAGAACCTTCTCTGAGGGAATCCTTCTCCAAATAAAGCCAAAAACATTGTTAACAGATTCCCTTGGCATATAAACATGAAATTAATAGGTGATGAATGGTCTAACCATGGACGTTGCAAAAGGGATACATGTACAAAGGACTAATGATTTTGTATTATCTTCACTTTACTCCACCTCACAAATTTTTAATTGTTTTCTGATTTTATTTATTTATTTTGATCAATAACACTTTCATTAATTCATCAGTAGAAAATTTACAAGTGGAAGACAAACACACTTATCTTCCAAGAGTCACAAAGAACTTCAAGAAAGGAAAGAAGAAAATACAAAGATACAAGGACACTAACATTACAACTTAGCCCAAAACAAGGAATCCCTTTCTGCCCCTTGTTTTGCTAAACCGTAAGCTAGGGAATTAGCTGATCTCTTAATCCAACATGTCTTAATTCCATCTCCCGCACCAGCCATTTGAATTTCCTCTTCTCATTGTTATACTTCCAAAGATCATTTTGTTCTTTGGTCAGCCACCCTATCACCACCTCTGAATTCCCTTCAATTATAAGTTTCTTGATGTTCAATTCCTTAGCTTTCCGGGCTCCTTCCATAACTGCACATATCTCAGCTCTAAGGGAGTCACCCACTCCAATTGGGCCTGAGAACATAGCAGAGATGACCCCATTTTCATCTCTAAAAACACCCCCGATCCCTGATTGTCCCGGGTTTCCCCTACTGCATCCATCAAAGTTTAATTTCAAGAATCCACTAGGTGGGGGGGTCCAAGCCACACTCATTACTGACTTGGTCTGCGTGCAACTTGCAATTTCACCCCACTTCCTCAACATGTCATCCACAGTGTAATCTGTGAATATTTCCAGAGATTTCAGCCATTGTACCGCCCTAAACTGTATGATAGCCCTCAAATCTGCTGTCCCTCTCTGAGTTTCTGAGTCCTGGAGTTCCTTTCTTCCTACAATGTCCAACATACTGCAGCCCTTAGTCCTCTCCACATTGTCCTTCCCCTTTTTAATCGCCACCTGAAGAAGGAGGGGGCGAAAAGGCCCTGCATGTCTGATGGGGGATTCCAGCTGCATCCAAATAAGGAGAAAGCCCAATCCCACAATGACCTCGCGAAGTGGCATGGCACCATTAGGTGAAAACCAGTCTCCCCATCTGCTTTACACAGAACACACCACTGAGGTGACAAGCAAGTATTGGGTCTCTTCTTTTGGAGTAGATCACCAGTGTTGATTCTTTCCAGATAGGCTTCCCAACAAAAACTACCAACCCTAGGAGGTATAGCTCTGCACCAAACCTCACCAACAGGAAAAAGGGACAGGGTAGGACTGGTGGACTGACTTAAGACTTTGAAGAACGAAGCACAAGAGAAAATGCCATTGGGGTTAGGTGTCCAAATTCTAGAATCCGCCCTAGTGGGGTCTAAGACAACGTTATCAAGAAGTGCAAGAAGGCTCGAAATACAGTCGAAGTCTGAATCCCTGAAATCCCTTCTTAGACCCAAGTTCCACCCAATCCCAGAAGTGGAAGAGGACAGGGTGGTGAAAGACGAGATCGGCTCATTTTTCAAATCAGAAAGAGCGTACAAAGACGGAAACCGATCCTTTAGAGGGGCGCTCCCCACCCAGGTTTGTTCCCAAAATTTTATGGAGTTACCGGAATTCAAGTCATACCTGATATTAGGAATGAAAACTGGAAGCAGGTCATGAATGGCTTTCCAAGGAGAGTTGCTTGTGATCCTAGCTCTGATTCCAGCGTCCCATCCGTTGTGCTCCAGCCCATGAATACTTGCCACTATTCTAGCCCATAGCTTCTCCTTCTCCATAGGGAACCTTCACAGCCACTTCCCCAGCAGAGTCATATTCCTTCTCCTAATACTCCCAAGCCCCAAACCACCACATGACTTTATGATCCCTTTTCTCTTCTCCCGGCTCCCACAGGAAATCTCTCATTAACTTCTCTAATCTGTTAGCAATCTTCACTGGGATTTTAAACACCGACATGAAGAAGATGGGTAAGTTAGCAAGCGTGGCCTTAATTAATGTAATTCTCCTGCCAAGAGAGAGGTAATTCTTTTTCCAGGATACCAATCTTTTTTCAAACCTTTCCATCACCGGGTTCCAGAAGCTCTCTCTCTTGGGATTATCACCTAATGGTAATCCTAAATAGTTCAGAGGCCACCCCGTGACTTCACACCCCAACACTTCAGCACTCTCCCTGATTTCTCCGTCCTCCAAATTCACCCCCACTACACAGCTTTTTCCAAGGTTAACCTTCAAATTGGACAGTTGCTCAAACAGTTGTATTACTGACTTTAAATTCCTGATAAACCTCACATTACCACCTTCACAAAACAGAATCGTGTCATCAGCAAACTGTAAATGTGTGAGGGGGGTTTCCATCCTCCCAACCCTCCAGCCTCTAATGAGCCCCCTAGAATCTGCTCTGTGAATCAATTTCCCCAAAACCTCCGCAATTAAAATGAACAAGAAAGAAGAAAGGAGAAAGGGGGTCTCCTTGTCTTATACCCCTACTGGCTAGAAAGAAATCTACCACTGTCCCGTTCACTAGCACTGAATAATGACAATTTCGGACACAACCCATGATCCACTTACACCATCTAGCCCCAAACCCGAATTTGGTTAAAACTTTCCTCAAAACTCCCAGTCCACCAAGTCATAAGCCTTTTCCAAGTCCAGCTTACAGACCACTCCCTTCTTCTTATCCCTCTTAAAGTTCTCCACACTCTCATTAGCAGTTAAAATTTGGTCTGTAATTTGTCTTCCACTCACAAAAGCTCCTTGATAGTGTTCAATGATATCCGGCATTACCTTCTTCAGCCTCAAAGACAACACTTTTGCAATGATCTTGTACAAGCTATTCACCAAGCTTATTGGCCTAAAATCCTTCGGGTGGGATGCACCTTTCTTTTTGGGAATTAAGGCTATAAATGTAGAGTTCATGCCCGGATTGACAATTCCTCTCCTGAAAAATTTCTCAAACACCCGCAAGAGATCATCTTTCAAAATATC
The DNA here is from genome assembly GCF_055504915.1 of Nelumbo nucifera. Taxonomy (NCBI): domain Eukaryota; kingdom Viridiplantae; phylum Streptophyta; class Magnoliopsida; order Proteales; family Nelumbonaceae; genus Nelumbo; species Nelumbo nucifera. The sequence continues at coordinate 67,323,782 of NC_142652.1, forward strand.
CCAACAATCCTGATAAAAAGCCATTGTAAACCCATCCGGCCCTGGAGCTTTTGTTCTATCCATAGAGAACACAGCCTCCTTGATCTCTTCTATATTAAAGCTTCTTTCCATCCTTCTCCTATTCTCCACCCCTACATCTGGCCAATCCAAACCTTCTACCCACACCCTTCTACTCACAGGCCTTCTTAGAATAGATTTGAAATGCTCCACACAGGCCCTGACAATCTTCTCTTGCTGTACTAACTCAACTCCATCTACTACCAATTTGGAGATAAAGTTCTTCCTTCTCCTGCCATCTGTTGGAGAGTGGAAATACCTAGTGTTTCTATCTCTCTTTTGCAGCCATTTACACCGAGATTTTTGCCTCCAGCTAATTTCCTCCTTGTGCAGGCAATCCTCTAACTGCCTTCTCAATTCTCTCCTGAGGTCATTGTCTTCCTCTCCAAATTCTCCCCTTTCCTCTTTAAAGTCAAGGCTTTCAATCTTCTTCATCAAGTCTCCCTTTCTTTCTTTTGTCCTCCCGAACTCCATCAAGTTCCACTCCTTAATTCTTGCTTTCAAGAATTGTAGTTTCTTATGGAATTTTATCCCCTCCCACTCCACCGACGGGTTACACTCATGCCACCATTCCCTCACTTTGTTAGTAAACCCTGGATGCAGTAACCACATATTTTCAAATCTAAAGGGGGTAGGACCTCCACACCTTCTTTCCTCTTTGCATAACACTATGGGCCAGTGATCCGAGGTCACCCTTGGGAGAGCTCTAGCATCCAAGGTTCCCCAATGTTCTTCCCAATCCAAAGAGAATAGGAATCTATCCAACTTAGAGCAAATGGGTCTAGATTGGAGATTTGACCATGTAAACGCCTTATGCGCTAGGGGAATCTCTTTACGCTTAAAGGCATCCACAAAACTGTTAAACTTCCTCATGCTTTTTGTCACCCTCTGGTTAATCTTATTGGACTCTTCCAAGAACCTTATCACATTGAAGTCCCCACCCATGCACCAAGGCCCATCCCACAAACCTCTAACATCAGCCAGTTCCTCCCACAGCTCCTTTCTCTCTTTGTAATCATTCGGTCTGTAAACATTTGTGAGCACCCACATATAATCATCCTCTTGCTGCTTAAACTTCATGGAAACCGAGTACTTTCCGATCAACTCCTCCATCCCTTCAACCACATCCCTCTTCCACATTGTTACAATCCCCCCGGAAGCACCCCACGATGGAGCCACCACCCAGCTAATCCCCCTGGCTTTCCATACACTCCTTGCCCATTTGTCACTAAACTCCATTCTCTTAGACTCTTGCAACAGCACAATGTCTGGGTCATACCGTCTTATTACCTCTTTTATTGTTGCTCTCTTCTTTGCACTCCCAATTCCCCTCACATTCCAACTAAGAATCTTCATTCCGCTTCTTTTACAAACCCCTTGCCACCTACCCGCTACTTTCCCCCTTTCCTTCTATCTCCTTTTACCTCGAGCTTCTTGTCTCCTTCTACATCTCTCTTTAGTCTCTCTACTTCACTCAACCTCCTCTTCTTTGTTATGATCTGCATCTTCCTCTTTTGTAAGCTTTCTTTCAACTCGTTCAAATCCTCCAGCCTACAGCCCAACTTCCCTACAAATTCTGCTATCGTGTCTTCTCTCACCGATTCCACCATCCCTACCCTTCCTACAGAATCCCCTTCATCTCTGTCCACCTGCCTTTCCTTCCTCTCCTCTAGTCCCACCTCAGTTCTTTCCTCTCCAACCTTCCTCCCCTTACTGTTACCTCCCTCCTTCCTTGCTTTCTCCCCGTAACCCTCTCCATCTCTACCCTCATTCCTGTCCCTCCTCTCCATTAACCCCTCCTCTCTTCCTTCCTCCCCTTCCCTCCTCCATATCAGCTGCCCTTCCACATCCTTAAACACTCTTTCAATGATTTCCCACACTTGTCCACTTCTATACCTTTCTTCCCGCACCTTCCCACAATCCTTCCTTCCCCTCTCCCCCTCCTCAGAGAGCCTGCCTACTAGCTCGGCTGCATATTCATGGGCTACAGGACATGGTACAGGAATGGAATCTGGAACCAAAGACACAGGAGATACATTAGTATCACAAACCGAAATCACATGGTTACCTGGGACTGAAGGACAAGCTAGAATAGGACTGCTCCCGGCCTCCTTCTCTTGTTCCGAAGGTTGGTAACCAATTGTCTTCCTGAGTTGGTTGGGAAGTACTTTTGTCCTTTGGTCAACCTGGTGATCTTTCCACTCTACCCCTGGGTCACCCCTAGATAGCATATTCCTGCTCTGCTTCCGGTTCTCCTGGTTTTCCCCTTCTGAAAAACCTTGTGCACTCTGTGGTCTTGGGAATGAGATAATCCGATTGCAGTCTTCACCCTGGAATAATCTTGCAATATTCCACCCTTCCATATCACCTCCAGCACAGCTGCCTTCATTGTTTACACTGCCCACGCTAGAGCCATTGACAGAAAGGTCCTCCGGTTCACCATCGTCTTCACCGCACTGCACCTACCCTTCAAACTTCTCTTTCTTCTCTTCAGTTCTTCCCCTAGTGAAACTTAGCTCCGGCCTCTCTGAGAAGCCTCGCACGGGGCTAAGCTCCTTCAAGCTGCGTCGGGAGACCCACTGTAACACCCTCTTCTTTCCTGGTTTCCGACGCTGCGCGCATTCCCCCTTTTGGCTCGCGGCTGGGGACGATGATAGACCGAAACCGATGTCTATCATAGTCTAAACCCCAGTCACGTGTTTCTTTAGTGGCTCACGCGCCTTATAAACAAACTGGGTCGGGCCCGCTGGCCTATTTGGGCCTTTAAGAATACCATTAGCAGCCCAGATGGGCTTTTGCTTTGGCCCATTTGCAAGCACCCACGAGCTCACGTGACTTTTAAGAAGGTCACGCGCATCCAACCCCGACCCCGGTTTGGTTCTAACAGGTTTAAGTTCAAATCTTCCTTGGCCCAACCCCTTTTCCCTGTTCAGAACAGTCTTGGCGCTAGTTACAACCTGTGCAAAGGACCTGCCACCCTCCAGACTGCTCACTTCTTCCACACGCGAAAATCCCACCCCCTGCCTACTACCCTTTTGTTTCTCCAGCAAATGTTTTTCCAGTTTAGTGAAAGTGCTTTTCTTGTTTGAATCCTCCAACCCTTTCTTGCCACGCAGCTCTTCTTCTTCAACCTTCTCATCTCCCTCCATACGAGCCTCTTTCCAGAGCATCGATTCAGTGGATGAAGCCAGCCACACTGAGTAGCACTGCCTTTCGACTAGCACCTCTATCTTCCGAGGTATCTCCTCAGGTTTTACTCCATTCAATAAAATGGAAGCTGAACGAAGGTCTCCCCAAAAGGCCCCTCCTAGTGATCCTCCACACATCAAAGCAATGGCTTCAGCAGTTTCTTGCTTCCACAAATGAAAGGGAAGACCTAACAGACGCACCACCACTCCATCTTCAACAAAGAAATCTTTGGAGTTTGATGCCGGACACCATCTTGATACTGTGAAATTTCCAAGCTTAGCTTGGATGTTTAAAGCCCCAACTTCTACTCTGTTCTCAAGCAAATCCAGCAAAGCCTTGTTCTTCTCAAAGGATGTTAAAATGAATGTGCTCTTCAACTTTAACCTTGCTGTTAACAGATATGCAACTTTCCTCCAGTCAAGAATGGGAGCTGAAGCTTCAACTATCAATTTACTTTCTCAATCCCCTCTCTGTATGTTTACTCCCATTCTGTAATTGCCTGCCCCAGCTAACACTAAAGGAGTCTATTGCTTAGTCTTATTCACCATACTACTAGACCTGCTTATCTTCCTTTTTACTATTGCTTCTCTTTTTACACTCATGCGTTTCAGCAGTTCACATAAGGACTCTTCCTTCCTTCTGGAAAGCAAAAAATTCTGTCAAGGAGATAAAATAACCTTTAAGTTTTCTCTTACACTCTACAACAACCCTTCTTCCAGATTCTGAGAAAAGCTCTTTCCAACTATTTTGCTTGCCTTTGTTACTTGCACCTTCCACAAACTCCTTGAGCCCTTCAATTACCCCCAGTCCTTCTAACAGCACCATCCCTCTCTTTGCTTCCCTGATCTTCAAACTCAGCTGACCATTTAATCTCTGCTCCTCAAATAGGAGTTCCTTAGATTCAATCTTCAAAACTTTTTTCCAACGGCCTACCTCCACAAATTCTCCCATCTCAGTTCCTCCCCCTCTCCCCCTCTCACCCTCTCAGCAACCTTCTCTTACACTCTACAACAACCCTCCTTTTTTGGATTGTTGATTTTTCGACTAAAGATTCAGACTTTGTTTACTTACTCTTCACCCTCTCACCCTCTCACCCTTTCACCCTCTCAGCAACCCTCTCTTTGCTTCTTTTCTGATTTTATTTTCCAAAACCCCACCTATGACACAGTGCCACCCCCTTGTATTGTGTCAGATTCTCCCAACTGTACAAATAGATAAAAATTTGTGAGGTGGGGGAATTTGAAAATTCGCCTATTACTACTATTCATTTTCTTTCGAATATGTATTCTTTATGCTATAACTAAAACTAAAATAGGACTGATAAACTAGATAAAAACTAAACCTCATACAAGAAAACAGACATTAATTGTATTTCACAAAATGATCTCCATTGCTAATTTTCCTTTTGGAAGGCACATTACTAAAGCAAGCTGATCTCAATGATCGAGAAGCTTGATGTATCTTTTTCTTCTAGAATGAGTATTTATAAGATAGGTTTTGATATAAATTAAATTTTCACTTGTCCTTTCCCTATTGATTATTGAAGCCTGATTAACTGGTTTTCCTTTCCTTAAGTGATTTTTATGCAAATGGCCAAATGGGAGAGAGAGAGAGAGAGAGAGAGAGATCATGTTGCACAGCTGGGTGAGGGTGCATTTCTAAGGCATCAATTGGGTAGGGATAGGATTAATGCTCAGGTTGGATTATGGAGGTTTCGTTGCCTAGGATTGGCCTGGGTTTGCCATTAAACCAGCCCAAGTACAAATCCCCATTCTTCTGTATCAGCCACAAATAAGTCAAAGGTGCTAAGCCATCCAATCCTGATTCTAAAATCCTAATTGAGCCTTCAAATACTACCATTTTCACCTATATCAGTCTCAATCTCCAAACAAGATTGAAAGCATGCAAAGAAAAATTCACACACCTAATAATACAACATTAATGATGCATGGAAACAGTGGAAAATTGAGGGAGGGGATGAAAAGAAAACCCAAAATTCCAAATTACCAAATTACTCCCTCCATGCAAAGAAAAATTACTACACCTACAAATTGCTTGAGAAACGCCTCCATGTTTGTTTCCATGTAAAAGGGCCATGAAACAAAGACTTTATAGACTAAAAAATTTATTTTCTCTTTTATAGTGAAACTGTTGTGGCCTTAGTGTATGTATGTTGCTCTTTTCCATTTTTTTTTTTGTTTTATTGTCTTCATCACAGAGATTGGGAAGGCATAGAGAGCATAAGTATATCAAGTGATTCCCCTAATTCCCCAAAATAATTCCACCCTGTCCACCCCCTGCTTTGCCAATGAATGAAGGAATGGCTATGAACCCAACTAAACTAATTATACATTAATTTTTTTTAATCTCCTTAATAACATTACTAAATAGCCACAGAACCCTGTCCCCCATTTTGCAGCCAGCCCACAACCACTTTGGAATTTAGATGTGTGGAATTTAGATCCTTTAATGGGTTCAGCCCTTTCTGACTGACCAGGGTTACTCCTGTTTCATCCATCAAAGCTCAGATTTATAAATTACGTTGTAAAGTCCAGCTAGCCTTGACTGCAACCTTATATGTGGAGGATGAAGCCCCCATTTCCAGCCTTAATTGATTCCATCAATGGTAAAGTCTTATAATGCTAGTCCCATCACTAGCATTACAAAGAAGGCAAGCAACACACACACACACACATAAGAAAATAGTCTATAGGAGGAAGGCACCAAATGCTAAAGTCAGGCTTAGAAAAGTCAGGTTTGACTTCCTCAAGCAACTTAGTCAAAGCAAGAATCTCAAGAATTTTTGCAAAGATAAGGAGATTGGTCTTTCAAAGGAACATTACCCCACCAGAGATATTCCCAAAACAAAAAGTTGTTCCCAGCATAAAAATCATACGTTATCGATATGAATCATAAGAAACAAGAAAGGAAACCTGAAATTGCTTCAGATAGGAAGCTAATGTTGCTTTTACATTTACCCCAACATCCCAGCCACTAGCATGCAAAACACGAATACTCCATACCCACCCCATGCCACTTGTCTTAGTCCAATGGAAGCCTCCAAATCCACTTTCCTAATAAGGCCATGTATTTTGATCTCAAGTTGCCTACTCCCATCCCTCCTAGTTTCTTGCTTCTACGCACTATCCTCCAACTAAGTGGTCCTTCTTCCCTAAAGCTTGATTTTCTGGTGTATGGGTTTACTATGCAGTGCAACCTCATAGTCATAGGTCTATCTTGGTTTTGTGTGGTCTTCATATCATCGCATGTCTTGTTTCCCCACTGCATTTCTATCCTCTTTCGTTGTAACTACTGACTGCAGCCCAGGGTCTGGGGAAGGGGACCAGGACAAGAAAAATGCTAGAGTTCTTGAAATCTATTAGTCTCTCCTATAATTGCCTCTTGTAGTAGAGAAAACCTAGATGTTATTAGGAAAGAACCATGGAAGAAGATTTGAATTATGATGAATATGTGGATATGTATAGATCTATTAATGTAGTACTTAAACAAATTTTCTCTTAACTATTAACGTTTTATTCATATTTGGATGCATTTAGGTAGGCTTTTTTAATATAAGCTTTTCCCTTCTACCACTTCAGAGATTTTTTAATTATTAAAAGACAAAGCAATAAGCTTTTCAGTTCTGCCACTTCAGAGACATTTTAATGCCAAAAAAATAGACTTCGTCCTCACATTGAGATACAACATAAAGCCAATGTGAATGTAAATTTCACATTGGACAGCTTATCTAAAATGCATAATGTACTTAAAACATATTAAAACTTAAAATGGGCAAATAGATTTTGGGCAGCCTAGCCCCGAACCTAGAAACCTCCCAAACTTAGGTGAAGGCAGCAGGATTCAGTCCCAGATCCTTTTTGCCTTGGTATTGGTTGGTGCAGCTGCTTCCCTGTTTGTGGACCTAGTTCTTAAGTGAACCGTGTGTCTACACTTTTAATTTCTAGCAGTCTTAGCTAAGTTTGTCACTTTTTGCCTTGTTTATCTTTGGTGGAATAATGATTGCTTCCTACCAAATTTCTTTGCCACCTGTGAAAGGGTAATTGATGATAAGTTCAAGTATCAGCACAAAGGCAACAAAGATGGAAGTTTTCAGACTCTAATATGGTGCTAATCTATTTGAGACTCTAGTATGTTTTTCCCAATTCCCACCTTGTGGCAAGCCCTTTGCTTGTTGATAATTGAGTAATCAGTATTAGGGGACAGACCACTTTTGTTGGTTCATATGATATGACATCTTTGGGAGGTGGGAAGTTCAATGTCAATCTAAGGAATGTAGTAACCTTTTCTCTGGGGTGTGCATAAATCTAGATGCTTGGATCAGCCAGTTATGTAGATAGGTCTGGCTCACAGAGATGAAGTCATAAAACAAAAGAGAATGTTCTGCTGATTGTAGTATAGATGAAGATAGTTCGCTATTTAAATACAACTCTCTATAATCTATATGGAGTCAGCCATTTCTTTGTGCTTCTGGAGCTCTTTCACCAGTCTTTTTAGTCCAGCTCTATATGTATTTGCATTTTGTTCTTTACCTGACCCCACTTATTTCTTTGCCATGTGGAGGAATCCTATAGCTGATCCAGACTAACTCATCATATGGGACTCCACTAATTTCACCGTGCGTGGAATTTCAGGGTCATATCATCTCTATACTCAACTGTAATGGTCTTTACCCAATCACTGATAAGTAATATCCATGTATCTATTTTTACGTAAGTTATAGATGTCAAGAGGGACTAGGGCTACTTCTGACCTAGTTCTGTTCAGCTCAGCTTCAAGAGATGCAACTGTCATAGATGCCATTCCTTCTTGCTACCGAATAGAGGCAAGTGCTGATTTTTTTTGTTCAAGCTCCAACTTAACTGACATGCCAGCAACCTTCAAACAATTTACTTTTGTTGTCTCTTTCTCGATACTAAGCCTCACATCTTCAAGTTCCTTCTTGGTTGAAGCAATTGCCAATTGTTAATGGGTTTTCCTATTTGGATCTTCTTGCTCTTTTTTTGGCTTCATCTCTTCCTCAATGTCTTCCTTGTTACACTTAGATTCCATGTAAGCTGCTAATTCAGCTTTTAAATTCAGCAGCAAGGTTGATGCTATATCTAGTTTTGGTTTGAAATTATTTGTAGACAGAAGTTGCTGATTTAGAGTCTGTAGCTCATCTTCTGCCTGCTTCAATTCCTTCTCCCAAGTAAGAGCATCTTGCTCTCTGGCCAAAGCTGCTCCAATTCTGTGCTCCTCTACTTCTAAATGTGCAGCATGGGCATATTCCAAAGATTCCTTTGTTGCAATTAGTTCTAGAGTCAGATCCTCCATTGTCTTCTCAACTTCCTTGGATGCAGAAACAGCTTCCTCTGCTTTCTTTACAACTATATCTTTTTCAGTAACTAATGACACAAACTCCCTCTTTAGTGCTTCCAATTCATATTTCACAGGTTTTAGCTCATTTATTGCATCTACATACCTGGCTTTTCCCACCTCAAGCTACGCCTTTGATACAACACTTGCCTCATTTGCAATCCCTTGTTCCATCTCTACCACCCTGAGCCTGAGCTTGGCAAGCTCAGAGTCCTGTTTTGCCTGCTCTTCTTCAGATTGTGCTCTCTGCAGGTTCAGATTCAATTCCTCTATGAGTCTCTTGGTACTGTCCAACTCCTTCAATACATGAGTTTTCACATCTTCAGCAGCATCTGCCTGTTTCTTATACTCAGGAATCTCTTCTTTTGCCTTCTCGAGTTCTTTTTCTACAAGCCTGCGCCTCTATGATCCCAAAAAAGTAACTTAAATTTCTTTATATTCAAAACTGGGAAATGTTAAGGAAGCACAAAGGATATCAAATTCCTTGTTCTCTTTCAAATAAGAAGTGAAACACTTCAAAGAAAATGTGATAATAAGTTAGCAGCAACAAAAACAAACATAGAGAAACCTCATACCTCCAAAGTCTGTATTCTATGGGTGTTCCAATCAATAATTCCTCCAAATTTAGAAACAACTTCTTTAACAGACTCAAATGGTACAAGATCAACAAGGCCTCTATGTACATCAACTTGTTTTACATGTTGAGAGACATCAGTGGACTCTGGTGTTTTATGGGCAACACTTATATCCTCTATTTGGGGTAGAACAGGCTCTTCTAGTTGCTGAACATGATCATCATTTTTAGAGCTCCTTATTTCAATGGAGCCATTAGATGGTGATGGTACAACATTAACTCGAACAACATCAATGCTATCAGAGGAAACATTATCAGGATGCTTTGTTGTATCAGTTGCATGTGCTTCTAAGACATCAGATGAATGAGGTAATAGATTAACTTCTGAGGACCCTGGTAGCATTTCTTCACCTTTAGGCTGTAGACTTTCTAGGTTCTCTATTGTATGAAGTCCATCCTGGTCTGGTGCTGGGCCATCAGAAGCATCTTGTACAACTACAACTTTAGGATCTTCCATAATAGCATTTTTTTGGTCAATTGCTACTTTTTCATTCGCAGTTGTTGTAGTTGCCAGTTAATCAACAGGACCATTTTCTTGGCTAGATGATGAAGCAGGTAAAGAGGATTCAGGACAAGACTTTTTATCAGCATTTTCTGTTTCCTCCATTCCAAGCAAGTTCTCAGAGTCTCAAGTGGATACCTAGAATTCAAATAGTAATTATAGGGCATTGCCTTAGTTTCTTGAAAGAAACTAACAAGGAAAGGTAATTAAACACTTCTAGTTGATTTCTTTAAAGAATTTCACAATTATAAAATCAGAAAATCAGAAAATCAGAAAATCATCATCATCATCCATGCCTTATCCTAACTATGTGGAGTCGACTAAGCTGGCTTTAAACAAGGTGAAAAAAGGAATGCACATGGTAGTAACTAGTAAGGAATGAATCCCTTTCAAAGCAAGCTTGAAAGGGAATGGCTCAATTGTCATTTGTTTCCATTAATTGGGATTATGGCTAAGTTGGATTGAGTATTTAATTTAATTCCATTTGTTAGTTTTTACTCAATTAATGTCTGAACAATTCCAATCAACTTAAATATCTATTTCTAAATAATTCTTCATATTACTATTTTTTTTAAGATTATATAGATTGAATTCCAAATTTTGTTCATTTAGTTGATCCATTGGTTTGACCAACAACCCAATAAACCTCTAACATGCCATATTACAAAAAAACAATTGACTTGGAAAACATCCATTGGCCCAGACTGAACCATTGACTTGTCTGAATCATTCATTAACCAAATTTCAAATATTGCTTTTTTCTTTGAATCTTTTTATTATCCTGATATCAATGTTCAATTGGATGGTTGAACTAGTGACCCATCCACCCAGTTCTTTTATCCGAACTGAATTTCACATCCATATTTTATGTCAGCCACTTGAATTCTTCTTCTCATTATTAAAAACCTGAAATCCTTTTTATTCCTTTTGCAACCACTCCACTACCAACTTTGAAGAAAAATCCTTCTTCTTCCTTATGCTTGACCCATTCCCCACCTTCCAAGATAAGAATGGTTGCAGAGTAGAATTTCATTATGCCTTTCCACACACTCACCCCATAAGAAGAGCTCACTTATTTACTTACATACACTCAAGTCGCAAGATCTTTAAATAAAATTATACATAAATAAATTCATACATACTTATTTACTAACAAATACATACATACATTGAGGAAAAATTTTTGCTTAATTTAGTCAATCAGGAAGCTCCCTTACATGATTTAGCCTAGAGGAATGATTTCTTGTACAAACCATTCACTGGATTGGTGATCCCATGGATCAGCTACCTACCAATCCCATTATCCTTATCATCCAGCTCCAAACCTTGTATTGACATTTCCCCAAGTAATATTGATAAATCTTATATTACTATTTTTAAAAGCTGCCTAGATATAAGGATTTATTTTAGAGACATGGTTAGAGTTTATGGCCCCATCAACATTGCCATGCATAAGATTACTGGGTTGTTTAGAATTCCTGTCTAAATGACTTGACCAACAAAGCTTTTCCTACATGGGTGTGTGTAGAGAGAGAGAGAGAGAAAAAGATTTTTGGTCTATGGCTCTACTACAATAATTTTTTCTTACATTACAATCATTTTTCACACTAAAAATTTGTTTCAAATTTTATAGGTCCAGGATTGGAACATTTTCATTGAACCATTGATTGACAATTTTCAAAGAACCAGCAAATGCAATTGTTATTCAGTTTTTGAGTTGCATAAGTGAGGATTTAGCAGATGCTGCTGATGTAATTCTCCACCATGTTCTATTACATATGCAAGTATAGGGAGAGTAAGTAGATATTGTGTTATGTGATTTTTCTTGTCTATCTAATTATACTTATGTATGTCTTTTAAGTTCCGTTGTGCAAATTTGTGTTCTCTTGTAAGCATTTGCCTTTTAACTTTCCACTCTCACAAGTTTAGATTGGTTACCATTACCAATGACCTATTTCATTTGCATTTCTTTGTTTACTTGCTTGGTGAGTAACACAAGTTAATTGAAGGAAATTAGTGCTAGAGAGGATCAAAACCTGCTGGTTAAGAACTAGTGTTCCTTTGTAAACCTATGCACTATAATTCCTCAATCTTTCAATTCTAAGTTGGTTACCAATGATCTATTTCATTTTCATTGTTTTTCCTATTTATTTATTTATTTGCTTGGTAAGTAACAAACATTTAATCTCAAATTGGGAAAGTGCAAATACAAATATGTATAATGCAAACTCTTGTATATGACATTTCTAAACGTAGTATTTGCATTGTACATATTTGTATTTGTACTCATCCCAAACTGAGTCTTAATTGAGAAAGGAAATAAGAAAGAAACAAATGTAATTTTTGTTTTAGTAGAATAAATAATCATATACATAAAGATTTCAGTACTAAATGAGACTAAAATTGATGAACTGAATGACTTATTGCTTTGTCTTTTTAATAAAATATTCAAAAGTGTAGTGATCTGTGCCCAATTTCAATTCCAGCAATTAAGGACCCCATAACCTCTGAAAAACTTATTCACCAAAAGAAACATCAATAAACTTTTCAACAGAGATGCTTTCTCTTGAATGATATCTCAACAGAAAGCCTTGACAATGATATCTCATCCTTCTCAATCTCCTCAAAATAATCAAATCAAGCCTTCAATGGTTATAGCCTATGAAACCAAGGAAGAATGGGATAAGGAGTGGTCTTTAGAAATCAATATGGTGAAATATTGTTGATATACTTTGATCCTAACCATATTGACAATAGGAACTCAATTTCAATAGAGATGCTTTCTGTACTCCAAGAGTAAAGATTGGCACTATTTGTAGACCATGAGAGACTAGAGATTGAAGAAGACTCCTAAGTGATAATTGGATTGTTGAGGGATGAAACTGCTAGTTTAGACGTACTTTCACCTATCAGATTCAACATGAACACTTCATTTAGATGAATGTAAAAATCTGCAAACTCCCTAAAAGGTATACCTACTTTTCAAGGACCATCCAGTTAAGTTTCATGGATGCTCCCTTGTAAATCAAGCATGCCAGGTGCAAAGATGCTTTGGTGCTCATGAAGTTATGATGCTCTATGTGTAGTTAGGGTCCTAGGCTTTTTCATATTTGAAAACTGAGAATGATTTTCTCTCTACCTCCATTTACTTTTGATTGTAGGTCTTATTGGGAGTAGTTGGCGAACATAGTATGGACAAGAGTTGGATTTATCGATCAAGGTATCTGTGTAAATAGATTTTGTAGCCAATTATTATCTCTAATATGGCCTACTTGGAAATATTTAATTGTCTTGATTTATTTGATTATATAGGACAAGTATGGCCTACTTGGAAGGATTAGTGCAATTCCTTGATTTTGCATTTGCCAATGCAAATCATGAGGGGGAAATTTTGTGTCCATGTGTTAACTACAATAATATCATGTTGAGAACCCGAGAAGAAGTTTATGATCATATTGTATGTGATTGATTTAAAAAGGATTATTCCAATTGGGTGTTCCATGGTGAATCTACAACTTCTATGCCTATTAGTGAAAATGTTACAAATGATGAATCAGATCAACATGCTATGCTACATGATGCATTTGGTTATTCAAGTTCAGATGATGAGTTGAATGATGTGGCACAAGCATCTAGACAAGGGCCTAATGTTGAGGCTCAAAAATTTTTTAAATTGGCAGAAGGTGTTGACAAAGAATTATATCTTTGGTGTAACAAGTTCACCATGCTCTCATTTACTATATTACTGATATTATTGAAGGAGGCATTTCTTGTGGGTGAAACACTGCCAAAGTCATTTTATGAAACCAAAAAGATCATCAAGGAATTAGGTCTCCATTACGAAAACATCGATGTTTGTCCTAATGATTGCATATTGTACTAAGAAGAGATAGCTGTGTATGAGTTATGTATTATGTGTGGTACTTCTAGGTGGAACACAACATCATCTACAAAAGGGAAAAAGTCCCAGCTAAGATATTGTGTTATTTTTCCTTGATACCAAGGCTTTAAAGGTTATTCATTTCAACAAAAACGGCTTTTTTTATGAGTTAGCATGTTAAAGAACACCCGAAAGATGGAAAGTTGAGGCATCCCGTAGATTCACTAGCCTGGAAAACGTTTGATAGTCGTAATGTTAGACTTGGATTAGCAGCAAATTGTTTCAACCAATTCAAAAAAATGAATCTTACATACAACACATGGCCTGTTATTATGGCATACAATTTACCACCATGGATGTATATGAAGCAGCCTTATTTCATGTTGTCATTGTTTATTCCTTGCCTTTCTACACCTATCAACAACATTGATGTCTATTTACAACCTCCAACAAAGGATTTGAAGAAATTATGGAAAATGATGTATACACTTACGATGCTTCAAGAAAATATATATTTCAAATGTATGCAGCTTTATTATGAACTATTAGTGACTTTCCTGTATATGTTGATTTGTTTGGATGGAACATTAAAGGTTACTTAGCTTGTCCTTGTTGTAATAAGGAGACTTGGTCTAAATACTTGAATCTTGGTAAAAAATCTATTGCATGGGCCATTGTCAATTTTTGAGGCATGATCATAAATTCAGAAGTGTTAGAAGATCGTTTGATGGTGAACAAAAACATAGAATTGCAAGAGATTAATGTCACATTTGGGAAAAATAGTTTTAACAAAACTCTTCCATTTAATTGAAAAAAAAAAGTTTTTGTTTTTGTAGCTAAATTGGAAGGACAATTTATTGCACAATAATTTTGATGTCATGCACATTGAAAAAAACATATGCAATAATGTAATTGAGACATTATTGAATATTGAAAGAAAAAGTAAAGGTAATCTAAAGTTTTGTCTTGATTTGCAAGAAATGAATATAAGGCGAACACTTCACCCAGTGTAAGTTGGGCCAAACAAAATGTGTTTGCCTTCAGTATGCTTTACAATGGATACGAAGGAGAAAAAAGTTTTCTTTGAAGTCTTAAAGCAAGTAAAAGTTCTAGATGGTTATGCATCTAGCATCTCAAGACACGTACATTTTAAATGAGCAAAAAATTTTAAGACTCAAGAGCCATGACTGTCATATTATGATGCAACAATTGCTTCCATTGGCCATACAAAGAGCATTATCCAATAATGTGGCATCAACTTTAATCGAATTAAGCTCTTTTTTTAGGGAATTATGGTAATTTTGCAATGGAAAAATGATCATCTATTTTCCAACAAATAGAACGTCACTTTGGAAAATGTGAACCATTTGCTCTTAACCAAAACTCAAATATACAAGTACACCGATATGTTCTCTTCAATTGTGATGAATTCATCCCCTTTCAAGAATAAGATTCAATATTTTACTATTCTTATTTTTATTATTAAATTAATTATTATGCAGAGAGCATATAAACAATCTTAGAAGATAAATCATTGCAAGCAAGTCAAAGACATAGAACGCATCCATAGCGAAAACTTTCTCAAATGGTTTGACAATCATGTAAGTAATTGCTATTACAACATGTTATATTTGCATGTATAGTTTCATTGATCAATCTTATATGTCTGAATTAATTTTAATTTATTTAATAGGTCATGGAGATGCAATAAAGAAGGCCTGAGTTGGTCTCAGATGACCTTAGATGGTTGGCTCTTGGTCCTAATGATATTGCTAAAAGGTATGATGGATTTATGATAAATAGGACTAAATTCCATAACAAAGATAGGGATAATAGAAAAAAACTCAAAATAGTAGAGTAGTTGTGATTGCAAAGACAATAAGCTATGCAAGTGTCAATAATAAAAACCTTGTTACTGAAGATGTTGGTTATTATGGTGCGTTGATAGATGTCATTGAATTAAAATACCATGGAAACCACAAGATTTGCTTGTTCAAGTGTGATTGGGTTGATGTTGTAAACCATGGTAGAGTAATTTAAAATGACGAATTTGGATTCACGCTAGTCAACTTTCCACGGTTCTGTCATAGTGGTTAACACCCATATGTTGAACTATTTGCTTTTGCATCTCAAGTAGAGCAAATGTTTTATGTGAAAGATCCCATCAATATTGATTGGCATGTTGTTGTGAAGAACATGTATAAATGGTACAACAGTTATTGTTGAGGAAAAAAAAGAACAATGAAAATGATGAGTTTTGAAATTATTACTTCATTTTGTATATGACAAAGAATTATAAAGATAAATTTCTTTTCAATTATCTTTTTTCCCTTCTCAATTATGAAGAATATAAAGTTTGTTTTCTTTTTAACAAAACTGATTTTTTTTTTTTTTTTTATAAAGAGATCAACAATTGACTATTTGCATTTTTTTTTATATTTATATGTGCATGATCTCATTTTAAAAGTCATGAGAAAAAGTAGTATTACCAACCAACCACAACAATCATAACCAATTAACACTCAACCTCGTTATGGGCAATCAAATTTGAAATTCAAAATCAGCTCAATCATCAGGTGAAACTTCTAGTATAATTGTGATTTACATAGAATTAAAAATATAAATATATATAGTTATTATTGAAGTGTTTTTTCCAATAATAAGGTTAGATGATATGTGCAAAAGAACTCGAGGCGCTATATGATGTCTTAACACATGGGCTATGTCAGAAAACCAATAAATTTGTATTAATACAAATTGTTTTCTTGATACACTTGTAACAATAGGGAATATGGCCCCCATTTCTTTTGATAATTGGAAGGCAATGCCACAAGAATTTAAAGATGACATGTGGGAAGAAACTACGATAACAAATAAAATTCTTAATTTATATAATATATATTTTATTTTATATCATCATATGAATGCATGATTACTTTGTATGATGTAGAGAAAGTTTAAACTTGATGCAAACGATAAAAGTCGGGTCCTAAAGTCCATTGAGAAAAAAATGGAAGGATTGGAACTGTAGATTGAAAAGAAAATATTATTTAGGTTGTGAAAATAAGTAACTCTCTAAATGTGATAATCGGGTCCTTCCTGATCAATGAAAGGAACTTAATGAGTTTTAGAAATATGAGAAATGCCAGGTATTAGTTACTCGTTATTCTTTTGTTTAGTTTATTCATTTAAAAATTAATGTTTTTTGTGTTTTTATCAATTACAATTTTGTTATTTAATGAATAGGCTCAAAGCAATAGAACTAAGAAGTCGTTTATGACAAAAAATTGTTCACACTACTACAACAAAAAGTTTTGCAAGAATATTAGAGGAAGGAGTAAATCATATCATTAATATAGACAATCTTAATGATTTTTTTTTTTTTTTTTGCAATTTGATATTATCTTGATTCTTTTTTTTTTCTTGAGAATAAAAAGCAAAAATGCCAGATGAAAGTGAGCCAACTCGAGCGGAGTTGTTTATGTTGACTCATACAAAAAAAGGATGAAATAACTATTGGTGAAGCTTCAACACAAATAATTGTTTGTTTTTCTTTCTTATACTAATGAAGTGAATACTTACCATGTCACAGTCATAGCTTAATAAGCATGCAATTCAACAAATAGAGGGCTCACAAAATGAAAATATAAGAAATGATGTTTTTTCTCAAGTTATGAGAGAACATAATGGTCACGTACGCATGTCTGGATTGGGCCTTTCTCCTTCGGACATATGGGGTATAACACCTGTCAAAGTAGAGTCTTTAAAAATGGCATCCATTGTCAAAAAGAAAACTGATGAAGAAATGCAACACATGCCGAAGGTGGAAAGTTTACAATTTACTGTAACACGATTGGAAGATGTTCTGAATAAATTCATATCTACCTTCTCACAAGGTCATAACCATTGTGATCAAGTAGTTGATGAAACATTAAATCATTTAGATGTCACACAGGTAATATCATGTTTGATAGTTGCATTTAGTCCTATTAGAATTTATTGAACAAATCTTTTTGATGTCAACATTTGATATTTATTCTTATAGGATCCTAAGAATGATAATGTACATAAAGTCTTTAGCAGTCAAAATAAGGTTTCCTCTTCAGCAGGCCATGTAGCTTTAAAACCCCAGGTATAATGATCATTAACTAACTCATTAATTGTATAAGGTCTCTTGAAAACTTATTTAGTTATAAGTTATATAAAATCATTGATAACATTATTAATTGATAAGTATCTTCAAGTCATCATTCATTCGTCTCAAGTCGCTTTGGCAACAATGCACAAAAGAATGAATTCTTGAAGGAGGGGTGGGAAATGGGTGGGTTGGGTTGGGTAACAGTTGAATATCAATTCACCCATATTGACCCACCAACCCACCATGACCCATAATCAATCCTAGTTAAAGGGTCATAACCCACCCTGACCCACCCATATTGACCCACTTGACCCATCCATATTGACCTTTAACCACCCTCACCCATACTAACCCACTTATCCTCACTTATAAATACAAAAAAGGGGTCGAGACGACCCCGTATACTCAAAATAATAAATTTTGAGAGAATAATCTCTCAAGACCGCCATATGACGAAAACGAGTCAGGTAAACCTGTATACCCGAAAGTGCAAAAATTATAGATAAATGCAGAAAATTGTAAAAAATAAAAAAACACCAAAAATTACGAAAAATACTAAAAAATATAGAAAATTCATAACTTTTGCAGAAAAAATCAGAAAATATGCAAAAAAATACTAGAAAATTATAGGAAATGGATGAAAAAAACACAAAAAAAATGCAAAAAGCACCAAAATTGCGGAAAAGGTAGAAAAATACCAAAAAATTAGAAAATATAGAAAAAAAACAAAAAAACAAAAAATACAAAAAATGCAGAAAATAACAGGACTTTCGTAAAAGTACTTTTATGCTTTCATAAGTGTTTTCATAAAAGTACTTTAATAAAAGTGCTTTCATGTAAAAGTGCTTTATGTTTTCAAAAAAGTACTTTCATAAAGTGTTTTTGTAAAAATACTTTTACAAAAGTACTTTTATGTAAAAGTGCTTTTATAAAAGTCATTTATAAAATTGCTTTTGTAAAAATGTTTTTGTAAAAGTGTTTTTGTATAAAATTGCATGTGAACACGAAAGTTAATAAAATCCATTTTATTTCACTTTTATTGTCAAAATCAAATGTGGCATAGTGGTTTGGAAGTGTAATGAAATGTTGGCACACTAGGAGACTTGAGTTTGAATCACTACAACTTTTAGTTTTTGTGATTTGGTGAGTACAAATAGAGTTGACTTTGACCCAATCCATCCTGACCCTAATGGGTACCCTCGACCCAACCCACCCTAACCCTTTTCCATTGACCTTAATGGGTTGCTCGACCCATATTAACCCACCAATAGATTGGGTGGGTCAAGATTGACAGCCCTACATTGAAGTTGTGGAATAAGTACATATAAAATAACTAGTAAAAAAGGGAAGAATACTTATAATTATAGGCCCAAGGTAGTTTAACAAAACTAATTTGATGTTTTATTTTTTGGGTATTGTTTTACTAACAATAGGATTTCATAATAAGATGTAACAAAAGTTTTCTTAAGAAAACAAGTATTTGTGGATAACGCAACTATTGTTAGCAAAGATCTATCAAAAAAAGTGGGTGATGTAGAATTAGGGGAAGAATTTTGGGTGGTATATATGGAGGTACCAATACTGCGTGAAGAGCCTTTGATAAGACCACATGGGCGTCTTAAAACAATTAGTACATCTGTTGGAGCAACCATTGCTTGGTCACATTTTTGGTAATATAACATTTAGTGATTTTTACTTTGACATTTATAACTAAATTTAATTATATGGTTAGAATTTTTTCTCTTCTGAAAAGTTATAAATACTAATTTAATTTGACTCTTTTATGTATTATTTTTTTCTTATAGATTGTTGAATAAATGGAATGCAAATGATGGTGAGTATAAAATGCTTATAAATTGCTTCATGCTCGATTTTATAAACTTAAAAGAAAAGTTTTGACTAATGTGGTCTTGTCTTATAATATAAGCTCATTTTCTTTTCATCAATTACGCGAAAAGTGAAAGCATTCAACGTCAACTTAATGTATTCTTGTTTTCAAAGAGAAAAAAAGTTGTAGAAGTCAAATGTAGTGGATAAATCATTTCTTATTTATGATCTTAGTAACTCAGATATGGTATCAGTTTCTGAAACACAATTCTCCTGGTGTGTTACACCATTTACTATTGGAAAATATATAATTAGAGGCATAGGTCAGAGACATTTGATAAAAAATACCTCAATAGATGTCCAAATATTGCCGCACTTTGTGGATGCCTCTAGTGTTTTATTTTTATGCCCCAATTAATTTAAGGGTGTTTTTTGATATTATTAAATATAATTTACCAAATGCCAGGGGTCACCCATTTTTCCCATCATTTTCATGCCCAAGTGCAATAGAGCTTCAATTCGTCTTCTCATTCTACTTTTGCGCAAAACAAAGAGCTCCAACTTCGTCTTCTCATTCTATTTCTATGCAAAACAAAGAGCTTCAGCTTTGCATTCTTGTTTTAATTCTGCGCAAAATAGAGTATCTTCGTCTTCGTATTCTCGTTCTACTTCTATGCAAAACAGAGTAGCTTCAGCTTCGTTTCTAATTCTATTTCTTCCTGTACGGTATAGGAGTAAAGAACCATGGATTTGACTAACATTTTTGAGATTCCATCGAAAGAAGACAATAGCTCTAATGGACAAGAAGAACAACAACTATTTTATTGATACAGTTAGGGCTTTATGATTTTAGCATTATTTCTATTGAATAGTAGATGAGTCGATCTAATTTACTTCATTTTAGGTTTTTTTCTAATTTGTTAAATAATAAATGAACCAATCATTCTAATCTTCTCCTCCAAATGTCCCTATCTATTCCAAATGATTTTAGCGGATGACATTAAGTGTTATGATCTTCAATTACTGATCCTTATTCCAATATACCATATGATCTGGAATAGGGAATTTGCAAGGAACAACTATATGATCTAACTATGTAGGCTCTCAAGGAAAGGATTCTTGGCTCAAGGCTACCAATGAGGATCTTTGCAAGGAACTTCATGAATATCATAACAGATGTGCTGCATCAGAGAAAGGTCAAGGATGTTAAATATTCTTATTTATCTTCTCTATACTCTGTAGCATAATTCCTTCTTTATATAGTTGTTAGGTTTTATTTTATTTTTTTGGTTGTGTCTCAACATATCTCCATTTTGCTCTGGTCATAATGGATCTAATTATTTTTGTCTAAATGAACTATAATATGGTATTTACATGTCAAGATGGTATGGCTGAAACTATAACTTGTATGCCACTTATCTTGGATCAACATGTCCAAAAAATGCATCATTTCAACCTAACCTAGCTATTCCAACCATATGGCTCCATTGTAAATCAGATTAGCAAGTTAAGTTTCTTGTTTCTGTTGGTGCTTATATACTTTTTATTTATTATTTTATTTTTAATATCTATACTTTTTGACTTTAATTTGAGATTTACATATTAACTCATTTATATGCCAATTTCAACAAATGACAATTCTAAGGAGATTGATGAAGTAGCAAAAGAGTGGGAGCATGCAATTCTGCAATTACTTCTTGTTATTATCTTCATTTTCTTGTCTGAGAAAGCGCAAACTACAGAGTATATAAAAATAATTAAGGCATTTATTAGGAGGTAAAGGCTATGGATAAGAAAATTAAATTATAAGAGTGGCACTTGATGCTTATCAAATTGGAAGATCTGAAAAATAAAAACTTTATCCTATAGGATTTCAAACTAAACTATCTTAAATCTTTCTGGCTTGGACTCCAGTGATTCCACTACTATGTTTTTAGATAAGATAATAACCTTCCTAAACAAATCCTTGTTTCCAGATCACAAACACAAGCAAAATTTAGGAATTCATCAAAACCCAATCTATTTTCAAACTAGGTATTAGCTGTATGACTTCAATAGAGGATTCCCATTAAAACATAAAAAAGATAAAAACCTAACAGAAGAAACCTTTGAAAATGTTAAAGGCCCTCAGCGCAATCTCCTGGCTTCCCTTTCAGACTCGAGCAAGGTGAGGATATCACCCTCCCTGATAGGTCCCTTCATGTTCCTCATGATAAACCTGTTTTGGTCATCCAGAAACTTGACCCTTCATGTTCCTCATGACAGGTCCCTTCATGTTCTGGTCATCCAGAAACTTATTCAGAGAAAAGAAGTTGAAGACTGCTCGCTCACTCAAAGCTAATGTACAACGAAAGAAGAATGACTACACTACTATTTTTTATATTATATGAATTGTTTGTCTTGTTGTTTTGTGTGATTTCTATGTCTCATGTCTATCCATTCTCTCAATTCAAGAATTCACATCCATAACACGAGTGTGATACGTTATGAGTTATTTTTGCTCCTGTATCATGTCCTGCTACATCCAAGGGCATTTTCAAATTACAATCAAATTTTTATTTAAGTAGCATTTATTATTTTTTACCTTTACAAGGATTTGAAATAAAATGCCTACATTTATTACCTGAATTGAGATTTGTATTAATTAATATGAGAATCATTCACTTCCTACTCTAAGAAAAGAAAAGAGTTTCCAATACTTTTGAAATAAGAATTAATACAAATTCTCATATGCATTCCTATGAAACAAATTCAAAGAAAAAGAGAAATCCATCTATAAAAACAATTCACTTCCTACTCTAAGAAAAGAAAAAAAAAAGTTCATCTTGACATTCCATCTATTACATTATTCTCCCATTCCTATGAAGTTGAAAACAATTCACTTCCTACTCTAAGAAAAGAAAAAGAACAAATTCTCATATGCATTTGTATTAATTAATATAAAATGCCTACATTTTTATAGATGGATTTCTCTTTTCTTTTCTTTGTATTAATTAATATGAAACAATATACAAAAAAATGGTTATCTTTCAATATATATGTGAATGAATTATTGTAAATATCAAATTAAATGTTTTTATGTAGATTTACATAAGCTTTACATATGATAAATAGTTTTTAAAATAAAAATAATTGATCTTTAGAGGCCGACACAAGTGCCTCTAAATAAAAGTAACCAATACTTTTACTGGTACTTACAAGTGCTACTATAAAGCATAACTATGATTCTTAAAATTACTTTTAAAGGCAAATTATTTGCCTCAAATTTAATTAAAATGCACATTTAGTGGCATTTATACATGCTTCTATATAATGCTTTTCAGCGGTAATCGCCTTAGTGCCTCTATAACATTTAGATGCTAGACATTTAAAGACAATCACCTTAGTGCCTCTAATTCTTTTCAGAGGCATTTTTTTTTCTGTTTTTAGAGGCATTTTTTGTTGACTCTATAGGTGATTTTTCTAGTAGTGATTGGATTTGTATGGCATGTCTATTTAGGTTGTAGTGTTTACAAACCAATAACACCTCTATCACATGCACACACAAAGTGAATGCATTTTAATTAACAACTTAATGCTAGAGGTTGGACTCAATCTTAGAGTCGATATGATTAGGTACTAAGTAGACAAGAAAGGGGGGAGAATGTTTTAAGGTTAAGTGTCTTTGGAGCATGTTGAGTTTTAGTATTTGTCCTCTCCCCCATAAGGTAAGACCATCCAATAGTCTTAAACTAGGTTACATGGTATAGGGAGTATCGAAAGAAGTTTGGATACATTATATGAATACCAAGAATAGGAAAAACTTTGTATGGCAAACCAAGAAATGAGAAAGTGACCAAAATTATAACAAAATTGATGCAAATGCAGAGGATAAAGGAAACCACGCAAGAAGATATTAAGTTTCTTGAGCATGGCAATTACATAATTTTTAATTAATCATTTGTTGGTTGTAGCCTCAACAACCTAGGAAGTTCCAGAATAGGGGTAAAAAATCTAATGTTATTTCTTTAATTTTAATTGATGTTTTGAAACATTGAGTCTTTTGGTTGGTATTCTATTTATTTAACTCTGATAAATTGAAGATGAAGTTATTCCCAAAGACAACCCCCAAAGTGCCCTTTTTTAAGCAAGATTCATAGTTTATATGTTTTGGCTTCTAATTTAACTAC
The DNA here is from genome assembly GCF_055504915.1 of Nelumbo nucifera. Lineage (NCBI taxonomy): Eukaryota > Viridiplantae > Streptophyta > Magnoliopsida > Proteales > Nelumbonaceae > Nelumbo > Nelumbo nucifera. Next base: position 67,347,554 of record NC_142652.1, read on the forward strand.
AAGGAAGGCATGAAAAGTTACTTAAACATATACTAAGTTATGGATTTAAGGTTGTTTTTAAGGTAAGAATCATTCGATATATATGTAATTTGATGGTAAAGATCTTTTGCTTTTGAAAAATATAGTAACTAATTTGACGTTTTTTTTTTTTTGCTTTTTGTTGTATTATTTTTTTCTTGCAGATTATAGGAGAAAGAGAATGAAGATGGTGTCGAGATGAAATACTGAATTGTTTTTTGTATTTTTTATTCTATATGTTTTTGTAGATGGATTGCTCTTTTCTCTTTGAATTTGTATCAATTAATATGAAACAATATTAAAAAACAATGGCCATCTTTTAATAGATATGTGAATGAATTGCTTTAAATAGCAAATTAAATGTTTGTATATAGATTTACATAAGCTTTAGAGGCAGCCATAAGTGTCTCTAAATAAAACCAATTACTTTAGTGGCAATTTTAAGTGTTTCTATAAAGATTAAAAAGGATTCTTAAAATTATTTTTAGAGGTAATTAGATTTGCCTCAAATTTAATTAAAATGCCCCTAAAAATGTATATTTAGTGGCATTAATATATGCCTATATAAAATGCTTTTAGCATCAATGCTTTAGAGGCAAGATTATGTGTTTCAATATCTCATCTTTAGAGGCACTTATAAGATATGCCTCTAATTATATGACACGTGCCTCTATAACATTTAGAGGCAATCACCAAAGTGCCTCTAATTCTTTTCTACAGGTATTTTTTCTATCTTTAAAGACATTTTTTTATTGGCTTTGTAGGTAATTTTTCTAGTAGTGTTCTTTCATTGTGTCAATTAATGTGCAACATTTTATCAAATTATAGTTACATATAAGCCCTCCAAAGACCTAAAGATATAGGTTTAAAACTGTCCAATGAAAATTCCAGAAGCCAAAACCCTTTATTCGCACTTATATATATAGAGAGAGAGAGAGAGAGGGAATTCAATTAGTCAACTGAATACAAAACGGATGACCTACTTTATATTGCTAGGCACTTATTAAATTAAGAATTTCAATTGCGTATAATTGGAATCACTTGGAGAAAACTCCAATACAAGATGTGCTATGTTGTTTGGACTAAGGAGTGACCATATAGACGATCTACATAGCCCTTATGGACACTTTAGATTTCTCGCATCATTCCTTTGCATGGAAAATGGGTAGGATCATTTAGAGAATAATACTCATTAAACTAATTATGGTACCTTCTTTTGTAAGTGATTCATATCCCAATAGTCAAGTTGAAGGAATAATGTCCAAGTCAACTTCCTTGAGGGATGCCATCACTTCCTGATAATACAAATAAATGTATTTATTGTTTACTTTTCATAGGACTTTGCAAGGAATTGGATAACACCTACTAGAAATCAAATTAATTTTGAATGACCAATACAATAACTCACTTGATTAAAATGACACAAAAAAAAAAAAACTCAAAGGATACAATAACTCATCTATACACCTGTTTAAGATGATACAAAAAACCAAATTCAAATGACATAATAACTTAAATGTTACAAAAAAAAAACTAATTGTCAACAAACTCTCGATATAACTGTCACAAAAAAATCAACCATTTAATTGTTTTTAACAAAAAACCAATTGCACCCAAAATATAATAATTAAACAACTTTTGAAAGTTCCACATTATCATGTTCTTAGGGTCAGCTCGGTTCACAATTGGAACTAGAATCAAAATCCTTCAAAATCGAAATTGGAATGATTTATTACCATAGTTTGTTTGGTTCAAACAGGAATTGGAATAAGTTGAAATGGGGATTTCATTCCCAAGAGAGGGGGAGGGAATAACTATTCCCTTAAATTAATTACCCCTAGCAATTATATCAAAATTTTTTAATGCTCCTAGTGACAACCAAAATAAATTTGGTTCGGTTCAGTTCAATTTGAAACTCCAATTCGGTTTGGTTTTGTTGGGGAATATGATCAAACCAAATAATCAGCTACGTTCTCAGTTCTAATCGAACTGACTGATTGTACACCCCTACATATACCTAACTGTTATAAAATCTCCTATATCCATCTTCATCAAAGTGTCCTATATCCATTCAATCAAAAGTTCAAATTTTAATGGATTTACATGGAAATAAATTCATGAAAAAGGAAGCATATCAAGCTCTAGTAATTAATCTCTAAAAAGTTATGATCTATGAAGTCCAAATGTTGAATTCTCACATTGTCAGTGATTCCATTAACATATTTAGAACTCTTGCATCAATCAATTTATATCAAATATTAGAACCCAAATTTAAGGGTAATATGATACGCTCAAGTTATCTAACAAGAGGGAGGAGGATCTAGAATAAGGAGAAGAGAGGGAGAGAGTTTCTTTGTAGAAAAGCCAATGCCAATTCCATTCATTTAGGCTATATTTATAGCCTTATTGTGCTACAAACTGGGAGTAGAAATAGGAACTAATGCCCCTTAATCTTAGGAGCTTATCAACAAAAAAACAAAATGCACTTATCTAGGAAACAGAATGCACTTATCTAGGAACATAATTGAAGACTTATCTATTCTAACAGAATTAAAACTGAATGGCTAAGGCTTATCCCAACTAAGAGCTAACATGACCGGGTCTTCTGCTGCTATCCACTTTGACCGGGTCTTCGGCTGTTGTGCGCCTAGTGCATGCATGCACATGCATGTATCATTTCCTCCCCCCTTGAAGGATCCTTGTCCGCAAGGAAGTCGAGATAAGATTTTCTGAAGCGTCATTCATTCTCCCAGGTTGCATCCTTAGCTGGCGCTCCAATCCATTTGACCAAGACTTCGGATTTTGGGCAGTATTTGCCCTTGTGAATAATACGACGATCCAGAATTGCTTCCGGTTGGGGTAGGATGGTCGAAGTATCCGAGATTGGAGGAAGCTGAGTGGAAGTAGGGTGATGGGTCCCAAGTGCTTCCGCAACAAACTGACATGAAACACATTGTGGATTTGAGAGCCGGGGGGCAAGGCTAAGCGGTAGGCTACTGGACCAATCTTCTCAATGATTGGGTATGGCCCAAAATAACGTGGGGCGAACTTCATGGAACGCCGAAACGCCACCGATGTCTACCGGTAAGGCTGTAGCTTCACATACACGAAGTCACCTACTACGAACGAGACTTCTCGTCGGTGCTGGTCCGCTTGACATTTCATCCGGTTCCGGGCTACCTAGAGGTTATGTTGTAGCTCGCGTAGGATGATGTCCCGGTCACGCAAGTATTCGTCAACTGCCCCTACTCGAGCAATACCCAGTACATAGGTCAGGAGACTAGGGGTGGGATCCCGTAGACTGCCTCGAAGGGTGTCATTTTGGTGGAAGAGTGAGTGGAGGTGTTGTAGTTGTATTCTACCCAAGGAACCCACTCTAACCATTTTCGCGGCTGGTCACCTGCAAAGCACCGTAGATATTGCTCCAACGTCCGGTTAACAACTTCGGTTTGCCGGTCAGTTTGGGGGTGGTAACTTGAGCTCATACACAATTTCGTCCCATGCATCTGAAAAAGTGTCTACCAGAATGAGTTGATGAATACCTTGTCACGGTCGCTAACAATGGATGTTGGTACTCTGTGTGGGCGGACAACGTTGGCAACAAATGCCTTCGCGACTATGGTGGCAGTGAAAAGGTGTTTTAAGGGAATGAAGTTGGCATATTTTGTCAACTGATCCACAATTACCATGATAACCATGTACCCATTGGAGGGAGGCAATCCTTCGATAAAGTCCATGGAGATGTCTGTCCACATTTGAGTAGGAATCGGTAATGGCTGAAGCAATCCCGTTGGTCTCATGCAATCTGTTTTGAAGCGTTGACATACGTCACATTGCTGCAAGAACTCCTTCACCGTCCGACGCATTTGGGGCCAAAGGAAGTTGTGTTTGATGCGAGATAGGGTCTTATGAAACCCAAAGTGTCCTCCTATAGGGGATGAGTGGCAGTCTTCCACTACCTTTGAAATCAAGGTGGAGGCGAGGCTCAAATAAATCTTGTCCCCCTTGAACCATACCCCATCCCGTTGAAGCAACTTGTGGGAGGGTCGCTTCTTCATCAATTCCCCATAAAAGGTGTCTTGTTTGACCTCTTCCTGTAGCGTCAGCCACTAGTCTGCGTGTGGTATAAAGATGGAAAGAAACTGAAATTCAGCCATACGTGACAAGGAATCCGCACCTTGGTTCTCAGCCCCTTTTTTATACTCGATCTCATAGTCGTAGCCCAGTATCTTTGGCAGCCACCGCGTTTGTGCCGGTATGGTTATCCTTTGCTCGAGTAAATATTTAAGACTTTTTTGGTCGGTGCGGACTGTGAATGGTTTCCCAAGCAGATATGGGCGCCATTTCTTAACGGCTTTGACAATAGCTAACATCTCCTTCTCATAGGTGGATAATGCCAAGGCTGAACCTTTCAATGCTTCACTGAAGTAGGCCACCGATCGGTTTTGCTGGATGAGGATGGCACCAATCCCGGTTCCACTCGCATCGCATTCAATCACAAACCATTGGGAGAAATCTGGTAGACGTAGGATTGGCGGTGAAGTGAGTGCCTTCTTCAACTGCTAAAAGGCCAGCTCTGCTGCCTCGTTCCATTGGAATCCCCCTTTGGTCAATAAGGGAGCTGCAATGCTTCCGAAGTCGCGGATAAACTTCCGGTAATATCCTGCTAACCCGAGGAAGCCACGGACCCCCTTTGCTGATGTCGGTGTAGGCCATGCGAGAACAGCTTGTATTTTGGCTGGATCAACGGACACGCCTTGTTCTGAAATTACATGACCCAAGTACTCGACCTGCGAAACACCAAATTGACATTTTGACATTTTTACAAATAATTTGTTAGAGGATAATACAATTAGAACAACTCTCAAATGAGATAGGTGGTCTTCCCATGATTTAGAATAAACCAGAATGTCGTCGAAGAAGACCAAAATAAATTTCCGGAGGTATGGACGGAAGAGGTCGTTCATGAGGCTTTGAAAAGTTGCAGGTGCATTCGTCAAGCCGAACGACATCACTAAGAACTCGTAATTCCCTTCATGTGTTTGGAAAGCCGTTTTAGGAACGTCTTCTTCTTGCACTCGAATCTGATGGTATCCTGATCGTAGATCTAGTTTGGAGTAAAATTTGGTGCCGTTGAGCTCATCTAATAATTCATCAATCACGAGGATGGGATACTTGTTTTTAACAGTGATTTCGTTCAGTGCTTGGTAATCCACGCAAAACCGCCAAGCTCCATCAGCCTTCTTCACTAGCAAAACCGGTGATGAGAATGGGCTATTGCTTGGTCTTATCAGCCCTGTCTACAAAAGCTCCTTCACCATCTTCTCTATTTCGGTCTTCTGGTAATACGGGTATCGATATGGCCTCACACTAACCGGTCCTTTGTCGGGAAGTAGTGCAATCCGGTGGTCATGTGGTCGTTTAGGAGGCAGGCTTGCGGGTGGCTCAAACACATGGGAAAATTCGGTGAGAAGGTGGTCCATCTCGGGTGGAAGAAAAATCGGTGAGAAGGCTTCGATGCTGGCTCATCCCAATCCTTGGAAGGTGCAAGAGAGTCCCTCCTTTTTGAACGTCAAGGTTAATTGTTTGTAATCCATCTCGACGGGTCCAAGCGTTTCTAGCCACTGTACTCCCAACACCAACTGGCATGCTGCGACGGGAAGAACATAATAGTCAGTAGTAACGGGGTGTCCTTGAATGGCGAGGGTGAGAGCTCGGCACTACCCCATGCACTCGATCTTTTCACGGTTGGCCACCATAACTTGAAATTTCTTGTCTCGGTTCACTGGCAACCCGAACTTGGAGACGATGGCTTGGTCAATGAAGTTGTGGGTGTTGTCGCCGTCAATTAATACTGTCACGTTCTTGTTTTTCAGTTTCTCAAGAACACGTATGGTTTGCGGGTGCTCAGCTCCTGCAATAGCATGGAAGGAGATTTCAGGGATGGCTTCTTGGTTTTCTTCCTCTGATTTGACAGTCTCCACGTCCGCCGGTTCTGGATCCTCAATCATGAACAGTTGTGGACGTGCACAACGGTGGCCGAGGGTGAACTTCTCATCACAGTAGTAACACAACCCCTTCTCACAACGTTCTCGCACTTCCTAGTTGGTGAGTCGCCGGAATGTTGGGGAAGGAGCACTGGAAACCTGGTTCACGCGCGAGCTTGGTGGAGGCCCAAGTACACCGGCCATGGGGTTGGGTGACGCCTTCTGGGTTGTCATGGCTGATGGGGATCGAACTGGCTGGCTAGCTCTCCGCTGTAAGTGATTTCGTTCCTCCATTAACCGGGCCACTCCAATCGCCTCTATCAAGGTTCGAGGCTGCTTGATCTTCACATCTAAACGAACATCATCACGAAGTCCTGCAATGAAACAGCCAATGAGAAAGCTCTCAGGCAGGCCGTCAACTCGGTGAGAGAGCCTCTCGAAGGCTTCTTGATAAGCCGTCACAGTGGTGGTTTGCTTCAGGCGGGTTAACGCCTCCGATGGGTCCTCGTAGTCGGTGGGGCCAAACTGTTGTAACACCGCTTTGGAGAGTTCTTCCCATGTGAGCGGTCCGCGATGCTTGGTCAACCACCTGTGCCACTATAAGGCGATGCCTTCCAAATGGAAGGAAGCTAGCTGCACCTGTTGGTCCAGAATAATATTTTGAAATTCAAAATATTGCTTCGCCTTGTAAATCCAACCGCTCGGATCATCCCCATTAAATTTTAGGAATGACAGCTTGACGTGTTGATGAGGGTCATGGGTGGAGCTTGAACGGGAAGTATGGGGGTGTGAGGATTCTTCATGGGCGAAGGGGTTGATCTCGGGAGTGGTATTGGGAGTGGTTCGTGAGGCTCGAAGGGCTTGGAGTTCAGTTAACACTGCTTGTAAGACAATGTTCACTTGGTCGATGCTCGACTCATGTCGCGCTAAGGTTTCATTGACCTCATTGCGAAACTCCGCGTTAGTCTTTCTACGGGTGTCCATGGTCGAACCGACTCTGATACCAATGATACGCTCAAGTTATCTAACAAGAGGGAGGAGGATCTAGAATAAGGAGAAGAGAGAGAGAGAGAGAGAGAGAGAGAGTTTGTTTGTAGAAAAGCCAATGCCAACTCCATTCATTCAGGCTATATTTATAGCCTTATTGTGCTACAAACTGGGAGTAGAAATAGGAACTACTGCCCCTTAATCTTAGGAGCTTATCAACAAAAAAACAAAATGCACTTATCTAGGAACATAATTGAAGACTTATCTATTCTAACAGAATTAAAACTGAATGGCTAAGGCTTATCCCAACTAAGAGCTAACATGACCGGGTCTTCTGCTGCTATCCACTTTGACCGGGTCTTCGGCTACTGTGCGCCTAGTGCATGCATGCACATGCATGTATCATAATACCAATAATTTAGATTTTTAATGTTTCATATCACAATCAACAACCTCATATCATGCTTAACATCAATCAAAGTCAGCTCCCAATGAAAATCAATGTTGTTGCCCATTTAAATTAGTTTTTTTGGAGATTATAGTTCAAATTTACCATGCTGAAGCCACCTGGCACTTTATTCCTCCCAAACCTAAAGCCCACATAAGTCATGAAAACACCTTAACCCCTACCACAATTAAGGGAATAAGATCATGAATAATTATGGAATAATTGACTAATTCTACAAACATGAATAAGATCATGAATAACTATGGTATTGGTTTATTGGCATCCTCATTTATTAATACCATTTATCAAAGAAAAATGACTTATGGAAAGGATATTCTTATTGACTTAAGCTTCTAACCTCATACAATGCACATACCAAAATAGTAGCAATCTTAAATATAGGCTAAAATAGGATGCAAAGATCGTTAACAAGGGACTGCTTGTCTAGAAGGTACCATTTGTAATATGTAAATTTTGTGAACATTTTTGTATTTTTCTTTTCTTGTTCTATTTATTTCTCATAGCGTTTTTGACTACTTATGGTCAGTTAGGGGTAGGTCTTGCCTTTTATGAGAGAGAGTGGGTTGACACCAAGCAATGGGCCCTTCATGCTTCTCATAATTTTGATAAAATGAGGGGGTTGCACTTCTACCAAGCATTGATGTTCTATGTATGTCATATGACAAATAATGCATGAAATTTATGTTACAAAATTGGATGTTGTAGAGTCACAACGTATGTGTGTAAATTATGGTACCTTGTAGATGGTCCACCTTCCATGGTATAGCTCTCTTGTATAGAATATTCAAAAATTCTATTAGTTGATTGAGATAATACATAACACAAAATAACATATATAAAAGCAACTATTCTACCTAAGAATAATCCTCAATTCTTGCCTTTGGCACTGGGGTGGTGGTAGTCGCAACACTAGTTTGTTCCTCCCTATCTAAGATGTAGCTCCACCCCTTAGAACTAGTGCTCTACATCTCTGAAAAGGAGATCCACTCCTTTGGGATAACAATCTACCCCTCTTAGATGTCTCTCTAGTCCTAACCTTTGTTTCTCTTTGTGCCCCTTCTAATGCTTGTGTTGAACTTCTTCTATTTGACCCTTGGCCAACACTCACACCACCACCTTCAGCACCCCTAATTTCTATTTGTCTCTACTGTCGGCCTCTGCACCACCTTTTATTATGTTTTGATTGCCCACGTATTGTACATGTCATCAACCTGCCCTTGTAAACACACAATGTCCTGTTGTTAACTCATCAGGGGCTATGCTGCTTAATTTCCTTGACTTTCCTAGTTGTGACTTAATAGTAGGTGGGACAACGAGGATCTATTGTTGGATAGTGGGCTATTGAGTTTCATCTGGGATGATCACAATGATATTGCCATAAGCTCATTTACACCTCTCACTGTTATAGATAAAATCGACAAAATCATAGATTGATCCACTGCTTACATGTACAAATCCTTCTCTCCAAATTCACAACTGCCCATCTATCAAAATGAGTCACGTCAAAAATGGACATCCCAACATATAAAACAAAACAATTCCGATCATGCTCTTGCAAAAACTCTATTCTTTTCCTAACATTTGGGCAAACAATTCATCATATCATTGGCAAGTTTTTGGTGCCTCATTTGCACCAACTTCATCAACTACCTCCTTATAGTTTCTACCAATGTAATGATGGACTTCTCTCTGCGTCTAGTATCCACTTATTAAAATCCTCCAAGAAATTGTTGCAAATATGCCGTATTGCTGAGAGTAATTTCCTTAACCAATCATATGCCTCTATGTTCAAAGTTTTCAATCTATCCATATGCCACCCAAACTCAACAAGTGTGTATGCTACAGATGCTCCCCATGGACATTCCATCAAGTCTCTTTCCTTGAATATTGCCTCAAGTTTTGAACAGATATGCCTCACATAGAAGTGGTGCTCGACACCTCATAATAATCTTTCAAATGTCTCAACAATGCATTGAAACACATAACACAAAGATTTGAACTACCAAATACATGGTAAAAACTATTTTAAGAACTAACTAAAAAGAACAAAAAACTAACAACACGTGTTAAGAAACATATCTCTTTGATTTAGCTTTTGACTAAGCTTGACAATTGCTATTGCAGAGCCAGATAATGGTGTTTTTTGAAATTTCAAACCGATAGAATGACTTATAAACACTCCTTGATGCAAGAGAGTGAATACTTGAGAGTGGTTTTGCTTTTGTTGAATGTTAGAACATGAATACCCAGAGAAGTGATGTGATTTTGGTGAATTCCAACTATAGATTTTGAATTTCTCTCAAGTTCTTGCTGATTAGAATGGTGGGTTTCTCTTTCATTTCTTCCCTTTGAAAATTTGCCCTTAAAGCTTGTTCTCTGCCTTATTTATAAAGAATAAAGGATGGAGCTGGTTTGAAATTAGTCCACCATGTGTCTATTGTTTTAGAAACGCTTAAGTAGGAAAACTCAGAAATCTCAATATATCATGATTTTTTCGAGGATCTTCGAAGGTTTAATCAATCAAACCGAGATTTTAATGACTTTCCTTAGTTTCTCATGCTCAATGAGGTTCAAACCCGTTCATGTCAAGTTCAAATCTGATCTCTCAATGGCAAAAAAATACAAATTTAAAGTGGCTATAAATGGCCCTTATGCCAATTTCTTGTTTTTTGAACCCCAATTACTCTAGGTGGAGGAGCAGGCACATAAAATTTTATTAAAAATAATATAAAATATAAATAGATTATAGGGAGGATGTAGCCCACCTTGCCGTGAAGCCTAGGATAAATTTCACACCGTAAACACTCAGTTTCGTACACCTTAGCCAATTCTAATTTTTGGTAAGTACAATAAATCTTCAAAAATAGAAAACCTAATCTCACATGGAATAGCTAACACACGATCAAAAGTGGAGGATCTTCCTTCTGAAACATCAAGCTTTGCTATAGCATTCACCACAAAATTACCTTCTCTGAGAATATGCTAAAGTTAAATTTCAGTGAAAGAAGAGAGCACGTCATGAATATCACCAATCCAGCCTAATAAGTGCCAAGGAGCTTTAGCTTTGTCATTGATAAAATCAACCATTATCTTTGAATTGCTCTTTATCAATACCAAGTTGAGACCAAGAGCCATAGCATAATTTATGGCATCGGGAATGACCTAGCATTCAGCTACGATATTAGAGCCATCGTTATCATTATAGAAGAAGGTAAAAGAGAAAATAAAGGAGTCTTGCTCATCTCAATTCAACCACCTCCACATTTGCTCGAATTGTTGGAACAAGCACCATCCACATTTACTTTTAACTTTGTCCATTGGAGGGTGCTCCCAGTTCACTACTCAAATTTGGGGTCTATGGCCATTTTTAATAGACATGCATAAGATATTTAAAATGAACCTCTCTCTCTCCCCCCTCCCTCCCTCCCTCCCTCTGAGAGTGTTAGACAGTGTATGCCCTTAGCTCCAATCAGAATGATGTACCTTATGACATTTAATGTAAATGAATAAACTACATATTTGATTCATGTTATTATATTGTGTTTCTGTGTAATACCCTTAAACTAGACACATATGAGACTCGTGTTAGTTTATAATCTTCACAGCCGTTGAATAGATCAGGGGAGATTTATCCTGTCAAGGCTGACACTGATGTGCCGCCAAGTTGATTGGGGTAGCTTGTCTCAGCTGCCATTGTGAGACCTGAGGTACATGCAGTGTGGGTTTCTTGAAACCCTGAACTGGACCAAAATTTTAGTATTGCCTTGGACCTTGGAGATAGATGGGCAAAATTGGAATGTTACACTTGACCCCTAGACTCGATTATGATACTGCACTAGTTGTTAGAATGGGCTGTCTTTGATATGCCAATCAGTGAGATCCTTAGAGGGGGTCAAAACCTGTATGTTGGAACAGTCCAAGAATTCATCTAAATGGTGATCATAGTGACAGGATCAGCCCCTTTGTCGGACAAAGTGAATGATCGGGGATGCACTCTCTTTGGTGGAAATCAAAGCTGCCGACAACCGATTTCAACCATTGAAATTTGTTTTTGCAAAATATATTTATATAGATACACACACACACACACACACACACATATATATATATATAGATATATATATTATGGTTTCAAAATGTTTTAATTCCCGGGATCCATGTGAGTATAGAGTGCATCACTGTTCCTTGTAGCCGAGGGAGAGGTCCTCTCTTGTCGAGCAGTGTTTGATCATTATGGGCTGAGAGGTTAAGTGTAAGACCATTGAGGGTAATGCCTAATGGGCTAATCTTGCATCCGCCCACAGTCCTTGGGTTTTTATAAGGTGGCTTGACCCAATGACCATTTAGTGTAAATGTTGGGACCATTAAGAGCCCATGGTGAGGGACTCAGGGGTTCACTATCTCCTACAACGAATTCGGCCAAACCTTGTAACAGAGGCTGGGCTGAACCCATGTGGCTGATGTGTAGATCAATGTTTGGGTCCCACGCCATACAAAAATACCCAACTGGGCAGCAGTTTGGGGGATAAGTGAGCACATGGACTTAATGGGCCTAAAGCCCAATTCGAACTGGCTTAATATGATTAATTAAAGAGTGGCGGTCCCGAGATTTAGATCAGCAGATAGGATAAGAGATTGTCCCTATCCACTCTGAGAATCCAGATCCAAATAGAGATTTCGATCAGGAAACTCATAATCAAATTAGAAGGGTTGATCTTTATCTGCAGATAAGATAAGGGATTATCTTTATCTCTTGAAGAGAGTCCTGATCCAAATACAAGATTTGGATTAGGAAACTCCTAAAGGGATTAGGAGAACCTCTCTTTAAGGCTATAAATAGAGGTGAAGGGCGAACCCCAATTCATCATTCAAGATTACTGATTCAAGAGAGAAGACAATTGCAGTTGAACTGACGCCATCTTCTGGTCTTTCCTTCTCCTGTTGTTGTCGCCGTTGCCAGTTCGATTTCCACCTGTAGGAGTGATCAAGAAAGGTTCTTGATATTAGTTTTTGGAAGAAAAACTGATCTGAAATCGTGCTCACTCGCCCTCCATCAGATTCTTGGTGAAGAATCAGGTTCTTGTTGAAGAACCACCCTGCTGATTCTGCTCCACCCTGCGCTACATCATCTTCAGTGGTAGCAGTCTTTGGTGATCTCCGTGGGCGTGAACACCTTCATTGGGAATTACTACTACTCTATATTAGGTATTTCCCTCTCCTACCTTTTGGTTTTAGATCTGGTCCGGTTTAGGTTCAAGATTGATCATTGAAAATGCAATTTTCTAAAATAGGTAATGTGATTCCCACATGGGAGAGTGATAAATTTTTGAAATTTCGCCCAAGCTACCTGCAAGGTTCGGCCATCCATATGATGGATCTTTCATCCCTTCAGAGGGATGCTAACCTAGGTTATGATTGTTTTGTTCTTAGATCTAGGTGATAATTTTTTCGATAACAACTTAGGAATGAACTTTATTCTCCATTCTTCATTAGAATTTCTCTCTCTATACATCCCAAACAATGAGGGGAGGGAGGGCCACAATCAACATATTAACTTGGGAGTTACCATTGGCTGCAAGGCCAAACCAAAAGAAAAAAAAATTAACCTCTAGCTTGATGAGGAATAAAGGGAATGCCCAAGATTTGGCAGAAAAGACATCATACCTTAGTAGCAAACAAGGTGGGAGACATGGTAGGGAACCATAATGAACAATAAACCCTATCAATGAAACTAATGGTATCAAGAAAATGACATTTTATAAAGAAACTGATGGAGGGTGATTTGGCCCGACCTCGTAGCACAGGTTCACATGGGCGTGACCTTGCTCAAGCGATGACTCAGCATGACAGCATAGCAAGCGCAACTGCAACTCGGAGGGAAGGGCCCACCGAGTTTAGCCTGGAAACTCGGTGGGATAAGCTACTCGCCGAGAGCCGCCTGACCTGCACCTCCTTCCCAAGGCTAAGGCATTCCGAGCTACCTCCGAGCTCGGGGCCCCCTGACCTTTCCTAATGCCCGAGCTCCTCCCAGTGGATTTTGGGCCACTCCCAAACAGGAACACCCGACCCGCCTCTAGATACCCCGAGGTAAAGACACCTCGGGCCAGACAGCTCGGTGTAGCTTGCCACGGGCAGCTCGGCACAGGGTAACTCGCGAAAGAGCAGTTTGGCATATCGTAGGAAGATCTCCTGCCCGACCACCGTACCCGACAAATCTAGGGACAGCAACCATGTCCCTCGTCAAACAGTGTTGTGCCTGCCACCTTTAGAGGGTGCCTTACACCTGACAGGCACGTACCTTGCAATGATGGCCCCGCACGTGCCAGAGGCTAGTGGGCCTGATGCAACCGAATTCTGTTATAAGAAACCCAATCTCAAGGAACAGAGGTAACTTCCATATACTCGCGCTATTTGCACTCTTAGCCTTCATCCTCTCTTTGCATCTTTCACAGAATTCTAACTTAAGCGTCGAAGTGTTCCCGCCGGGTAAGCCCCTGGGGATTCTTCATCTTCTCCATCTCAAGTACCTTTCAGGAGCCACGCAAGTGCCAGCTAGGAGTGACCGGATTGCGCACCATCATTTGGCGTCATCTACGGAAACCGCTTCTAAAAGCCTTCCTCTAAACCTTCACAGTTCTTTCTTCTCTGAAAACTCAGCGTTCATGGCTTCTTCAAGCAATGTCGAACGTATCATGGAGATGGATAACACCAGGGAACAACCCCAGGTTCCCACGGTCTGCATTGGGCAGTTCACCATTCACCTATCGGTGGACGGAGTCCCCATCCTGAACGTGCCGCGAGCAGCGGCGCCTGTGGGTGTTCCCCTTCCCCCCTCTATTGTTACAACCTTTGCTGAACCGACTGTTGTCCCTCTGGCGACCAGCCAGAACCAGCTCGACGATTTGATGCAGTGCATGCGGGCCATGCAAGCCCAAGTGCAGCAGCTCCAGCAACACCAGCTTTACCAGCAACAAGTGCTGCACCATGTCTCCCAGTACCACTATCAGCAGCAATTCCCTCAGTTGCCTCAGCCTCAGCTCCCTCCTCGACACCTAGCCTCACAGCGAGCTAGGTCTCGCTGCCAGGATGAACGCCCTTCTTGCCAAGGAAAAGCTTCCCAAAAACCCCCTAAGAGCCAAGACTCCTCCCGCAGCAGACAAGAAAGACCGGCCACTCTAGCCTCGCCGCGGGCTATCAGGTCGGGAGGACCCCAGCTTGCCAGGTCTACATCACCTCGGCAATCAAAGTTCGAAACCCCGCTTCTAGAGAACCGGTTTGAGATCCTGGCTGTAGACTCCAAGCAGGATCCCTCTGTCCGCAGCCATCACCAGCGACCGGAGCTGCTTCCTGCACAAACCATTCCTGACAGCACGGAGGTGAGCAGCACCAATGCGGAGCCCGCTAAGAAGCAGAGACGCCGCCGCCGAGCTCGCCGATCTACCACCCACAACCTGCCCGAGCTCGGAGGCAGGGAAGTGGTAAGCTCGGGTGAAGTTAAAGCTCCCCTTCTTTCTATTCCTCCCCCCTGTCTCCCGAGCTCCTGGCTGTTCCAATGCCTAAGGACTTCAAGCTCCCCCCTCTCGACAAGTATGACGGGTCGTTCGACCCAAATGATCATGTAGATGCCTCCAGTCGCAAATGCACCTGGCGAGGGCCAGTGAGTCTTGCATGTGCGTGGCCTTCTCCACCACTTTCAGAGGAGTGGCCCACACATGGTACCGAAACCTGGCGCCCGAATCGATAAGAAGTTGGGCGCAGTTCACGCAAGCCTTCACGTCCCACTTCGTCACCAGCAAGCGGTGCCCACGAACTGGGAAAAGCCTTCTCAATATAGTCCAGAGAGAGGGAGATTCCATTCGGGGCTATATCAAGCAGTTCAACGATGCATGCATGTAGATACCGTGCCTGGACCCCGCAGTGCGCCTTGCAACGGCCAAGAAGGGCGTGATGCACAAAGAATTCAAGTGGCACATGGTTGTCAACCAATTGGTGACCATAACTGAATTCCTCAAGCTCGCAAACAGGTTTATAGCCACCGAGGAAGAGATCAACCAGAAGGGCGAAAGTGCACCCGAGAAGAGGAAAAGAGAAGGAGAGCCTTCCAGCCAAGGGAACAGCCGGAAGAAAAAGGATGTAGCTCAGGGGGCAAAGCCAGGTCAGCCGTTTCGAGTCCCTGTAGCGACCGAACTGATTACACCTCACTGAATGCGAAGCGGGCCGAAATCCTGATGGCAATCAAGGACGCCTCGTACGTGAAGTGGCCACCCCACCTGAGGAGGAATCCCAATGAAAGAAATAAGAATTTGTATTATAGTTTTCACAGAGACCATGGTCATAGTACCGAGAACAGTAAGAACCTACACGACGAGATAGAGGAGCTCATCCGTCGCGGATATTTAAGGAACTTTGTACATAATAATAATAATAATAATAATAATAATAATAATAATAATAATAATAATAATAATAATAATAATAATAATAATAATAATAATAATATAAAAGCAGGTCGGCAAGGGGAGCACGATAAGGATGCTCCCGAGTCCAGCAGTAGGCCGGCCGAACAGTCATAGAGGCAGCCTCCGGAAGAGAGGCCGGTTTGGGGCACCATCCACATGATAGTGGGAGGCTCGATCGTTGCAGGTTGTACCTCAGCAGCAGCTCGGACGTCAATTCGCGAAGCTACCAGGGAAGAACAAAATCCTCCGAAGCGGCCGAAGACAGAAGAACCAATCTTCTTCACGGAGGACGATGCGCAGGGGATCCACTACCCCCACGACGACGCGCTTGTCATAAAACTAAGGATCAATGATTTCGAGGTCAGGCATGTCCTCGTTGACTCAGGTAGCTTGGCAGATATCCTCTTCAAAGCCGCGTTCGACCAGCTTCAGTTGCAAGGAAGTGACTTGCGGCCCACGAACACTCCTTTGGTGGGTTTCAGCGGCGAAGAAGTCAGGCCCCTTGGGAAAGTAACAGTACATATGGAAGTCGGCACATGGCCCTGCGAAGTCAGAATCAACCATGAATTCCTGGTGGTCGCGACCCCCTCCCCATACAACGCCATAATAGGCCGGCCGATCACCCATGTCCTACGGGCGGTGGTCTCCACTTATCATTTGGCAATGAAGTTCCCTACAGACTTCGGTGTGGGGGTAGCGCGGGGCGACCAGCTCGAGTCCCGCAAGTGCTATGTCACCACCCTAAGGGGGAAAACCAAGGTGGCTGACGACCTCGAACTGGAGCGGCCTACAGAGCAAGGCGAGGAACGAGCTACACCCACGGAAGAAACAGTCGCTGTTCCGACTTCAACAGCAGACCCAACTCGGACACTTCAGATCGATGCTTCCATTCTAGAACCCCTACGATCCGAACTAGTAAGTTTCTTACTTCAAAACTTAGATGTTTTTGCATGGTCCGCGGCAGAGATGCCCGGTATAGACCATAATCTTATAACTCACAAGCTCAACATTGATCCTGTAGTTAGGCCTATTAGACAGAAGAAACGCAACTTAGCCCCGGAGCGATGGAAATCAGTCGACGAGGAGGTCACGAAGCTCCTCGCAGCCGACTTCATAAGAGAAGTCCATTACCCGAGCTGGGTAGCCAACCACGTGCTGGTAAAGAAGGCTAATGGCAAGTGGCGCATGTGCGTCGACTACACCGACCTAAACCGAGCTTGCCCAAAAGACTGCTTCCCACTCCCCAGAATCGAGTGCCTGGTGGATGCGACCTCAGGGCACGAGTTGCTGAGTTTCTTAGACGCCTATTCGGACTATAACCAAATCAGGATGGATCCCGTGGACGAAGAAAAGACTGCCTTCATCACAGAGTTCGGTCTTTATTTACAAGGTTATGCCCTTCGGGTTGAAAAACTTTGGGGCAACCTTTCAAAGGCTTGTAAATAAATTGTTTGAGCCATTAATTGGCAGAAAAATAGAGTGTTATGTAGACGACATGGTCGTCAAAACTCAATTCTCACACGAATTAATACAAGACTTACATTTTGTCTTCCAAATTCTGAGGCGATTTAACATGAAATTGAATCCAAAAAGTGTGTCTTCGATGTTACCTTGGGCAAATTCCTAGGATACATCGTTAACCGGCGCGGCATTGAGGCCAATTCGGATAAGATTAAGAACATCTTAGATATGAGACCACCTTGGAAGTTGAAGGAGGTTCAGAGGTTGAATGGCCGCATAGCCGCCCTGAGCCACTTTATGTCCAAGTCGGCGGACCGCTGTCTGCCTTTCTTTAAGGCAATTAAAAGCAAACGGTTCGAATGGACCCAAGACTTCTAGCTCACGTTTGACGAGCTCAAGAAATACCTCGCTAGTGTGTCAATCATAACCCAGCCCGAAGAGGGCGATATTCTAGAGTTGTACCTCTCGGCAAGTGACGAAGTGGTCAGCTTGGTACTGATAAAGGAAGTAGATCGGGTTCAATGACCCATCTATTATGTTAGTAAAGTATTGCAGGGAGTAGAGACGAGATATCCAGAGATAGAGAAGCTAGCCTACGCACTGGTCATCGCAGATCGGAAGCTCCGTCCGTACTTCGAGGCCCATACTGTTATCGTCCTCACCAACAAACCTCTGAGGCAAGTCTTACTTAAGCCCGAGGTCTCTGGTCGACTGACGAAATGGGCCGTTGAGCTCAGCGAGTACGACCTTCAATACAAGCCGCGAACTGCTATTAAGGCCCAAGCCTTAGCAGATTTCATTATCGAGTGCACTTTCAGCTCCGAAGTCTCTAGGCCGATTGAGCACGAGGCCCCCAGTTCGGGCGAGCCCGGAGCTCCCAGGCCAGTTGAGTCTGGGCCCCGTGAAGTAGCAACCAGTGTGGCATCTCTCCTAGTTAGGTCAAGCGCGAACTGGGATGAGGAGCCCTGGATCCTTCACGTAGATGGCTCCTCAAACCAACACGGCAATGGAGCCGGAATAGTTCTGCACGGCCCAAGCGGCACGAAGTTGGAGTACGTACTACGCTTTGAGTTTGCGGCATCCAACAATGAAGTGGAATACGAAGCATTGATAGCTGGACTAGTTTTAGCCGGGGAAGTAAAATCCAAGCACATCGTCATTTGTAGCGACTCCCAGCTCGTAGTCAACCAAGTAACAGGAGATTACGAAACTCGCGAACCAACCATGGTTGCTTACTTAGCCAAAGTAAGAGAGTCCCTGCTCAACTTCTAGTCACAATTTATCAGGCAAATCCCGAGGTCGAAGAACGTTGAGGCCGACACCCTGTCCTGGTTATCCAGCACCAGCAATATCACTATGAGAACAGTGTACATAGAGAACCTGCCTTGGCCTAGCATTCTCGGGGGGGGGGGGGGGGGGTAGAGGAGGTCACTCCCGTCATTCAAGCAGAGCCGAGCTGGATTGACCCGCTCGCGGGCTTCTTGCTACACGGGACCCTCCCCGTAGATCGCAAAGCGGCCAAAAGGGTAGAGCGCCAGACAGCCAAATACGTCAAAATAGACAAACGGCTGTACCGGAGATCCTACACACTCGCCTACCTGCGATGCTTGCGACCTACTGAAGCCGAGCTCGTACTCTGCGACACTCATGAGGGTCTGTGCGGCGGACACTTGGGGGGCTGAGCTCTCATCCAAAAAGCTCTATGACAGGGGTATTATTGGCCAACAATGAAGGCAGATGCCACCGAGATCGTCAGAAAATGTGACAAATGCAGAAGCATGCCAATATCCACCACCAACCTGCTGCCGACCTCAAGTATCTCAACAACCCGTGGCCTTTCGCACAATGCGGCATTGACATACTTGGACCATTCTCGTCAGTGGCAGGCCAGAGGAAATTCTTAGTAGTAGCAGTGGATTACTTCACCAAGTGGGTAGAAGCTGAACCTCTTGTAACGATTACAACCTAGAACGTCCAAAACTTCTTTTGGAAGAACATTGTGTGCCGCTTCGGGTTACCTCGGGTACTGATTTCTGACAACGGCAAACAGTTCGAGGACATCAAATTCCAGAACTGGTG
Source organism: Nelumbo nucifera (assembly GCF_055504915.1). Lineage (NCBI taxonomy): Eukaryota > Viridiplantae > Streptophyta > Magnoliopsida > Proteales > Nelumbonaceae > Nelumbo > Nelumbo nucifera. The sequence goes on from NC_142652.1 coordinate 67,367,014, forward strand.
CCAAGACATGGGAATTCGACAGAATTTCACTTCAGTCGCACATCCTCAAGCAAACGGTCAGGCAGAAGTCACAAATAGAGCCATCCTCCACGGACTAAAAGCACGCTTGGACCGAGCTAAAGGGTTTTGGGCAGAAGAGCTACCCAGTGTTCTATGGGCTTATCGAACGACGGAGAAAACCGCCATAGGAGAGACTCCCTTCAACCTCACCTACGGCACCGAAGTAGTTATCCTGGCAAAAATCGAAGTACCTACGCTGCGACTGGAAGCATACAATGATAAGACGAATGAGGATGAGTTGCATACCAACCTTGATCTACTCGACGAAGTAAGGGACCTCGCGTAAATCAGTATTGCAGCTTAACAGCAAAGAGTAGCTCGGTACTATAATGCCAAGGTCAAGAAGCGGAACCTTCGCGTCGGTGACCTGGTCCTTCGTAAAGTTATGGTACCTGAGCCTGACGCTAGCAAACTCGAGTCCAACTGGGAAGGACCTTACCAAGTGAAACAAGTGCTCGGGGAAGGAACATATGAGCTCGGAACCCTCGAAGGGAGATAGGTACCTCGGGCATGGAATATTGTCAACTTAAGACAGTATTACCTGTAACAACTGAGTGGACTACGAGTCACTCCCAGAGCCTAAGGGCCAATATGCCGAGCTAACATGACCTCGGCGCTATAAGACCCTGTCACCTCTTCGGCACGGGTGAACTTCAGGAGAGCGGACTATAAGCCGCCCCCCAACCTAAGGGCTAAAATGCCGAGCTAATGAAAGACCTCGGCACCACATAAAACCTAGCCGCCTCATCGGCATAGGCTAAGTACTTATAATGCCTAAGGCGTAGGCAGCCTAGGTACGAACTTTGTGATGCATAGCCTGCCCCGGCATGCAACAGGTTGAACCCATTAAGGACAACCGATGTCAACTCAAATCGGGCGCAGACAGGTCGGGCATATACCCTACTATGTTACTCGCCTCGGTGTACATAAGTTACCCCTACTAAGTACCGGAAGACAGTTCGGGGTAACAACATTTGAGAAACCCCCACTTCGGGTGTTTAGCTTAATAGCTTAACGGTTCAAGATAAAATAATCACTTCAACAAGTAGAGAGAGTAAATTGCACAGCATGTTGCAAAGTGTATTTTCATTACAAATATACAAGAAGTTTGTTACAAAAAGAAAAAAGATCAAGCTCGCAAATACAAGGACTGAGCTACTTGGGATGCTCGTTGCCTTCACCAGGGACCTCCTCAGAGGCAGTAACCGGACCAGTGGCCTCTGCTTCATCATCGGCGCCTTCGTCCTCAGAGTCTGGATCATCCGCTGACTGACGCACTATGTCATCAGTGATCCGTGAAGTAGTGATGGCGCTTGTATCAAGACCGAGGTAGAGATGTCTAATCAACCACCGACTGAGCTTGAAGCCCTTGCGGTAGGCCTCGGTCATCACATCATCAAATCTTGAAGATTGGACGTAGTCGATAACTGCTTGAACCTTAGTCTCCTTGAGGGCATCCTCGAAGATCTCGGTCTTCTCTTTGAGGTCGGCTCGGAGGTACTCCACCTCGTGCTTCAACTTCCCTTTTGCTTCCTTGAGGACTTGCGCCTCGAGCTTCAGGGCGTCGCGATCTGCCTTGAGACTGTCAACCTCAAGCCTCAAGGCTTCTTGGCCGACCTTAAACCCGTTCACTTCGGCCCTCAGTCTGTCCTTGTCTCGGGCCAGTTCGCTCTTCTCCGCCAACAGCACCTCAATAAAGCTCTTCTGAGATGAGGCATCGTTCTGCAGGTGGTGGATCTGACTGCGAGCTGCCCTCAGTTCGGTATGGACTGCGTGGGATGACTTCTCAGCTTCCAAAGCCCGTTTTAGATGCTGATCAGATTGAAAAGTCAAGGCATGCACGGCTGAGTTCACCTACAAGAAGGAGACCAGTCAAAAAAAAAGAGAGAAAGAAGAGAAAGAAAGAGAATCTTTCACAGGGAACTCACCACCATGGTATGAGAAGCAGCCCGGGCACCGAGCTGATCAGGAGTTAGATTAGCCCATTCTGTGACCTCCTCCGGGTACGCAGCCTCCTTGCTCTTCTAGAGACTACACCGGGGGTTCAGGACACTTTCGCCCCCCTGACTCTCTGAGCTAGACACCGTCATCTCTGCCGCATGGGCGGACTCCTCGGAAGCCTCGGCAGCGGCACCAACAGGGCAGGCCCTAGCTATAGCCTCTACAGGGCATGCCTCAAGGGTGGCTTCTGTAGCACCCCTGGCAGCAGTCTCGACAGGCTCAGTGGTGGGCTCTGCCGCTGTCTTAGGCCCCTGAGGCGCCATGTCCCCCTCCAGATCGATGACGGGTTGAACGCCAGGAAGCTCGGGCTACGGAACTGGGGCCTGTGAAGGCTGAGCCTCGACGGAGGCCTGCGGAGACTCAATGCGCGCCTTCTTGGCTACGCGCTTCTTTCTCTTCATCTGGCGAAAGAGCCTCTGACCGTCTATCTTGTCCTTCTCCATAGGACCTGCAGTGAAGCTCGACGTTAGTAACCCCGAAGTAAGCATGCAGACAAAAAAGCCAGAGCAAAGAAAAACCTACCCGGGCTCAAGCCGACCTGGATGAGCTTCTCCTCGGCTGTGAAGTCCTTGTAATTCAACCCGAGCTGAGTCCACGACTGAAGTGACTTCTTGGTCTTCCCATCGAGGATAACACCGGGGTCTTGAACGGCCACCCTCCAGTTAGTTGGGAAGGGCCACCCCATGCTACTCCGAACTACGAAGTAGTCCCACTTCTAGGCCGGGACTTTACTCGGGAGCTTATGCATTAATTTAAAACCCGGACGGGGAGACAGATAATATGCCCGCATGTGCCCGGGGAGAGTGCCCGAAGCGCTCTTCTTTATTGCCAAAATAGTACTAAGGATATCTAGGTCAATGGGGAGGGAGCGGTCGAAGCAAAGGGAAATGGTCCCAACCAAATTCCGTATGGAATTCGGGTGAAGCTGGTCCAAGGTAATGTTAAAGTGCAATAGCACCTCAACAATCAGGGGGTGAAGAGGAAGTCGGAGTCCGGCGACCAGTTGCTCCCTAATGACCACGATCTCATCGGGACCGTGCTCCCGTGGAAAGCTGCCGGTGGGGAGACTGTAAGAGTACTCCCCAGGAAGGTTGAACCTCTGTATGAGTTCCTGGAGTCTCTCCGGAGTCATGGTGGAAGGGCCGAACTGATCTGGCACCCAACCTCGGTGGGAGGTGGATGCCAGATGACCCGAAGCCACCTGTACATTGGACGGCTGGGCGGCAGAAGAGCCACCCTGAGCCGAGGTACCCACCTCGGGCTCGTCGATGAGGCTATCCACACTAGACATCACAACACGGAAAGGAAAGAATATTCGGAAAAGGAAAGGAAGCTCGGGGACTCACCGCAGGAAACACGAACTGAACTAAGGGGAATAACCGAGCTAGAAGACCCGAGCTGGGAACCTCAAACGCGAGCTCAACACTGATGCTGATGACTTTGTGGCGAAGAAATGACCAAGGGTCCCCCACTATTTATAGTCGTTGCACCCGGGCATTAACGGTCAAGATGGAGATGATCCAATGGCTCTCAAAAAAACCGGCTACGGGTTCCTCGAGGTGAAATTAGTTTAGCGCATTTTTTGGCGTCGCGAAGTCCGAATCGCGTGACGTCCGCACGTAAACCGAATTCGACCCGAGTTCCTTTTGACTGAGCCGGGAACTAGACCGATCCAGCTCGGCGAGCCGCGTGACGAAGCAGCATGAGTACCGAAGCCAAATCCACCCAGCGCGACATGAACTCCTCGTGCTAGGTCAACACCGCCAGCAATTGATGGAGGGTGATTTGGCCCGACCTCGTAGCACGGGTACACGTGGGCGTGACCTTGCTCAAGCGATGAATCAGCATGACAGCACAGCAAACGCAACTGCAACTCGGAGGGAAGGGCCCACCGAGTTCAGCCTGGCAACTCGGCGGGATAAGCTACTCGCCGAGAGCCACCTGACCTACACCTCCTCCCCAAGGCTAAGGCATTTTGAGCTACAAGAAAGGTAAAGACACCTCGGGCCGGACAGCTCGGTGTAGCTTGCCACGGGCAGCTCGCCACTTGCGGGATAGCTCGGCACAGGGTAACTCGCAAAAGAGCAGTTCGGCATATCGCAGGAAGATCTCCTGCCCGACCATCGTACCCGACAAATCTGGGGACAGCAACCATGTCCCTCGTCAGACAGTGTCGTGCCTGCCACCTTTACAGGGTGCATTACACTTGACAGGCACGTACCGTGCAATGACGGCCCCGCGCGTGCCACCTCAGCCCTGCCTATAACGGCTGCGGCAGGATGACAGTGGCGGTTATACCTGCCCTGTTAGAGGCTAGTGGGCCTGATGCAACCAAATTCTGTTATAAGAAACCCAATCTCACGGAATAGAGGTAACTTCCATATACTCGCGCTATCTGCACTCTTAGCCTTCATCCTCTCTTTGCATCTTTCACAGAATTCTAATTTAAGCGTCGGAGTGTTCCCGCCGGGTAAACCCCCGGGGATTCTTCATCTTCTCCATCTCAAGTACCTTTCAGGAGTCACGCAAGTGCCAGATAAAAGTGACCGGATTGCGCACCATCAGAAACCAACCATTGACTTAACAAGAGTCAATATATAAGCAAATGAATAAAACAAAACCTAATAATTTAGAACACCAAATTATAATCGAATGGGAAAAGCATGCACTCTAACTAAATGAAATAAAAAAGTGCATCAAAATAAAATAACCAAAATTGTAGCACAAGAAAATTGTAAGCACTCACAAAGTCGGTTCTCTTGAAACTGTCATATCTAACAAACCAAAATGGACAACAGTCAGAGAAAACGAAAAGGGTAATGAATGAGTATTCACAAAATAAAAGGAAAGTAGAGAAAAAAAATACTTTTTTTACCTTGTTTGTCTTCCATGACGATGGCAAGATTTAGGAGCAAATAACCTCTTATCTAGCAAGATAATGGATTGAATATCTCGAAAATATATTACAATGATGGCAAGAACGATGGCGTGTCAAAACTCTTTTCTCCGGTCCTACCATCGTTTTCTCTAGCAATGATTTTCTCTCTACTGTCTCCAACGGGAAGAGCCTTTGTAAAGAGACTAGGGCATAACTTTAGTGAATAGTGGTATTCGTTTATAGTGAAAAGATATTTAACCATAGCTATTTTGGCCATTTCGAAATTATGTTTCTTTCACTTATTGAAAATCCTAAGGGAATTTATGTTACTTTACATGACATTTAACATTGTTAATGATTTTGTACTAGATTAATTGTTAGTTTTGTACACTTTGAATTTCAGGTACTAAAGTAAGATTAACTCCAAAAGTACATGTATTAATTTGTAATTTATCATATAATATAATATATATTATATAATTATAGATAATACATAATTATTTATATAGTAGCTCGGGCTCGCCATGATGGCCTTAACGTGTTGGGAACTCTGGAAGGCCAAAAACGAATTCGCCTTTAATGAATCGTCTTCAAGCCCGAAAGCCATAGCTCTCTCGGCTTCCAAGGTCCTCAAGGAACGCTGCCCCTTCCCAGACGATAGTAGTGATGCTCCTCAGTCGCCTCTGTTGGTTTCAGAAGGCTAAATCCCTCCCTGAAAATTGCATAAAGGTTAATTGTGATGCAGCCTTTTGTGCGAGGTCGGGCACAACTACTATTGCAACAATAATCCAGGATAAAGAGGGGAGAACCATTGGTGATAGAGTGCAGAAAGCTATATGCTCTTTCAGCCTTGGACGCGGAATTGAGAGTTATCAGGCTCGGAGTGTTAGAAGTTAAGGATTTTGCTCCGGTGGAAGCGGTCGTCGAATCAGACTCCAAGTTGGCGATAGAACTAATCAAAAACCGTAAGGCAGCAAAGTTCCATCGTTTTTTAACACAATAGCAGATGTCTTGGGTTTCATTCCTAAACATCAGCCTGTTAATTTCTCCTTCATCCCACGTTGGGCCAACAACTTGCCCACAATGTAGCCCAGTGGGCAAAATCCGAGGGCAGTTGGTGTTACAACACCTTAAAGTTTGATAGTTGCAATCACCTCTCCTAAATTTTATGACATAGTTGCAAGTTGACCCCTTTGTTTGAATTCTTTAAAAGAGGCATGAAAGTGTCCAAAATATCCATTTACTTATTTTTTATCAAAATATTTATTTTCCAGATTTTGTCTAGCCCAAACACTTTCAATCTCTTTTTAATTGATTTATTGTTCAAATTTTCCTGTCATATCAATTACTCAAAGGTAAAGCTGTAACTTTAAATTAATTCTTTTTGTGTTGTTTATAAATTTGTATTGTTTTTTTTTTTTTTTGTAGAAACACGCTTTATTAGTAATTACATGGATATCTTGGATATTTTTGTGCATCTTATTAATGGATTGTAATAGGAGGGATCAATTTACAACCTAGTCATTATAAAGCTCAAGGGAGGTCATTGAAATTACTTAACTTTGGGGGAAGTTTTAATAATGGTAAAAAACTTAAGGGAAGATTTCAATAGTTTACCCTAGATTTTGTTCTTCCCATAATATCTTTAGTTTTTTATTTCAACTTGTTCTTTCATTGAATTTTTCAAGGGTAAATTTCTTAAACTATCCTTATGATTTAGCTAATTGACTAAATATACCCCTACTATTTGACTATTGTCTAATGCTATCCCTATTGTTTCTGACAATTGACTAGCTATACCCTTACTGTTAGCATTCGTTAGTATTCCGTCAAAACTTGTACACACATGATATATAAATTTTTTAAAACCCAATTTTAATTTTACCCTTTTGTCCCTCTCCCTTCTCTTTCCTTCTTCCCCTTCCTTCTCTTTCTCTTCCTTGTTTCATCACCTCAATCTCCGCTCCCCCTAAAATCCATCAAATACATAAATCTCACTGAGACAACCCTGATGTAGAAATCCGTCCAATAACAGAACCCTCTGAAGAGATTTGACCTTCAATATAAGAAACTATAAACCAGAGAAGTGAAAAACCAAGGGCCCTATCAATTGGTGGAATTTGTTTATGGAGATCTAGATTTAAATTAAAAGAAGTTGTTTTGGGTTCTATACTAGGGTAGTGCTTTGGAGACGAAGGAGAAGAGGGTTTAGATCTATCTCTTCGTAGAAGATTCAGTGGTCTGGAGATCTATATTTAAATTAAAGAAATTGTTTTGGGTTCTATACCGAGGTAGTGATTTGGGGATGAAGGAGAATAGTGTGATCGTCAGCATTGGCTCCGGTTCTGAGTCCTCTTCCTCTATTAACGCCATAAATAGTGGCCGTGACACCTTCGTTAGTAAGCCCCACCTTAACCAGTGAAAGAACATATATGGATTGTGGAAGTTTCCAATGATTTGCTCCTTGTCAATGATTTTGGCCAGCAACACCATCTACTTCAAGTGCTGTCTCGTCCTCGAATGATAGAGGATCTTGAGTTGGGGTTTAAACTTGATTTTCTCCTTTGATTTCAAGGGTTTTTTATGACTCTTGAACATGTAATACTTTGCTAACGAAGACGAAGACGATGACGGAGAGCATCCCCATTTTATGATCTTGCAGCATTCACGATATTGTCCTTGTCGACAAGTTTAATAGGACCCCCAAGGTCCAACAACTGTTGCAGGACTTTTTAACGAGAAAGAGCTCTGCAAGAGTATCAACCCTGATGAGGTTGTTTCTTAATGTCTGTGCAACTACCCTTTCGTGCTCCATGTCTCGAGAAATGTAGCTTCAACTACAAATTCGATGTTGATCGATGTTCCAGTTGGGAGGTTTCAATTCTTTCCCATTCAGCGAGTTATTAGCCTGGGCAATCCCTTATTGTCTCAGTAGTGACCTCAATGTGCTCTGCTACCACCAGACCGATCAGTGAGATCCATTAAGGGTCAAAACTTGGGTATGTTGGGACAACCTGATAATTCACTTAAGTGGGTGATCATAGTGATATGATTGACCCCTTTGTCGGACAAAGTGAATGATTGGGCTTACATTCTCTTTGATGAAAACCTAAACTCCTAGCAATGGATTTCAACTGTGTTTGAAATTTAGCTTTGCAAAATATATTTATATGATATATATATGTATTAATGTTTTATGAAAACTATTTGCAAAAGGTTTTAATTACCGATATTCATCTAAGTAGAGAGTGTGACACTACATCTTGTAGCCAAGGGGGAGGTACTTCCTTGTTGAGTAGTGTTTGATCAGTATAGGTCGAGAGGTTAAGTATAAGAAACCATTAAGGGCTGATTACCTGGTGGGATATATCTTACTTAAGTCCATTATCCATGGATTTTTCATAGGATGATTCAATTTAATGATCATTTATGTGTAAATGTTGGGCCCATATTGAGCCCATGGTGATGTGCTCAGGGGTTTAGTACGTTCAACAGTAAAATTGGCTAAGCCTTTTCATAGAGGCTGGGTTAAACCCATGTAGACTTATGTGAGGTCATTGTGGGGTTTCACGCCATACAAATCAGACATAAATTAGCCATACAACATCTTGGTTCATGAACCTTTGAAGGAAATGGGCCTAAGGCCATAATTAATATGATTAATTAAGCTGTCACATGATAGTTTAAGTTTTCACGTGACATAGGGTGAATTTGGGTTTGGATAGTATGGAGAACCTAATCTTATAAGAAGATTAATCTGTCACGTGACAATATAAATTGTCATGTGACATGGGGTGAATTTGGGTTTGGATTTAGGTATGGAGAACATAATCTTATAAGAAAATAAAGTATACCTCTAATTAGAGTCCAGATTTTATTTATATTTGGATTATCTCGTAATTAGATTAGGAGATAATTCCATAAGAGATTATAAAATAGGAGGGGGTAGACCAGTCTAAGATAATTTCATATTTTTGTAGTTTATAGTTATCTCTGCGCCATTTTGTCTCCTAGTTTTTTCCTAGTTCGACATCAACTATCAATGACTATTAGAGATCAGTTTTCTTCTATTTTTTTCAAGAAAAATTTACAAGAATTTCAGGCTCATCTTCCATAGTTCGATCCAAGCAGTTGGCTTGCAGTTTTGATGAAAATTGTATTGCTGAATCAACTTCACTCATACATTGCGCCATTTTCAGTAGAGGCTGGTTTTATGATTGTTTTGAGTTTCTACTTTGAGATTTCCGTTTGTGGTATTTGTATCAAGTATAAATCTCCCTAATTGTTTGGTTTCAAATCTGGTTCAGTTTAGTATAAGATCGATTATAAAAAGTGCAATTTTTCAAAACACAGAGAATTCGATTCTCAAAAGGATTTGAAAATTTTTGAAATTTTGTCCAACTATTTAGCATGGTTTAACTATCCATATGATGGATTATAACCCTTCCAACATCCCATATGCTAAACCCCATCAAGTCAAAGCCAACAAACATCAACAGAATTTGATTCGTCTTGTGTCTATAATTACGGAGAAAAGGTTGAAAAAGCAAAGTTAAGCCCGTGTTTTATCAGTGTGCCACCAAAAACCAAGCTTCTCTAAAGGAGAACAATCCAACTCGTTTGGGGGCACAGAAGAGTACGTATCGCCCGAGGTCATAAGAGGGGAACGGGTTTGTCATCGATTGGTGGGCACTCGAGAAAACCCCATTTCGGGGGAAGAACCGAAAGGAAACGTTTTGGTAACATATTGATGGAATCCATAACGAAGGTGAATAAAGTAATTTGACTTAAAGGATAAAATGGATATTTCAACCATTCCATCAATATTTAATGACAATAATAATTTCATGGAACAATAAGCGTATAATTAGTCAGTTAGCCAAACCACAAGGATAATTTAAAAAATGGCTACACAATGCATCAAACAGGTCCCCACTACTATCTGGATATATGTTATTTAGTATTTACAGGTACAGAATCTGTCCCGGCCCGGTCCATCATCATTTTTTCAACCCTATCGGCCTGTTGTTGTCAAACGGCTCGTAGTGCGCGTTGGAGTAGCTCTCCCTGCACCTGGACGAAAAAGAAAGCGGGAAAACCCTTCTCTTTCGTCTAGCTTCTTGGCAAGGCAAGGAGTAACCATAGTTAGCCAACCCTTCTCTTCATCATTTGTCTAATCCATCCATGGCTTTCTGATTCCAACAACAGAAGTTCAAACTCTTTAATAAGAACATTTAGCGTTCTGAATATCCTTTGTACCGTTAACCATTTTGTCAACTGCCATTTTTACAGGAAAGGAATATATCCTTTAAGGAGAACGAGAGTATAAACTGCACTGATACACCTCGATGGGTATAAAGGTGCTTTTTCTTCTCCTATCACCTACCCCTCTTAATTTCATAATTGTCCGCTTATCTGCATTCGTTTTTTCCCCTCGTTTTGTATAACATATTATCACTTCGTGCTTCAATGTTTGCTTTAGATTCAATCAACCTAGAACTCCATGTCTCTTTTGTTCACTGTATTCGATGCTAGGGTTTAACGAAGCTTCTTGCGGACAATGCTCCCAAGTGCATGAAAGAGCAGAAGTTCGAGAGCTATTTTGGCCGTAAGGTCGCCGTTGATGCTAGTATGAGCATCTACCAGTTCCTCGTCCGTAACTTCCAACCCAAATTGCAAAATATTTTCAATTGTCTTTTAAAGCATAACTAAAGTCGTCTTACCACTCCCCAATTCCAAGGGGGAAAAGAAAAAATTCAAGTGCTTTCTAAAAGTAAAAATATGCTGATAATCCAGATTGTCGTTGGGAGGAGTGGGACCGAAATGCTCACAAATGAGGCTGGCGAAGTAACGAGGTAGGAATTAGAGTTTCCTTTTAAGTGAACTTCAATTGCAGGAAGGAAAAAAAGTTGAATTAATTTAACTCCTGTTCTCTAATATTATATTTCGTTTCTCTCATTGACTTCAGCTTTTAAAATTTGGTACATTATGTTTTCCTTTGTTATGCATTATAGTCATTTGCAAGGAATGTTTACTCGGACTATTAGGCTTCTTGAAGCTGGAATGAAGCCTGTGTAAGTTGTCACTGTTTCCTTTTCCTCAGTATTTCCATATAATAGTAATAGACAGTTCCAGTCACTCATATCATGTAACAATGCAACAGTTAGCTGAATTTCTTATTTTTTGTATTAGTTATGTCTTTGATGGGGCACCACCTGATTTGAAGAAGCAGGAGCTGGCAAAGCGGTATGTTTTCCATTTCAATGGCACTTTGTTACTTATTTGATTTGATTATACGGATGGTAATAGGGTTCATGGTTTATCTTGGGCTATTGTTACTCAATAGTGAATACTATAGTTGCAGTTACACACCTGTAGGAAGAAACTGGCAAGCAAATCAAAGTTAGACAGAGGAAAGGATGAAGATCAAATCTAAAATCAATTTTCCTGGTTCTCTAGGGTTCAGATGCACATAAGAACAACTTCTTTACTAGTAGAAATAATACTTGACTCCCTTATAGTGATTGGAAGTCAACTCTTTGTATCAAACTAATAGAAAGTAAAAGCACTTTTTTTTTGAATTTTGTTTTGATAAGCAACAGTAAAGATTCATGAAAAAACTCCAGACTGCTCATGACAAAGAGTCATAGACTGAACAACAGAAATAGAGCAATACAAGATAAAGGGAAACAAGTGCAATCTATTACAGAGTGCTCCGAAGCCTTGGACAACCCCATTATAGAAGACAGCTTTTAAGGAGTTACCCTACCCAATAGGGCCAGTTAAACTTAGGAGAATTTGTCCATTGTGGTCCATAGGGGTGGACTCGAGCCGAATATCTAGCTATTTGAGCTTGGCTTTTCAATAAACCATTAGGCTCGAGCTCAATTAGAGCTAGATACTTGAGATTGAATTTGACTTGAGTTAAAAGCTCATAAGTTCGAGCTCGGCTCTCGAACTCGATAGTGAGCCAAACATTTTATAAAAATAAAAATATACATATAAAAATTTATTTTTTATTTAACATATAAAAAATCAAGAATTATAAAAACTAGTTATTATTATATATATAAAAAATAAAAATATTATACATATAATAATTTTATATTTATTAATTTTTATATGTATAATATATGTATATATGTGTAAAAGCTTGATTAGGCTCGCGAGACTCATGAGTCGAGCTTTATTGGGCTCAAGCTCGGCTCAATTAGCAAATGAGCCTATATATCAGGCTCAAGCTTGACTCGAAGCTCGATTTAGAATGAGCTGACCTGAGCTCGAATAGCTCGTGAAAAGCTTGGCTCATGTCCACCCCTAGTGATCCCTAACTACTTTGGTACTCCCCCAATGCCTGACTCACCCGGATTCCCAAGGCTGCATCCATCAAAGTCGAATTTGATTTTGCCCAATGCTGGTGCAATTCTCCCCACAGTCCTTTCTGGTTTTACCGTTTTATAGCTTGATAGTCAGCAACAACTTTCCACCCTCCTAGCAAATCATGTAGGGTTATTCCTTTGAACTCATCACACCAAGCCCAATGAGAAACTCTTATCATAGTGTACTCAATTAATCTTATATACTTCATGCCCAAAGGCTCTAGCATTTCTTTCATTCACAGCCCCCATAGAACGGCACCCCATATGCATTGCCATAAAAATTTTCGCCTTGTAAATTGTAGTGCATATCAACCTGCTTATGCTGCATAGATCTTTGACTTCTGTTGGTGCCACCCAAACACATCCTCTCAAAGAGAAAAAAATGTTCCCACATCTGAGAGGCATAAGCACAATGCAGAAGAAGATGGTTGGTGCTTTCCCAACTCTTCAAACAAAGAACACATACATGGGGCGAGAGATACCATTTTTCCACTTCCTTTGGAGCCCATCCAGGGTATTAGTGACTTTATTGACAGCTTCCCAACAGAAAAAAAACCTTTGGAGGGTTAGGACCATCCCTAACTTCTTTAAGTGGGAACAGGTTTTTTTCAACTGGTTGGTAGTGTGTTTGAAAAAGGGATGCACAGGTAAAAATTTCATTGACATTTGGTGCCCACACTCTCATCCAACCCAGAAATACATAGTTTCACCTCTTGAAGTATATTCAGCAAGGATGTTGTCTCACTCATTTCTTAGACCTTCAAAGCTCTCCTCAAACCCAAGTTCCAAACTAACCCATTCCCATCAAAAGATACCAACTCAGCAATATGTTTATTTTTAGAGTTTGACAGGTTTTAAATTCTAGGAAAGGTCTGGAGGAAGGCAAAATTTGCACACCAAGTATCTTCTCAGAGCTTGACTATGGAGCTAGAAAGGTTCTGATATCTTATGTGTTGCAAAACTGTTTCCCAAGGGCTCTTCAAAGTAGAGCTTTTAGCAAGATTCGAGTCCCACTGATGTAGGACCAGCTTAGTTCTTGTCCTTAGAGAATGTTGAATATCTTCTTTGATCAGAATTTTGTGGTTGTTGATGGCTGTAATTGCTTCTTGGAGGAATAAGAGAGAAAATAATAAAATATGGAGGGAAAGAAGAAAGAAAATACCTGGAATCATTGGAGACTCCAATAGAGCTGAGATGTTAGTGGTGGTACAAGGTATTCAGATTGCAGAGCAATTAGGAGTTCAGCACTTGGTAGTTGAAGGGGACTCTGAGATTGTTGTGGGATGGCTGACAGAACCAGATTCAGCTATGTGGCGACATAGAGATATGTTAAGGAAAGTCAACTGGATCACAAGAAACATGACTGTTACCTTTCTTTGGTGGGAAGATCAGCAGATTCCTTAGCGGATGGGCTAGCTAAACAAGGGGCTTCAAGGGAACATTTATTTTGGGCTGCTTTGTAATTTTAGTTCTGGTTATTTCTGGTCAATTCTGTTTTAATTTGATGTAATACTTGTTAGAAGGGGTAACAACTCGTGCCTCCTCTTGGGTCTCCTGTATTGCCATATATTTTTGATTTAATAAATTATATTCATTCATCAGAAAAAAAAACCTGGAACCACTCACATGGGGCCTAGAATCACTCTAGGGCAATGGAATCACTCACCAATTCACCATAGTTAGCATAAACTGAAGAAAACTCAATAAACTTCATTGCCTTTGTGTAAAATGTCCATACATATTTATAGACTTTAAACTTAATAATCTTAGGAGTCAAACTGTTAGATTCATACTAGTCCTAGGAGTCAAACTGTTAGACTCAATAATCCTAGTAGGACTCAAACTAAACCGTCATATTCTATTTCAATTCAAAGAAGGCTCAATAACTCTAATCCTACTTATGCAATGACTCTGAAATTTTAAACATAAATAAACTATAACTAGACAAATTAAACCCTATCATTGGACCCAACAGGAAATTGCAAAATGACAAAAATACCCCTACTGTCCAAAAATACATAAAATTTCATAAAATTCCAATTTTGACTCTTCAGCTCCTGCAACCCACCCATTAGGGTGCAATGCATGGATTCTTTTAATTACCAAATGCCACAATGTCTCTTCTTCATTAGCAATAATCAAAAAGAAAAATATCCTCTTCCTTAGAGAATCTCGACAACCATTTACCCATTGAAGCCAAATTCTTCTCCTTCACCCTCCCAATACCTAAACTACCCCCTCTTTAGGCTTACACACCTTCCCCTCAATTCATGAGTTGGTCTTTCTTATCACTTCCTGGGTCCCAAAGTCCCTAATTATTTTTTCTATTCTCTGCACAATTCTTGATGGAGCTTTAAAAACTGACAAGTAATAGATGGGGAGGTTGGACATGGTGGATTTAATTAAGGTCAACCTTCCACCTTTTGAAATGTAATTCTTTTACCAATTGTCCATTTTCTGGCAAATCTTTCAACTACCCCCTCCCAAAAGGAAACATATCAAGGGTTACTCTCATGTGGTAGGTCTTTATCAGCAATTGCTTGATCTTACACCCCAAAATTGCAGCACACTTCCAATACCTAACTGCTTGTTTCTTTTAATTTGAACCACCAAAACATCACCCAATAATTTACTAAACGAAAATACCCATAAAGTTCACATGATTTTATTTAAAACCAACAATTTCTTGAACTTTTCTTGAAGTTTCCCTGAAGTTTCTCCATTTCCCCCATGGGATGAAATAGAAACCTTCTGGAATAAAAATATTCCAAATACTTTAATTTGATCTGTGAATAATCAAATATTTCTCAGAGATTTCAGAGTTTTTTTGATATATCTGTGAAAGCTTCATTTTATTATGTGTAAAAAATCCAACTTAGACAAAATACTGCAGAAATTTAATTAGATTTTCCAGAAGCAATTTGAAACAATCATAAGGTGTAAAAATCATTTGAACTTTCTTTTGGCATAAAGTTAAGACAAAGTATTTTGGATTTAATGATTCTAGACTTTTGAATCAACAACTCCGACTGGATTTTTTTTTTCAGAATATATAAAGATTCTTAAAAGTTTAGTTAAATAATTAATTAGTAATAATTTGATTATTACTATAGGGTAATAATAATTAATATTTCTTGTCTTATACCCATAGTTGTCATGGCGTCTAGGCAACACTGGGTCTCCTAGTCGCCTAGTCGGGGTGCCTAGGTGACAAGAATTTTGTAATATAAAGAACTAACTTTTGGCTAGTTCCCCCTACATTTTTATATACCAGTCAGCATGCATATTAATTGAAAAAATAGTAATTATATTTATTAAGAACATTAACTTTCCTCATTGATAAAAAAATTAACTTTCCTCTAAAAATATGGCAAACCATCATATCTAAAAGATAAAAATCTTTTAAATATATTAATTCCATTATTTTCCAAAATAATACTACTATATTAAGTATTTAATAGAGCAGTTTCATATCAATTAGCAACTAAAGTGTTAGGAACTGCCTAACTCAAGGACTCTTTCGAGGGAGCTTGCTTCCTGAATGAGAGAGAGAGAGAGAGAGAGAGAGACTGTATTCCCAAATCGATAATACCCTCCTAACTTCCTTTCCTTATTTATATACTACTGTTACAATTCTGTTATACCAGCCTTTCCACTTGTCTAATCCACTTGTCTAGTTTGTTATTTAGTTTTTTCTAGTGGTCGACTGTTAGTTATATTCTTTAAAGGCTGGCATGGCCTTTTCTTGTACACTTGTATCCCTTTATTTGTGTCTCAGCAGTCCCTTTTCTACTGCTGCTACTGCTGTAGACCCTTTCTCATATGGGAGTAGGGGAGGTGGGTCCCGTCCATATAGAGCCCGAAAGGGAGTCATTCCTGCTGCACTATGATACGTGGTATTGTACCACCATTCTGCCCAATGAAGCCACTTGAGCCACTGACGTGGCCTATCCTTTGCATAGCACCTTAGATAGGTTTCCAAACTCCAGTTGACCACCTCAGTCTGCCCATCTGTTTGAGGGTGGTAGCTGGTAGATTTGAAGAGTTTCACTCCCTGTAGTCGAAAAAGTTCTGCCCAGAAACGACTCATAAAAATAGGGTTGCGGTCTGAGACAATAGAGTTAGGGGTACCATGCAGTCGTGCCACCTCCTTAGTAAAAATCTCAGCCACCATGGAAGCTGTAAAGGGGTGGGACAGAGGGAGAAAATGGCAGTATTTGGTGAATCTATCAACCACTACGAGAATGACGGACTTGCCATAGGAAAGGGGGAGCCCCGTTATAAAGTCCATGTATATATCTGCCCACACTTGTGTAGGAATTGGGAGTGGTTGTAGCAGTCCTGCTGGAGACTGGGTATCTGCCTTATTTTTCTGGCAAATGGCACATTCGGCTATGAAATTTTGGACCGAATTCCGCATGCCTTTCCAGTGGAATTGGGTGGCTAGTCTCTTGTAAGTGCGCAGGATCCCTAAGTGTCCTCCTGCTGGGGATGAGTGGAATACTTCCAGAAGCTGCTGAATATGGGCTGAATCCTGTGGTATCACCATTCGACGTTTATACAACAGCAAGTTATTCTCCACTGTGTACCCTGGGTGGCTAGTAGGGTCCTCTTGGACTTGTGAACGCAACTTGCTCAGTTGTGGGTGCCTTTCAGCTTCTTCCCTTAGCTAACCCATGATGGAACATGTTGGGCCCGTAAGAAGTAATGGAAATAGTTGTGGCTGGCGTGACAGTGCATCCGCCACCTTGTTAGCGTGCCCTGCCTTGTATTTAATGACATAATCGTAGCCAAGTAATTTGGCTATTCATCATTGCTGTTCCGGGGATAGTACGGACTGTTCCAACAAAAATTTCAGGCTTTGGTGGTCAGTTCGTATGATGAACCTCCTTCCTAGAAGGTAGGGCCGCCACCTCTGAACTGCGAGAACAATTGCTATCAGTTTGCGTTCGTATACTGATTTGGCCCATTTCTGTGCTGTCATTGCTTTGCTGAAAAACGCTGGTGGCTTTTCTTCTTGCATGAGGACTGCACCAACTCCTTGGCTTGACGCATCACATTCAGTGATGAAGTCCTTTGAGAAGTCTGGAAGTGCGAGCGTCGGTGGGGATGAGACAGTTGTTTTGAGTGTCTCGAAGGCCTGTTGGGCCTCCCTAGTCCAGCAGAACCCATTATTCTTAAGTAAACTTGTCAAGGGGGCAGCAATCAGTCCATACCCTCTAATGAATCGCCAGTAGTACCCTGTTAAACCGAAGAAGCCTCGTAACTCCTTAACATTTTGAGGTCGGGGCCAATTTATCATGCTTGTGATCTTTTCCGAGTCTACTGCTACAATGCCATTTTTGACCACGTGCCCTAAATATTGTACTTGTATCGGTCCAAATGTGCATTTTGACTCCTTTGCAAGGAGTTTATGAGTCCTTAGCAGTTCCAAGGTGATTTGTAGATGTACTAGGTGTTCGTCCCATGTAGCGCTATATACAAGTATATCATAAAAAAAACGAGTATAAATTTGTGCAAATGGGGTCGAAATATGTCATTCATAAGGGCTTGGAATGTAGCTGGTGCATTGGTCAACCCAAACGGCATAACCATAAATTCATAATGCCCTTTGTGTGTACGAAAGGCAGTCTTGTGGATGTCTACCTCATGGACCCGAATTTGATGATATCCCGATCTCAGGTCTAGTTTAGAGAATATGGTGGCCCTGCCGAGTTCATCTAGTAGTTCATCGATTACCGGTATGGGAAATTGATCCTTCACAGTAATGTTGTTCAGAGCCCTATAGTCTATACAAAACCGCCATGTCCCATCATTCTTTTTCACAAGTAATATTGGCGAGGAGAATGGGCTTTGGCTGGGTTGTATAATTTTTCTGTCAAGCATATCTTGCACTTGCCTCTCAATCTCTAGTTTCTGAAAATAGGGGTAACGATAGGGCCTTACATTTGTGGGTGCAGTTCTGGGCAGCAATGGAATGCAATGATCATGGGCACGCTTCGGTGGTAGTTCCTTAGGTTCTTAGAAGATCACTGAGAACTTCTGAAGTAGCTGTTGTAGTTGTGTGCGGCCTTCTTCGGATCTGCTTCCTTGGGCTAGAATGGGGCTATTCCCGTGGGAGTCTATCTGCATTAAAACGATGTCGGCTGGGTCTGCTGCCTGTTTCCTTAGGGAGGCGAGACTAATAGGGCCTAGACCCTTGGACAGCTGCCCTTGAATATGCACCTGTGAGCTGCCCACTTGAAAATCCACGGTGAGACGGGCCTAATCACATATCACTGGCCCTAGTTGCCTTAACCATTGGACTCCAAGAACTACATCTGCTCCACTGATTTCCAGGGGGTGCAAATCTACCTCGAACTCATGTCCTTGTATCTTCATCTTTAATTCTATGCACGTACTGTCGCACACCAGGTTGCTCCCATTAGCTACGTGCACCCGGAAGGCTGTACATGGTTGGACCGGAATCCCTAGTTGTCTGACCAATGTTTGGGTAATGAAATTGAGGGTGCTGCCACTGTCTATCAGAACTGACACATGGCACCCTTCTACCAGTCCGGTTACTCTCATAGTTTGAGAAGAAGCAAGACCGGTCAAGGCTTGTAGGGATACTTCCGGGTATTCCTTTGTTTATTGCCCTCATTCTTGGTTGTCCATTGGCTCTTCAATGTCTGTTGATTGCTCGACATATTCGATTTCAGGTTGAAGGAAGAAAACTTGAGGGATCTTACAGCGATGGCCCGACCTGAATTTGTCTCCACATGCATAACAAAAGCCCTTTTCCCGTCGGGCTTGCATATCAGCCCAGGTTAACCTCTTGGCTGAGCCGGGGCCTGAACCAGAGTTGGCGTCCTTGCCTGTGATTCCTACTTCTGATCTGGGCTCTGGTTTACCCAAGATGCTTGGTTCTGGGTTTGGTATACCTGGTCTGATCGCAGCTCCCAGAGGTCGATTAATCCTTCTTGCCCGATTCAGTTTGTCTTCATGTAGTCGAGCTAATGCTGCTGCTTCAAGAACGGTGGTGGGCTGCATGGCTTTTACCTCTAGCCGCAATTCTTCCATGAGTCCACCAACAAAACTGTCGACAAGCGCATTTTCTGGCCAGCCTTGCACGCGCATAGCTAATCTTTTGAACGTCATCTGATAATCTTGGACAGAGCCGGTCTGTCGTAGCTTAGCGAGGCTTTCATCATAGTTCTCAAAAGCTGAGACTCCAAATCGCATGGTTAAGGCGTCAGTGGAGTCTGCCCATGTGGCTCTTGGGTGCCGTCGCCGATACCACTGGTACCAGACGATCGCCTCTCCTTCCAGGTGTGCAGAAGCTAATGGAACACGATCAGGTCCTTGTGTGTCGTGGTAATCAAAGTATCTTTCTGTTCGCAGAACCCAGGATGTGGGATCTCCCTCTGCGAAGATGGGAAACTCGATTCTTGCTGTTCTTGATCCGCTTCGATGACTGGTTTCACTGCACTCTTCCTGATTCGGCGCAAGGTGGTGCCTGTGCCAGTCGTTCAAGCAAGGATGCAAAGCTTTCTTTGATTTCTTTGACGTCAGCCGATATTTTTTGCATTTCTCCTTCCATGTTGTCCACTCTGTTCTCCATTGCGGATGACCTTGTGCTTGGCATCTTGGCTCTGATACCAACTTGTTAGGAACTGCCTAACTTAGGGACTCTTTCGAGGGAGCCTGCCTCCTGAATGAGAGAGAGAGAGTGGTTGGCTGTTAGTTATTTAGTTTGTTCTAGTGGTTGGCTGTTAGTTTGTTCTAGTGGTTTGCTGTTAGTTACATTCTTTAAAGGCTAGCGTGGCCTTTTCTTGTACACTTGTATTCCCTTTATTTGTGTCTCAACATAAAGAAGGTTATTAACTTTATATGATAAAATTCAAGATAGAAAGTAAAGAGAGAGAGAGAGTAGAAGAAAAAGAAACCTCTCTATACTTCAACAGTAAAACATTAAAACAAAGTATAAGTGATATATAGTATATAATAGGATGTATTAACACACATATTTATAAGACCCAACAATATAAATGATATTATAATAAGGTGCCTGCCATGTTTGGGAATTGGGAGTGCTTAAAAATAATTGCTTATTTGGGCCGGAACCACACTACTAAGCATTTTTTGATGTTTGAGAATTAAACCTGAATTAAGTGCTTATTTTAAAAATAAGGGCTTATTTTTTAAGCCCAAATTTCCAGCTTTTTTTAAGTGCTTATACAATAAGCACTTATTCAATTTTTTTCTTCCAAAATTATCCCTAGTTGAATTTTAAATTACCACTTATAAAATTATCCCTAGTTGAATTTTATAAGAGTGCTTTCATTAAAGTACTTTTATAAAAGTACTTCCGTAAAAGTACTTTTTTAAAAGTGCTTTCGTAAAAAGTTCTTTCATAAAAGTACTTTTGTAAAAGTACTTTTATAAAAGTGCTTTCATGTAAAAGTACTTTTTTTAAAAGTGTTTTTATACACGTTATTTCATAATGGTATGTTTTGAAAATTTGAAAGAAAGTGAAGGACAAAATAGTCATAAATGCTTATTTAAGTGCTTGTTGGAGAAAAGACTACCAAACACCCAATATGAAATAAGTGCTTATTTTTTTAAATAAGCACTTGAAAAAGTTGGGTGCCAAATGCAAATAAGTGCTTATTCGAATAAGCACTTGTTTTCAAGCACTCAAATAAGCACTTATTTTTAACATAAGCACTCCCAAACATGGCCTAAGTCAAGGTGTTTGGGCAAGGCACCCAGCCAAGGGCATCTGGCACCTAGGCGATGCCTTGACAACTGTGCTTATACCTTGGCTGCATAATTCAAGATAGAGATGATTTTAAAGAACCTCAAAGGGAAAGAGTCGGGATAAGAGATTTACTTGTTTTTTATGGACACTTAGTTTTAATGATAAAAATGGATGTTCTCCTTGATGCCTATTTAAGATTTTTAACCTCCTATCGATTTGTTTATGTAGACAGTCCGGTTGTTGTTTTTTTAGGTCCTGCCTGCATTACCTTATCTCTAAGAGTTTTATGGATAAAAGGTTTTCTTATTAATTTTTTTTAATTTTTTTTTTGTTTTATAGATTTTGCAGATTTGAAATGACCAATGAAGCCAAAACTTTAAACCATGCTTGAAGTTACATGACTCTTTAAAGGAATAAGTTTTGAGCAAGTAATGTACCCCTTAAGATACAGAATTCACATAAATCGACTGAGATTTAAAAGCAAAGGCTGCACTTGATCAAATGTATGGTTGTTATTCCTGTATCATTTTCTTTAATATATTTGTATTTTGAACTTATGCCACAGTCTAGAAGGGCAGATGCCACTGAGGGGCTGCACTTGATCAAATGTATGGTTGTTATTCCTGTATCATTTTCTCTAATATATTTGTATTTTGAACTTATACCACAGTTACTCTAGAAGGGCAGATGCCACCGAGGATTTAGCAACGGCAATAGAGGTAATTACACATTTCTTGTAGCCAGTTTTTTGGTTTATTTATAAATAAAGTAAAATTTTATCATGTTATAGAAACATCTAAACCTCAAACACAGTTTTCTTAGATAATACCTTTTCCCTCGGATAAAGACTTAGCTTGCAGTCTAAACTACTAAGGGGGATCAAAATTAAAACTTCAAAACTTGATAATAACTTATATTTGCAATGACATTTATTTGTGGCTCTATTAAATGAAAAATCTTTGATTCTGTTAGCTTTTTCTTAAAAATGCTCTCTTTTGTCCTTTTTTTTGTATACTCCAACATATAGGAGATGATAATAATTTAAAAAGAAATCTGCATTGACTTTTGAAGGATATAAACAATAGGTTTGAAACTAATGTTGCCTAGGGGTGTAAACAAGTTGAGTTGGGATGAGCTGTGCTGAGCCTTGCCCAGCTCTGCTCAGGCTTCTGAACTAATACTTGAGCTCAGGTTTGACTATTTTAGGTAATATTTTGATACTGGGACCATTGCAGCCCAAATTTAGAGCTCATGTTTTGAGGCCTTAAAAATTAGACATTAAAAGAAAATAGAATTAACAAAAGTTATAACAATTATATCTATTCTATGCAATATTTTTATTATACATCGTATATATATTATATTATCTATGTTAGCCAAGATTTTGCTGAGCCAAAACCGCCCAAACCTGGCTCCATTTGCTTAGACGAATGAGCTAAAAATCAGGCTTAGGCTTGGTTTGTGCAAGTTGCCATATTCTGAGATGTGATTCAAAACTAATAAAATCAGTAGAATATTTCAGAATAAAGTAAAAGAAATCAGAGAAGGAGACATCTAGAAGAAGGGAGAAAGAAAGGAGGAGTTTGAATGTCTCATCTTTTCCCTACTCTTATCTTTTATAAAACATACTTAACTTACATAAATTACAAGGGCTCTTAAGTAGGCGTCCACATCAGCACTAAACTTGGAAAAACATAAAAAGAATTAGAGGCCCATAAAGAAAAGGCCCAATAAGAAAACATAACATGAAAGAACTAATAAGAAAGACACTAATGGGCTAGGGCCCATTCGGCTCAGTCTCTCTACACTCCCCCTCAAGCTGAGCATAGATATCCATCATGCCTAGCTTGCTTATATTATGAATCAGGTTTTCTTTAGGAACACCTTTCGTCAAAACATCAGCCAACTGTTATTCAGAAGCATTAAATGGTAGACAGACCTCTCCTGTGGCAGCTCTCTCTCGTATAAAATGCTTGTCAACCTCAATGTGTTTAGTTCTGTCATGTTGAACAGGATTGTGTGCAATGTTGATAGCAGCTTGGTTGTCATAATATAACATCATTGGCTTCTCACAGTCTATACCCAATTCATGTTAAAGTGATATCAACCGCAGAAGTTCAGAAACTATATGTGTCATTGCCCTGTATTCCATTTTAGCTAAAGATCTTGCCACTACAAACTGCTTCTTACTCCTCCACGATACAATGTTCCCTGCTACAATAGCACAGTAACCTGAAGTAGACCTCCTATCATCAATACATCCGGCCCAGTCAGCATCAGTGTATGCTTCCAACTTCATGTGTCCATGCTTAGCAAATAAGATACCTTTCCCTGGAGTCCCTTTTAGATAGCACAGAACTCTCTCAACCGCTGCTAAATGTCTATCTCTGGGAGAATGCATAAATTGGCTGATTACACTAACTGCATAGGAGATATCTAGCCGAGTCATGTAAAGGTAAAGTAACTTCCCTACCAGTCTTTGGAACACCCCCTTATCAGGCAACAGTTCACCTTCAGTCGCTGGCAACTTATGATTTAGATCAATAGGAATAGAAGCAGGTCGAGCCCCCAATTTCCCAGTCTTTGCAAGGAGATCAAGAACATACTTCCATTGAGAAATGAAGATACCATCTTTAGATCTGGCAACTTCAATTCCCAAGAAATATCTGAGTTCTCCCAAGTCTTTAATTTCAAACTCAGTGTTAAGAAAACTCTTGAGATGAACAATTTCCTGAGTATCATTTCATGTAACCACAATATCATCAACATAGACAATCAGGAGGGTCACTAAGGAATCTCTCCTCTTAACAAATAAAGTATGATCCGACTGAGTCTGTGTGTATCCAAAAGCAACAAGAGCAGCCCAGAATCTGTCAAACTAGGCTCTAGGAGACTGACTGCTTAAGGCCATAAAGAGACTTCTTCAGTTTACAAACCTTTTCTTGCATCTCCTTCCCATACCCCCTTGGAGGTAAAGACATATAGACTTCTTCATTTAGGTCTCAATTCAAAAAGGCATTCTTTACATCAAACTGATGAAGATGCCAGTCAAAAGCAGTAGCTAAAGTTTCTAAATAGTCAATACCATACATCTGAGTATACCCTTTAGCAATCAAACAGCCTTATAATTCTCAACATTACCATCAGAATGATGCTTAATAGTAAACACCCACTTACAACCAACCGGTTCCTTTCCCTTAGGCAAATCCACAATTTTCCAGGTATTGTTTTTATGCAAAGCATCTAGTTCAGTCATCAGAGCATCTCTCCATTCTGGTTTGGATAAGGCATATGGGACAGACCGGGGAGTTACATGTGTGGAAATAGAGGCAATGAAGGAATAGTAGGAAGGGGAAAGGAGGCTGTAGGACAGGTGTTTGGAAATACAATGAGCTGTGCATTTCCATTTGCCTTTGCGAAGGGCAATAGGGAGATCAAGGTCAGGGGAAGTATCTGAAGTGGTAGAAGAGGGCTGACCTGTTATCTCAGTAGTGATGGGAGGAGCAAGAGGCACATCTGAAGGCGTGGAAACAATTTGCATGTCTCTAAGTCTTTGTCTCTGGTACCACCTCTAGATAATAGGATGTGAAAGAAAAGAAGGGGAATGAGTATGAGGAGGAGGGGGAGTAGGGATAGATGACTCAATTGGAGTAGACTCTATGGAAGATTCAATGGGAATTGGAAGAGGAATAGATGGTGACAATGCAAACAACTCGTTTGAGTGCTCCCCCTCAAGAGAAGTACCAAAGAAATGGACTGGCTCTGCAAATGTGACATCTCTAGAAACAAAGCGAGTGCCACAAACTGGATCAAAACAGCAGTACCCCTTCTGTGTGGAGGCATATCCCAAAAAGACACACTTGTGTGCTTTAGGCTCAAACTCATGTCTTTGATGACTGTGAACATGAACATAGCAAGTGCATCCAAAGCAAGCTAAAGGGAGTTTTAAACCCTAGAACCCGAGAAGGCATTCAGTTTATCAAGTATGTAGCTGTAAGGACAGCATCACCCCAAAACTTAATAGGAACATGGGAAGCAAAAAAGAGGCTCCTCGCAACCTCAACCACGTGTCTGTTCTTCTTTTCCGCCACTCCATTTTGTTGAGGAGTGTAGGAACAGGAACTCTGATGAGTAACTCCGAAGGTATCAAAATATGAGGAAAGACTCTTCTCAAAATATTCATTTGCATTATCAAATTGGAATATTTTGATCCGAGTGTTAAATTGGGTAAGTATAAGCTCATGAAATTTTTGTATAATATTTGGTACTTCATCCTGGAATTTCATAAGGTAAATCCAGGTGTAACAAGAGAAATCATCAATGAAAAGAATGAAATATTTGTAACCCCCCATAGCAAGTAAATGATATGGACCCCACACATCAGAGTGCACAATATGGAAAGGAAAAACATATTTTTTATTTCTCATTGAAAAAGATTGTCTACAATGTTTTGCAAGTTCACATGACTCACAATGAAGACTCGATAGGGATATTCCATTAAACATTTCTAGAAACAAAGGACTCAGCTGAAAAAGACAAATGACCAAATCCGAAATGACATATCAAGACTCTATTAACTGACTCTGATAAAACAGACTCCAAAGCTACTCCACCAGGTAACCTAGGACTTTGATTAGAGACATCCAACAAGTATATCCCATTGGCCTCATGGCCACTCCCAATTGTCCTCTGAGACTTCAGGTCCTGAAAAACACAATAAGTAGGAAAGAAGGTTATGTTGCAGTTCATTGATTTTGTTAAACTACTAACAGATAAAAGGTTAGTGCTAAGTTTGGGAACATGAAGGACAGAGGATAATACAAGTGAGTCAAAGGCTTTAATATTCCCCTTGCCAGAGATGGGAGCAAATGGCACATCGGCAAGAGAAATCTTCTCTCTACCCACTAGAATCTATGATCCAAGGAATTCTACGACTACCTGAGGTTGTAGCATGATTTGTAGAAGTACGAATGCTTGAATGGGCAAAAGCAGATTTAGAGGGGGTGCCTGAGGAGGAAGATGCAATAGTAGACTCCAAGTGGTTTATCAACTTCCCATATCTCTCAAATCCTGCCTTCACTGCTGCCAGCTGTTCCATGCAGATTTTTCTTCACATTCAGATACTGTAGCAACATTTGCATTCTCGGGCTTTCTAGACTGACCACCCTTCTTAAAGTTGTTGTTGTTTCGAAACCTCTTAGGAAGAAGATCTGGATGAAACTTCCAACAAGAATCCTTAGTATGTTTCGGCTTCTTGCAATATTCACATATCACCTCCTTTTTTTCATTTAGCCCCTTTGGTTTTATTCCAGCACGTGCAAAATGTTCTGGAGGAGGTGGGATCTGTTGTTGTACTTGTCACATGCTCTCTTCACTGCTCACCATAGAGTATGCCTAAGCAAGTGACACTTCATTCTTGGCCAGGATATCCTGCCTTGTAATATCAAATTCAAGATTGAGTCCTGTAAGGACCCTAAGAACCTTGTTTTTTTCAACAAATTTTCTGAAAGTTTCTGCATCTTTGGTGCTTTCCCATACAAATGCTTCCATAACATCTATCTCTTGCCATAATGACTTCAACATCGAATAATAGACAGCCACACTCTTCTCCCCCTGTCTTAAATTTTTCACACCACTCTTTAGTTTGTAGGCCTTTGCAACATTTAATTTCTGAGAATATGTTTCTGTCACAATATCCCAAATCTCCTTGGTTGAAGTCATCCACAGATAGTGTTGACCTATATGGGGCTGCATAGAATTTACCAACCACCCAATAACTGTGTAGTTATCTTGCATCCATTTCTCATATGTAGGGTCAGACTCATCCGACTTCGCCTTACTACCCATTAGAAACCCTAGTTTACCTTTACTACAGACATGGATGTTAATGGATTGTGCTCACGCAAGGTAATTTGTTCCATCAAGTTTAATTGTAGTCATTCCTGTAAAAAAGGAATCTTCGTGACCAACCCCCGACATCGGGATTTGCTTCACCTCACTTCTAGATTGCTCCATCAATCAAACGAAAATAAAAAAAACAATGTTTTTAACCTTTATAAACCTAACTAAGGTCAGTCGAGCACTCAAAAGCCCCAAAACTAGGGTTTCACCGTACTTGGCTTCCGGGGAGAAAGAGAGAAGAGGTAGCCGCTCATACCAGAGCTATCCAAACGACTTCCATTTGCAGCCGCCCACTTTTGGAGATAAAAAAGAACCCTCCAAGCTTTGAGCGCCACATCCAAACAGCCTCTCCAACTCGTAATTGGAAATTCTCTAGTTGGCTAGGGTTTTGGGAAAAAAAATTGTAGTCCCACTTTCTTGGCAATCTTCAGCCAGATTCTAACTCTCCAAACCCTCTACCAACTAAGCAAACAAGATCTCTGAATAATCAGCAATTTATCTCTCCATACACCTTTCAATTAGAAAAAAAGATGTATGGGAAAAAAAAGAAAAAAAAGGAAAGGGAAGAGAGAACCAAGATGTGATTCAAAACTAATAAAATCAGTAGAATATTTCTGAACAAAGTAAAAGAAATCAGAGAAGAAGAAGGAGACTGCAAGAAGAAGGAGGAAGATTGGAGAAGAAAGGAGAAAGAAAGGAGGAGTTCGAATGTCTCCTCTTTCCCCTACTCTTATATTTTATAAAACATACTTAAGTTACATAAATTACAAGAATATAAACAATAGGTTTGAAACTAAATGAAAAATCTTTGATTCTGTTAGCTTTGTCTTAAAAATGTTCTCTTTTGTCCTTTTTTTTGTATACTCCAACATATAGGAGATGATAATAATTTAAAAAGAAATCTGCATTGACTTTTGAAGGATATAAACAATAGGTTTGAAACTAATGGTGCCTAGGGGTGTAAACAAGTTGAGTTGGGATGAGCTGTGCTGAGCCTTGCCCAGCTCTGCTCAGGTTTGTGAACTAATACTTGAGCTCAGGTTTGACTATTTTAGGTAATATTTTGATACTGGGACCATTGCAGCCCAAATTTAGAGCTCATGTTTTGAGGCCTTAAAAATTAGACATTAAAAGAAAATAGAATTAACAAAAGTTATAACATTTATATCTATTCTATGCAATATTTTTATTATACATCGTATATATATATATTATATTATCTACGTTAGCCAAGATTTAGCTGAGCCAAAACCGCCCAAACCTGGCTCCATTTGCTTAGACGAATGAGCTAAAAATCAAGCTTAGGCTTGGTTTGTGCAAGTTTCCATATTCTGAGATGTGATTCAAAACTAATAAAATCAGTAGAATATTTCAGAATAAAGTAAAAGAAATCAGAGAAGAAGAAGGAGACATCCAGAAGAAGGGAGAAAGAAAGGAGTTCGAATGTCTCATCTTTTCCCTACTCTTATCTTTTATAAAACATACTTAACTTACATAAATTACAAGGAGGC
Source organism: Nelumbo nucifera (assembly GCF_055504915.1). NCBI lineage: Eukaryota > Viridiplantae > Streptophyta > Magnoliopsida > Proteales > Nelumbonaceae > Nelumbo > Nelumbo nucifera. The sequence continues at coordinate 67,395,487 of NC_142652.1, forward strand.
CCTTAAGTAGGCGTCCACATCAGCAGTAAACTTAGAAAAACATAAAATGAACTAAAGGCCCATAAAGAAAAGGCTCAATAAGAAAACATAACATGAAAGAACTAATAAGAAAGACACTAATGGGCTAGGGCCCATTCGGCCCAGTCTCTCTACATTCTGCTTGTAGACTTGTGATGTGGAGTTAGGAACGATTACATGATCAAAATTTTATTAGAATTTCCATCCACTTGGAAAAGAAAATCTATTTGTTGGGAGAAATAACTTCTCGTGGAAATTGATTGGGAAGGTGCTTTATTATTTCTCAACAAGGGATTGAGAAGAGATTGAACTATATTTCTTCAGGATCATGGTTCCATGTCTGTCTGTCCTCCATGCTTGATGGTGGAAAGTTCAAATAGACTGATATTCTAAATCAAAAACCAACTTCCCTTTCATCAATCATGTTAGTTAGGGGTTAGATACCCCACAACATTTGTATGAGTATAACATATAATGTTGCTTCTATTTCTCTCTCTCTCTCTCTCTCCTGGGACTTTGTAGGTTAAGTTTCTCAATACTCATATAGTCGTATCTTTCCAAATTTAATTGCATGTACAACATGTACAGATTTCTTTAGTAATAGATCTGTTAAGACTCAACATGGTGCATTTTATGTCTTTCAGTTGTGTTAATGCTATGAAGTACATGCACTCATAAACAATGCTATAAAGTATATCAGTATATGGTAGGGCTGCCTGTGCAATATCCTGTTTCTTATGGGGTCTGTATCGCACCTGACATGGGTGTTCAGTATGTAGAAGTATCCGTGTCGTATAAAATTTCTATGTTTTTTTAATGTTTTTACTTTTTTTTGTTTAATAATGCAGACTGGAGACAAGGAGGATATTGAGAAGTTCAGTAAGCGGACAGTGAAGGTTTCCCTCCTCTTTCCTAAAGCTTGCTTCTTCGATACTCAATTTTCATCTGTAGTACATTACAACAATTTATTATTCCAGAAAACTGGATGCTTGGAATATACAACATATTTGAGTCAGCTGTTGAAGTTACTTTTACTCAAATGCATTGTGATTGGAATGTGACAACTTCTAGGATTTTCATTGGACTTTAAAGTTTGGTTTTTCACTTGAAGTTCTTGTGTTTGACAAGTTTGCAATCTGAACTTCTGAAGACATATGGAACCTTTGAGTTATTTAGCTTTTTATACAGAAATCTGCTCTTGTGGCTTGTGTTACTTCCTCATTTGCTTTCTTGTATCCTTTTTAGTCTCTGACTGGGCTTTGCAGACTTGCCAATGTTGGCTGAAATATCCTGACTGGGGTAAAATAAATAAGATTTTAAATGCTCACAATTTTTTGCTTAATTTGATTAACCTGGATTGTTTTTTTATCTGGATATGGGTTTCTGGAGGTTGCTACATTGTTAAGATTGGGATTCTAAATGCAAAATGGGATGTTCATGTGCAGAGTTCCTTTATTTGAGTTTGTATGTTCTCTTTAGTCAAAACTGAGTAAGTTTGTGCAAACCTTTCATTGTTGTCTTTTTAATCGTTAGCAATTATTTTATTGCATTGTAGAAGGAGAATATGCTGATATCCTACTCTCCAGAGAGTTATGTAGGTAACTCAGGACCTCAACAGCCATAGGCTGACAAAACATTAGTTGATAAACTAGCAAATAAATTACAAATGATGAATTTTTATGGGACTTCTCTGGGCAACCTGAATCCCTTTGGAGTTGGGGGAGCATTCAGAGACAGGGAGGGCAGGTTGATTTGCACTATGCTCGGTCCCAATAGTTGTGGGTGATCCATAACTCAGGAACTCAACAGCCATAGGCTGACAAAACATTAGTTGATCAACTAGCAAATAAATTACAAATGACGAATTTTTATGGGAGTTCTCTGGGCAACCTGGATCCCTCTGGAGTTGAGGGAGCATTCAGAGACAGGGAGGACAGGCTGATTGCACTATACTCTGTCCCAATAGTTGTGGGTGATCCATTAAGAGCTGAGGTTATGGCCTTATTTCAAGGTCTGAGGCTGACGAAGCAATGGGGCTTCACAATTTTGAGGTGGAGGGAGACTCTAAATTGTTAATAGGATGGCCGCATACAACAAATCTTGGGGATTTGGACTTTTAGACAGCAAATGAGGGAGAATTTTTGCTTAGCAAGGGAAGCTGGCGTACTTTTCAAATGGATAAGGAGGTCAGCCAATGGTTTGGCTGATACTTTGGAAAAGCAGGGGACCCTTAAGGAGAATATCTTTTGGGCTGTGTTGTAAACCTTGAAATAAAATATGGGGTCAACACTCATGCTTTGAGTGGTTGACATTGTATGTTTTAACTGTTGTTTTAATGAAGGCTAACTGTTTTGAATGAAAAAAATTACAAATGATACTCATGAACCCAGCTTCCCTCAATCCGTTACACTCTTGTTGACTCCTTATCTAGCTAGGCTATCTTTGAAGCTATTATCAAACCCAGATATCCTACTAGTTCAGATTGGTAGATAATGACAAAGCTTCTCTGGTTTTACGTATTAAAACACCAAGGTCCTTCAATCTTCAATAGAAACTGATTAATCGTGACTTGACAGTGTCCAACAATTGATCATTTCCACTCCCTTTCTCTTGCAAATCCAAGTCCATAAAGAGCTAAGAGCTTTTTTTTTTTTTTTTCAATTCTTTTATCAGCAACACAAAATTTGATTCATTAGATTAAAAAGAACATATACAACAAGGAGTTGTGGGCAGAAACAAGAAACCCATGAAGAACTATCCTACTATTTACAAAACAGCCCAGAGCATGGGTTGTCTCTGAATTCCTTGTTTTGCTAAACCATCAGCCATACTGTTTGTGGATCTCCTAACCCACTTTATTTGGATCATTATGTCTTTCGATATCTGCTTGAAGTGCCTGAACTCATTCCTTAGCTTCCATATTACTCCATACACTGCTGCCATCAGTTCTGATCTCATCAAATCTCCATGCTGAACAGGACCTGAATACATGGCTAGAATGTTTCCATCTTCTTCCCTTGTGACCCCACCAATACCCGAAAGGCCAGGGTTTCCCATACAATTACTATCAAAGTTCTGTTTCTTCCACCAAGCACATTGAGGAGACCAGACCTCATGTACTATTTGTTTTCTAGAGAAAGAGCCAGCAATTATTCCCCATGAGCTGAAGAAATCTTCTACCTTAAAGTCAGCATAAAGCTTTAAGGTTTTCACCCAATGTGCCACCCAGTGTTATAAAAGAGCAAGGCGCAAGGTGAGGCGCACGCCTTTTCAAGCAAGGCACAAAAAATAAAAAAAATAAAAAAGCCAAAAATTTAAAAAATCAAAAAATTATTAAACGTAATATTAATAAAAATATAAACTTAAATTTTAAAATAAATCTTTTAAAAAACCTATTATCTAATATTAGAATACATAAATATAACATGTAAAGCATATTCAAATGAGAATTTAAAAATAAAATCAAGTATATAAAACATTTTCAAGGATATAAAACCCACAATCTCTTTTTTTTCTTTTTTCTCAATTGCATTACTTCAAATAGCTAATGTGATGTAAAACATATTACATTCCTGATTCTACAAGCCGCCTTTGTACCACTCCGACACCCCTCGAGGCAAGCCCAAACAAGTCAACTTTAGGTCTTAAATTCTTAGTTCTCACATAAAAGATAATGATTTTATAGTTTTTATTGCTTTTTAAGAAGATATTTTATTAAGATGAATGAATGAACAACATTACCAAATAGGGGGTTCTCGAAGCCCAAACTAGTCCTCCTTTAAGGTTATAACCTCAGTTAAAGCTTCCTTACTCCTTGTCTTCAAAGATTCTTCGGTTCCTTTCTTTCCAATTTGTCCAGACCACTATTGCTCTAGTGCATCTCCCCATTATCCCTCTTCTTTTGGAGCACCTGAAAATGTGAGAGCTAAAAATACTTCCAGATTATCAGGGGGAACCCATCTACAGTCAAAAAGAGATTCAAACCACTCCCAAATAGAGTTAGCAAAAGGATAGGAAATTAAAAGATGAAAGGCAATCTCACCATATAACTTACATAAGAAGCACCAACTTGGGGACAAGCACCAATTTGGTCTTTTCCTCTTAAGAAAATCAAAGGTGTTATTGGTGCCATGAAACACTTCCCAACGTGAGATTTTGAGAGGATGATTGGAGTGGGGTTGGGAAATTTTGTGAGATATGCCCAATGTTATACAGACTGACAGAACATCAGGTCTCTATAGCCCAATGCTATGAAGTAAGCAGTGTTTTAAAAGCGCAAGGCGCAAGGGCCAATTTGCGCCTGAGGCGGCAAGGCGCGCGCCTTTTTAAGAAAGGCGCAAAACTACAAAAAAAGCTAAAAAATAAAAAAAGTCAGGAAACTTGAAAAAAATGCCAAAAAATTTTTAAAAATGCAAAAATTCAAAAGATATTAAACATAATGCTAATAAAAGATATAAACATAAATTTTACAACAAATGTTTTAAAAAACCAATTATCTAAAATTAAAATACATAAACATAACATGTAAAGTGTATTCAAATGAAAATTTAAAAATAAAAGCAAACATATAAAGCATTTTCAAGCATGTAAAACCCACAATCTCTTTTTTTCCTTAATTGCATTGCTTCAAGTATCTAATACGATGTAAAATATATTGCATTCTTGATTCTATGAGTCGCCTTTGTACTGTGCCCCTCGAGGCAAGCCCGGACAAGTCTATGTTAGGGTTTGAACTAGCCGTTAGACTCAAAAAAATGCAAAAAGCGCAAAATTTTGAAAAGGTGCATGACTGGGCTGAGGCACAAGGCGCATCAGTCGTGTGCTTTTTGAAAGGGGTGCGCCTTGGACCTGGGTGAGGCGCATACCCCAAAATGCGCCTCGCCTGTGCGCCTAGGCGCGCCTGAGGTGTGCCTTTTAAATCACTGGAAGTAAAGTGGCGACAAGATGGTTTGGAGTCCTAAGTTTAGAAGACCCTTAAGATACCAAGAGTTGGAGGAATGTGTTCTACTGCTGGAAAGGCTGGAGCAGATTTGGGTGTCCATTGATTGTGCAGATGGCCTATGGTGGAAGGAGGGTAGGGATGGAAGATTTACGGTGAAGTCTTTCTATCTGAAACTCATTGAAGATAGTGTAACAAATGATCAGGTGCACGGAATTTGGGGCAACCCAATTCCTCCAAGAATTGAAGCCTTTGCGTGGCTGGCTGCAATGGACAGCATCCTCACAATAGATCATCTGAAAAGTAGGGGGTTTTGTTTGGAAAACTACTGCTACATGTTTAAATCAGATGAGGAAACTGTAGACCCCTTATTCTACTGATGCCACCTAGCAAACTGCATCTGGAGTTTCTTCTGTTTTCTTTTTGGGATGCCTATATTCCATCCATCTACTTCAACAGAGATTTTCTCTTCATGGCTGAAGTTTAGAGGAAGTTTGAGAGCTAAGATTGTCAGTTGCTGTATCCTCTTTGCAGTTTGTTGGTTGTTGTGGGGGGAAAGAAATAGGAGGCTGTTTGAAGGAAAAGAAAGGACTGAAGAGGTTGTGGCTTTAGTGGGCAAACTTGTCACAAGCTGGGTCATCACTTTACCAGAATTTGAATATATCGGATTTTCAGATTTTGCTGATAACTTCTGAGAAGTGTTAGAAATTCAAAATTGTAATGTTGTATTTTGCTCGGGGTGTCACCTAGACACCTGATCTAATTGTACCTTGATTCTGTTTTAATAACATTTTATTCTTACTCTTAAAAAAGCACCAACTTTTGGAGGGATGGGCTGATACCAGATCTCCTTAACAGGGAAAGAAGGAGAGGGGGAGGTGGCTACAAGAGAATTCAGAAAGGATTTGCAAGAAAAAAACCCCTGAATACTTAAGGGCCTTCACTCTTGAATCTGAACCACCACCCCCATGTCCACTGAATTCAGTAGAGACACTGAATTCTGGCGAAAACCCTTGCTAATAGAACGAGGAAGGTACTTCCTGAGATCATTTCAGGGGTGCAGGGGGCTTTCTTGCCCAGTTGACTATTATTAGAAGGTGTTCTTATTGCTAATGAACTGGTAGACTCGAAGTTAAGGAGTGGCAGCAATGGGGTGGTATGCAAATTTGATTTAGAAAAGGCATACGATCATGTAAACTGGAAGTTTCTTGACTTGGTGCTGCAGAAAATGAACTTTGGCCAGAAATGGAGGAATTGGGTCAGAGTATGATATCTACTGCTAAGTTTTCTATACTTGTGAATGGGCCATCTTCTGGTTTGTTTAGAAGTTCGAGGGGTCTTCGACAGGGAGACCCCCTCTCTCCCTTGCTGTTTATCTGTGTGGTGGAGGCTTTAGCTAGATTAACTAAAAGAGTTGCGGCTGAAGGCTGTGTGGAAGGTTTTAGAGTGGCAGAGGAAGGAACTGTGGTCCCTTTACTACAGTATGCAGATGATACTTTATTCTTTGTTTAGGCAGAAAAGGAGCAGTTAAGTAATCTTCGGATGATTCTGATATGGTTCGAGGTGATCCCTGGATTATGGGTAAATTTCCAGAAAAGTGAAATTATTCCAGTTGGGGAGGTCAACAACATCCAGGATCTTGCTGCGGAGCTTGGGTGTAAAGTGGGAAAACTCCCTTTCAGGTTCCTGGGTCTTCCAGTTGGAGCAAAATGTCACTCCAAGTCTATTTGGGACCCGGTGATTGAAAGGACAGAGATGAAGTAGGGGGGTTGGAAGTCCAGGTATTTGTCCAAGGGAGCTAAGATCACTCTGTTGAAAAGTGTCCTAGAAAATCTACCTATTCACTTTTTATCTCTGTTTCCAATCCCAACACAGGTGGCTGAAAGGATGGAAAAGTTAGAAAGGAAGTTCCTATGGTGTGGGAAGGATGGTGAACAAAAGATCCATCAGGTTAAGTGGGAATCCATATGCAAACCTGTCATGGCAGGGGGTTTAGGAGTGAGAAACTTTAGGAAGGTAAATACTGCTCTCCTAGGTAGATGGTTGTGGCTCTTTAATTCTAACCCCCAAGCTCTCTGGAGGCAGATAATTGCGGAAGAGTTTGGAACTAGAAACTATGGATGGGACCCTGGACCTGCACCCTCGTCTGCTGGTTGCTCAGTTTGGAAAGGAATTGAGAAGGTTTATCCTCATTTTATCCAAGGGATTAGGCTAAAATTAGGGGATGGCAATAGGATTAGTTTCTGGCAAGACACCTGGTGCAATGGTGCCTCCCTAATGGAGAGTGTCCCGTCGCTATTCCTGATAGCAGAAGACAGGGATGTGATGGTGGCAGATCAGTTTGAGTGGCGGGGAAATACAGGATTCTGGTGTCCAAAGTTTAGGAGGCATCTCAATGATTGGGAATTCTCTGATCTGTTAGAGCTGTTACGAGCGTTTCAGGACTATCATCTGAACCCAAATCAGCAAGATTCCAGAATTTGGAAATGGACTAAGGATGGGATTTTCTCAGTGATGTCTTTTTATTCAAATCTGAATGCTGGTTCAGCTCAGGCTTTTCCTTGAAAAGAGATTTGGCTTCCTCACATTCCTATTAAAGTCTCCTTCTTGGTCTGGACTGCAGTGCATAGTAAATGTCTCTCCAAGGAGCAGTTAATCAGGAGGGGACTGGTGTTGCCCCCCACAAGTTGTGTGATGTGTAATGGAGAAGACAAATCTGTGGATCACTTATTTATTCATTGTGAGGTTGCCCATCTGCTGTTCTGTCATTTCTACTCCCTGCTAAATGTTAGGTGGTGCTACCCCAAGTCTTTAGCCGAACTGCTTTTCTCTTGGAAGTTGATGGGCTTAAGTAACAGGGGTAAGGTGTTATGGTGTACGATCTCTCATTTAGTGTGCTGGGTCCTGTGGAAAGAAAGAAATAGTAGGATTTTTGGTGGTTCGGGCATTGGCTACTTTACATTCCTGGCTGTCAGCCAAGGACTCTTTTAAGCATATTCCCCACCATCAATATTTTAATATGGATTTTTTGTTTTCTTGATTTAGTTGGAGGTCTCTTGTATGTATTTTGGAGAGACCAGTTTTTGTTGACTTTTTGTATAGTTGCTGGCTGTACATGGAGTTTTTGTGGACCGAAGGTTGTTATGTTTTACAGTTATACTCATTAATACAATTACCTTACTTTTTCTCAAAAAAAAAAAAAATTCAGTAGAGACACTAGAAATTTCAGATTCTCTCAGATTTCTAGTAACGCTCAGATTCCAACTCAGGCCTGAATGGGAGGAGGATGGGCTGATAAAATCACAAATAGGTTTTCCTTTGAAACAAGAGAGATCAAAGAGAGAAGGAAAAACCTCAGATAGGGGGGCATCCCCGGTCCATATATCCTCCCAAAACCTACTTCTTTGGCCCAAAGCCAAGTCATACCTTATGTTAGTGAGGAACACGAGAGGAATGCCATGGATGGCCTTCAGGGAGCAGCCAGAGTAGCTTTCTGCAAGCAGCATGGATACTTGAAATTACTCTAGTCCAAAACTTCTCATTTTCTTTAGGGAATTTCCAAAGCCATTTACTTAACAAAGTCGAATTCTTCAACTTAACATTTCCGATACTCAGTTTCCCCTTTAGCCTTCGGTTGCATCACCTTGTCCCATCTAAACGAAATGATCTTTCTTCCCTTCCCCAGGATCCCAAAGAAAGTCTCTCATGATCTTTCAACTCTTCTTACCACAACTTGGGGCTTCCTAAAAATTGACATGTAGTGCGCTGGAGATTTGCTAGGGTGGGCTTGATTGATGTAATTTTCCCTCTCAATGAATTTTAATTCCTTTTCTATCTTGCTAGCCTTTTCTCAAACCTTTCCACTATTGGTTTTCAAAAACTAATTAACCTAGGGTTGCCACCAAGCGGTAATCCTAAATAACACAGGGGCCAATTTCCTTTCTCACATCCCAACAAATCTGCCATTGCTCTCAATCAGCATATTCTAAGTTGGTTCCAGCCACTAAACTTTTTTTTTTTTTTGATAAATGAGTAAGATTTTATTAAACTAGCCAATAAGAGTTACATGCAACCCATGGAAAGGCACGAGATGCGACCTTTCTTTTAAAACTAGTTATAGAATTACAAGTACAAAAGAAATTACACAGAAGCCCAAAATAAAGTAGCCCGAAGAACCCCCTGTTTTGCAAGTGAATTAGCCATTGAGTTTGCTGATCTGCCTACCCACTGAACTCTGATTGTCATATTCCTTGTTATCCATTTAACCTTTTTGAGAAGATCTCTAAAACCCCAGATCACAGTGTCCGGATCCTTCAGCCAACCCACTATCACCTGGGAATCCCCTTCAATAATCAGATGCTCTATGCCTAGCTGATATGCAAGCTGGATTCCTTGTACAACAACAAGTAATTCGGCCCTTAAAGAGTCTCTCACATCCTCAGGACCTGAGTTCAAAAATATAATGCTGCTGTCTTTGTTTCTCAGCACTCCTCCTATGCCTGAAGGTCCTGGATTTCCTCGGCTACTTCTATCAAAGTTCAGGTTAATAAACTCCTCCCATGATGGCATCCATTTAACCACATGTCTGTCCTTCCTGGTAGAAGTATTAGCCACTGCCAACTAGCTTCTCCATGGGTCATCAAAAGAGTATGCATCAAAGAGCTTTAGAGTTTTCAGCCACTGAATTGCCCTTGTTAGAGTACATCTTTAACTTCTGAGAAGCTCCTTTCTTTTTCACAAAAAATTCTGGTGTTCCTTTCTTCCCAAAATGTCCACAACAAAGCTGCTCTTATGCCCTTCCACATAATTCTCCCTCTCTTCGTGTGCCATTCAAAGATGGACTAAACAACAAGCTAGTATCAGATGGCAGATTCTACATACACTCAAACAACAAAAAACTCCAATTCCATAAAGCTATAGCAAAGGAGCAAGAGATCAGTAAGTGGTGACAATCCTCATTTTGAGATTTACAAAAAACACACCAATTAGGGGATAAACATCATTTTGGTCTCCTCTTTTGCAGGTTTTCGAAGGTATTAATCTTACCATAATAAACTTCCCAACAAAAAGCAGCAATTTTTGGGGGAGTGGGAGTAGTCCAGAATTCTTTAACTGGGAAGTTCTGGGGTGCTGAAATGGAGGCAAAGGGACTTGAAGAAAGAGGAGCAAGTGAAAAAGCCTTTCGGGTTAGGGGTCCAAATTCTTGTGTCAGGTTTGAGGGGATCTAAACAAATAGATTCAAGTGAAGACAACAGTTCTGAAACACAAGCACTTTCATCATCATGTAACCCTCTACGGAAACCAAAATCCTAGTTTAGGACCACAAAAGAAGTTGAGGAGGAAATAAAACTGGAAACCGACTCTTCCCTATAAAAGGGAGAGTAAAGAGAGGGAAAAAGATCTTTAAGAGGTTGGTTGCCTACCCAAATGTCTTCCCAAAAAAGAACATTGTTTCCAGAATTAACATCATACCTGACCAGATTGAGAAAATGGGGAAGGATTCCGTGTATAGCCTTCCAGGGTGTTGCAAAAGTCACCCGTCGAGATACCCCGACATCCCAACCGTTCTGCGAACAGCCATGAATACTATTCACCACCTTGTGCCACAACCTCTCTCTCTCCAATGGCCATCTCCAAAGCCACTTCCCTAGTAGAGCTTCATTCTTAAGAACTAGGTTTCTCAATTCTAATCCCCCTTCTTCCTTACTCCTGCTGACTATCTCCCACCTAATCAAATGATCATTCTCTTCTCCTGGCTCCCACAAGAAATCCGTCATCACCTTTTCTAGCCTCTTGGCTTCCCTTGAGGGTATCTTGAATACTAAAAGAAAATAAACCAGAAGACTAGCAAGTGTCGCCCTAATCAAGGTCACTCTACCCCCTATTGAAATGTAACTTTTTTTCCAAGAAGCCAACCTCTTTTCAAACTTATCCACAATTGGATACCAAAACCGACTTTCTTTTGGGTTAGCTCCTAACGGAAGACCCAAGTAGGTTAAAGGCCAATTAGACATGGAACACTCTAGAAAACCTGCTATAGCCTCTACCTCCCAAACTTCCAAATTGATTCCCACCACAACTTTTTTCAAAGTTAATTGTTTGGTTTGAAGTAGACTCAAAGGATTTAATATGATCTTTTAGCTTCCTCACTCTCCCTAAGTCTCCCCCTTCACAAAAAATGATGATATCATCAGCGAATCGAAGATGAGTCACTAGGACATTATTCCCGCCTATCCTCCAACCACTTATTAGCCCTTCCCTATCTGCTTTAGAAATCATTCTTTTGAGCACATCTATCACAAGTGTGAATAAAAAGGGTGAAAGAGGATCTCCTTGCCTAAGCCCTCTACATGCTGGGAAGAAATCCTTGATCCCTCCATTAACTAGAACTGGAAACTGGCAAGATGTTATGCATCCACTCACCTACCTGCACCATTTATCCCCAAATCCACATTTTCTTAGCACTTCTAATAGAAAATCCCAATCCACTTAGTCGTAGGCCTTCTCAATGTCTAGCTTACAAATAAAACCTTGATTGCCTGATCTCCTCATTTCCTCCACACATTCATTTGCTATAAGGATCTGGTCTATAATCTACCTATCTTGTACAAAGGCTCCTTGGGTTTGAGTAATGGGAGATGGGAGGACCTTTTTAATCCTTATAGAAAGCACTTTTGCCACAATCTTATAGATGCTAGTCACCAAACTTAGCAGACTGAAATCTTTAGAGTGTTTGGCATCTAATCTCTTCATGATGAGAACTAAGAATGTGGCATTAACTCTGCGACTAATCACATGGTTGTTTTCAAACTCCCTAAACACCTCAAACAAATCTTCTTTGATAATGTCCCAACACTCTTGATAGAAAGCCATGGTAAAACCATCTGGACTAGGAGCCTTTGACCTGTCCATAGCGAAACAACTTGTCTTATCTCTTCCTCTTTGAAGTTTTTTTTCCCAACCAATCCGCCTCAACGGCTGATAGACTTGGCCAATCTAGATTTTTCACTCTCACTCGTTTCTCTAGTGGCCTACTCAAAATGGATTTGAAGTGAGTTGCAAAGCAGTTGGCTATCTCTTCTTGTGACTCAATTTCTACTCCTTCAACCTCAATCTTGGCCACAAAATTTTTTCTCCTTCTCTCATTTGCCATAGCGTGAAAGAACTTGGTATTCCCATCCCCTTCTTTGATCCATTTATGCCTAGATTTTTGCCTCCAAGATATCTCCTCCCTCAACTGAACCTCTTCCAAATCTTTCATCAACTTCCATCTCAGTTCTCTTTCTTGTGCACTCATGGTCCTTTGATGTTCCTTTGAATCTAAATCCTCAATTTGGGCTGACAATCTGGCTTTTAACTCATCCAATTTCTCGAATTCCTCCTTGTTCCAATCTTTTGTTTTGGATTTCAGACTCTTTAATTTCTTGTGCAATCTAACCCATTTCCACTTCACTTCACTCCCCTAATCTCTTCTCTCCACCACTCCTTCATTTTATGCACAAAGTCCGGGTGTGTCAACCACATATTCTCGAACCTAAAGGGTTTAGGTCCAATCCCATAGGTCTCTTGGCCTAGCTCTATGGGACAATGATCTGAGGTAACTCTAGCCACGAAACCCCTCTAGTGTGCTTCCCAACTTTCATTGAAAAGGAATCTATCCAGTTTTGAACAAGATGGATTCTCTTGGAAATTGGACCAAGTGAAGTTAGCTTGTAGCATAGGGAACTCCTTCAGATTACAACTGTTGATAAATTCATTGAACCTCCTTATGCTAGTTGTGATAGACTGTTGGGGATTGTTTGACTCATTTAGAAACCTTATTACATTGAAATCTCCACCCAAGCACCAAGGGCCTTCCCATACTCCTTGAATTCCATAGAGCTCTTCCCATAGTTCATTCCACTCTCTGTAATTATTCGGCCCATACACATTGGTTAACACCCACATGATACCATCCTCCACCATCTTGGACTTTAATGATACAGAAAAATTACCTATCAGCTCCTCTAATAGTTCTACCACATCCCCAGAGGCTCCCTAGGAGGGAGTTGAGCACCAACTCACTCCTCTTGCTTTCCACACGCTTCTAACCCATTTTTTATCTAGATCATCTAGTTTGGTTTCCTATATCAATACAATGCCGGGCCTTTCCTTCTTTAACAGATATTTTATCACCCTCCTTTTTCTCACACTTCCTAGACCCCTAACATTCTAGCTAATGATCTTCATCAACTCGGTTGTAGAATGAGACCCTCCACACCATCCTTTCCTCCTCTCCCTCTTTCACTAAATTCTTCTTCTATGTCCGAAATTAGTCTTTCCACCTTGGACCTTTTCTTTTTCTTTTTGCTTTTGTTAATTGTTTCTTTTCATAACATCATTGATTTACCTCTTCCTTTCTTCTCACAACACCCTAGGGGTTCTGGTTTTTTTTGGCGTTGCCTCCAACAACTCCTCTGTCTGTTTATATTCCTCCAACAAAACACAGATTTACTCCCAAATTCTCTCCACTTCCTCCACCTCTCTTTTTTCTAACAATGAAACTTCTTCCTCTGTTTCTGACCTCACCCTTTCAACTTCTTCTCCTTCATCTCCGGCTGTTCTCTCCAACTGCGATGCCAAGGTACCTGTTTCAGGGACAAAACCCCGACTACTAACAAAACCTGAATGGACAAACATACCTGGCCTGATAGGAGGGGAAAGGTCAACGCGTTGTGTTGGGATATCAGTAATAGAATTCTGACCAGAGTTCCTTCCCTCTGCTTGATTTGGTTGTTGGGGTAAACTTGGTTCAATCAAAACCTTATCAATTCCTACATCCGAAGGAGGCTTTAGTGCATTTTCTTTTCTGGGTGTTTTCTTGTAAACCTTCAGAGAAGAATCCTGCCCCTCCAAACCGAAACTCTTTACCTGCCTGTTTTCTGGAAAGGATTTTTTTTTGCAAGAATAGATGTACCCTGATCATCCTTTAAAGCTGCTGCTAAGTTCCCCTCATCCTTGTGTGGCGCATCAGTTGTTGAAGTCTTTAACTTGTCAGCCTTGTCTTCCACCTTATTTTGCTCCTCCCCTTTTCCACATCCTTCCAAAACACATATTTCCTCCTCTGGGAATAGAATAGCAGTGTTTAAACTTTCGTCCTCCCACAAGTTCTTCGAATCTTGCAGATTTACACTTCCTATATACTGATCGTGTTGTCTGTGTCTGAACCAGAATCACTTTCAGCTTCAGATGACAGCTCTACTTCAACGTTGTCAAGGTCATGCTGTCGAACTGACCTTGGATTGTGACGATCTTTGGAAAGTTGCAACAGATTTTTCAAAGGAACCCATTGTAGCGAACCTGTTCTCTGGTTTGACTTCTTCAAAGCCTTAGAAGAGCCCAATGAGGACGATGCTAGATGATTAAACTTGTCTAGCATCAATCCTTCCTCAGTCACGTGTGGTTTTAAAAACTCATGTGATAACTTAAGACATGGGCCAGCTACAGTTGGTTCAGTAAGAAAATTTCCTGTTTGAGAAGGCCCAAACGAAATGTTAAGCCTAGCCCCACTTAACTGTTCAGTCACGTGAGTTTTTAAAGAGCCACCCCTTTCAGCTTGACCCGACGGCTCAATCCTCTTAATAAACGGTTCGAAATCCTTGGCCAGACTGGTTTTTCCTCTTGGAAATGAATGGTGTTGCTTGTTTGAATTTTTGGCTCCAGAAACTAACACTTCAGCAAAGGATCTTTTTTTTTTTCCTGTCAGTCCCTTGCCTTGTAGCCTACATATTTGACCTTCCTCACTGCCCATATCTTTTGGATAGTCGAAGTTTTGCTTGCCTATTTTAATGAAAATTTCCATCTTCTGAATCTCAATCGTAAGCAGCCGTGCAGCGCCTGTTCTTCCACCCATACATCTTCTTCCTGTCTGGCCTCTAACCACAGAGAAGCTTCAATTAAGGAAGCTAACCAAACCTGTAAAGACAGTCCTTCAACCTGAAGAGTAATCTTCCTAGGTATCTCCTCTGGTTTGACTCCATTTAACAGCAAAGCAGCAGATCTCAAATCTTCCCAGAACTCCCCCACCAAACGAGCTCCACATAACAACGCAATGGAAACTGCTACATCATGTTTCCACAGGTGGAAAGGCAACCCAATCACCCTGACTACCACTCCATCTTTGATGGCAAAAGGTTTCGAATTGGATGAAGGGAACCATCTATTACAAACTTACAAAGTACAGATCTCCTTGTTCTCTTGAATGCTTAGAGCCTCAACTTCCATCATCATGTTTTGAAGAGGATCAAACACTGCCTTTGTACTGTCAAAAGGGGTTAAAATAAATGTCTTCCTCAGTCCCAACTTACTAACCAACAAGTCTGCAATCTTCCTCCAATCCTTAATCTGATTTTTAGCTTCAACCACTAACATATTGTTCCAGTGATTTTTGCTGAAATTTACATTCAGTATTGGATTGCTGTTGCTGTTTGCCATGGCTAGAAAGTCCTGGTTAAGAGTCACTCCCTCAATTGATGGTGAGTTCCCAACCAATACTCCCTCAACTACTTCTGCAGCTTCCACTATCTTCTTTGTTTCTTGGTTCCTTCGATCTAAAATGCCAGTCAAGATCTCAGTCACTCCTCGCCATCCTTGACTATTTTTTTCCAGCAGGGAAGCAGACCATTTGTTTCCTTCCTTTGTCAAAGAACTATGAAAGAGATATGAATAAACCTTTTGCATTCTGTTTACTTTCCACCACATATCTCCTGCCAGACTTTGTGTTATTTTCCTTCCAGTATGTCTGATTTCCTTTTGTTGCTGCTTCTTGCAAAAAAACCTTCAGCCATTCGATTATCTCCAAGCCTTCCACCAGAACTGTAGCTTTCTTCAACTCCCTTATCTTCAAGCTATATGTGAATAATTAGGTTTGAATGACCTATTTGTTTATTCCAACAGAACATGTCTTTATATACAATTGAAGTCCTAAATGTTAGGACTTGTTTCCTATTTTAAAAGAGAAAATCTTGCCTAATCTATTCTAAATAAGGAAACAATTATATAGCTAATTACACCTGATTTGTAGCCTAAATTATAGCTAATTTGCAGCAAAGAATCCCAACACTCCCCCTCAAGCTGGGTTGTAAATATTTATCATACCCAACTTGCAACTAAGATCTTCAAAATGCGCCCTTGGAAGTGCTTTAGTTAGGATATCGGCAGTCTGAAGATTAGAAGGAATGTAAACAGGCTTGATTACTTTCCCTTCTATCTTTTCTCTGATAAAATGCCGATCTATTTCCACATGCTTGGTTTGGTCATGGTGAACTGGATTTTTAGCAATATTGATGGCAGATTGACTATCACACAGTAGCTGAATTGTTCCCTCTGAAGGTATCTTCAATTTGGATAATACTCTTTTCACCCAAATTCCTTCACAAATACCATGAGCCATAGCTCGAAATTCCGCTTCTGCACTACTCTTAGCCACCACAGCTTGCTTTTTACTTCTCCATGTTGTCAAATTTCCCCAAACATAGGTACAATATCCAGAAGTGGATTGTCTATCTGTGATTGAGCCTGCCCAGTCTGCATCAGAATACAATTCCACTTCCCTACTTGAGTTTTTTTCTGAATAACAGTCCCTTTCCTGGAGTCATTTTCAAGTATCTCAAGATTCTGTACACCGCTGTCATGTGTTCTTCAGTAGAGTTATTCATGAACTGACTAACAACACTTACTGAGAATGCTATGTCAGGCCTAGTATGTGAGAGATAGGTCGACTTCCCTACAAGCCTTTGATATCTTCCCTTATCTACAGGAGCACTTTCTTTATTTGAACCAAGTTTCCATAGGTGTCTCTGCAGGTTTACACCCAAGCATACCTGTTCCTTTAAGAAGATCCAGTACATACTTTCTTTGAGAAACTGCAATGCCCCGCTTAGACCTAGCCACTTCCATTCCCAAGAAGTATGTGAGTTTACCTAGGTCATTGATCTCAAGCTCTCTAGTTAGAAATTCTTTGACTCTTGGAAACTTCTCAGTATAATCCCCTGTTAGAACAATATCATCAACATAGACAATCAACGCAGAAATCAGTCCTTCTGAAGAATGTTTGAAAAACATTGTATGATCAGACTGTCCCTGTATATACCCATTACTCTTCATAACTCTGGTAAATCTCTCAAACCAAGCTCGGGGTGATTGTTTGAGACCATAAAGTGACTTCTTTAGTCTACAAACTTTGTTGATGTTTGATGATTTCTGTAGTCCCTAGGGAATGTCCATATAGACCTCCTCTTCTAGATTCCCGTTCAAGAACACATTCTTGACATCTAGTTGATGGAGGGGCCAATCCAAATTTCTTGCAAGAGAGAGAAGTATCCGAATAGTGTTGAGTTTTGCAACCGGAGCAAAGGTCTCCTCATAATCTATGCCATAGGATTGAGTAAATCCCTTAGCTACCAACCGAGCCTTGTATCTCTCAATACTATCATCTGCCTTTGTTTTTACAGTGAAGATCCACTTGCACCCAATCACATTCTTTCCATGAGGCAAATCAGTAATTTCCCAAGTACCATTCTTCACTAGAGCATTAACTTCTTCATTAACTGCCTTCTTCCATTCTGGGATAGCCATGGCTTCTTGGATTGAATCAGGAATGGAGATAGAATTGATTTTGCTGGTGAATGCTTGGTAAGATGAAGATAGTCCCTCATAATTCACATAGTTGCCAATAGGGTACAATGGCCTACTTCTGCATTCTCTCACCCCTTTCCTGAGTGCAATGGGTAGGTTCTCATCGGAATTATCATGATCACTTAAACTAGTATCTGTAGAATTTTCCTCCACAGTCTATAAGCCAGATGTAGGGATTTTTACCTCAGTTTTAGATGCTTGCAGTATCTGTGAATCTACTAAAGTCTCTGATTCCTTCGGTTCTCCCCTTTTTCTGTGATAGACAATTATCTCGGGAAATTCAGAATCAGTTGGCTTCGGTTTAGGTTCAATTTGGACACTTGGAGAAGGTGTTTCCGGTTCAGGTTCAATTTGGACACTTGGAGATGGTGTTTCAGGTGTTTTCGATGTTTCTGGTGTGTAATCTATGCTATCAAAGAAAAATTGATATTCTTGTGGTTGACTTTGACTAGAACTCTCCCCCTGAATATCAGTTTTGGGGTAATAGGGTTTGGTTTCAAAAAATGTGACATCCATGGTGTGATAAAACTTTTGGTTGTTAGGACAAAAGCATTTGTAACCCTTTTGGTTGGGAGAGTACCCTATAAAGATACATTTGGTGGATCGAGAGTCGAGCTTGGTTCGATGTTGTTGATGGATATGCACAAGCACAATACACCCAAATATTTTTAGCGAAAGAGAGGAAATCAGCCGACTTTGAGGAAAGTGTTGTAAAAATACT
Organism: Nelumbo nucifera; assembly: GCF_055504915.1. Lineage (NCBI taxonomy): Eukaryota > Viridiplantae > Streptophyta > Magnoliopsida > Proteales > Nelumbonaceae > Nelumbo > Nelumbo nucifera. The sequence continues at coordinate 67,413,840 of NC_142652.1, forward strand.
TGATTTGGAGTGGAAAAATCTAGTACTTTGGATGGAAGTCGATTGATTAGATATGCTGCTGTAAGTATAGCCTCACCCCCAAAACGTTTTGGAACATTTGATGAAAACAACAGAGACCTGGCAATGTCCAGAAGGTGTCTATTCTTTCTCTCGGCTATCCCATTTTGCTGAGGGGCATCTACACAAGAACTTTGGTGTATGATTCCCGCAGTTGATAGATATGAGCCAAGATTAGAGTTTAAAAACTCTCTTCCATTGTCAGTTCTAAGTATTTGAATAGAAGTTTGAAATTGATTTTTAATCATTGTTTTGAAATTGTTAAATATTTGAGGAACTTCTTATTTATTTTTCATGAGAAAAATCCATGTGAGTCGTGTGTGATCATCTATGAAAGAGATGAACCACCGAGCTCCTGTGACATTTGGAACTTGAGATGGACCCCAAACATCACTATGGATCATAGAAAAAGGTTTCGATGCTTTGTATGGCTGAATTGGGTATGAAATGCGAGAGTGTTTTGCAAATTGACAAATTTCACATTGCAAAGAAGTAGCACTATTATTTCTGAGTAAACTTGGGAAATGTTTGGATAAGTACGTAAAACTTGGGTGACCTAACCTGTAATGCCACACCATCACCAACCTCTCACTTTCACTTTTCAACTCACTAACAGAGACGCAAGAATTATTGTGACAAGAAATAGGTTCACTCACTCCTAGATGAGATTGTCTTACAAAATCTGGTTGAACCTCAAGATGATAGAGCCCAGCATGACTCCTAGCACTGCCAATCATCCTCCCCGAGGTCAAATCCTGAAATTCACAGACATAAGGAGAAAAACTAGCTATACAGTTAGGATCTTGGGTAATTTTATTTATGGAGAGTAGGTTGCAGTTAGATTAGGAACATATAGAACAAATTTGAGTGTTATCTCCTTGGATACCACAGCCGAACCAATTCCTTCAACTTTTGCCAAAAAACCATCTGCAATTCTAATTGTGAGAGTTTCATTACAAGGAGAATATGTGTGGAAAACTCGCCTATCTTTTGTGATGTGATCGGAAGCACCAAAGACTACAATCCAAGGTTTATAGTGCTCTTGTTTTACAGTCAAAGCCTTAAGAAAGATACCTTTTTGAGCTATGGAACCTGACCCAACAACTGGTGGATTTTTCTGTGATTGCAGCAGCCTTCTCAGTCCATCAGGTTCCTCTTTGCTAAAATTTGCAAGTTGCTCTGAACTGCCAGCCATGTTGCCTCAAATTTCCTTCTCTGCTGTTGTCTTTGGCTTCCAATCAGCAGGTTTTCCATGGAGTTTCCAGCAGGTTTCTTTGGTATGACCAGGGCGGTGGCAATGTTCACACCATGGCCTTCCCCCTTTGCGTGGCTGCTGCTGGTTTGGGGCAGCCAAGGCTGATGACTCACCACCAGCAGCTGATTTTTCCATCCCCAGCATCAAATGGCGTCTACTCTCTTCCCTTCGGACCTCAGAGAATGCTTCACGTAAGCTTGGCAGCGGTTTTGTGCTAAATATCCTTCCTCTTACAGCATCAAGACTTGAATTTAGTCCCAAGCAAAATTTGTAGACCCGCTTATTCTCAATTATCTTCTTGTATTGTTTGAGATCAGTGGTAGTATCCCAGGAATATTTTTCAAAAGCGTCCAGTTGCTGCCAGCTTTGATGGAGTTTGTTGTAATACTCGGTCACAGATAAATCACCTTGTCGGAGATCATGCAAGATGCCCTCAATTGTCACCAGTTCGGGGGTGTTGTCTTTATGAGATTAAGTGTCTTTTGCAGCCTCCCAGACCTCTGCAGCTGTTTCATATAGGAGAAAATTTTCTCCTATGTGTGGCTCCATGGAATTCACTAGCCAAGATATAACTTGGCTGTTATCTCTCTTCCAAATCCGATAACCAGCATCTTTTTCATCTGGTTTGGTGATATTTCTGGTGAGATGATCTTCTTTCTCCTTGCTGCGGATATGAAACATGAAGGATTGAGACCATTGGATGTGGCGATTCAATTTGTAGATGGTGATGGGTGTGAATGAGTAGTTTGTAAAGTCTCTGTTGAACATAACAGTTTCGACGTTTGAGGAGGAGGATTCGTTGGTGTTTGTCATGGATGGTGTTTGATGTTGCTGTCGGGAATGAGATAAAGGCTAGGATGGCTGATGAATATTGCTGGAATAAGCAATGTAGAATGCTGATGGAAAAGCAGTAGATAGAGAACTGACTTAGGACGGCTGTGGGAAGAACAGGAGGCGTCTAGGGTTGCTCTGATACCATGTGAATAATTAGGTTTGAATAACCTATTTGTTTATTCCAGCAGAACATGTCTTTATATACAATTGGAGTCCTAAATGTTAGGACTTGTTTCCTATTTTAAAAGAGAAAATCTTGCCTAATCTATTCTAAATAAGGAAACAATTATATAGCTAATTACACCTGATTTGTAGCCTAAATTATAGCTAATTTACAGCAAAGAATCCCAACACTATAACACCCTTTGATTCTTATTTCTTCAAATGTAAAGTCTTTAGCTTCCACTTTCAGGGCTTTCCTCCACCTTGTCACCTCCACAAAGTCCTGTGAGCTTTCCATCAACTTTTAGACCAATTGATTTTCAAATTGGAAATCCTTTCACTACTATTTGCAGATTTTCTACCCCCTCTCTGCCTTCCCCTTCACAAAAAACAAGGATGTCATTTGCAAACTACAAGTGTGAGCAATGTTTTAAAAGTGCAAGGTGTAGGGGCCAATTTGTGCCCAAGTTGCAAGGTGAGGTGTGTGCCTTTTTGAAGCAAGGCACAAAAATACAAAAAAATGCTAGAAAATAAAAAAAGGCAAATTAAAAAAACGCAAAAAAAAAATTAACAATAATATTAATAAAAAATGTAAACTTAAATTTTAAAATAAATGTTTTAAAAAGCCTATTATCTAAAATTAAAATACATAAAGCAAGGTTCCAACCAGCTGGTTGGTAAAGTCTTCTGTTGGTTGTAGCGGAGACATGGGATTGAATCCCTCCTGCACTTGGGTTGGGATGGGCTACCCCCGTTGTGTAGCCCTTCAATAATATATAAAAAAAAAATAAAATACATAGACATAACATGTAAAGCGTATTCAAACGAAAATTAAAAAATAAAATCAATCATATAAAAACATTTTCAAGCATCTAAACCCAAAATCTCTCTTTTCCTCAATTGCATAGCTAATGTGATGTAAAACACTAGGGGTGAGCATTCGGTTTATTCGGTTAAAAACCGAACTGAATAAACAAACTTTTAAAAACCGAGCTTATAAAATATAAAAACGAACCGAAACCGAATTATCAAAAAATTGAAACCGAATTTTTCGGTTTGGTTTTTCAGTTATTTTAGTTAAAACCGAATTTTATTAATATTATACTAATGCATAATATATTATATATTAATATATTTATGTATATTATAATATATGTATATGTTAATGTATTTTATATATAATATTATATTATATACATATTATAATATATTATGTTTTACATAATAATAATATGTTATATTATGTATATAATAAATTTCGGTTAATTCTGTTAACCGAATTTCTAATCCTGAAATCCGAAACTGAAACCGAAATTTTTTAAAACTGAATTAACTGAACCTAAAAAACCGAACCAAACAAACTGAAACTGAAAATTTTGGTTCGATTTTTTTGTTTTAACCAAACAATACTCACCCCTATAAAACACATTACATTCCTGAGTCTACGAGCTGCCTTTTACCACACCCCTCGAGGCAAGCCCAAACAAGTCAATGTTAGGGTTTTAAATTCTTAGTTCTTAGACAAAAAATAATGATTTTATAATTTTAATTGCTTTTTAAGAAGATATTTTATTAGGATGAATGAATGAATAAACACCTTTAGCATTATCTTTTGTGTGAGAACTAAGAATTTAAGGCCCTAACATGGACTTGTTTGGGCTTGCCTCGAGGGGCGTGGTATATAGGGGGGGGGGAGGCGCTAGGTTCCTTAAAAGCAAAAAAGCGTCAAATTTTCAAAAGGCACACACCTAGTCTGAGGCATGATGTGCATCAAGCACAGGTGCGCCTTTTGAAAGGGCTGCATCTAGGACCTAGACGAGGCATATACCCTAAAAGTGTGCCTTGCCTATGTGCCTAGGCGCGCCTCAGGCATGCCTTTTAAATCATTGAGTGTGAGACCAAAACTCTTTCTCTTCCTATTATCCAACCCTTAAACAACTGCATAGAGTTGGCCTTTGAGATCAGCTTACTTAAGGCCTTGGCCGCCAATGTAAAGAGAAAGGGAAAGAGTGGATCACCTCGTCTAAGACCTTGAAACCCCTCAATGAAATCAACTGCCAAACCATTAACTATAACAAAAAAGTGGCTTTTTTGCTAACAACCCTCTAATCCATTTACACCATAATTCCCCAACACCACACCTCCTCACGATATTAATCAAATACTCCAAGTCCACTAGATCATAGGCTTTCTTCAAGTCCAACTTGATTGCCACTCCTTTCCTCTTTAGCTTTTTTTGAGCCTTCACACATTCATTTGCAATTAAAATTTGATTAACTATTTGTTTGTCCTGGATAAAGGCCCCTTAGAACTGGGAGATGAGAGGGGGATGTACCTTTTTAAGTCTCAGAGATAGTACCTTGGCAATTATCTTATAGATACTAGTAACTAGGCTTATGGGTCTGAAATCCCCTGGCTGGGTGGCATCTTTCTTCTTTGGGATCAAAGCTCTTAAAGAATTTCTGACTCTTGGTTGGACCTGTGTAGCTTAGTAATATATTGCTTTCTTGGTTGGTTGGTCTCCGAACAGAAAAAGATTAATGAAAATTGTTATTGGTGAAATATTTTCTTGGAATAGAAAATACTTGTTTAAGACTATATTTTTTGAAGATAAAGGAAAAAAATTTATTGGGTTTGGTGTTGAGGTGGAATATAGGGCAATGACGCATTGGGACTTGAAGAGTTGTTGTGGCTAATGATTCTTCATAGAGAATTATTTTTTTTTTCCAGCTCATAGAGGACTTGTAATCACCCAAGGGCCTTCCAAAAACAAATCACCCATTGACCAGGTACAGGAGGTAAGTTCTGGAGTTCTCGCAGCACGTTCTTCAGGTTGTGATTGATACTCTGAAGCCGGGAGTCAATGTGACGTTACCAATCTTGTAGAAGGTTGGAGACTAGGCACTGAAGATTGCGATGTCAGCAATTTTTGAGGCTTCTAAGAAAACCCAAGATGCAATTCAGAGTTCCGACATTGACATGGAACTAGTTTTAGGAGCTGCCAAGGGAAATTGGTGCTCTTGGGAAAGGATGCAATTCAGAGTTCCGACATTGACATGGAACTAGTTTTAGGAGCTGCCAAGGGAAATTGGTGTTCTTGGGAATGCTGGCTCGTTGATCACAAGGGACTGAGTTAAAATCTTTGAATTCAGGGGAAAGAAAGAGTTGGGCGGATGACCTAGGAATCAAGGATCATCCAAGTAATGCATGAAGCAAACAAGAAAAGAATACAGACAAGATAATTAGCACAATCTAGGGGATAGAGCCATGGGAGAGGAGAGAAAGTTCAAGCTGGCAGGGAAATGGCGTTTGGAGTTGATCATTGAAGCCAAAAACTTCTAGTTCGAGCAGGGAAGGACAAAGCGGAAGGTTCACTTGAAAACCGAAGAATGGAGCAAGGCGACAATTCTTCTACCAGAGGAGGTGTGTTTGTGGTTGAAAGGTTTTGTGGACGGAACTGTTAATACATTACGGGAAGAAGGATGGAGAAACTCGATGTCTTGTGGGAGTAAGAGATTCGAATAAGTGCTAAAGAGGAATGGAAATGGGTGGTTTATAATGGTAACAGAGTATTTTGACAATAACAAAAGGCAAGTGTTGTGTATTCCGGAATGCCAGAAGCAGAGAGGGTGGGCTTCTTTTGCTTTTAATCTTCAGGCTTTTCTCTTGGAGGTCGAAGGGACAGTGGCAGAAGAACCTGATAGGAGCTCTGTACTCCGGAGCTCTGCAATGTGCAAAGCCCTAAAGTTTTGGTATCTAGCTCGATTGAACACCGGTGAATAGCTATTGAAGAAGGGAGAGGTAGTTGGGAGAATAGGATGGTTTTATTGGCAGATAAGGCAATAGAAGACTGGACAAAGGTCTTAGAAGTAGTTGTAGGGAGACTGGCTTACAAGAAGATGTAGTCTTATTGCCCTTTATTGAAAAGAAAGCTATATTAGATATTGGCGACAAGAAACTGAATTTCAGCAGTCCTTTTAGAGGGAAGATTGATACAGGTTCAGAATTGGGCTCCATTTTGCAACGAAGTAGAGCCAAGAGATGGCAGCTTCTTGATCAAACTTTTGGGACTTCCTTTCAACCTCTTGAACGAACAAATCCTAAGGAAAATTGTCAGTGCTCTCGGTGGAGTTATGTTGGAGGCTTGTTAGACAGTGTATGCCCTTAGTTCCAATCAGAATGATGTACATTATGACATTTAATGTAAATGAATAAAGTACATATTTGATTCATGTTATTATGGTGTGTTTCTGTGTAATACCCTTAAATTGGACACATATGAGACTCGTGTTAGTTTAGAATCTTCACAGCCGTTGGATAGATCTGGGGAGATTTATCCTGCCAAGGCTGACACTGATGTGCCGCCAAGTTGGTTGGGGTGGCTTGTCTCAACTGCCAGGGTGAGACCTGAGGTACATGCAGTGTGGGTTTTCTTGAAACCCTGAACCGGACCAAAATTCCAGTATTGTCCTAGACCTTAGAGATAGATGGGAAAAACTGGAATGTTGCACCTGACCCCTAGACTCGATTATGATACTACACTAGGTGTTGGATTGGGTTGTCTTTGATATGCCAATCAGTGAGATCCTTAGAGGGGGTCAAAAGCTGGTATGTTGGGGCAGTTCGAGAATTCATCTGAGTGGGTGATCATAGTGACAGGATCAGCCCCTTTGTCGGACAAAGTGAATGATCGGGGATGCACTCTCTGATAGAAACCAAAAACTGCCGGCAGTCGATTTCAACCGTTGAAATTTGTTTTGCAAAATATAATTATATAGAGATATACATATATATATTATGGTTTCAAAATGTTTGCAAAAGGTTTTAATTCTCGGGATCCATGTGAGTAGAGAGTGCAGCACTGTACTTTGCAGCCGAGGGAGAGGTCCTCTCTTGTTGGGCAGTGTTTGATCATTATGGGCTGAGAGGTTAAGTGTAAGACCATTGAGGGTAATACCTGATGGGCTAATCTTGCATCTGCCCACAGTCATTGGGTTTTTATAAGGTGGCTTGACCCAGAGACCATTTAGTGTAAATGTTGGGCCCAATAAGAGCCCATGGTGATGGACTCAGGAGTTAACTGTCTCTTACAGTGAATTCGGCCAAGCCTTGTAACAAAGGCTGGGCTGAACCCATGTGGCTGATGTGTAGATCAATGTTTGGGTTCCACACAATACAAGGATATCCAATTGGGCAATAATTTGGAGGATAAGTGAGAATATGGACTTAATGAACCTAAAGCCCAATTCGAACTGGCTTAATGAGATTAATTAAAGAGGGGCGGTTCTGGGATTTAGATCAACAAATAGGATAAGGGGTTGTCCCTAATTAGATTAGGAGGGCTGATCTTTATCTGCAGATAAGATAAGGGATTATCCTTATCTCTTAAAGAGAGTCCAAATCCAAATACAAAATTTGGATTTGGAAACTCCTAATGGGATTAGGAGAACCTCTCTTTAAGGCTATAAATAGAGGAGTAGGGCGAGCCTCCAGTTAATCCATCAGTCTGCTGATTTAAGAGAGTAGATAGCATACAGTTTGACTGCTTCTATCTTTTGCTCTTGCTCTCTCCTGCTATTGCCGCCATACCAGTTCGATCTCCATTGTGGGAGCGATCAAGATGGGTTCTTGATATTACCTTTTGGCAGAAAAGGTAATCAGAAGTCGTACTCACTGTCCCTCCATTAGATTCTTGCTGAAGAATCAGGTTCTTGCTGAAGAGCCATCCTACTGATTTTGCTTCATCCTGCACCGTGTCATCTTCGGTGGGAGCAGCTTTTGGATCTTTCCTTGGGCGTGAACACCTTCATTGGAGGTTATTGTTACTTCGTATTAGGTATAACCCTCCACTCCCTTTTGGCTTTAGATCTTGTCTGGTTTAGTTTCAAGATTGATCATTGAAAATGCAGTTTTCTAAAATAGGGAATGTGATTCCCACGTGGGCGAGAGAAATTTTTGAATTTTTACCCAACCTACCTGCAGGGTTCGGCCATCCTTATGATGGATCTCTCATCCCTTCAAGGCTAACTTGTGAAACCTACGAGCCGTGGAACTTAAGGTTGTAGGGATCGAGCCTGAACACTTGCCGCGTGCCTTTGAAGTCCACTCAAAAGATTCTTGGTACACGGTCTGGTTAGCCTCAGAAGCTGAGCGTCACTCTGGGGAAGACGAACAGAGGTTGAAGAAGCTGACGAGTATGTAGGTTGGTGTACACGTGGCCTTCAGGGATTGGCGGTAATGCTAGTTGCGCGTGGGCGAGTGAAAGAGGAAGGGGAACAATCGTAGGGGTGCCCCAAGTCTCGAAGCCTTCCTATTAAGGCTATTAATTCAAAATTTTTTGAAGTTGGGGCGCTTTTAGAGGGTGGCCCGTCCTATGTTGACGTGGCTAGAAGGGTAAGGTTTAGGGAATCTCCCTTAAGAAGACTGTTTTTGAACCAGCCTTAATGAAGACTGAGCCGGCTGGTTCATTCGGTGTGCGTTGAAGGTCTCCGGGTGGCTTATTAAGAGGCCCACGTGACAACTTAAGTCATCACGTGGGGCGGGGTAAGCTTGATCTTGCAGGTTCGACTGTGAAGGGGCTTAGAAGGCGAGAATGACAGAAGGAAGCCGACCTCTGAGTTGGGTACGACGGCCGACCGGCGACGATTAGAAAAACCACCTTTCGAATCACCAAAACCTGCGCTATTTGCAAAACAGAGTAGAAGTGAAGGAAGAGGCTGACCAAGGATGGATTAGTTGCGGTTCAAATTCTGATAGTGATGAAAACTCAGAAGCTTGTGAGAGTTTAGGTAGTGCGGAAGACGAAGATCTTTCAGAGGAACAAAATAGGGATTTTTTCAACCTGGATCTCTTGTTCATTGGGGGAGGAAAAGGAGGTGGGGGAGGTGCTTATGAATAAAAGTCCTTCATGCAACAAAGAAGATCTTAACCTAAATTCGGCTGAGCCCCTCCCAAGTTTTAGTGCTTTGCAAGAGGCTGAAATGGAGGTTGCTCGGGCTTTCTCATAGCTGAACAAGAGTACTGCACAGAGAAATACATACTTGGGTTCAAAAAGAGGTCTTTGTGTTGATTTAGCGACAAGGATTAATTTTCCCCAATCCGGAGAGATGGTGTGCTCCAAGTTTTCAAAAAAAGGAAGTGACAATCACTTGTCCTCCTTTGCCTTCTCCTCACATCCCTCAGTTGGCCTCAGGTAAATCCTTCAACTTTGTCAATTCAGTTTTTTCTACTGATGAGTGCTCTGTATCCCTTGTTCCAAATTCTCCTCTTAACCAAGAGTCGGAGGCCTGTGATTAGAAAGCCACAGTGAGTCTACAAGGGGAGGAAGTGGGTGAGAAATCTTGCAGAGAGACAAAAATTTGGGAAATCATTGAGAAGTTAATGGGTGAAGTGGAGAGGAAGGAATTGCAGAGAGGGAGTATAGAGGAGACAGAAAGGGCTGTTGGTGGAGGTAATGAGTGAAGGAATGAGAAGATTTGTAGGAGTGAGGAGAGTGCAATAATAGAAAAAGAGGTAACCCGTGGAGAAGAGTCGGTTGTAGAGTTTGTGAAAAAGTTGGGGTGCAAGCTGAAAAATCCGAATGACCTAAAAGCCTATATGCAAAAAAAAAGAGGACAACAAGATGAAGAAGAGAAAGTTGAATGAAGTGGAGAGATTGAAAAGAGATATTGAGGGGGATAAGAAGTTTGAGGTGAAAGGGGGATAAAAGAAAAGGGTATAAATAGATTTTAGAGGAGTTAGGGTTGAGGTTAAAAGTTTAAAATGAGAATTCTAAGTTGGAATGTGAGGGGATTGGGCAACATTAGGAAGACAACAACAATTAAAGAGGTGATTAAGAAGTTTAACCCGGATGTGGTAATGCTTCAGGAGTCCAAAAGAATGGATTTTGACTGCAGATGGGCAAGGAGTGTGTGGAGATCTATGGGAATAAAGAGGGTGGCTGCTCTCTCGTGGGGTTCCTTAGGTGGGATTGTGACTTTGTGGAAAGAAGAATTACTAGTAAGTGTGGAGGAGTTAATAGGAGATCATTCTGTCTCCCTAGAGTTCAGACAGGTGGATGATGGGTATGAATGGGTACTAACAAATGTGTATGGCCCCAATGATTGTAGGTAGAGGGAGAAATTATGGGAAGAATTGAGTGATATTAGAGGCCTATGGGAAGGACCTTGGGTTGTGGGAGGGGATTTTAATGTAGTGAGATTTATAGAGGAAACTAACAACCCTAGATAGAGAGTGACAACAAGTATGAGGAAGTTCAACCAATTTGTGGACTCTTTTGAACTAAAAGAACTTCGATTCCTAAATAATAACTTCACTTGGTCCAACCTTCAATCCAGGCCAATTTGCTCTAAGCTAGATAGATTTTTGTTCTCAACAGATTGGGAGGAACATCGGGGTAATCTAACTTCTAGGGCTCTTCCAAGACTTACTTCAGACCATTGGCCTATAGTGTTGGGTAAGGAGGATTTAAGAGGTGATGATTCTACCCCATTTAAGTTTGAAAACATGTGGTTGACTCATACGGGTTTCATTGAGAAGATCAGAGAGTGGTGGGAGCAATCTAATCTGGTAGTAGAATGGGAGGGAATGAGGTTCCATGAGAAACTCCAATTCCTAAAATCACAATTAAAGGAGTGTAATAGGCTGGAGTTTGGAAGAATAGAAGAGAGAAAACAAGTTTTGATGGAGTAGATTGAGGATTTGGACCAGAAGGAAGAGAGAGGTTCCTTTGGAGAGGAAGAAAGGAAGTTGAGATGAGTTTTGAGGAGGCAATTGGAGGACATTCTGGTTAAGGAGGAAATTAGTTGGTGGCAAACATCCAGGTGTAAGTGGCTAAAGGAGGGAGATAGAAACACAAGGTTTTTTCATTCAGTGGCAAATGAGAGGAGAAAAAAGAATTTCATCTCTAAATTGGAAGTTGATGGAGCAATTTTGTCCCACCCGGTAGAAATTATAGAGGCCTAGTAAACCATTTCAAATCTATATTTAGAAGGCCTTTGAATGGGAGAGTGTGGTTGGAGGGTTTGGATTGGCCGACTTTAAGTGCAGAGAGGAGAGAATGGTTAGAAAAGAGTTTTGATATGGAGGAGATAAAGGAAGCAATATTCTTAATGGATAGGACAAAAGCTCCGGGTCCAAATGGCTTCACAATAGCCTTCTACCAGGATTGTTGGGATATTTTGGAGAACAATCTTAGATAAGTTTTTGAGGAGTTCCACAGAAGGGGAATAATAAATCCGGGTTTGAACTCAACTTTCATTGCTTTGTTCCCAAAGAAGAAAGAGGCATCACAACCAAAGGATTTTAGACCTATCAGTCTGGTGACTAGCTTGTACAAAACTATTGCAAAAGTGATGTCTCTTAGGATAAAGAAGGTGCTTCCCTCTATTATTGCTTCCAACCAAGGTGCTTTTGTGAAGGGAAGACAGATCACTGATCAGATCGTCATTGCAAATGAGAGCTTGGAGAGCTTTAGGAAGTTGAAGAAGAAGGGAGTGGTTTGCAAATTGGATTTGGAGAAGGCTTATGACCTTGTTGATTGGTCTTTCTTGTTGGAGGTTTTGAGGAGTTTTGGTTTTGGAGACAGGTGGTGTAAATGGATCTGGGGCTGTGTCAGGACTTATCATTATTCTATCTTGGTGAATGGAACTGTGGTTGACTACTTTCCTGCTTTGAGAGGTCTAAGACAAGGAGATCCTCTTTCCCCTTTTCTTTTCACCCTGATTGTTGATGTACTTGGGAGATTGATCCATAGAGCAGACTCGAGGAATCTGATACGAGGGTGGAGAGCTCCTCGAGTTGTTTTTTTTGTTGGGAAATGTTCCTGGAAAGAATAAACACATTTGACTTACTTTAGAGAAAGAGACCCAACTATTGTCTACTTCCTAATAGATGTGCTCTTTGTAAAGCAGATGGGGACTCTGGCTACCACCTCATGGTCTCTTGTAAGGTTACTAAAACTGTATGGGAGTGGGTTTTCTCCCGCTTTGGGTGTTCTTGGAATCCGTCGGAGAGTGTCCAAAGCTTGTTCTCTCCTTTTTTTAGATGGCCTAAGAAGCAAGGGAAGACTATGTGGAGGAGTATTAGGGCAGCTGTGTGCTGGTCACTATGGGAAGAAAGAAATTCACGTATTTTTTCAGACAAGGAAAAAACCCTGGAAGAACTGTCAGACCTAATCCTGTTAAGGGCTGTCCGCTGGCTAAAATCTTTGGAGTTGTTTTCAGACTTTCCTATGGATGACTTGCTAAGAAATTGGAAAGAGATTGCTTCCACTGCTAGGTGCAAGAGGACTCTTTGTCCCTCTAGGTCCTCTCTCCCCTTGGGTGTTATAAAATTGAATTTTGATGGCAGTAGTGTAAGGAATCCAGGGCCCTTTGGGATTGGAGGAGTTTTCAGGAATGAGGAAGGGCATGTTATTGCTTTGTTCTCTGGCCCTATTGGAGAAGGTGACTCTTAGGGCTGAGATCCTTGCAGTGCTTGAAGGAATTCAAAGAGCAAAGGAATTTAATACTGGCCATTTGATCTTGGAAGGTGATTCGAAGGTGGTGGTTAGCTGGTTGAAGAAAGAGGACAGTGGATTGTGGAACTATAACAATGAAAGGAAACAATTCTTATTGCTGAGTAGGGACATTGAGATACAATACAGCTGGGTGAAGAGGAGTGCCAACTCATTTGCGGATGGGTTGGCCAAGCAAGGGGTGAATAGGGAGTCTGTCTTTTGGGCTAGTTTTTAATTTTTTCTCTTTGTATTCTCTTTGTATTTTGTTATTGGGGAGCTAAGATATTTTATCTACCCTCTTGTATCCATAATCCCTCTTTTTTTTTTTTTTTAAATTAATGAAGCTGTTGTTATTGATAAAAAAAGATAAAGGAAAAAATATTATTGAAATAAAAAAGAAGATACAAGGAAGGTGATAAACAATCACTCTAGAGAAAGACCAACCCAATGAGAAATCCCAGAGAGGCATAAACAAACCCAAACAAACAGAACCAAAGCCAAACAAAGTTTAAACCGAACTAGATATAACCCCTAAACAAACATTAATAGAAACAAGACAAAAAACGACAAAAGAAACCCAGAACATCCTAGCCAGCCCAACGCCCACAGTACCCCAGTAAGACACCCAACTTCATACTGGAACTCCAAACACTTAAACTCTTTTTTTTTTTTTGATCAGCTCCAAACACCTTAATTCTTCTTCTCAGTTTTTGAGTACAATCTTCTTGTCGTCTTTGACTATTTTGTTTTGGGTTTTTTGATGAGCTTGTTAGGCCCAACACCAAATAGATCACCTTTTAACCTCGTGAAAACCTTAGAAATTGGGATCTGCTGTTGAGTTCTTTTATTCTTTTGAGTTTTGAATCTTTTGACTGTATTTAGAGTTCCCACGGTTTATTCAGACTTCCCCACAGACTTTTGATCCCTATCTGAAACCACCGCCCCCTCAACCTCTCCTTCTGGCTCCTTGGTGATCTCCCTGCAACTTTCGGCATTCGCTTCCATCTCTTGCATTGTGAGTTATCGCAATTACAATTAACTACTGGAGCTACTGTATTTTCGTTATTCCTGATTGTATCCTCCGCAGACCTGAATGCTTCCTTTGCAAGTTCTTCCCCTCCTAGGAAAAACAGATCCAGAGTTTTGCTGACTTTCACTCCCATATTCACTGCTTTCTTGATGTCACAAGTCTTTTCTACTATATGGGTCTCATCAATCATCAGTTCAGACTCACTTTCCTCCCCTGATTCCACTTCCATCCCCTCCTCTCTATTCTCCTCTAATGGGATATATTTTTTCCTTTTATATGTTTTAACCTCCCCTCAATTTTACCATCTTCACCTGATTCCGCTTCCATCCACATGTTTAAGACTATTGCAGTAACCATTTTGGGGATATTGCTTCTGCATTTCAGGATTTTGATTGGTAGTGAGAAGAATTACTCTACATTCCATGAAAAACAACGACTATTCATATGATCGTGTAGGCATGGTGGCTACTGCAAATTTGATATTTTTCTCTCATAATGATAGAGTGCAATACAAATTTTTTGATTATTAACTGTTAAATTTTATTAGTTATAGAAAAAAGAATGTAAGTATACCAAAGATCCCTGGTAGCCCCTGCTACCAACCCAAATATACCCTTATGCTAAGATTATAGTTGGCAAGGTCTCCATTTGGTTACCCCCAATGCATGTTGGTCCTGTGTGCTCTTCCTTGGTTAGCATGTCTGAACAATACAAACTTTACAAAGGATCTGAATAGATTTTAGAGAAATGAAATGGTTACTTGTGCAGATGAGAGCTTGTGGTGTTTGTTTTCTGCAGGTAACAAAGCAGCACAATGAAGACTGCAAGAAACTTCTAAGACTCATGGGTGTACCTGTAATTGAGGTGATGTACTTAATTAACTCATTGCCCCTTTTTATTGGTAACTGTTAGCTTTTTTCTTAGATAAAAATGAAGAATGGTTTATGTAAATCATGCCAAGCATCCCAAATTTTTACGCTAGTATCTGCCACCTAACCCTTCTCTTTTTGTCTATTTACAATTCAACATTCATTCTCCAATAATCTCTAAAATAGATGAGACAAATTTTACTCCTTTTGGGTTAGCATCAGCCAAATTGTTTGCTTATGTATGAACCCAAGAGAAGTTACTTTCTATTTCTCTTGCCATAGCTCTTATTTCCCTCACAGTGCACCTATATCGTCGTGATCCTTGACTGTCGTTCTTTAACTGACCCACTACCATTCTATCATCTCTTACTTTCAGTGATCTTTCCAGCCAGAGTCCTTGTAACACTACTAGTATCTCAGCTCTTGTATTGTAGAGTTCCCATAGCCTATGGGTCCTGAGTAAATTGCTAACCGGCATCATTGCAAAATGCAAAGAGATTGTGGATTTGGATGTCATGCTATTGACGAGGAGGCTACCCATTAGCAATTTCTAAGGATGTCATCCTTAGAAAATGGATAAAAAATGTAGCACTTTCATTGAGATGCTTTCAATGATTGCTCGTTTTTTAGAATGTGTATTTCCATTAAGAATTTTGCTACTCCAATCTTTCCATGTTGTCCCAAGAACTATTGTGCTTATTCATCAATCATCACCACATAACCTAATTGCCCTTGTTGGGTTTGTCAGTGGTGCTTGTATGCAAAAATGTTCCTTCTTGTTGATGAGTTTTCTTTTTTTAATTCATTTTTGTTTTTAATTGTATATGTTGAGCATTCATCTTTGCTCCATAACATAATGTTTCATTTCTTTTTGTGTTCTCTAGGCACCATCGGAAGCAGAGGCCGAGTGTGCTGCACTTTGCAAAAATGGGAAGGCATGCATCCTATATGATTATCACAATTTTGGATTTACTTATGGTATTTGATATAGTAGGAGTTTATGTTAGATCTTTTGATGTTTTAGGTCTATGCTGTGGCTTCTGAAGACATGGATTCCCTAACTTTTGGAGCTCCCAGGTTTCTTCGTCATTTAATGGATCCAAGCTCAAGAAAAACACCTGTGATGCAATTTGAGGTTTCAAAGGTGCATACAACATAGAAAAATATCACTGATTGGTTAAAATTTAAATTGATTGCCTCTTGTTCTGCTTTTGTTTCAGATTTTGGAGGAGCTAAACCTCTCTATGGACCAATTTATTGATTTGTGCATTCTTTGTGGGTGTGATTATTGTGACAGTATTCGAGGTATGATGTGATTCTTATGCTTATAAGTTGGTAAAATGATGCTAATTTTCTGTTTATCACCTCTATGGTTCTGTTTGTGGTTATCAAGGGTGCATGTATGGTTATTACTCTGACAGTAATTGAGTTTATGCATATGATGCATATACTAAAAAAAGGAAAGAACCAATAGGAACTAAATCAGTTTTCCAATTCCTACACTAATTTACTGATCATAAAAATTCCTACACTAATTTCAGAATTTTTGGTTGATATTGGTATTGTTTGTTTTTTTTTTGTATTTATTTTCTAGTTGCTTGTGTCTTTAAGAATGGGGTTTTAAGTTTTCCATAAATTTACTGTTATTTCGAAATTACTATTTATGGTAACTTTTGGACTTACTGTTCATAGCAATTCTCATAATTACTATGCTTAGTAAACTCGTGATTTACTATTTTTAGTAAATTCTGGTGTCTTTACATTAAACCAGTTTTACTAGGATTAGGAAAGTGTTGTTAGAGTTGTTTAGGTCCTTCAGGAGTTAGTCTTTGTTTAAGTGTCCCTATAGGTCACCAGTGGATTTGTCTTAGTTTTGAAGCAAGTAGAGGTTGATTTGGGTCAGTTTTGTAATCTAAAGGGTTGTTTGGCAACATGGTTTGTTTTGTTTTTGAAAACAATAACAACTGCCACATGAGCAAAATTATATTATTTTTACTGGTATGGCAGTTGTTTGTTTTCAAAAACAAAAGCAACCATGTTGTCAAACACCGCCTAAATTGTAGTCTAAGTCGAGTCTATAGATAGAATCATTATAATTTTGGTTGTTGCTAGGAAATTCTCTTTTTTTTCCCTCCTCTCTCTCTCTAGCACTTCTTTCAATTGATCTATCTCTTTGCTATTTAGTAGTTACCATAACAACAATAGTTCTTCTCTTTCTTATAATTTCTTGCTTATTCTTAGACAGCAAGCTGTCTACTTGTTCTTTCATCTATTTTCTTCATCCTTAATCTACCAAAGCCCCCCTTAACCCACAAAGCCCACCGCCAGATCTGGAATTTGTAGGACCTCTACCCCTCTTACCTCAGTATATCAGTTGGCGAAGGGATGTTAGTTTTCAGGTTTTCACCTCTATGGTTCTGTTTATGGTTATCACGAGTTCATGTATCATTACTGTGACAATAATTGATGTGTGATGGACTTTTTATGTGTGATCAATCAGTGAAAAAAATTCCTTGAAAATGAAATTAAATTTCACTATTAAGGAAAGAGGGAACAACAATTGTTGTGCTTCAACGACTTTTTTTTTTTATATTGACAATATTATCAGGAATTGGCAGTTGGTGACATCCTTATCCACAAGAGCGAACATCACTACTATCCCTTGGTTGCGTCCAGCCCTTAAATCCATGAAAATAAATTGAGGTAAAAACTGGATAGACACCTACTCTTTATCTAGGGGGTTGTGACATACTCCCTGCACTTGTTTACTTGTTTTGCAACAAAGGCCTCCTGTACTTTTGGGTTTCAGTACTTAGCCCCTTGCCATTACCATTCTCAGTTATATACATGGACCCATGTGACTGTCATGTAGAGGTTTATACATTTTTAAAACCCCAAACTGCCTTGATTTTATTTTTTAAGACTCTTTTTCCCTTTTAACTTAATTTTTCTAAAACACTAATGTTTACATGCTTCTCTCAACAAAGGCTGGTACTCGGGGGGTGTTTTTCGGATTTTGAGAGAGGGGGGAAAGTTGGTCAATGGGATTTTGGTTCCCATTGACCAAGAATCCCATGTTCTTTTTTCAGATTTATGTGGGGACCAGGGAAAGTTTATTTTCCTAGGTATCACTTATCGGGTAAGTGATACCCATCTCCTAGGTGGGTAAATAACTTTCCCACCTAGGGGGAAAGTTGCCAACACTTGAATGGGACAAAAATGCCCTTTTTAATAATAGATTTTTACGGCTAAAATGGTCATTGCCTTATTTACATGAGAAATAAAAGAACATGGGTAAATGCACTTACCCAGGTAAGTGTTTCCCAGGAAAAACTTACCCAGGTAATTGCATTTACCCGGGTAAGTAACTTACCAAAAAGCGAACGGGGCCTTGGTGGTAACTCATGCCTTTCATGGAAGTTCTGATGAACAAGCAGTTCATCTTTAATCCCTTGAATGAGCATTTGATCATTAAACTTTGTTCTTTACAATGGGTGGTTTTGTAATTTTCTTTATTGTTACTTTTGGTCCAATGCACAATTTGGTGATTGCAGTTTCACTGTTAATCCCATTAACTAATCAGGGGCAAAGTGTGGGATTCTAGAAGTATCGGGGAGGCTCTTTGTTGCAAAACAAAGTTTGGGGGGCTAAATCTCACAACCCTTTAAGTACAGGGTGGGTGTTTGTTATTTACCCTAAATTTTAATAGGTGCATTTCCAAATTATATTTTGAGAGATGCTAGTTTAGAAAATATAAGAACTTTAGGATTAGGTGGTTCATTCAAAGATGCTATTAGGCGACATGCTAGCCCTATTTTCAGGACCTATAAGGTCATGGTGGCTCAATTTGAGCTGAACTTTTCGCAGTTAGTCATGGGCCAAGACTGGCTATCTAGCTATATTAATTTCATGGTGGAAGGAGACTTGATTGTAATTGTGTGGCAGCTCATAAGAGATTGGATAGATTCTTGGAAATATAGGAGTATTATGAGAAAAATCAATGAACTGGTAGAAGAGCTGCGTTTTGTTTATAAGTGGATTTTATTTTTTGAAAAAAGGTAAAGTTTGATTGTTTATAAGTGGATTTTGAGATCTGCCAATTTCTTGGCTTATGTGTTGGCTAAATAGGGAGTAACAAGAAGCCGGTTGTACTGGGTTAGTACCCTAGGAAAGGGTTGTTTAAATTGTATGAAGGGCTAAGGCTAATGGAAAAAAGCGGTACTAGGCATACATTTATGATAATGAATTCTTTCTAAACATTCTAATAAACCATTTTGATGGTTACTGATCTAGAAATTGGAAAGAGGAAAAAAATCAATGTTTTTAACGATATAAAGGCAGTTATTGTCAACATCTATGGTATAATGTTGGTCACCTTAGGTATAAATGATGTCAACTATTGACTCAGATTGTGGGCCATGCTTCGAAGACAAAGTTCATCAATAATGCTGGAGAATTCTCTATGAAGCATCGTTTCAAATTAAGGGCTTCAAACAAGAGAAAATTCAAGCAATCTCGAAGTTTTAGGTGCACATTTCAGTTTGAAAGCTTTGGGAAGGGGCTTTGGAGTTTGAGAGCTGAGATTGCTCGTGAAGTATTTCAGAAGAGTAATCAATGTGGAAGATTCATTGAACTTCTTAATCTAAGAGAACACTGCGATGAAAGGAAAAAGGAGAAGACAAGTCCTAATCAGCAAGCTGGGAAGTTTATTTCTTTTGGTGATTTCGTTGTCACAGACATTGGAATCTGGAGGAGGTCCAAGTGGTTGTTTGTTCAGAAGATTCAGAAGGTCAGAAGGAAGGAAGGGAGGTGGTTTCTAGGGAAGTAGCGAAGGAGTTAGCGAGGTGGGAAGGGGAGGACAAGGAAGCAATGTTAGGTAGGTCTGGCTGTGGAGGGGACAACGCTAAGAGTGTGACTACTGAACACGGCGATGAGGTTGTGTGAGAGGCTTCGGACAAGAATGACAAAACTAACTCATCTCTAGACTGCGAGTATTACCAAAAGTTTGAAATTTCAGTTGGTAGGATTGGAGTACATCTAGGGTGGAGAAGAGTTGTGAACAAGGAAGGTGCTGTAGGACCTATTGAAGGAGCGAAAAAAGCCAGAGAGACAAGCAAGTGTCGCCTTGTCCATGTGTCTAAGGTTTTCTCGAGGCTTAAAGACGATTTGATTGGGCAGGTCCTTCCAACAAATATAAGAGAGTGTACAAAAGGAAGAGGTTAAGTTGGGGGGGGGCTTCAAGTTGTCGTAGGGGAGATAAAGTCGACCCTGACAAAAGAAGGGCCAGAGGTTAGACCGGGGTCAGGGGATAAGAAGGAAGAGGGAGATCAAGTCGATGAGAGTAGCCTTACTTTGTCTCAACAAGTTGATAAAGATGGGGAGAAAGTGGAGATTAAGACCTTGGTGGACAGGGAGGTTAGAGTTGGCAGGAGTTTAAGGCTATTCTTTTGGGGAGGTGAAGAGTTCACTAGAAGAGCTTTAGAAAAATTTGAAATGAGTAAAAGGAAAGAGAAATTGAAGAAGATGCTGTGGTGAAAAGAAGAAAAAGTTTGGGATGAGGAAGATGGCGGGTAGTAGGACGAGTCATTTGATCCTGAAGACTAACCAATGTATGAGGCAGGGGGTTCTCAATCTTTCTTTTTGTTAGTTTTGTCTCTTTGAAAGCATTGCTGTATGGAGGGGGGGGGGTTCTCAGTATTTCTTTTTGTTAGTGCTGTAATCTGCTTTTTATTTTATCAATAATTTTTTTTTTCTTTTATTCTTCAAAAAAACTCCTACGTGTTGGTGATGAGTATCATAATGGGCCTTCATCCTTGACTGGGCCTAGATAGATTGGCCTTGAGAATTTTCTGGATCTCATCTTGGGCAGTTAGTGTGGCTTCTATTTCAGCAGCTTTAGTGGCTCCCAACTCATAGGGGAGTATAGGGGGTGGATCATGTCCATACAATGCTTTGAATGGAGTCATGCCGGTGGCTGACTGATTGGTCGTGTTGCACCAATGCTCAGCCCTTGGGAGCCGGTGAGCCCACTACTTGGGCTGTTCCCCTGCAAAGCAATGCAAATAAGCTTCCGGACATTTGAGAACCTCTGTCTGCACATCAGTTTGCGGGTGATAATTGGTGGATGGAACAACTTGGTACCATGCAGCAGGAAATATTCCCTCCAGAAGTGGCTGTGGAAGGAGGGGTCTCAATTAGAAACAATGGACTTGGGGGTCCCATGCAGCTTGGCCATGTCCTTTACAGACACTTCAACCACCATGGCAGCAGTGTATGGGTGAGGCAGAGTTGAAAAGTGTTCATACTTCATTATCCGGTCAACCACCACCAGAATCACTAATTTTCCAGCTGAACGAGGTAGACATGTAATGAAGTCCATGGAGATTTCTTCCCATACCAAATCTGGAATTCTGAGCGGTTGCAAAATCCTAACAGGCGATTGGGCTTGGTATTTCTACTGTTGGCATACCCCACATTCAGCAATATGCTGTTGGACATCCCAACACATACCTGGCCAGTAATAAACTAATAATGGCTTCCTAAGCGCTTAAGAGTGCGCAAAACTCTTGAGTGTCCCCCAGACTGGAATCATGAAAAAGCTTCATCAGATCGGGGATATGGGCTGAATTGGAGGAAATCATGAAACACCCCTTGAATAACAAGTCTGGCCCAATAGCAGTGTACACGCTTATCTTGGCCGGTTTTTCTTGAACCTGGTTTCTAATCAACTGGAGTATGGGATCTTTCCTCGACTCTTTGCCGGATGGCTTCAAACAAAGGGTAGGTTGGTTCTGAGCAAGTGAGCTGGGCCAGTTCTTTCACCCAGGAGAGAGCATTGGCCACTTGGTTAGTGATGCTTGGTTTGTACTCAATTCGATAATCAAAGCCCATTAACTTGCTGAGCCACTTCTGCTGCTTCGGAGTGTGAACCCATTGCTCTAGGAGGTATTTGAGGCTCCTTTGGTCAGTTTTGATGACAAATTGCCAGGTTAGCAAATAGGCCCTCCACTTTTGGATGACTAACGCAATGGCCACCAGCTCCTTCACATATGTAGACTGGGCCTGGTGAGTAGAAGATAAGGCCTTACTGAAATAGGCCAAGGGCCTTCCCTGCCATATTAGTACTGCCCCCACACCCATACCAGAGGCGTCAAATTCAAGTTCAAAAGGTTGGGAGAAGTCTGGGAGGGTCAAAACAGGTGTAGTGATCGTAGCCTTGAGTGCACCAAAAGCCTTCTAAGCTTCCTCATCCCACATGAATGAATCTTTCTTTAAGAGGCGGGTAAGGGGTGTGGCTATGAGCCCGTAACCTTGAATGTACCGCCTGTAGTAGCTCGTGAGTCCTGGAAAGCCTCACAAGGCCATCACCGAAGTGGGCCTTGGCCAATCTTGGATGACCACCACTTTCTCTTGGTCAGTTGTGACCCTCCCCTCATGTACTTTGTGCCCCAAATAGTGGATTCTGCTCTGGCCAAAAGAGCACTTAGAGAGCTTTGCATACAGATGGTTTCCGCGCAGAACTGATAATACCTGTTGCAAGTGCTCTAGGTGGGTGTGGGCCTGCCAATCTGGGCTATAGATGTGGATGTCATCGAAAAATGCCAGCACAAACCGTCTCAAGTATGGTCTAAACAGGTTATTCATGATAAATTGGAAGGTGGAGGGGGCATTCATAAGCCTAAGTGGCATGACCAAGAATTCATAGTGGCCATCATGGGTTTGAAAAGCAGTTTTGGGTATGTCCTCTGGGTACAACCATATCTGATGATACCCTGAATGTAAGTCCTGTTTGGAATACACTCTTGCAGACCCCAACTCGTCCAAGAGTTCATCAATAATGGGGATGGGATACTCGTCCATCCTTCTTTTTGACTAATAGGACGGGAGAGGAGAAGGGATTGGTGCTGGTTTGAATGTAGCCCTTGTGCAGGAGTTCGGTAACAGCCTTCTCAATTTCCATTTTTTGAAAGTAGGTGTATCTATAGTGTTAGGCATTAGTTGTGAGGGGAATTTGGTGGTCTTGGGCTTGGGTAGGGGTAGTGCGATGCACTCTCCAAAAATGTCCTTGAATTGGGTCAGCAAATCTTAGAGAGCCTATTGGTGGGTGAAGTGGGGGAAGGCTTCATCGAGGTTATCAAGAGTGGGGGAAGTGGGTTATAAGTCCAAGTACATAAATAGGGGCTGGCATGAGGATTTAGAGGCCTAAGCTAGGGTGTTTAGGGGTGCCGGATGCAGACCTGTAAGTGGCAAGGTACCTCATTGTTGGTGAAATCTTGGTGAAATCCATGGTCATATTATTCCAATCACATAGCACTAGACCAAGGCTACATAGCCATTGCACACCTAAGCAAGGTTCAAAAAATCAACACGTATCGGCCGATACGTATCGTATTGGGAGCACCTCGATATGCCCCTATAGAGGGTGTATCGAGGTTTTGACCGGTTTAGGGGGTGGAGGAACCATAAACCGCCCCTTGAACCGGATTTGAAAAAAAAAAGTTAAAAAAAGTACCAATATTGCTGCCCAATACGCCCCTACCAGCGTATCAGGCGTATCAATATTTAGAACCTTGCCCCTAAGATAAAATCAAGACCATAGAATTCCAGGGGGTGATGAAGTTCAATGTTGACCTACTCTCGATGAGAATAGCTATGGGCATTCTAAAGGGTGCAAGTCTACCTAGAATTTTTGTCCTTGGATGGAGAGGCATTCGTTCTTGCAGATACTGTCACATGTAATTTTTTGTCCATTGGCCACATGAACTAAAAAAGAGGAAGTGGGTTGGAGTATCATACCAAGTTCTTTGGCCATGAGGCAGGTGATGAAGTTCATTGTTGACCCACTCTCAATGAGAATAGCTATGGGCCTTCCTAGCAAATTGCCTATGACTCGCATGGCTTGCATAGAACCTATTCCTATCAGAGCATGGAGGGAGATATCAACTTCTTGGTTAGGGCCCACCGGATTGACTTCCCCATCTGTGGGTATGAAGGGGTCCACATCAGGGGTTTCATCATCTAGTTACAAGTGGTATTGGGCCTTGCACTTGTGGCCCAACCCAAGCTTATCATTGCAATTGTAGCATAGACCTTTTTCGCATTAGGCTTCGACCCATGAAAGGCTCTTAAAAGGTACAATGGGACGAGGTAAGCGGGCCTTGTGGGCTCAAACACAGGCTTATGGACCACCAGTTCAGCCTTAGGAGGGTTCTTCAAGATTGGGCTGATGGAGTAGTCAATCCTCCTCATTTGGTCTAACCGTTCTTGTAGTTTGGCCATGCCCACTGCTGCCATGACTGTCAACAGTTGTAACGCCTTAACCTCCAAGCATATATCATCTCTTAATTCCCTAATGAAACAACCCACCAGTACTGTTTCTAGCCACCTGAAAACATGAGAAGATAGACATTCAAATTCCAGTTGATACTCCATCACTCTTCCAGTTTGTTTCAGCTTGGTAAGTTGCTCGTTATAGTTCACAAATGTAGTAGGGCCTCAATGAACTCTGGCCCACCTGCGGTTGGGAGTGTTAGACAGTTATGCCCTTAGCTCCAATCAGATTGATGTACTTATTGACCATTATTGTAAATGAATGAAGTACATAATTGATTCATGTTATTATGGTGTGTTTTTGTGTAATACCCTTAAATTGGACACTAATGAGACTCGTGTTAGTTTAGAATCTTCACAGCCGTTGGATAGACTTGGAGAGGTTTATCCTACCAAGGCTGACACTAAAGTGCTGCCAAGAAGGTTGGGGTGGCTTGTCTCAACTGCCAGGGTGAGACCTGAAGTGCATGTAGTGTGGGTTTGATTGAAACTCCGAACCGGACCATTTTCCAGTTATGCCCTGGGCCTTGGAGACAGATGGGCAAAACTGGAAAGTTACACCTAACCCCTAGACTCGATTATGGTACTACACTAGGTGTTGGATTGAACTGTCTTTAATATGCCAATCAGTGAGATCCTTAGCAGGGGTCAAAACCTGGGTATGTTGGGGCAGTCTGAGAATTCACCTGAGTGTGTGATCATAGTGACAGAATCAACCCCTTTGTCAGACAAAGTGAATGGCTGGGGAATGCACTCTCTCTAATGGAAACCTAAACTACCCTCAGTTGATTTCAAACTTGTTGAGATTTGTTTTTGCAAAATATATTTATATAGAGATATACATATATATTATGGTTTCACAAAATGTTTGTATAAGGTTTTAATTCCCGGGATCCATGTGAGTAGAGAGTGCAACACTGTACCTTGTAGCTGAGAGAGAGGTCCTCTCTTGTCGGGCAATATTTGATAATTATGGGCTGAGAGGTTAAGTGTAAGACCATTTAGGTTTTTTACCTGATGGGCTAATCTCACATAAGTCCATAGTCCTTGGGCCTTCATAAGGTGGCTGGACTCAGGGACCATTTAGTGTAAATGTGGGGCCTGGTAAGAGCCCATACTGATGGGCTCAGGGGTTCACTGTCTTCAGTAGTGAATTCGGCCAGGCCTTGTAACAAAGGCTAGGTTGAACCCAATGGCTTTTGTGGAGATCAATGCTAGGGTCCCACGCCATACAAAGAGAGCCAAACTAGCCAGTATTTAAAAGGGAAAGTG
Source organism: Nelumbo nucifera (assembly GCF_055504915.1). Classification (NCBI taxonomy): domain Eukaryota; kingdom Viridiplantae; phylum Streptophyta; class Magnoliopsida; order Proteales; family Nelumbonaceae; genus Nelumbo; species Nelumbo nucifera. The sequence goes on from NC_142652.1 coordinate 67,439,147, forward strand.
AGACATTTGACTTAATGGGCTTAAAGCCCATTTTGAACTGGGTTTAAGTGATTTAATTAAATGGGGTGAATTAGGTTTATAATCTAATTAGGATCAGCAAGAGGATAAGATATGTCTTATCCACATAAGAGTCCAGATCCAAATATCAGATTTGGATCAAGTTAGTTGATCCAAAGAAGGTTATAAATAAGTGGGCGAATTCCTCAGTTTAAGCAAATTCAACATTCTACAGTTTTCTCCCTTAGCTCTTGCCGCCCCTACCCAGTTCGATCTCCATTCTTGGAATTGATCAAGGTTAGATCTTGATATTATTTCTTGCTAGAAGAAACAATCTGAAGTCGTGCTCACACCCTACGTGATTCTTGTTGAAGATTTGGGGTTCTTGCTGAAGAACCTCCTTGATGATCCTGCCTCACCATAAGCTGTCATATTTAGTGGAGGTGGGTTTTGGTGACTTCTTTGGGCGTGAACACCTACATTGGGAGTTACTTACGTTGATTTCGTATCGGGTATACCCATTTCCCTCTTTTGGTTTCAGATCTGGTCCGGTTTGTTTCAAGAATGAACCTTGAAAAATGCAATTTTTCTAAATTAGGGACCCAGATGGGAGAAAGAAATTTTTGAAATTTCGCCCAGCCACCCTGCATGGTTCGACCATCCATATGATGGATCTCCCATGCCTTCAGGGAGTGGCGTTACCATTGAAACTAGAGGATCACATCACCGTCTAAATGGATGGAAGCGAGTGACACTCACTGGTGTGAAGGGATTTTGCGGTATTCAAAATACTAATTGGCCTTGAAGATCCAGGGGATGGGATCTCGCCTAAATACTTTGGAAAATCTATTTGGGTTACCTTGCTTGGAAGTGGTGCGCCGCCCCTCCCCTCGTGGTAGTTCCAGTTTTCCATCTCACCATCTCAATGACTGGACTCCCTCCTCTGTTGTTGGTAGGCCATGGCAGACATGGGGGTCCTGAAGTTCCTTCAGCTCAGTGACCACCTGGTGCAAATCCAATTCAATCTGATTGACCCACTCGTTGTCTATAGTAGTTCATGTCGGTGGCATTGGAAGCGGTAGCCTGCCTCTGATACCAACTGGTAGGAACCGCCTACCACGGTAGCCTCTTCGAGGGAGACTTGCCTCTTGAGAGCAAAGAAGATAGAGGAAGAAGAAAGGTTTCTATTCATGTCTTTATTACAAAATTGGGAGCCTTTTATACTGGCTCAGGTGGCTCAATGTGAGAATCAGATATTCCCATGTGCAGAGGTAACTAACTCTGGGATTAGATCTGCTGCCATGGCTGCTGGTCCCCTCTGTCTTATAACGAACTGTTGCGAAATGGGTGGCTTTGTAACTGGATTATTGGGGGCTCTTGGGCTTGGGCATGGTAGGCTGAAGTGGCTGCAACACAAGTTCTCTGCCAAAGTGTTGGTTGATCTTGAGATCCATCTAAATGAGATCTTCACTTTGGAAGCCAGGGCCTTTGCCTTGAGCATGATGCAAAAGTGCCCAGGTTCTTGTTTGCCACCTTTAGACCATGGACTATCCAAAGAGCAAAGGAATTGAATATCAGGAGGCTGATCAATGAAGGTGATTCAAAGTTGGTAGTGGGCTGGCTGCAAAAGGAGGAGATTGGTTGGTGGAACCATGTTAATGAGAGAAGAAAAGAGGTGCTAATTCTTTTGCTGATCCTTTTGGCAAAAAAAGGGGTGGGAAGAGAGCAACTTTTCTGGGCTGTGTTGTATTTAGTTTAATCAGTTATCATCTCGGAGAGAGTTAAGAGAGTTTACCTCACCTTTGTGTTCTCTTGTATCTTTTATTTATTTTTAATGAAAATTTACTGTTATTGATTAAATAAAAGAATTCCCACCCCACCTTCACCAGCTATGATCCAATGGAAACCATCAATAAGGGGCCCTGAAGTATGGCCTTCATATCTGCACAAACTCAATAGATAAATCCAATAGGACATAAATTAAGCTAATGCAATCTCTTTGAGTCTTTCTTCTCAAAAAAAAAAAACTCTTTTGAGTCTCTTGTTGCATCCCTGGAAGATCTTCCCATTATAAAAAAGTTCTTATGTTTTATCAAAAAAATTCTAGGTCTGTTATGTGTAGGTGGAGTTTTAGGGACCACTTTGGTGACATTGTACTTAGTCTTTTGGGGACGGAAGACCTAGTTTTTTGGGAAAGGGCTTCGGACTTGTCAGATTTTGCTCCTAGGGAATTGCTGGCAGTTGTGGCATAGGCTGCAATGGGCACCAAAAAAATAATACTTTTGATGGACGCTGTCTTGGAAATCAAGGTCTGTTATGTGTAGGTGGAGTTTTAGGGACCTCTTTGGTGACATTGTACTTGGTTTTCTGAGGACGGCAGGCAAAAAAAGCATCAGTGAAGGTACAACTTCTTGCATATTGCATTAGTCCAAGACTTAAAGCTGGCACATGCCTTGGCTTGGAAAGGGTTGCTCATGAAGGGGGATAACCATGTGGTGGTTGGGTGCATCTTAACAAGAGTTGAAGGCCCATTGATCCAATGTTTTAAAAACCAATCTGGAGACAGAACTGTTTTTCCATCTGTATTGCAGGTCAGCGATTCAACTGTTTGGGTCAAATGGGCCCAAAAATTTACCTGAGGGAAAATTTTTGTGGGCCCTACAGTCCCTGCAAAAAAACGTGGGGAGCTTGGTCAACTTCTCCATTGACCAACTTCCCCCTCCCTTTTACAGTGTAAAAGAACAGGCCTTCAAGCTTAACCAATATGGTTCTCAGTGTTGTTTCTGATAAAAATATGTCCAATTATACAAATGCAAACATGGATACATGCTTTCTGACATGTAGATGGTCAAATTTACTTTGTAATGTTGTCTGCAAATTACTTACACTATTTTAGTTTATCAACATTTTACTTGTTTTACCATGTATTGTACCCAAAAAAATATGTATAATTGCAGATTATTGACAAAAAATGGAACAGAGGTTGCATGACAAAATGCATAAAAAAGAAATAAACTTCGATAGGGATAATAATTGTAGATTATGCATTTTTCACATCCTACTAGCAAGTTTTAATAATCTAGTTATCTGATTACTTTTTAGAATTTTCAGTTGTTTGGTTGTGTTTATAGCATTTCCATCATAAAGACATGAGCTATCTCTCTGGTACTTCAATTTCCTTCTACCATATACAAATGGTTCATCTGAAGTTATTGCAATTTACTTTGTTTGTGAAATATCACATTTTTGTTAAACCTGTACATCAACCAGGTATCGGGGGACAGACTGCTTTGAAGCTCATTCGTCAACATGGTTCTATAGAGAATATAATAGAGAACATTAACAAAGAGAGGTGCTTCTCATCCTTTAATTCAAAATTTATTTGTTTAAAATATTCTACATGTATTTCTTATGGTTTAGTTTGAAATATTCTATTCTTTGAGATTTATGGTTTGGTGTATGTACAGATGCTCAAGTTTTGAGAACTATGATGGATGTGTTTTTGATGGTTGGGTGTTAAAAAGGGGTTGTTTTGTAATTGGTTTCTTGTCATCTTTTCATTTTCTTGTATACCACATGTACTTTTCCAGAAGGGGCCATTTCTCCATGCAATGGTTAAATATTAAATATTGATCTAAGTTATTTTCTTTAGTTAAGAAAGATAAGTAACTTCTCTTTGCTGATAAAAAAATATTAGGTTGACAAGCATTTAAACACAGGAACCTATAATCACTCTATAGTTTATAGGAATATCTTACCACAAACACAAGCACGGGTTTTACTAAAAACATCATACTCCCTTTCTGTTATTAAAAACATAGCTCTAGGCTTTAAGGTTGGCCAGACCATGGACTTATGACCGATGTTTTAATACTCAGACTGGACACAAAACTGGAATGCTTGCCGGGTCATGGGTCAAAAGGTTTGACTGCGAGTTGCATAAAAACCATATTTAATAGGTTTTGAAATTTATGGTGTAAGCATAAGTGGTGGCTAGATGGTTATGATATTGCTTTGTGATATAAATGACCAGGGTTCAAGTCTTGTTACTTGCCTTTTATTCCTTATATATGTGTGTGTGTATTTAATCAATAATATACATTAAAGATACATAAATTAGCACACAAAACATGATAGATAAACTTGCATGCTAACACATGTAATTAGGAGGTCTTTAGTTCAAATCTTTCTATTTGCATTTTAAAGTTCATAATGACTTGGTGACGACCTGGGCAGGTTGTAGAAAACTGGCTAGGTTGTTGAAACTCAGCTGGTTTTCAATGGTTTCCTCTGGTTTTTCAGAAAAATGAAAACCGGAATTCCTTCTGGTTCCTGGGTTGAATGGTCCGACCATTTGGTCTGGTCCTAGTCTTTCAACATAGGTTAGGACTAGGAAAACTCACAATTGCAATTCTACCATTAGTTTCCTTTGGCCAAAAGGACACTATAACTACTGTTCTACTTATCCAATAGCTATTAAAATTTAAACATTATTAAGACTATAGTGACATGACTCTTTAGGCCAGACTCTACTTGCTACAAATAAAATTACCAATATACTGTGGGGTCAATTCAGCCTAAATTTCCATGAATCACACTTTTGCCATATCAACACCTACAAATTGGATAGTTCTTGGTGTGGATGGCTAAATGATTTGCTTATTGGTTAAAGAATCAGGTGAAAACTAAAGAATTTGCTAGTTGTTTAGGGATTGAGTTGCAGATGAAGGATAGTAAGGCGCTATGCTAAAAGGTAACTGAGGTTTTGGTTGAAATTTAGGAATTACGGGTTTGATTAAAGGTTAAGAACTAGTTCTCAGGATGTTTGCAGAAAATTGGTGTGAGTTAAAAAAACTCTTGGGTTTTGAAGACATATCCAAACATGAGAAAAGTATTATGTAAATACATGTTATTTATAAACTACTTAACTGAAGGGCAGCCCAGTGCATGAGGCTCCCGCCAATGCGGGATCTGGTGAGGGGTAGATGTACGCTGCTTTACCCCTGCACATACAGAGAGGCTGTTTCCAATATTTGAACCATTGTCACCCAGGTCGCAATGGAGGAATCCAACCGTTGTGCTGAGGCCCACCCTCAATTATAATCTACTTAACTACAAAAACTAAATTTTGTAAATGGTTTAATGGAAAATTGCATCTTAGCTTCAGAAGAAATGACAAGCTTTGAATAGCATCCTGATGCACAGGGATTAAGAACCTAATCTTTAGCTCTGCATACACTTATGATGATCCAAATGGATTGCACACGTATCAATTATAAAACGGGACACGATTACTTATTTTCCCCAACTTAGATGTTTATATCTGCATCCCTGGTTGGCCACATAAGTGGTAAGCTTCAAAAATGCCTAGGTGGCTGCCTAGTTGATGTCTAGGTGATGCTTTGCAAAGGAAAATTAAAAAATAAAAAATTACCTCTAGATATTTTTGTTTTGTATTTTTCCTCACTTTTCCATGTCTTTCATTCTTTGCTAACGCCAGTCACTTTTGCCTGAATATGTAGGTATCAAATACCTGAGAATTGGCCTTATCTAGAGGCTCGACGTCTTTTTAAAGAACCTTTAGTATCCGCTGATGGTGAGCAATTAGAACTTAAATGGACTCCTCCGGACGAAGAGGTGAGTGCTAGGGTTTTTTCTATTGATTTTAATGATTTTCAACATTTTGTATTCTTAGAAGATTATCATTTTTTACCCATCTTTAGGGGCTCATAAACTTTCTGGTGAATGAAAATGGGTTCAATAATGATCGAGTCACAAAGGTAAGCTCTTCATTGGTTACACGTTTCTTAACTATATTTTCTGTCAGGTCCTATTGTAGATCAAAAACAAATGATCCATCATTTACATTTGTTTATATTTTGAATAGGCAATAGAGAAAATAAAAGCTGCCAAGAACAAGTCATCCCAGGGCCGGTAAGTATTCTTGATTGAATGAAAATTAATGCACGGAAATTAGAAACAAAAAAATTATTGCACAGAAATTCTCCTTTTTGAGCCCATTCCTAGTTGTTATTGTTTTCTTTTGCAGATTAGAATCCTTCTTTAAGCCAGTTGTGAGCACATCTGTACCCCTCAAGCGGAAGGTATTGTTTATATCTATATATTTTTATCCATCCATCAGTACTAATTTGAATTTTGAACAAGTTTTGAACCTGTATTGCGTCATACTTTTAACATTTTTTATCAGTAACAGTGAATTTCATTAATAGAAAAATGAATCGAGTACGTAAAACTTGAGAATACAGTCATAGAGAGATAAACTGTCATGTCTCTCCCCCACGAATTCTTTCTTTTTGCTTACAACTATGTCCTAAAAAAGTTGATCTCTCCTCACCCCTTGTTTGGCTAAAGCAATGGTCAAGGAGTTGGCACTTCTTCTGATCCAATGCAGCCTCACTTCCATGTTTTTTTGTCAGGCATCTGAATTTCTTTTTTCATTCTTGTAATTCCACAACTTTGCCTCTTTACTTTGTAACCAACCCACAACCACCTTGGAGTCTCCTTTAGTGATTAGTTTCCTAATGTTCAAATTTCTTGCCTTTTGTACTCCCTCGAGCATTGTCATAACTTCAGCCCTTAAAAGAATCCCCTACACCAATTGAGCCTGCATATAATGTAACCAACTTGTCCTCATCATCCATACACACCCCTTCAATTTCTAAAATTTCGGGATTTCCCAAGCTGCTTAAATCAAAATTAAGGGCCCATTTGGTGCGTCTTTCCGCGTGGTCTTTCGGCTGTTTACAAGCCGGGCAGACTGATTTTCGGTCTATTTCTGTTTGGCTTGTGGAAGATCTAGCCGCCAAAAGCTGGAGCACCGAAAAGGCGTGAAAAGCCCATTTTGGGGAGCTCCAAATGAAGCTTTTTGTGTCTTTCGCATTTTATTCTCGTGCGGAAAGACACGGAAAGACGCATGGAAGTACGTGCTTCGGGCTGCTCAGGTCTTCATGCAAAAGCTCAATATGCCTTTTGACTGTCAATATATTTTGCATGCTTTCCTCAAATGCATTACTTCAAGTAGCTAATGTGATGTAAAACATATTGCATTCCTGATTCTATGAGCGGCCTTTCTACCATGCTCCTCAAGGAAAGCCTAAACAAGTCTATGTTAGGGTCTTAAGTTCTTAATACTCACACAAAAAATAAAATTAGATAATTTTAATTGCCTTTTAAGAAGATATTTTATTAGGATGAAAGAATGAACAACATTAACAAATAGGGTGTCTGGGGGCAGAGCCCCCGACCCAGCCACTAGGTTAAAAAACAAAAAAAGCGTAAAAATTTTAAAAGGCGCACACCTAGGCGCACCAGGTGTGCCTTTTGAAAATGCTGTGCCTAGGACCTAAAAGAGGCACATACCCTAAAATGTGCCTCGCCTGTGAGGCACACCTTTTTAAATCACAAACTCCTCCAGATTGTGGATCTTGCACTGATTGGATGTGGTCATTACCCTCACTTGTAAATTTTTGCCTTTGTTGTTGGAGGGTGTTGTGTGTGCTGTGAGGGTGCTTGTTTCAGTTTTTTTTTTTTCCTTATGTGTTTTTTGTGGTGTTGCTTTTTAGAGTCTCTTCCCTCATTCACTTTGTGTGAATTTGGTTCTGTTATACATTATTTATCTTCCAAATAAAGGGGTGGAAGAGCAATGAATTGGTACTAGAGTTGGCCAATGAACCAAAACTGAGACCTGTTCAATCATGCAATCCTTTCTACAGCATATCGTTGATGTGGGGCATGATATAGGTGAACAACCAAGGAAAAATCATTTCAGGATAATGTATCTATATCTATTCCTTTATAGAATACCTATCTTTCAAATAAAGGGTAGTAAGAGCAATATAACAAAATTAGAGTTGGAGAATTACTAAGAATGGTATCTGTTGAACCATGGACAAACTAGATGTTTCACGTGGTTTGCTATCTTTAACTTAATCAGCTCCATGGTTGGACTAAGGCAGTATAGGATCTCGTCCTGTGTTAAAACATTGGAAAGAATCTGCAGTTGAAATCTTATTCAGGTCTTTTGGGAAAAAGATGTAGTTGATTTTTGGTACATTCGGTGACAGGAAAACAAATGCATGCTTGGAACTCCTAGACCAATACTCAAGCCTAAGATGTTCTCTCTCCAAGTTCATGCCCACTTGAGCCCCAAAGTCATTCGCGGCATGAACCTGCTGACTCTGGATCTGGTTTCTAAGCAACCGGGGCCATTCTCCAGATGTGTCTGCTTCAGCTCCTTATGCTGAGAACCTTGGTGAACCTCTTCTTAAACCAATATCTGTTTCCATCTCAATACATGTATTGATATAAAAGGTGCTTTGCTTTTTTTTGGTGGACATACATGAAAACTGTTCCTTTGATCTCATCAGGTGTATGATCACTTTACAATTTTTTGAGACCACAGAATCTTGTTTGTATCATAGAATACAAATGGAAAGGGCATTCAGGAAAACATGCTTATTGAAGCTTAATATGAAAGTAGATTCTAATGGTGCAGGTATCTTTATAAAACATAGGCATGAGAAAGAAGGAAACTTCCTCTTTAACTTGTTAATTTCCAAAAGTGTTTGTTGTTGAGAACACTAACCTTTGTTCATCTTCATATCTATATGATTGAATTATATTTTATCATGCTGCTCATGGCACTCAAACTAGTCCTAGAACTTTTACAAGCACTGATCTTAGCACCAATTTGTCAATGTGGCATTTATTAGGAAACCCTGGAAAGAAGTAGTAGATACTGAAATGCAGGTCTTGATTTGGTTCGTCTACCCAAAGGTGCATTGGTTGATGGTAGTAAGCATGTGTAGTGTAGGTTTTGTCTGTTTTTTGAGGATAAATCCCTATTATATAGGATCGTTTGCTGTGTAGTGTGGCTAGTGCCTAACTCTACGGGCCTGAACGCTATGAGGCCATACTTGAACATGTTTACCTTGTGAGTTTTATGACAATACATTCGTTTCTATTAAAAAAAACTGCACTAAAGATTGTCGTAGCTCTATTGGTCAACTAGTTAGGGATATTTTGGTCTGTTTACTTTGTTTTATTTTAATTATGTATTTACAGGTCTGTCCAAGTTTAAGTTACTGTTGCAGCATTTAGTTAGGGGCAGTATTGTCTTTGTATGTAGATTAGGTAAGTATATAAATAGATCTGGCCAACTGGAGGAGATCAATTCTACTCTCTCCTTTTCTCTCATTTGTTTCTCTCCCCTTCTCTTCTTTCACTCTCCTTTCTATCTCTAGAAGCAGTCAAGCCCTGTTGGCAAAATGTATGCCAAGGATGGGGGTGGGTTGGGCAGGAGATGTGGGTAAAAGAAATAAGGGACTTTTAGGATAATGGTTATGGATATCACCTCTTGAGGAGAAACATGGTGTAGTGTGTTGGTTAGAGTTCATGGGCTGAAGGACAATGGTTGGGATCATGGGATGTTGGCTTAATTTCTAGGGTGACTTGGGGCTGCTCCTTGGAAGGCAATGCATGATATTCTCTCTATCTTCAGTTAGTGTATAAGGTATGATCTTTGCTCTGGCAACAAAACTAAGTTTTGGAAGGTCCCCTTCCTTGTACTCTTTGTCCTCTTTCATATTGAAGCCTATTTCTAGCTTTGTTTCTAGGGGTGGAAACAAGGCGGGTTTAGGGAGCGTTTTGTAAATTCTAGACCCTCCCCACATCCCCAAACATCACAATTCATATCCTCCCCAAACCTGCAGTGGGTTGGATTTTCAAAATCCAAACCCTCCCCACACATAAAAAATGCAAAAACACTCCCCGATCCTACCCTCCCCACATTTGAGGGTGGGGTGGTTGGGTCTAAAACCGACATCTAATTTTCTGTTATTTCCTGTTATATGTAAGTAATAAAGTAGAAAATTAACATTAACAAATATCAAAATTTCCAATTATTTGATTGAAACATGTAAGTTATTGATTATCTCCTTCACATAACATTCAAAGCAATATTAATTTATACAAAGTTTGAGTGCCTTACAACAGTAATTTAATTTTAAGCATTAGGGATATTTTAGTAATTGCAATGTGCGGGTTGAGGAGGGTTGGGTTTAGCCTAATACTGTAACCCACCCTACCCTACCCGTATGGGTTGTAAAATCAAAAAACATGTCCCCACCCCAAAACCCATTCATCAACCAAAAAAACCCGCCCCATCAGGGATGGTAGGGATGGGTACCTGCCGGGTAGGGTGGAAATTGGCATCCCCATTCATAGCTCCTTCCTTCTCTGCTTCCAGGTTTGTTTGTGATTTCGGCTTCAAAATAGGCATTTATGATTCAGAATTCCCTTTGGTTATTGATCTGTTGAATTCTTTAAGAGGTTTCCCTTGACCCTCTTAAAACTGATGGGTGTATATGGACACCCAATCCTTTGGGTACGTTATCTTGTGCCTCTTTCTATCAGGTTTTGTCTCATTTCTCCACCTTGCAGCTGTTTCCAATGTAAGAGATTTTGAATAAACTTGGTCCCCTCAAAGTGGGATATTTTTGCTACGCCTTTCATGGGAAGATCAATACTTGTGATTTGCTTCAAAAGAGAAGACCAAATTGGTCCTTATCTCCAAATGGAAGTAAGACTGCAATGAGTAAAAAGAAGTGCCGAGTCTTTGCTGATGTATTAGCTAAAAAGGGGGTGGTAAGATCAATGTTTTTGGGCTTTGTTGTAATTTTGAGTAATTTCTGTGGGAGATTAAGAGAGAATATCTCTCCCCTTTGCTCTTTGGTAGTTTTTTGGACTGTGTTGGAAGTGAGGATATCATTAGATAGCTTCTCACTTTTCACAATTGAGGATATCATCCAAAAGTGGGGAGCAGTGGTTGACAAGATTTACAAATCATGGACACCTCAGAGAAGGGATTTGTAAGGCAAAACTTTGATTGTAGCAGTGTTAGGAACCCTGGGCCTTCAGGGTAGGGGGAGTCTATAGAGATGAAGGGGGGTCATGTAATGACTTTGTTTTTGTGACCAATTGGAAGTGCCACATTAAGGGCTGAGTTGTTGGTGGTGTTGCAGGGTGTACAGAAGGCAAATGAAATGCAGCTCAACAAGTTAATTATAGAGGGGGATTCTAAGGTGGTAATTGCTTGGATACTGAACAAGGAGAGGGTCCTTTGGACATACATAAACGAGATCAAGAAGTTTAAGTTCACCATTAGAAGCATTAGTTAAGTTTCAATGGGTTCCAAGATCAGAAAATAATATAGGTGATGCTTTGGCCAAATGAGGGGTTAATAGGGATCAATTGTTTTGGGCTCAGTTGTAAGGGAATGCTTTAGAGAAGGCTAGAGTTGTCTATCTTTATCTCAATGCGGCATGCCTTGTTATTATTATGTTGTATAAAGCAGTGAGACAAATTTCAATGCCACCTCTTACCTTGTTAGTGGATTAGGGTACTAGCGAAAGATGGTTAATCTTTCTTTTCCGGTGTTTTAAAAACACAACGGGCTTTTTTGTACTTGAGGTGCAAGGTGCAAATTTTAAAAAAATAAAAAATGCAAAATAATTCAAAAATATAAAAATTTCAAAATAAATCAAGAAAATATTAAAAAATAGTATTAATTAAAAATGTACAATTTAATTTTAAACTAATGTTTTAAAAATCTTATTATTTCAAATTAAAATTCATAAACATAACATATAAAACATATTCAAAGTGGAAATGCAAAAAATAAAACCAAACATAACATATAAAACATATTCAAGCACTCAACAATTCAAGCATTGTCAAATTTTCAATCTCTTTATTTCTTTCCCAAACACATTATTTCAAATGGCTAATGTGATATTAAACATCTTTCATTCCTAATTCTACAAGCCCTTTGTACCCAATTCCTTGAGACAAGCTCAAACAAGTCCATGTTAGAGTCTTAAATTCTTAATCTGTAAGAAGATAATGGTTTTATAATTTTAATTATAGTTCCTTATTGTTAGAGTCCACTGAGTAGGGGCAGTTCTGTCTTTTTCTCATATCTTGAGTTGTGCTTTGTCAGTTTAGTTTTGTTTTAAGTGAAATGTCCCATACTTAAGTAGGGGCATATTGGACATTGTAATCTGAATAGATAAGTGTATATATTTGTGGTCGGCTGGGAGAGGTTTTTCTTCTCAGTTTGATGGTTTTCTCTTCTCTTCTTTCTTTCCCTTTTCTCTGAACTGGAATTGACTGAACCATCTAAACACTTCTAAAAATTGTTTTGTGCTAAGAAGAATGAAGAAACAACATTAGAAAACAGGGGGTTCCCAAAGCTTAGGTGAGCGAGTGAGGCACATGCCTGAGCACCATGCCTAGTCACAATGCTTCAAAGATCACAAAGTTTAACTGAGGCACATGCCTAAGCTAAGGTGCAAGCTGCACCAGGCACTAGGTGTGTGCCTTTTCAAATGGACTGCACTTGGGCCTAGACAAGGTGAAAAACATGAAATGCGCCTAGATTGTGTGCCTAGGCACACCTTTTAAATCACTGTTCTCGGCTAGTTAATGCTCTATGAGAAGATAGTGTATCTCAGTGTCTCCCTCACCTTTTTGAAGTACAAACAAGAACCATGCCCAAGTCTTTTTTGTTTTTGAAGCTGAATGGCCATTGGCTTTTTATGAGAATGGTTGTGGTCTTTTTCAGGACTTTGGTTTTGAGTTTCGATCTCTGACCTCTTTATGCTGATAAAATGAATGTTATTCTCACTGCTTCAAATCTAATATTCCACAAGTGCAACAAATACATGGAGGTTGACTGCCACTTTATTGGCTATGTTATTCTTTAAAGTGCTATCAGTCTTCCTCAGTTTCTTTTGCCCAAATCATTGGTGTATTTACCTGGGCTTGCCATGACTACATAGTTGACAAACTGATGTTTTTTCCAACTTACCACATCATTTTGATGGGTAGTATGAAAGCTGAAAGGGGCAATTAGACAGTTATCCTGTAATAATATTATTACTACAATTGCATTGTATTATATTCATTTATTTTGTTTTTGGCCCAAGGGCATTTCTGTGAGTTTAGCCGACCTCATATAGTTGGGACCAAGATTTAAAATATCTATACGTACATTACACAAAAATTGCATATCATGCATTTTGAACATTGGATACTCTTATTAAAAATAAAAAATCAGATTGATATTTACAGATAGGCTTGTTAGGATAAATATCCCCCAACTCTAGTATTTTGTGTTTTTGTGACCTTTGATTCCAATTCAATATGTATGACACCATGCGATATGTATCGATACTACCTTAGCTGGGACAAGGCTTTGATGATATGATGATGATACCAATATTGCACGAGCACTTCCAGGGTAGACTTTATAACAATAAAGTTTGTTATAAAAAAGATGTTAAGAAAGCTGTTGATATTTGTTTAGAGTATGGAAAGAGTAAGTCGGTAATTAGGGCTGGCCATTTCATATTCATTGCCTTTTCCTTCACATTTTCCTGTTTGTATTTTGTTTCAACATCCCAGGGATGTATTTTTGTGTTTATTGCAACTTTTTTTGTGCTTTATGTTATTCTCTTGTTATATCATGGCAGGAAACACAACAGACAGTGACAAAGGAAAATACAAACAAGAAATCGAAGGCAGGTGGTGGCAAAAAGAAGTAGTTTTATTGTGTATTTGAAACATTAAGGTTAGTGTTTTGTAATGGTGGTTTTGTTTCGTTGGCTACTATAGTTAAAATGTTCCCGTTGATTCCATGTCGGCAGTCCAACCTTTTTTGTTTCAGTTCAATGTCTAATTTCAAATTTTCACATATTTATGCTAGGGACAATATTGTATGGTGTATAGTGAAAGCGTTGCACTTAGTTTTCATTTCTGTTATTAGAAATGCCTAGTTCTTTTATTTTTCGTAGAGTGAGAAAGTTAAGTTATATTTGTTTAATTTATTTTGATAAATTATATATATTTGTTTGTTTATTTGATAATGTTTGTCTAGATAACCATGCTCTAAGGTGAAAGGTGAATTTGCTTTTTCCTTTTTTGAAGAACTAATTTTTGGCTTATATTAGTTTGCTACAAGGCTCAAAATATCGATAGGGGTGTATCGGGCTATATCGCTACTTTCTTTTTAATTTTTTCAAAACCGGTTCAAGGGAGTTGGTTTAAGCCTCCACCCCCTGAATCAGTTAGAACCCTGATACACCCCTATATCGGGGAGTTCTAGAAACGATATGTTAGATAGTGTATGCCCTTAGTTCCAATCAGATTGATGCATTTATTGTTATTTATTGTAAATGAATAAAGTGCATAATTAATTCGTGTTATTATGGTGTGCTTTTGTGTGATATCTTTAAACTAGATACTAATGAGACTCGTGCTAGTTTAGAATATTTATAGTCATTGGATAGATTTAGGGAGATTTATTTTGTCAAGGCTGTCACTGATGTATCGCCAAGTTGGTTGGGGTGGTTTGTCTCAACTGTTAGGGTGAGACCTGTGGTACATGTAGTGTAGGTTTTCTTAAAACTCTGAATCAGACAAAATTCTAGTATTGCTCTGTACCTTGGAGATAGATGGGCGAAACCGAAATGTTATACCTGATCCCTAGACTCGATTATGGTACTACATTAGGTGTCGGATTGGACTGTCTTTGATATGCCAATCAGTGAAATCCTTAGCGGGGGTCAAAACGTGTGTATGTTGGGATAGTCCGAAAATTCACCATAGTGGTTAATCATAGTGATAGGATCAACCCCTTTATCAAACAAAGTGAATGATTGGAGAATGCACTCTCTGATGGAAACCTAAATTGTCAGCAGTGGATTTCAAATGTGTTTGAAATTTGGTTTTGCAAAATATATTTATATAGAAATATATTTATATATTATGTTTTCACAACTTGTTTGCAAAATGTTATAATTCTCGGGATCTATGTGAGTAGAGTGCAACACTGTATCTTGTAGCCAATGGAGATGTCTATAATCATTGGGCTTGGGCCTAAGGACTGAGAGGTTAAGTGTAAGACCATTGAGAGTTATGCATGATGGTCTAATGTTGCATCTATTCATAGTCTTTGGGCCTTCATAAGATGGTTGAACTTAAGGACCATTTAGTGTAAATGTTGGACCCATTAAGTGTCTATAGTGATGGACTCAGGGGTTTAGTGTGTTTTACAGTGAATTCGGCCAGGTCTTGTAATTAAGAATGGATCGAACACATGTGGCTGATGTGTAGATCAATAATAGGGTCCCACACTATACAAAGAGAGCCAAGTTAGTTAGCATTAAAATGAAGTGACTGAAAGCTTAATGGAGTTAAAGTTCATTTCGAACTGGGTTAATTGGATTAATTAAATAGGGGCGAATCTGGGTATGGATCAGCAGATAAGGATAAGAAGATAACGTTTATCAACTTTAAAGTATCAATATGTATTGGTCCATATGTATTGTATCGGGAGCACCCTGATGCGCCCCTACAGAGGGTGTGTTGGGGTTTTAACCGGTTCAAGGGGTGGAAGGGTCTTATAAAAAGTAAAGAAAAAGGATTGATATTGCTCGATATGCCCCTACCGACGTATTGGGTGTAGATATTTATAACCTTGATTGGGCCTGAAAGACTGATAAGGTATTACAATTTTTATCTCGCTACAGTGTACACCCCCACAACTGATTCCTGAATTTCCAATAGAGCAACCATCAAATTTAAATTTAAGGCTTCCAGCCGTTAGCGGAGACCACTTGGTCTTTGTTGTCTTATGGTTTGAAAGTCGATTATAGCGTATCATTACCTTAGCCTGTGTTTGTTTGAGATATAAATATTTCTCCACTCAGAATGAGTTTTACATCAATAATTGATGTAAACTTCAACTTTGATAAAAAAAGATGTAAGCATTTACATCGATAATCCCGATTTTCATTTGCATCGATTTTAACTTCTAAACCAACCGGTGTATTACCCAGTGAGGCACTCATGTCATTATAAGCTCACAAAACCCCTCAGCCTCCTTTTACCTTTTTTTTTTTAAATATTTTTTGCATCCTCATACCACACCCCATAGCTCTGCTCTTATCACACTGCCATTCGGGTGTCCACAAACCGTTGTCAACCTTGAATAGGTCAATGGTCCAATCATTTGGGTCAGTAGTTCTTTGATCCAATCAATAGATTTTATCACTGTTTTCAGAATCGGACCAAATCGGATGGTCGGACCAGAAAAACTAGGCTAACCGGTTCCATTTTTCTCAAATCGTTTTTTTCTCTCAAAACCGTTGATTTTGGTCAGCAAACTACTGAACCGGTTGGTTGACCGTTCGAACGGTTTTGACTATTTTCTAATTTTTTAATTTTTTTGTTAGAATGGGCCAGTCGTTTGGGTTGAATGGTTGGACCGTTCGAGCCAGTAACCGGACACCTGACCGGTTTGATCACTGGTTCATTTTTAAAAACCATGGATTTTACCAAAATAGCAAGCTGAGCCTGAAATCAAACCAGAAGCATGGCCGGTTTTTGGGCGGAATGCTTCAACTGCCAGGTTCAATGGTGTTTAGAAAATCAAGTTCTTGATATCAGAGATGAACCTTAAATGGTTCATTCCAAACCATCGATATGTATTTGCATTGCACCGTTTCTATCGTATTGGAATCAATGGTCACTCATCACCGACACCGGAAATATTGTGTCATGTGCATCCTAATAAACCCAATTTCAAATAACAAACCGAAAAAAAAGAGAGTAGCAGGTTGTTGATGCCAAGGTTCAAAGTACCGATACTGGCCGATATGCTTGCTGTATTGGTGTTTTTTTTTTTTTTATTTTACTTTTTTTTTGAAATCAGTTCAGAGGGGCCAATTTAATGCCCAACTACCTTCTGAACCAGTGGCTGACCTGACATAGGAGAGTATCAGGAAGCCACTGCCACTGACACGGGTTAATGGATATTAACCAATACGTATCAATACTTTGAACCTTGTTTCAGGGTCGCCCATATATTGGTGAGTTGGAGCATTTTATTAAGTGGTCTAAGCATTAATACCCGGTATAGTTATTAACTTATAATGCCGTCGTATCAGGTAAGATCCGAAAAAATTGGGTCAGTTCTATTTTAAGGTGTTTCGATTGGGACCCGACCCGTTGACGCCCATCTGTGTGGTTTCTCTCTGAAGTTGAAAATGTTGAAGCTTGGTTGTAAACTTGTAACTGGTAACGGTTAATCCACCATCCTCGCAGCTGGCTGGCAGAAATAGAATATACCAGTACGACTGCTGCGAATGGGTCATCCGTCATTCAATTCAATTTCAACGTGATGGCTGAGGCTGGCTCGCCGGTTTCTGACATATGGAATTCATGTGTCAATGGTTTGATCTTTGAATAACGTTCTCACTTCTCAGTTCTCATCCTTGCTGAGCAGCCATCTTTGTATTGTTTGTTGAGTTGCTTGTTTCCTTCATGACTGGTGTGTTGGTGGGTCAATGAAAAGGAAAGCTATCAAGATTCGAGGTGCTGCCATTACTCACCACAGTTGACAGCAAGCCCTTCGGATATTGTAAACAGAATTCGAAAAAAAAGAGCAGCAGCAGTAGGAATACCGTCTCAGTTTGGAAGGAGCATAAATACAAACATTTAGAGTGCAAAACCTTATTTTCACATTTTATATGTATTTGCACTGTATAAATTTGTACTCTTACTAAACTACTGAGTATTAAGAATTGATGTTACAATCCATTAGTTCCACATCGGTAGTATGGGATGCCGTTGTGGGATGTATATGTGTCTGGGTTCCCTCTCTCTAACGACTAGCTTTTAGGGGTAAGTTCTCCTAAGTCACATAACAGATGGTATCAGAGCCTATACTATGCCTTTTGGTTGCAATCATGCGGCACAGGTGATGACATCGGTATTACAGTGTTCGGTTAGGACTAGGGGGACTAATGCAAAGGCAGCCTGCGTGAGCGCCCGAATTACAGAGCGTGGTGGAATGTTATGATCCATTAATCCTACATTGATAGTATGGGATGCTGTTGTGGGTTGTATATGTGTCTGGATTCCCTCCCTCTTAACAGTTAGCTTTTAGGGGTGAGTTCTCCTAAATCATGTAACAATTGATGCCCATTTTGTCTACAATATTAACACTAGTTTGGCAAAAATGCTTTTTCTTTATTGACAAGTGGAAGAAGATATGATTCGAACTTTTTTAATCTACTTGTTGCACCTAAAATTGCTTCCCATTAGATTGTAATTCCTAAACCCTAAATTCGTAAAGGGAAATACTGTTGCATGCGTGGACCATGGAGAGATATGTGTTTATTATTCCATCCTGCGTGCCTTATTCCATTCCACTCCACATGCCATTCAAAAAAAAGCATAAACCATAAATAAACTTCATCTTTGCAAATTCCCCACTTAATCACTTATAACAGAACATGGATTTCGACGTAAAGAAAGGAACAAAAAATGCTTAGAATGATTCCCGGGAAAAATGCAGACGAATTTTATTTTTATCCACCCAAGGACCCAACTAAACTGTGGAAAGTGGAAACCCAGATGAAGAAACAACTTTGTTCAGTGAGTCCCACTCGACTCGAATGTTCCAAATTAAGAAAAGTCGATTACAGTTTATGGAGGTGGCAAACACGCATGTGGTCATTAAACAAACACCTTTAGTTTTCAAGCTTCAACACAGAATCCAACTCCGTGGATGCCTTGGGGATCTTTAAGAAAGATTAAATATATCGATGATCGCAGAAAACGACTAGTAACAGAAAGGTAATATCACTTTAAATAATTTGGAAATGGGAATACATGATCCTACAATCCTACAACAAAGGCAATTACAATATGCTCAACACCTCAGATTATCCAAGTGTCACTCCCCAACATTTTTCATTTGGGTCTTCTGCTTCCTATAAATAGCCCTCCTCACAAACAATGGGATTGTGCATCCAGATCTGGTTTTACGTTTACGTTTGGAGGTCTTGTGAAGGTATGTTCTTTATTTCAAGCTCCATGTTTTATTTTGTTTTTTATTTCATTTAATGGGGTTTTTTTTTGTGTTTTGTTTTTCTTTTGATGTGTTGGAAATTTGAATTGTTCTTACATTTAATGAGATTTTCCGATTCGTTTCACTAATAATTTTCATCTGAGAATTGGATAATGGAAGGAATTTCATATCTGTCTATGTAGTTATTGGAAGCATTTCCTTTGTATTTCTTTATGGGTTTACATGGTCTTATTCTTGTGCCTCTTCTTTCTTCCTAATTTTCTTCTTTCAAATGTTTCTCCAATGATCACATCATAAAGCTTGTCTCTCTTTAATTTCTTTACTACTGTATGTAATACACCACCGATTTTCAAAGTGAGAATATTAACATCGGAATCTACTAGGAGATCTTCTGTGTGTGTTCTTTTAAACGTTCTATTTATTCAGAAATTGGAAGCCTAAGCAGCAGAACTTAGAGTTTGAAGCCACAATTTTACAGGTTTTCTTCTCGAAAATGGATGCTTCCGGCAGGTCAAGTGGAGCCAAGTATGAGTGCTTGCTGTTTGGTAGGTTCCCTGTATCCTAGCAGATGATCTTAGAAACAGAAGTGCAGACTTTGATTATTGTTTGAAGATTCATTCTGAACTAGGGTTTTCCTTTGAATCATATTCGAGCAACTCTTCGTTGAATTAGAAGTTTATATAAATTTGTTTTGTAATTCATGGTTGTTTCCATGATTGGTTTACAGATATGGATGATACCTTGTATCCCTTGAGTAGTGGTCTCAACTTAAAATGCCGGAAGAACATTGAAGGTAAATCTTACAATGATAATGATGATGGTAATCAGGTAATGAGGATATCAAGTGCCGCCATTGCTGATTTTGAGTAATTTCAATTGCAGAGTATATGTTGCAACACTTGAAAATTGAAGAATCTGAAGTGCCTAGAATGTGTTGGGAACTGTACCAGGAGTATGGAACAACAATGGCTGGTCTCAAGGTAGCACAAAACGTGGCTTCAAGCATAGTGTCAATGCAATAGGTTCCTTTCCTCTTTATTGTAATGGTGATATTTCTTTCTTGATAAATATTTGGCTCTTGCAGGCCCTCGGCTATGAATTTGACAATGATGAATTTCATGCTTGTGTTCATGGAAGATTGCCATATGAGACCCTAAAGCCTGATCCAGTTTTGAGGAACCTTCTACATTCCATTCCACAACGTAAAATTGTATGTTGTGTAATAAAAAAAAACAAGATGTGTTTATCATCAAATCTAGAGATTGGGAATAGATACAAGGTTTGAGTGTATTGATATCTATTGGTTTTTGCAGATCTTTACCAATGCAGACAAAGCTCATGCAACTCAGGTTCTTAAAAGGTTGGGTGTGGAAGATTGTTTTGATGGCATTATATGCTTCGAAACTCTTAATCCACCTTTAGAACCTGATAATTGCTCGGGTGATACAGATGAACATGCATTCTCCACAGAAAGTGAATCCGATACTGAAGTTGTTGGTCATATCAATAGCAATGGTTCAGGTTCTAAGTCACGCATTCTCTGTAAACCTTCTCTGGAAGCCATGGAAGCTGCCATTCGGATTGCAAAAATTGATCCAAAGAAAACTGTAAGTACATCATAAAATAATCTTCAGTTATTTTATCAATATGGAACTGATGGTAGGAAATATGCCTTAATTATATTGGCAGATTTTCTTTGATGATAGTGCCCGAAATATTGCGAATGGAAAGGCGGCAGGACTGCATACAGTTATTGTAAGATAGTAATCATGAATTATTGATTTATATGTATCAAAGAACAAAATTTTATCTCAATCTTCAGAAAACTAATATGATCTTTTGCAAAACAACGATGGAATCATGAAAACCAGTATTCAAATTATCAGAGAAAAGGGGCCTCTTAAACAATAATGACACCTTGAGATCCCAACCTGGTTCAAATTGTGGTGATGCTTGGCCTGGGCATTATCCATGCTGATGAACCAAGCCATTTTAAAATTTAAATAGGGGTTGAAATCAATTGGAAAATTTTCTAACCCAATGCAAACCCAAACTTTCTTTTAAGCTGTGGTACTACACACAGACACAGGTGTATGTTACAATTTACAAATCGAGACTCTCTATCCTAAATTTGTTAATAAAGAAACATTTAGGCCTTTTGATTTAATATATATAAATATTCTGATGTATAAGAGCCTTTAATACAGGTTGGTAGATCAGTATTGGTTCCAGGAGCAGACCTTGCTTTGAACAGCATCCACAACATCAGAGAAGCATTGCCTGAGATATGGGAAGGTGAAGGAGACCAGCTGGAGCAAGTCCTTCAATCTACTGCTGTTGAAACTGTTGTCCTTGCTTAAATTACTCACTTAATCCTAGTCTCTATATGTGTACTAATACCTCATATGCAAATATATCCTAATTTCACAAGGAATGGAGAATATTCCTAGTCTGAAGTGAAACCTCTGTCAGTTACTTAGTTTCCAAAGCTTTCCCTTTTATCAATTCCTGATAATTATAATTAAAAACATTGGGGGACCTCTGGATTGCCCATGTAGATGACCAATCCCATTCTGCGACATGGATTTATGTGATCAATCCAGAGCACCCATCAGATTGGGAGGTCTCTACATTGCTCATGTATGTGCTCTCAATCCACAGACGCTATAACTCTCCACCTGTCAGATTGTTACCAAAGAGATTTTAGCTATTGTTGAATGAATGCATAGCAACTAGCAAGGAGAGGTTTCAATGAACCCGTGCAGACATGACAACCTTGCCATTTCAAACGAAACGAACTCCAAATTCCTCATTAGCTATTCCATTTCAGGAAGCTTTTGCCTTGTGCTATTTCTCATTAAACAAACGCACTAAAACCCAGCAACTTCCGCTCTGAGCCTGAGGTTAGAAATTTGGTATTCAATGATTTTCAGAGGTCAAATGGACTATGGACGTATTTTATTACCATATAATGCTTTCTAGTGCAGCACTCCCCTGACTCATGAAACATTTTGATCCCAAGCTATACGTACATTTTGTTCCTATACCAGAGAATAAAGAATAACTTAAATCAAGGATATCCAATACATAAAAGAAAGAAAAGAGCTCTCCACTTGAGAAATGAGAATGTTTCGTGGAGAGAAATACTCACCATATATGAACTGAAATCAATACACACGAGTCCTTAGCCTCTGTGCTGCATCCCAGAACCCGCTACACCCCATTCAAGATAAGTCCTATTTACTCTTCTAGAGAGTTAATTAGCAAGGTAATTGGCTCATCTTAGGATCCAGAACAAATTACTACCCTATAGTCCCCTTATACAGTCATACAGCCAATCACCACCGTATAGTCGTACCCTTCTACAGTAGTCCTATTCCAACCCAAAGCAAATACAAGTTTCAGCCCAACAAGAGGGAAATGATCTTGGTTCTCATAAGTTATCTTCTACTGGCCCCAAGTACCTGACCACAACATTACACTCTCCATCTCTTAGGACTTTAGGAGACCATTCACTAGTTACTCCGAGTGCACTTACGTTTCCTAAAAAAACACCTCGGGTCGAAAAATAACGGAAGAGAATAATCCAGTCCACAATTCTAGGCTATGTTTGATTTGGTAGAACCGTAGAAGACAAGGTTTTTAAAACTGGACTAGACAGGGAACCGTTCTGGGTCCGATTCTCAGGTCAAACAGTCTGACCATCCCATCCAAACGGATGACCCACTCTGACACAAAAAAAAAAAATAAACATAAAAGGCCAAAAACCATTATCTAGATTGATGGTTCGACCACTCAGGTTAGCAGTTCAATGACTAAATTAACGATTTTTAGCCAAAAAGCGGTTTTCGGGTGAAACAGAACCAGTCGGGTAACCAATTTTTCTAGACCGATCCGGTTTTCAAAACACTGGTACAAAATAAGAGGAAAAAAAGTGGAGGGACTTTTAAGAACTTTCCCTCAACTTATTTTTCTCTTATTTTCTAAGCGAAACAAAGTTTCATTGTCTCAAAAAGATTAATTCAAGCTGGTATGAATTAATTACTTCAATAGAGATACATTAGCATTGTAGTTCTGTGGAGTGCTTCAAATATAACTGGATTTGTATATGGAATCTGGCAATCTGCATATTATGCACCTTCACCCAAGATTTTGATAATATAGTGCTCATATGTTGAACATTAATGGACACTTGAACAAATCAAATAAATCCAAAATAGGTTGAACACAAAATTCTACTCTGAGGTCATAGATGAAGAGTGAACCAACTACAAATCAACCATCAACAGGCAGCTCTCCACAGTTGACAATCCTACAGGGCAACCGTGGAGCATCTGATCTGCTTGTTTCTTGGGATTCAAGCTTCCGCACAACTTCCATACCCTCAACAACATGTCCAAACACCACATGCCGTTTGTCCAACCATGGAGTCTACAAAATGCAAATCAATATTATTAATCCCAATTAATAAAAAATTCCATTATATGAACCATACATATCATCCATTACTAAGGCTATGAACAAGTTTTTCATGTATGGGACCTGGACCAATAGACCATTCCTTGGGTGCCTACCCAAAACTAGATCCGGCTTTAGAATCATACTTATGCACATTTTCTGAATTTAACATATTCACTAAGTAGTAAGTCCAGAAAAAGGTTTGACTTAGCAGCACAAAAGATCTAGATGAGACTTGTCAAATAGAATTTCCAACTTTCTTGCATAGGTAACTAGTAGCTGTCTATCAATCTTTTACAACTAGAGAACAAGGACATAAATTCAACTGTATCTTGACCATCCTATCATAAGGTACTTTCATATGTTCTTAGGGTGTTGCAATCATCAGAGATTAACATGATCCCACCCTAAGGCAAACTACAGTTTTTTGAGCAGGCTCCCCTGCAATAATTGGTTACCTAGTGTTGAAATAGGTTGCATCTCTGAACAATTCAACATGAAGAGCAGAGTTTTGTCTAATGTTAATATAACAGATAAGAAAAGAAAAACTTACTAATGTTTAATTATTAACCAAAAAAGGGATGTTGCAATATTTTTTAGCACCCAAGAAAGGGGAAAAGAGGTTTGCAGCTACCTTTACTGTACAAATGAAGAATTGGCTCCCATTTGTATCAGGACCAGCATTAGCCATGCTTAATACTCCAGGTCCAATGTGGATTACTGCAAAAAGGTATGTAAAAACAAGGAAATCAGAAACTTCATCCCATACTAATCATACAGATGATTTAGAGTACTTTCCAGCAAAAGGTGCCATTGAATAGAAAGGAAATGTAACAACATTGTGGAAGACATATTTTATAATGCATTGGACTAAGACCTCTGTAAATCAACCCAGAAAACTGACTACTTCTCAAGGTCTAGGTGTTCCTAGCAAGCTGAGTGATAGTGCAAGGTTAGGACTTACAGGTGAAGTTTTCATCTTCAAAGTTAGAACCATATATACTCATTCCTCCAGTTCCCTGTAACCATTCAAAACCACAACATTATTCTTAGGAGGCAAAACCCCTTTTTCTATGATTGGTATTATCATCTTAGGTTTTCACAACAAACAATAAAAGCTTCCATCCATTTCCAGTATGGGAAGAAGAAGAAAAACTAACATTTCCTGCAGTAAAGTCCCCTCCCTGGATCATGAAATCTTTAATAATGCGGTGGAAAGAGCATCCCTTATAGCCATATCCTTTCTCCCCTGCAAGAAAAAAATGCTGAAAATAAATCCACTAGAATATCCACTACCTGAACACAAAGCAAAAATATTTATTCTGAAAAAAGGGACAAGGCTTGCCTGTGCACAAGGCACGGAAGTTTTCAACAGTTTTTGGAACAACCTCCCCAAAGAGTCCCATTACAATCCTGCCCACTGGCTCACCACCAATTTCTACATCAAAGAAGCATTTCGTTGTTACTTTCGCTTGCAGCTCTAGACCCTAAAACAGTGGAAAAAGACAAAAGGTAGCATTATTTGTATGATAAAGAATAATGTATGTGTACTTTATCTTTTGAATTTGACTGATAGTAATGTCTAACTTAGTGGTCGTTGCTTTGCACAATAGTAAAATGACAATGTAGATTTGAGTCCAGAAGTGGATGAACCCCCAAAAAAAAAAAAATGTTGGAAGTAAGGTCCACATTGAGTGCACCCCTCCCAAGACCTTGCATAGCATGGGCTACCATTTAGCAATGGCCCTTAGTCGGTATGCCCAATTTATCAAAAACAGGATGTGCCCAAATCACCACCCAGAATAAAAGTCATCAAGATTGACTGCATTGCGATAAAAAAGAAAAATAGTTACATGCCTTGTAGTACTTCAGATGGGCAGAATATGCCATATATTGTTTGGTAATATAATGTACCCAAAAAAACACTTGAGATATACTATCCAACTCTAAAATAAATTCCCATGGGAAATAAAAAAACCTAAAATGCACAAAGAGTGCAATATTCTAACCAAGAAAAAATGCAACATTATAGCTGTATAATAGAAAAATAATGCAAAAGCTAAAAAGAGAGTAACAGTTTTTTCCACCATCAATTGTTATTCTTCTTAACTTTCATGTTTTTAGACCATTGGAACATTTTTGAGGCAGTTACCCACATATGTTATGTTTGTGTTGAACAATAACATATAAGATCCATTTGAAGACAGGATTTTAATGATAGATGTGGGTTGTTTCCTTGGTATTGAACGATTCTTAGAATTAGACATTTATGCCATCATCATGAAACAATTTCCGTGCACCTTTAAAGATTGCCTAGAAGCTAAAGGTCAATTAACAATTAGCCGATGTCTAAAGATTGGAATTGCCATATAAAGCCTAGTATGGAGTTTGCGACTTAGTTTCTCTGATACTGACCAATAAGTGGGTGTCAAATCCATCTAAACATATTTTGATTTCAACAAGACAACTGCCAAATGGATCAAACATTAAGGAAAGCAAGACTTAATTGGATTTTGGAGCTTAATAATTTCCACCTTGAGGTAAGAAATGATAACTGGATACTTTGAAGTTGATGTGCATTTTTGGGAAACGATTGCCAAAATCAAATCATTCTGTATTCAGTTTTACTTATCCAATATTTTGAGAAAACAGAGAATCAATATCATCTTGAGAAGCCACTTTTGTATAGACGACACATATCTTGCTTTCTGCCTAAAGTGCATTTCTTCATTGACCTTAATTACAACAGACTGAAGATAAACAACACAAATCCTAAAATGAGACGCCACTAACTACTGATCTTATCTGTTCTCTTGCCTAGAGAAATAGTTTGTATTCCAACTAAGGGCCAAAAAGAGAGCACTTACTTTTGCCGCGGAGTTTGTGCACACCATTCTCTGATATCCAACTGAAGGTACCTTGGAACTCTGTTTAATTGGAAGGGGTGATGCATACAGAGAATGCGATGACAATCCTCTTGCAGGACAGCTTACTATTGGGTGTTTAGAGCACTTGGGCAGAGAAGTTGGAAGCAGAGAAATCATTTGTAGCTTACACACTTTGGAAATTTCACGGCTAAAGCCTCCCTGCGATAAAGTATTCCCAATTATGCACTAGAGATAGAGAATACAAGCTATAAGATTACAATCATGCACTGGAAGTTTTTTTATTTTTATTTTTTTCTGGAAAAAGGTAAGCAGGAATTAAGGAAGACCCCAACCTGTTGTGCTAAAAAAATTACAATCTGGAATGATTGTAATACACCGATACCGAGGATGCTTCAAAAGCTTCTGAAGAAGAAGAAGAAGAAGAAAGAAGAAGAAGAAGAAGAAGAAGAAGAAGAAGCGAGAGAGGCAAACCTTAGGGTGCAAGACAGGACGAGACGCCATTTCCAAGGAGAGTGCGGAGGCCATAGTGGAACTGGAAGGTGGATTGCACTTACGGAAAAAAGGATAAAGCGTAGGAGTAGGACCCCAATAGGGAATTAGGTAGAACTGGAAGTGGGCTTACTCTTATCTAACTAACATGCGCTGTATGCGCATGGACATTTTCCCTCGATTTTAGCGACCGGTCCTCAAAAACTGACCCGCCGGCCCAACCAAGCAACCAACTCCTAGTCTTAGGGTTAGTGGGTTAGCCATTTTCTTCTTTTCTTTCCCTTCGTTTGTTAATCAATACAACCGATCAAATGCTTTTAAGTTTTAAGTTTTAACAAACACACACATGCTGGATTAGTTACGCGTGTGTTTGAAAGCATGGGCGTTTTTTCAATAAACGCTGCCACATAGGTGCCACTTCATCATTTTTCTTTTTATTCTTTCGTACGCATAGAAAATCATAAAAGGTGATTTCGATTTATGTGTATGTCTACCGTTTGGGAAGTTACTTTTTAAAGCTTTCTCCAATGCTTTTCACTGTTATGCTGATGTGATACCTAATGGCACCTACTTGTCATAAACAATTGTAATTATTACTTTTCTCGGTTTTACAAGCAAATAAAAATACAAACGTTGAATAAATCTCCGTCGGGGATAAAAGTTGTCTTCCATACTTGATTCTTGACAAGAACGGGTTCTTTTGCAAGATCCTAGATCCTCAAAATAAATAATATCATATATATATATATATATATATATATATATATATATATATATATATATATATATATAATCGGGGTCAGATCGAGGTGGGGAAGGGACCTCATTTCCCATCCTTGATCCTAACCCTATTAATTCCCCTCCCTGTTCCCGCTCTGCCAAAACAATCCTAATGAAGGGTGATTTGGCACGACCTAGTAAGAAGGGGTCATGTAGACGCGATCTGCTCGAGGGGTGACAACTCAGCCAAACGAACCCAGTTCACAACATTCGGAGCTCGGGTATTCAGTCATCTCGGCCTAAAAACCACCTTGGCGTAGAGACACCTCAACACCCAATCCAGTTCGGGACTAAAGAACTGAAGTACCAGTTCGAAGCTAAAAAACCGAAACACCATGTAATCGACTCCAAAGGCCTCCCCAACGGACCTCAAATTTCTCGGGATCACGACGAGACTCATCCTAGCTCCGCCTGAATTGGCGGAAAACGATAAACCTTATCAACTAATGCATTGCTCTCCTTAAAAAATGGAACAGATCTTATCCGCACAGCGCAGAGATCCCAGAGCTCTTTCGTAAGGCCCACGACTACTCCACTATATAAGGACATCAAACCCCAAGGCAAAGGTATGTGTGATTATTAACTCACTAGCATTCAAGCATTCAAGTATTCAGCTCGCATCCACAGTATAGAACTGACTTAAGCATCGGAGTGACCTCGTCAGGTTAGCCACCCCCGGGTTCTCTGATCTATTATTTTGTAGCTTGGTCCAACTCGCCGCACAACTGGAGTTCGGATCATCTTCCAGATAGGAGTGTCTAGATCGCACACCATCAATTGGCATCGTCTGTGGGAATTCGATCGAAAGGTCATCCCAATTTTAGTTGCAGTTTTAGCTTTGATTTATCCCAATGGATTCTTCTGGCAACACCAGAAAAAGAATCAAGATGAACGTCATCGGGGGGCAAGATCAGCAATCAACCTTCCCCCAAGGTCCTATGGTATGCATTGGCTAGTTTACTATTCCTCTTACAACTTCAGGAGTCCCATCATTGTTCGTACCGCAAGGCACTACGCAAGTGAGCGTCCCACTTGCCCTAGTGGGCGTAACTTTCTCCGAGCCATCTATGGTTCCTCATGGAATCAGGCACTCCCAATTCCATGACCTCGTTCAGTGTGTCCAGACAATATAGATCCAGATGCAGCAAGTCCAACAGTACTATCTGTACCAGTAGTATCAACAGTAGTTCCCATCATTGTAGCTAAACCAACAGCCAATTCCACCCCGGCACCCAGGGTTGCATCAGGGCCAGAAGCCGAATTGGCCTGGAACTAGCCAAAACGTCAACTGATCCCCCCATCGGGGTGAGGGGACCTCGTAGGTGTTGGTTCCTCCCAGGGGTTAGGTTTCACCCCATGGGAGGAGAGATGGTCAGCACACTCCTCCAGTCTCGTAAGGAAATTTTAGAAAAAGGCTTAACAGGGCTAATCCGGCTCGACACTCCCAACAGGAAAATAATGGCTCACGAGGAGATAACAACTAGCCCGAAGTTCGAGGTGCGAACTTGAGGCAGGACCTCTCCGTCCCTCGTGATAGCCGGTGCGAACTCCACAACCAAGAGAACCCGACAAGAAGGAACCAGGATCCATCTCGCGATAATGTCTGTAGTGATGCCGAGATACCAGATCAGACCGAAATTAGCAGCACCAACGCTGAGCCGGTGAAGAAGCCGCAGCGGCGACGTCACAAGACACGTCGCTCCTCGGCAAGAAACAGTCTTCCAGTGAAGTCAAGCTAGCAAGTAGAGCAAGCTAAAGAAAAGGAAGAAGTGAGCTTGGTAGCAACGAAAACTGCGCCTCCATTGCTTTGTCGGTTATCTCCTCTGTCTCCCGAGCTCCTAGCAACTCTGATGCCGAAAGACTTCATGGTTTTCCTGTTAGATAAGTATGACGGGTCGTTTGACCCCAACGATCATGTGGATTCCTTTCAGTCTCAGATGCACCTAGCTGGGGATGACAAATCCTGCATGTGTATGGCGTTCTCCACTACGTTTAGGGGGGTAGTCTGAACTTGGTATCGGAACCTCGCACCAGGATCCCTCAAAAGCTGGTCCCAATTTGCCAACCTGTTTACTACGCATTTCATTACCGGCAAGAAGTGTCCGAAGTTGCAAGAAAGCCTTCAGAACGTGGTTCAGAGGGAAGGAGAATCAATCAGAAGCTACATAAAATGTTTCAACAATACTTGCTTATAGATACTGGACCTCGATCCAGCGGTGCGACTCACTGCGGTAAAGAAAGGAATCACCCATAAGGAGTTCAAGTGGCACGTGGTAGCTAACAAACCGAAAGATATCACTGAGTTCCTTAAGTTGGCAGATCAGTTCATCGGTACCGAGGAGGAGATCAAACAAAAGATTGACAATCCACCACTGGAAAAGAGGAAGAGAGAGAATGAAGGGACGAGCAATGGTGGGCAGAAAAGAAAGAAGAGCAAGTCCCCGAGCAGGGGAAGAAGCAAGTCAAGAAGCCAGTCCCCTTCGCACGGGCACAAGCCAGGTTGGCGCTCTAGGATCCCGCTCATGTAGAGAACAAGCTACACGCCTTTGAGTGCTAAGCGAGGAGAGATCTTAATGGCTATTAAGGATTCCTCCTTCATCAAATGGCTTCCCATGTTAAGGGGAGACCCGACAACAAGAAACCCGAATGTGTACTGTCATTTCCCCCGAGATCATGGACACAATACGGAGAATTGCAGGAATCTCCGCGACGAGATCAAGGAACTCATCCGCCGCGGGTACCTGAAGAATTACATATTGCGAGAAGAGAGGGGGCAAGCAGACCGAAAGGCAGATCGACAGGGGGACCAGAGAAGGAATGGCCCCGAGGCTAGCAAGCAAAATGAGCAACCACCTCGACAGCTGTCAGGGAAAAGACCAACCCATGGGGTGATCAATATGATCACCGGTGGGTCCATCATTGTTGGATGTACATCGGTAGCTGGGAAGACCTCGGTCCGCAAATTGGAGGACGAAGACAAAAACCCGCCAAAGCGACCTCGGCTCAAAGAACTGATCTACTTCACAGAGGACGATGCACGCGGGATCCAGTACCCTTATGATGATGCTTTAGTAGTAAAGTTATGGATCAACGACTTTGAGGTGAAACACATGTTAATAGACTTAAGCATCTCACTAGACATACTCTTCAAGGAGACCTTTGGCAAATTACAACTACAGTAGAGCGACCTAAAACCAGTAGATACGCCTTTGATAGGGTTTAGTGGCGAGGTGGTTAGACCTCTTGGTTGAATTACAGTACCCGTGGAAGCCGGCACGTGGCCAAACATTGTGCGATTTGAGCACACGTTCTTGGTAGTCACAACTCCCTCCCCCTACAACGCGATAGTAGGTCGGCTTATCACGCACGTTTTACGTGCAATAATGTCCACTTACTACTTAGCAATGAAATTCCCAATTGATTACTAGGTGGGAGTCGTCGAGGTGACCAGTTCGAATCCCTCAAGTGCTATATGGCTGCTTTGAAAGGAAAAGCAAAACTGGCAGAGGACGTCGAGCTTGAGCAACCGGTGGAGTATACCGATGAGCGAGCTTCCTTGAAAGAAGAAACGGTCCACATACCAGTCTCTACCGTCAAACCAGTCAAAATTCTTCAGATCGGTGCCTCGATCAGTGAACCACTTCGAACCTAGCTAGTAAGTTTCTTACTTGAAAATTTAGATATTTTTGCTTGGTTTGCGGTAAAGATGCTCGGGATTGATCCAAAAATTATAACTCACAAACTTAATACCGACCCTTTAGTCAGGCCAGTAAGATAAAAAATGCAACCTCGCCCCAGAACGTTGGAGGGTAGTTGATGAAGAAGTCGGGAAGCTCCTCATGGCAGACTTCATTAGGGAAGTCCATTACCCGAGCTGGGTGGCCAACCCAGTTCTAGTGAAAAAGGCCAATGGCAAGTGGCGCATGTGCGTCGACTACACCGACCAGAACAGAGCCTGCCCTAAAGACTGCTTCCCGTTGTCCAAAATCGACTGCCTAGTGGATGCAATCTCAGGGCATGAGTTGCTGAGCTTTCTGGACGCCTATTCCGGTTACAACCAGATTAGGATGGATCCCGCTGATGAAGACAAGACCGCTTTCATAACTGAGCTCGAGTTATATTGTTACAAGGTCATGCCCTTCGGATTGAAAAATGCTGGGGCAACATTCTAGCGCCTTGTAAACAAAGTTTTTGAGCCGTTGATCGGCAATAAAGTAGAATGTTATGTTGATGACATGGTTGTGAAGACCCAATTTTCAAATTCTTTATTGAATGATTTAAAAGATGCTTTTCAAATTTTATGAAGATATAACATGAAATTAAATCTGGATAAGTGCGTCTTTGGAGTCACTTTGGGTAAATTCTTAGGCTATATAGTCAACCGACGTGACATCGAGGCTAGCATAGACAAAATAAAGGTGATCCTAGATATGAGACCACCCTGAAAAATAAAAGAAGTCTAGAGGCTGACTGGCCGGATAGCCGCCCTGAGCCGCTTCATGTCTAAATTGGCAGACCAGTGCCTACCCTTTTTTAAAGCTATAGAAAAGAGCAAGAACTTCGAATGGACTGAAGAGTGCCAACTTGCTTTTGACGACCTGAAAAGGTACTTAAGTTCCACCCTAGTTTTAACTCAACCCGAAGAAGGGGACGTGTTAAAGCTATACCTCTTTGCGAGTGACGAAGTGGTTAGTTTAGTACTAATCAAAGAAGTGGATCGGGTTCAATGACCCATCTACTATGTTAGTAAAGTTTTGTAGGATGCAGAGACTAGATATCCGGAGATCGAGAAACTAGCATATGCGTTGGTCATAGCAGCGTAGAAACTTTGCCCATACTTCTAGGCCCACACTATCGTTGTTCTCACCAACAAACCCCTGAGGCAGATTCTGCTCAAGCCTGAGGTATCCAGAAGATTAATGAAGTAGTCCATCATCGAGCTGAGCGAATATGATATCTAGTATGAGCCACGATCAGCAATCAAAGCCCAGGTCTTGGCAGACTTCGTAGTAGAGTGCACGTTCGGCGCAACAACCCCCGAGTTGACCGAGCTCTTTCACATGACGGGAGCATCAACCAGTACGACACTAGCCCTAGTCAGAGTGGAACCGACCTGGGACGAGGACCCATGAATCCTCCACGTCGATGGCTCATCCAACCAGTAGGGAAGCGGTGCAGGACTGATATTGTATGGCCCAAGCGAGGTGAAGCTAGAGTACGTTCTTCGGTTCAGATTTGAGACATCGAACAATGAAGCAGAATATGAAGCGTTGATCGCTGGGCTAACCTTAGCAAGGGAAATGAAAGCAAAGCACCTCATCGTATGCAACAACTTATAACTAGTGGTCAACCAAGTCACTGACGAGTACAAAGCCCGTGACCCAACTATGGTAGCTTACTTGGCCAAAGTCAGAGAGATCCTGCATAGCTTAATCTCTTGCTTTGTCAGGCAAATTCTGAGGTCCAAGAATGCTGAGGCCGATGCATTGTCACGTCTAGTGAGCATGAGCACAAACACTATGCGAACTGTGTACATAGAGGACTTACCTCAACCTAGCATTCTCAGGGGGGAGAAGAGGTCACTCTCGTGTCACAAGTGGAATCGTGCTGGATCGACCCACTTGCTGGTTATCTGCTCCACAGGACCCTACCTGCAGAATGCAATGTGCCTCGGAGGGTAGAGCGTCAATTAGCCAAGTAAATTATCATAGACGGATAGTTGTATAGAAGATCCTTCACGCTCCCTTATCTGTGTTGCCTGCGACCCTCAGAAGCTGAGTACGTACTTCATGACACCCATTAAGGCTTGTGTGGTGAACACTTGGGGGGCACAGCCCTCACACAAAAAGTGTTAAGGCTAGGCTATTATTGGTCCACAATGAAGGCAGATGCATTTGAGGTCGTCAAAAAGTGTGACAAGTGTTAGAGGCATGCCAACATCCACCACCAACCTGCTGCTGGTTTTGAAATACCTTACCAGCCCGTGGCCCTTCGCACAGTAGAGAATTGACATCCTTGGTCCTTTCCCGCTAGCAACAGGGCAAAGGAGGTTATTGGTTGTAGCAGTAGATTATTTTACAAAGTGGGTGGAAGTCGAACCCCTGGTAATGATCACAACCCATAGCATACTGAATTTCTTCTAGAAAAGCATAGTATGCCGCTTCGGACTACCCCAGGTGCTGATATCCGATAATGGGAAGCAGTTCGAAGATGTTAAGTTTCAAAACTAGTGTGTCGAGATGGGGATTCAACAAAACTTTACCTCGGTGGCACACCCCTAAGCGAACGGACAAGCAGAAGTAACTAATAGGGTGATACTTCACGGATTGAAAGCTCGCTTAGCAAGGGATTGTGGGTGGACGAACTACCCAGTGTCCTTTGGGCCTACCAAACTACTATCAAGGCTACGACGGGTGAGACCCCCTTCAACCTCATGTATGGCACAGAGGTTGTGATCCCGATAGAGATCGAGGTACTCACATTACGATTGGAGGCTTATGATGAGGAAACAAATGATGACAAACTCCGTGCCAACCTAGACCGCACAGAGGCGGTGATCCCGATAGAAATCGAGGTACCCACATTACGATTGGAGGCTTATGATGAGGAAACAAACGATGACGAGCTTCGTGCCAACCTAGACCTGGTAAAGGAGGTGCGAGACCTGGCCTGCATTCGGACCGCGGCCTACCAGTAGAGAGTAGCTTGGTACTATAACGCCCAGGTCAAAAAACGACAGTTCCGTGTCGGTGACTTTGTTCTTCAAAAGTTATGGTACCTGAGCCCGGCGTAAGTAAGCTCAGACTGAATTGGGAAGGTCCGTACTGTGTAAAGCGGGTATTCGAGGAAGGCATATATGAGCTCGAGACTTTGGAAATGAAGCAGGTACCTTGAGCATGGAACATTGATAACCTAAGAAGGTACTACTTATGAGCCCGTGACTCCAAGGCAAAATTTTCCCAAGTCTATATGACCACCGAACTAGTCAAAAAAGATAACCGATTGGAGAGAGGACTGTGAGTCACTCCCAGAAGCCTAAGGGCTACAGTGCCGAGCTGACAAAAAGACTTCGGCACTACAATAAGTCTTAGTCACCTCTTCAGCATAGGCAGACAAGTCCTAGTCCCTCTTCGTCATAGGTAGATAAGTCCTAGTCGCCTCCTCGGCATAGGCGTAATGACTCTCAATCACCTCCTCGATAAGAACCGAAGAGGTGGCCTCCTCTCGACAGGACCTCTTCGAGGCCTTTCTCTTCTTCCCCTTCTAAACACTCTTTAAAAGGTTAGCGGCGTCGACACCCATCATAGCTTTTGCAAAAGAGAAGAAAAAAATGTTAGTTGCGAATTGAAGTAAGCGCAAAAAGGAAAAAAGAGAAGTAATGTGTGTGCCGAGGTGGATGCCTACCAAGAGGACTCAGCCCAGCTCGTACAAGCTTCTCCTTGGCCAGGAAATCTTTCATCTCAAGGCCGAAGTCCCTCTAAGAAAGGATGTCCGTCCTTAATGGCCACTTGCCAGTGAGTCGGGAATGGCCATCATTTAGGGTTCTGAACAAAGAACTACGTCCTCCTCCAGGCCAATACCTTGTTCGGGTTACCGAACAGGACCTTGAACCCGGGGCGAGGTAAGATATAGTAGCTCTGCCGAGTGTCCCCGTGCAGGCAAGAAGAATTCTTCTTAACGGAACAAGTTGAGCTAAAGATGTCTAGGGTAAGAGGTCGGTTATACTTGTTGAAGAGTGAGATCGTACCAACAATGGTACGGATGGAGTTCGTGTGTAGCTGATCAATAGTGACGTTAAAAAACTTAATGATTTCTATGATGAAGGGGTGGAGCGGGAAGCGCAGCCCAACTACGAGCTGCTCCTAAAAAACCGCGAGTTTGTAATGGTTGTGAACCCAAGGGTACTGACCCAAAGGAATGCTGAAGACAAGAGTGTCAAGGAGATGGTAACGAGTTATCAAGGACAACAACCTGTCCAGGGTCATCGTGGAAGGGCCAAAGTTGTCTAGATCCTGACCTTGAGTAGAAGACGAGACCCCCTCTTCGAAGGTCGACCACTCTACCTGAGGTTTGGGTCCCTCAAGCCGAGATGGCCCGATGTCAGGTAAAGGCATTTCTCCTAAAAGGTTTAAAGAGGAGGTCTCTAGCGAAGAGCTAGCCTCACCGACAGGAGTTGAGGACCGCGCCTCGGCACCCCCGGGTTCGCTAGAATCACTAAGTAACCTATCTATGATAGCACTAGACATATTGGACAAGAAAAGGAAAAGGGAACAACTAGTGAAAGAAGACGAACTCACCAAAGAAGGCGATAACGACCTCGGACACAAGGGAGAGAATGGCGAGCTGAAGGACTCTGACGCGACCTCAAGAAAGCTCAGTTACATGATTTATGGCGAGGATAATGGGCCCTTCGCCCCCCCATTTATAGTCCTCCACATCCAGCAATTGATGGTTGAGATCTGTGCGATCCAACAGCTCCCATGAAAACCGGTTGCACGCTACTCGAGGACAAAATCGGTTGACCACGCCCTTTGGCGTCCGCGAAATTTATAAATAGTGTGGCGTCCGCACGTGACCGAGACGCGATCTGGGTCATTTCATGGTTGAGCTAGATGATTGAACAGGTCCGACCAATAGTTCGCCCTCCAAGTCGCCTAGACTCCGTGCCAAATCCACTTGGACTCGTCATGAACTCCCTGCATCGGGTTAGGACCCCTGACACGAGGAGTGGGGGCAATTGATGAAGGGTGATTTGGCACGACCTAGTAAGAAGGGGTCACGTAGACGCAATCTGCTCGAGGGGTGACAACTCAGCCAAACGAGCCTAGTTCGCAACATTCGGAGCTCGGGTATTCAGTCACCTCGGCCCAAAAACCACCTCGGCGTAGAGACACCTCAACACCCAATCCAGTTCGGGATTAAAGAACTGAAGTACCAGTTCGGAGCTAAAAAAACCAAAATACCACGTAATCGACTCCAAAAGCCTCCCCAACGGACCCCGAATTTCTCGAGATCACGACGAGACTCATCCTAGCTTCGCCTGAATCAGCGGAAAACGATAAACCTTATCAACTAATGCAATGCTCTCCTTTGAAAACGGAATGGATCTTATCCGCACAGCCCGGAGATCCAGTAGCTCTTTCATAAGGCCCATGACTACTCCACTATATAATGACATCAAACCCCAAGGCAAAGGTACACGTGATTATTTAATCACTAGCATTCAAGCATTCAAGTATTCAGCTCGCATCCATAGTATAGAACTGATTTAAGCATCGGAGTGACCTCGCCGGGTTACCTACCCTGGGTTCTCTAATCTATTATTTTGCAGCTTGGTCCAACTCGCCACGCAACTGGAGTTCGGATCATCTTCCAGGTAGGAGTATCTAGATCGCACACCATCAAATCCCCATCCCTGATTCATTGGGTCAGGAAGTTGAATACCCATTGAGGATGAGGAAAATTGCCATCTCTAGTTTCCTTGTCACTATAAATATCTTACCCATTTATAAAAATGAGAAATGGATGAATCTTCAAACACTTTGATTTCAAATTTCCAGGATTATCCTCTTAAAATGGCTAAAATCCTCAAGACATCCTAATTTTATATTTCTAGGATTGCCCTTTTGAAAACGCCCCTCACACGCCCTGTCAGTTGCCGTTTGTTATTCCCCCAAACACTAGAGTATAGCAGAAGATCTAAATTGGACCAAAAGAAAAATCTTTGCATTTTTTCGACATTTGGGAGAGATGAAGTGCTAAGTGTTCACTGATTTGGGTTTGATGACAGTAAGAAGACGAGCAATGTCCGTTGGAAAGGACGATTCAAACCCATTGACTTGGCTTCAACCATTACTCGGTGGGTTAACAATAATTAAGCGCCATTAACATTGTTAGGATACAGTGCAACGATTCTTGGTTGGGTAGGACGAAGCAAACCCATTGGCTTCATGCATTACTTGGTAAGTTCACATGTTTTTCTTTTTCTTTTTAATAAAAAATCCAGTATAATTAGAGATGCAAACAGATCGGATTGGATTCGAATCAGGATATATTCGAATTCTACCGGTAAGTCAGATCTTCGAATCTGATCTAATCTGACTTATTTTTTTTTTCAAATTAATAAATTATTAAAAAATAAAATATACCAATTTAAATAAAATATATATACATGTTTTTATAAAAAATAAATAACATAGCAAATTTATAAAAATATAATATAAAATATATTTATAAATAAATAAATAACATATATATATTATATTATATTTATAAACATATAATATATATCAAACCGAATAGGGGTGATATGAATCCAATCCAAACAGGGGTGATCCGAATTCGACAAAATAAGATCAGATTCAGGTTATGATCCGATCCATTTGCTCCCCTAAGTTTAATGTAATCCATTTACCTCATTGTTCGACAATTATAATGTGAAATATTACTTATTTATTTATTGGAAGGGAACATGTTAATTTGGAGTTGGTGATAGAGCACAATTCAACAACTATTGGTTGGGTAGGACGAAGCAAACTCATTGGCTTCATACATTACCTTACCTGGTAAGTTCACGCTTTTATTTAGTCATGCATGTTCTTGTTGTCTGAAAAAAAAATGCAGTTTATTTATTTATGGGAAGGGAAAGTCTTAATTTATGGTTGGTGAAAAAATCTAAGACTATACAATTTTTCAGCATATATGCTTGGTAGTGTTTTGGTGAGCTTACATAGCTACTTAATACAAAACAATTTGGGAAAAGGTATTTAGTACAAAACAATTTTATCAACTTACTTTGATGCTTGTGTAGTGTGCATATATTATCTGGAGAAAAGAAAGATAAAAGATTATCATGAATAAAACATGTTAATTCTCTAAAAACCCAAACAAATTTAAAATGCACTTAAGGAGATAAAGTTATCTGGTGAAGAGATGTCAAGGTTTTTGGTAAAATTACAGCTATAATCAAGTCAAATTCAGACCAGATCCAATCTAATTATATTAAATCCAAATCTCGACTAGTAGGGGAGTTAATGTGGTTTGGTTTGCAACTATAAACACCAGATTGTTTTTCTTTTCCTTTAATATGATTATAGACATGGTTTTTAAAACCGAATCGGTGATCGAATTGGTCAGAGATCTGGTTATTGGTTCGAGTGGTCTGA
Organism: Nelumbo nucifera; assembly: GCF_055504915.1. Classification (NCBI taxonomy): domain Eukaryota; kingdom Viridiplantae; phylum Streptophyta; class Magnoliopsida; order Proteales; family Nelumbonaceae; genus Nelumbo; species Nelumbo nucifera. Next base: position 67,477,882 of record NC_142652.1, read on the forward strand.
CCATTCAACCCGAACCTATTCTGATAAAAAAATAAAAAAAATTTAAAAAAATTAACCAGCCAATTCAACGGTTTGCTGACCAAAATCAACGGTTTTAGGGAAAAAATGGGTTTGAGGAAAAACAGAATGACCGGTTCCCAATTTTTCCAGTCCAGTCCGATTTTGAAAACCATGATTATAGATATATAACAAAAATACTAAAAAAATCAATAGCTGGTTTTGTTTGGAGCTGGGTTAAAAATATGTTTGGGGCAGTATCGGCCCGTTCTGATAAAAAAATAAAAAAATTTAAAAAAATTAAAAAATTAAAAAAATTGAAAAATTAACCAGCCAGTTCAACAGTTTGCTGACCAAAATCAACGGTTTTAGGAAAAAAACGGATTTGAGGAAAAACAGAATGACCGGTTCCCGATTTTTCTGGTCCAGTCCGATTTTGAAAACCATGATTATAGATATATAACAAAAATACTAAAAAAATCAATAGCTGGTTTTGTTTGGAGCTGGGTTAAAAATATCTTTGGGGCAGTATGTTGTAAACCTGGAACAATGGAAGGATTTATTCGGGGTTGGAAAATGCAAGATCTCAGTAAATAAGGAAAAATTCTTTTAATGAGAACGTCAACACAATAGTATATCTCCATGTGTTCATCATGTTACATACAATCTCTAAAACAAGTGGACATTATAATAATGGAAAGCTGGAACCTACCAATGGGACCTGCTTGCTTGGACAAACAGCTCCCACGGTAACTCCTCGGTAACTTGTAAAAAGAGAAAAGACATGACCCAAACTTTTTATTTAAAACAGTAACAATGCACTCATAGCCCATAGTTTCAACTTGTAAATAAAATTAAATTTCAGCAACTCTTTAATATTCTATTACTCTAATGAGTCTCAATATTGAAATATTTGAGGTTTTAACTTAAACAATTCACAACCTTGTAATTTGGATCATAGTGGTCTTAGGATGCTTCCAGTTTCAGACTCCTTTCTTATTCTTAGTTGAAGAAGATTTTAATAAATCCACTTCAAGAGGTTATTAACTAATGTCAATAATTATGGCCTGACAAGTATGATAACATGGATTCAAATATGAGAAAGGTCACTTCATACACAAAATACTGGAGGTTAGGTCCATATCTACGGATGTAATTGAAGGGATGAGAGATCCATCATATGGATAGCCGAACCCTGCAGGTAGGTAGGGCGAAATTTCAAAAATTTCTCTCTCTCCCATGTGGGAATTACATTCCCTGTTTTAGAAAATCTGCATTTTCAAGGATCAATCTTGAACTAAGAACCAAACCAGATCTGAAACCAAAAGGTAGGAGAGGGATGTACCTGATACGGAGTAGCAGTAACTCCCAACGAAGGTGTTCACATCCAAGGAAAACTCCAAAGATTGCTCCCACTGAAGATGACATAGCGTAGAGTGGAGCAGAATCAGCAGGTTCTTCACAAGAACCGAATCCTTCAGCAAGAATTCGATGGAGGGTATGTGAGCACGACTTCAAATCAGTTTTTCTCCAAAAACTTATATCAAGAACACTTCTTGATCGCTCCTACAGTGGAGATCGAACTGGCAATGGCGGCAACAGGAGGAGGGCACAAGAGCAGAAGATGGCGTAGTCTTACTGTAGTTGTCTTCTCTCTTTTTGTGATCTGAGATCTGTTGTAATGAGATGTTGTATTGAATGGTCCACCCCCCTCCTCCTTTTATAGCCTTAAAGAGATCAGCTCCTAATCCTATTAGGAGTTTCCTGATTCAAATCCTTATTTGAATATGGACTCTCTTTAAGTGATAAGGATAAGCCCTTATCTTATCTGTAGATTAGATCAGCCCTCATAATCTCATTAAGAGCTTCCTGATCCAAATCCTTATTTGGATCTGGACTCTCTGAGTGGATAAGGATAATCCCTTATCCTATCTGCTGATCCAAATCCCAGATCCGCCCCTCTTTAACTAATAAATTAGACCAGTTCAAAATGGGCTTTAGGCCCAATAAGTCCAAGTGCTCACTAACCTTCTAGACTGCTACCCAGTTGGGTTTCCTTATATGGTGTGGAACCCAAACATTGATCTACACATCAGCCACATGGGTTCAGCCTAGCCTCTGTTACAAGGCCTGGCCGAATTCACTGTTATGGGCAGTGAACCCCTGAGCCCATCACCATGAGCTCTTAATGGGCCCAACACTTACACTAAGTGATCCTTGGGCCAAGCCACCTTATAAAAACCCAAGGACTGTGTGCAGATGCAAGATTAGCCCATCAGGCATTACCCTCAATGGTCTTACACTTAATCTCTCAGCCCATAATGATCAAACACTGCCCGACAAGAGATGACCTCTCCCTCGGCTCCAAGGAATAGTGCTGCACTCTCTACTCACATGGATCCTGGGAATTAAAACCTTTTGCAAACATTTTGAAACTATAATATATATGTATTTCTTTATATAAATATATTTTGCAAAAACAAATTTCAATGATTGAAATCGGCTGCCGACAGCTTTGGTTTCCACCAGAGAGAGTGCATCCCCGATCATTACCTTTGTCCGACAAAGGGGCTGATCTTGTCACTATGATCACCCACTCAGATGAATTCTCGGACTGTCCCAACATACCTAGGTTTTGACCCCCTCTAAGGATCTCACTGATTGGCATATCAAAGACAACCCAATCCGACACGTAGTACAGTATCATAATCGAGTCTAGGGGTCAGGTGTAACATTCCAGTTTTGCCCACTAATCACCAAGGTCCAGGGCAATATTGGAATTCTGGTCCGGTTCAGGGTTTCAAGTAAACCTACACTGCATGTACATCGGGTCTCACCCTGGCAACTGAGACAAGCTACCCCAACCAACTTGGCGGCACATCAGTATCAGCCTTATCAGGATAAATCTCCCTAGATCTATTCAACGGCTGTGAAGATTCTAAACTAACACGAGTCTCATATGTGTCCAGTTTAAGGGTATTACATAGAAACACACCATAATAACATGAATCAAATATGTAATTTATTCATTTACATTAAATGTCATAAGGTACATTATTCTGATTGGAGCTAAGGGCATACACTGTCTAACAGCAACTTGGGCACCCAAGTTGAAGATTTTAAAGTACATCAAGCTCAGGGGTAGGCCATTAAAAATTTAACAAATTGAAACCCAAGAAACCCTAGTTGCAGCCCATTTATATACAAACCCAAACCTTCCCACCCCATTTCCCTATTACAGCCTACCTCTTCCACCTCATTTTCTTGTTGCCCCCCCCCCTCCCCCCTCCTCCAAGAGAAAGTATTCCTGATTCCACCACTGACCCCTCATATAACTAGACCATCATTTTTATAATGGCCTTTAAGGACTACTTTTTTTGGTTGATTGTAAAATAAAAATATAACTATATTAATCATCAAGGTGTAAAAAATATAAAATTATACTTTTTGCAAAATCTCCCTCAACCAACAATGATGAGAGCCTTTTAGAAGTGGCCAACACCTAAACTAAACAATGAATAAGCTAAAGAAGCAAATTCTATATTGGAAAATAAGAAATCCTTTGTCAACATATAGAGGAAGATTTTTTATCAGTAATTACTAGCCAAAATTCTAAAATAATCCAAATACAAGTGAGAATGAAAGATCTTTGTTTGGCTAATAAGGATTTAAACAATATAGAACGCTTAACTCACTAACTAGCAAACTCTTAGCATGGGCTGATGATAATCAATGAGGATTCATTCCTTAATAATTGCAGTCATAGCCATAGCTTCAACCTGTAAATAAAATTACATTTTAGCAATTCTTTAATATTACATTATTCTAATGTGTCTCAATATTGAAGCATTTGAGCTTTTAACTTAAACAACTCACATCCTTGTAAATTGGATCTCAATGGTCTTACAATGGTTTCAGTTTCAAACTCCTTTAGTTGAAGAAGATTCTGGTAAGAGGATTTTAATAAATTCACTTCAAGAGGTTGTTACCTAATGCCAATAATATCTCTAAACACCTACCGAAAATCTGATTAAGAGGGGAATGGGGCTTGATCATGTATGTGCCCTTTGTACAATGAAGCTTTAGAGAGTGCAAACCAATGCTTCATCCATTGCAAGATATCAAATACAATTTGCATCTAGGTTAAAAATATCTTTTGCGTAAGGAAAAATTCTTTTTGATGATGGTTCTTCTTTAGCTTTTTAGATTATTTGGAGTAGAAAGAATTTAAGGCTTTTTGATAACAAATATGAGACAATTTTCTTTGGTGGGTGTGCATAGCATAGTAAATAGGACATCATTTGATGTATTTTTGGATAAAAGGAACTATTTCATAAATCATGTAATGTAAGGTGTATATTCTCTTTTATAGTCCCTTGGTCTACATGAAATGTTTGTATGGTATTGTTTTGTTTAATGAATAAAATACTTAACCTTCTTCAATACACATGCACAAACATAATGAATTTTAATCACACTCAGATATTTATCAAATCAGGTGTCAAATCCTCAACTTATTTGATTATTAAACAGATGCAGATTTTAATATTCAAATCCAAAATAATTGGAATTAATTTTGGCGTCAAATGCACAACTTATTTGATTGTTAAAAGATGCAGAATTTACTATTCAAATCCAAAATAATTAGATTGGACGAAAATCCATCCAGATGTGCACTTTTTATCTTCATTACCGATAATTCAACTTGCATCAGTGTATCCTTCTAGTATAGCTGGATAATCACAGTAAAACAAGCCAAGTTCCAAGGTTCTCTTGAGATACCCAAGAACTCTCTCAATTGCCTTCCAGTGCTCTGTACCGGGGTTACTTGTAAACCGACTGAGTTTACTTACTACAAATGCAATATCAGGTCTGGTACAAAGCATAGCATACATCAAATTTCCTACTGCACTAGCATACTCAAGTTGTGCAATTGCTCTACCAGTATTTTCTACTAGCTTTATACTAGAATCATATGGCGTGCTATATTCTTTAAACCCTAAATGCTTAAATTTCTCAAGTACTTTCTCAATATAATGTGATTAGCTTAATGCATAGCCCCTACTATGTTTTTTAACTTTTATTCCCAAGATGTGAGTAGATGCATCTATCAACACTATTATGTTTAAAACCAAAAGCTAGGATGCAAGAATCAAATTTCTCATGCCACTGTTTAGGTGCTTGTTTTATTCTATATAGTGATTTAACCAGTTTACAGACTTTCTTCTCGTTTCCAAGAAGAATAAATCCTTCTGGTTGTTCCATATAAACATCTTCATTTAAATCACCATTTAAGAAAGCGGTTTTAACATCCATTTGGTGAACAGATAAGTGATAAATGAATGCTAATGCTATGAGTGTTCTAATAGAAGTTGTTCTAGCCACTGGTGCATAGGTGTCAAAGTAATCAATCCCTTCTTTTTGACTAAATCATTTGGCTACCAATCTAGCCTTAAAAGTTTGTACAGTTCCATTAGTGTTGTATTTTCTTCTAAACACCCATTTACATTTTATTGGTTTTGATCCTGGAGGCAGATCTACTAGTACCCATGTGTTATTTGACATTATTGAATCAATTTCATCATTTAAAGCTTCCTTCCAAAAGGCAACATCCCTAGAGGTCATGGCCTCACTATAGGTTTTTGGATCATTTTCAATGTTTAGGACAATATGTATCTTATTTAAAATCTTTTCTCTATCAGCCTCAACCAAAAATACAATTGACTGAGTAGAGATAAAATCTGAACTTAAGTGTTTCTCTGTTTTTTGTCTTTGACTTCTTCTAAGTCCTATTGTAGGTGTTACAGTTGTGTCATTTATTCTTTTAGTCTCATTATTATCAACAGGTATTGAGATCTGAGTTTCTCTATCATTTTCTATGGATTCATTTTCTGTATATTCAGAATACAGTTTATTTTCAAAGAATTCAACATCTCTAGTTTCAATTATTATGTTGGACTCTAAGTCTAGAAGCCTATAGGCCTTGCTATGCTCTGCATATCCAACAAATATACTTTTCTTAGCTCTGAATCCTAATTTGGTTCTTTTAGGATCTGGAACTCTATAATATGCTAAGCACCCCCACACTTTTAGATATGCTAAATTAGGTTTTCTTCCTGTCCTTAATTCATATGGGCATTTGTTATTAACTCTAGAAACAATTCTGTTATGTAAATGACAGGTTGTCAGGAGTGTTTCCCCCCACAGGTTTAAGGGTGCATTAGCTTTTAACAATATGCAGTTTATTATTTCTGTTAGTGTTCTATTTTTCCTTTTAGCCAGACCATTCTATTGAGGGGTATGGGGAGCAGAACACTGATGTATTATTCCAAATTCTTCACAGAAAGAATTAAACTCATTTTTAAAGTATTCAGCACCCCTATCACTTCTAAGGATTTTAATTTTCTTTTCTAGTTGATTTTCAACTTCAGTCTTATATAGTTTAAACATGTCGAAGGCTTCATCCTTAGTTCTCATAAGGTAGACATAGGTATACTTAGAAAATTCATCTATAAAAGTTATGAAGTATCTCTTACCTCCTCTAGTTAATACACCATTGAGTTCACAGATGTCAGAATGAATTAGTTCTAGAAGTTGAGAATTTCTCTCAACACTAGGGAAAGGTTTCTTAGCCATTTTTGATTTTACACATATTTCACATTTTTCAGTTAATTCATTACTGTAAGCAATTATACCAAGTTTGCTCATGTTTTTTATGGATTTAAAATTCAAGTGTGCTAATCTATCATGTCATAAAGAGAAAGAATCAACAATATAAGCAGAAACTTTTCCTTCATTAATACTTAATTTGAACATACCATTACAACCATATCCCTTTCCAACAAACATCCCATTCTTCGATAGGATTAGTTTGTCGGATGGATTCAAAGACAACTTTGAATCCCCTCTTACAAACAAGATTTACTGAGACCAAGTTCTTTCTAATGTCAAGAACATGGAGAACATTCAGGAGAGTCAATGTCTTTTCGGAGGTGAAGTTCAACTCTACGTTGCCTCTTCCAGCAACTTTGGCACATGTTTGGTTTCTCATCTGTACCTCCTGGCCATCAGTCACTTCTTCATATGTCTTGAACAAGGACTTGTCCTTGCAAACATGGACTGTGGTGCCTAAATCAAACCACCATCCAGAAGACGATTCTGCCATGTTGACTTCAGTAATCATGGCCATGAGATTGTCTTCTACCATGTTTGCAGACTTGGTTCCGCCTTTCCGATGTTGGCAGACTCGAGCATAGTGCCCCTTCTTTCCACAAACATAGCAGGATCCTTTCTTATTGTTGCTCTTCTTGAAGTTCCCATCCTTCTTCTTTACTTGTAATGCAGGGTTAGTCTTCTTCGATCCGTTTTCCACAAAATTAACCTTAGAGTTCAGCATACCGGCCAGGGACTTATCCCTACTGTCTCTAAACCGAGACTCTTCTTCAATACGAAGGTGTTGCTGAATTTGCTCCAAGGTAAGCTCTTCAGCCTTGTGTAGAAGCTTCTTCTTGTAATCCTTCCAAGAGGGTGGAAGTTTGGCAATGATTGCTCCCACTTGGAAAGATTCAGGAAGGATGATGTTAAGGGATCGAATTTTATTGACCTGTAGTTCATAAACTTGCTCTAGTATGGGTTTATGGTCGTTTATGGTGAAGTTAAAGTATTCTGCAATAAGATACTTATTCGTACCTGCTTTTTGCACCTTGTATTTGAATTCCAGGGCCTTCCAGATTTCTTTTGGAGATGTAAGTTCCTTGTAGAAGTTGTAGAGCCAGTCTAATAAGGCATTCAGTATGTGTCCTCGGCACAGAAGTGAGTCCTCTTCTCGTTTTGGTCTTTCCTTCTTTAGTTTCTCTGAGCCTTTGTCAGTGGGTTCAGGAAGTGATTGCAGTTTCGGGTTCAGCAAATAGTATAGCTTCAGTGTAGTCAGAAAAAAGATCATCTTGTCTTTCCATCGGCTGAAATTTGCTCCATCGAACTGGTCTAGTCGAACAAGATCTTGGTTCATCATCTTGATCGAAGTCATGCTTGCTTCCGCCTCCATTGTAGAATAACGTTCTAAAATTGTTGGAGAAAATGAAGTCACTGTAACTTTGGAGGAAAAGCTTTATGGCGCGTCTGAAGACACTATCTTTAGAACGTTATTTGCCCCCACTCAGTTTTATTGAGTTTGCTGTTGGGTTACATGCAAATTCGTTCCCAGGATACAATAGAGCCTTGGGCAAGAATCTGCAACCAACAAAGTTGAAGAGTCTCCAAAGAAACCTTCTGTGAGACTGTAGTAGACCGGACTGAGAGAGAGAGAGAGAGAGAGTGAATTTTGAAATTGTGTGTTTTGGAGTCTAATTCATGCTCCTTAAATAATTTGTGAAGAAGTATAAAGGAAAGGTAGGTGCTGGTTTAGACAAGGCACCTTGAACAGTCACAATTTCAAACATTGTGACTGTTTAAAAAGTAGTTAATAGTTAGTGACTGTTAATTTTGAATTGTGCCTCTTGATCACACCCGATCGAATCGTGACCGTTGATCTCATCAACGATGCGCCTCTAAAGCGCCTCATTGCGCTACACACACGTGTGTGCGCGCGTTGCGCGGTATCGAATCCCCATACTCTCCTCTACTAATTCTATGGAGTGTAAATCAGATTCTATTGAAATACTGAAAACAAAACTTATAATTTTCCAATATGAGAAAAGTTCAAAACTGGGTTTTGTAAGAGAAAACTGATTTTTCAATCAAGTGTGTAGGTACAATTTCTCATGTAATTGACCAATCAAACCCATTGGATTTAATCTCTTATGAGGTTAAAATCCAACAAGCAATTTAATGGATATATTCATACATTGAGAAGAACAATGTGTACTTGGATGGTGATGGTTTGTATAGTTGAGAGTAAGTCTAGCTTTGTTGTCCTATTCATAATATCTGAAAGAAATGTTTGTACTTTGTACATGCAGGGAGAGACATTTTTCTTAAAAAAGATGGACACGATATATTGGGAACAACAGCTGGAATAGACTGCATACATGTCTCGTCATTCGACAGAGCTGCACTCAACCATGTCTTTATGTTGCTCATCTTGAAATCAATGCCAGGTCCCTGCAGCTTCTGCAACTGCTCTAGAGATTGCTTGAGCTCATCAATGTAGGAGTTCCCAATTTGGTCGACGCAGTCCTTCACGGTGGCCGCCTCCCTAGTTTTCCGGTCACGGCGTTGTGATAACTTGGAGACCAAGGCTGATGTGGATTCGCTTGTTATGCTTATGTTTAGTGCTGTTTGAGCCAGCCTCCTAGGGCTGTCTTGAACGGAACTTGCAAAGGAAGAGGGAGAAGTGTAACAAAGCTGTGGGTACGTAGCCACACCACAGGAAGTTCGAATGAAGTCGGTGGTGTTGGGGTTGCTAGTGTTTGTCGCTAAGCAGGTGCAGGTCTTCATGTTTGATGAGCTAAAGACCATCAGAAAGAGAAAGGCTAAAAGAATGCAACAAGAAGATGGGCCTCTAGCCGATTCAGCTTCCATCTCTCTGGGTTTCAGAGAATCAGAGTTGTGGTGAACTGGTGATGGATGGATACAATGTAGAGCAGCATCCCCTTCTTATATATGATGGGAATTAATAAATAAATAAATAGTGATGGATGGAGGTGAATATACAACTTAATTAGCCGAAAAAGAACCCTGTGATTGGTGGGACAGTGATGGATTATTGATGATGAGTCGATGTGCAGAAATTAATCTGATCTGTATTTGGTACATGTATGATGTATTGTATACGTCTCTGACTTTGGATTTTCACGTGTGAGGTATTAATGCAAAAGTTTTGTTCAAGGTTGGAGGGGGAAGGGTATCAAAATTCATAAGTGCGTCATGTGCAGCACTCTATTATGTATATTGGTGGAGTCTGGTCAGTTGGTCCGCAGTGGCACTAATCCACATCTATCCCAGCCTGCAGGATTTGGTACCTTCGATTTTTACCAGCGACAACAGAGGCCTTCCTCCTATGGGGAACAAGTAGGGCATGTAGAGAGGAACCTTGCAGTACAAGAGATTGCAGAGAGCTTGGTTCAGATCCCACTGAATTTTTGTACAAATTAAGAATTTATTATGAGGCTTGAGCTCGGTTTGCCAAGGTTGTATAAGGCTCGAGCTCGAGCTCGATTTGAGGAAAAATATTTTATAAAAATAAAAAATTATATATAAAAAGTATTTTTTATTTGATATTTAAAAAATTAAGAATTATAATATTTTTATTATATATATATTATTTTCTATAATTTTATTATATATATATATATATATATATATATTTGAGCTCAACTCGCGAGCCTCACAAGCTGAGCTCTATTAGGCTCGAGCTCGGCTCGAAGCTTGATTGAAAGCGAGTCGAGTCGAGCTTTTCATGAGCCGAACTCGAGTAGCTCGTGAAAAGCTCGGCTCATTGCCACCCCTACCTGTTGGGGACCTTTCCTTCCTCAAATATGCTATGACCAAATCACTTTCTTGGAATTCGAAGTATTGACAATGAACATTTGCAGCTTCTTTGTATTGCTTATTTGCCTTTTCGAGATTCACTCTAACTTGCTATTGAATTTCATAGATGTGATTGGCAAGTTCCTCAACTTCTATACTACTCCTACCTGAATTAGGAAATGGTACTCTATCTAGTACATGACTTGGACTCCTTCCATAGACTACTTCAAATGGGGTCTTTTTAGTAGATCGACACTTAGAACTGTCATATGCAAATTCAGCTTGAGGCAAAACAAAGTCCCATTGGCAGGGATGATCACTTACTAGACATCGAAGTAAATCACCAAGAGAACAATTCACTACTTCAGTTTGTCCATCAGTTTGTTGATGGTATGCACTTATTGAAGTCGAGTGCCCATGAGTTTCCACAAAGTGTGCCAAAAATGACTTACAAATAACATGTCTCTATCAAAGGTGATGCTCTTAGGTACACCATGCAATTGAACAATTTCTCAAAAAAAATATGAGCAATATGAGAACCATTTGTAGTGTTTTTACATGCAATAAAATGAGCCATCTTTGAAAATCTATCAACCACTACAAAGATAGAATCAAATCCTTGTTTTGTTCTTGGCAACCCAAGCACAAAATCCAGACTTATGTCTTCCCATGGTTGAGTTGGAATGGGTAGAGGCTGGTAAAGTCCATGATTTTGAGTTTTTCCTTTGGCCCTTTGATATATCACACATTGTTGAACAAACTGCTCTACATCTCAGTTTAATTTAGGCCAAAAGTGATGTTCACAAACCATAGCAATGGTTTTATATCTTCCAAAATGGCCACCTAAGCCTCCACCATGTAGTTCTTTTATAACTTGCAATCATAGGGATCCTTTTGGAATGCAAAGTTGGTTTATTTTAAAAAGGTGACCATCCAAAATGTTGAATTTATCATTTTTCTTAGCTTTGCATTCATCCCATATCTTACCAAAGTAAGGGTTAGTCTTACAATTTTCTGGTAAAAGATCAAACCCAGTTATTTCAAAGGATAAAGTTTTCAAAAGACAAACATTTCGACTGAGTGCATCAGCTACTTTATTCTTAGTGCCCAACTTGTGATGAATTGCAAATGTATACTCTTGGAGGTAAGAAACACTTGGCATGTCTAGCATTGAGCTTTTTTTGAGCACTTAGAAAACGAAGAGCTTCATGATCATAGTATAGTACAAACTTCTTGTGAATGAGGTAACGGCGCTAAAAGCTTAAAGCCTGCACTATAGCATAAAATTCAAGGTCATAAGTGGAATAACGTCTCTTGGATTCATTTAGCTTTTCACTGAAGAAAGGTATTAGGTGTCCCTTTTGACTTAAGACAACCCCAATCCCTACATGAGATGCATCACATTCTACCTCAAATACTTAAAATTAGGTAAGGCTAGAATGGATGCTTCAGTGGGCTTTTTCTTGACTAGATTAAAGCTATCTTCAGCTTCATTTGTCCAAACAAAAATTTTGGACTTCATGCAATCAGTTACGAGGGCAATGATTGTACTAAAATTCTTAATAACTACCTATAAAAAGTAACTAAACCATGGAAGCTTCTCACTTCTATTATTGATTTTGGGCTTGGCCATTCTACAATAGCTTTGACCTTTTAGCCATCAACCTTCATACCTTGAGATGAGACAACATAGCCTAAAAACACTACGTTATCAGTCATGAAAGAACACTTTTAGAGATTAATGTATAGTTTCTCCTTGCGCAAAGCCTGCAACACTTGTTTCACATGGTTAATATGCTCACAAGGTGAAGATCTAAATATAAGAATGTCATCAAAATAAACAACCACAAATTTTCCAATAAAATGTCTTAAAATTTGATTCATTAACCTCATGAAAGTACTAGGGGCATTAAACAATCCAAAAGGCATATCTAACCAACCACTCATAAAAACCATCTCGTGTCTTAAAAGTAGTTTTCCATTCATCCCCGGATTGGATACTGATTTGATGATACCCACTTCTAAGGTCAATTTTTGAAAATACTTTTCTCCATGAAACATATATAACATGTCATCAAGTCAAGGAATAGGAAAATAGTATTTAACTATTATTTTATTAATCGCTTGGCTATCCATACACATCCTCCAAGTCCCATCTTTCTTGGGTGTAAGAAGGGCAGGTGCAACACAAGGGCTGAGACTTTCTTGAATAAATCCCTTATTTAACAATTCATGTACTTGTCTTTGAAGTTCAGCATGTCCTGTCGGACTCATAAGATAATGGGGTAAGTTTGGTAAAGGGCTACCAGGAACTAGGTCAATACGATATCGAATATCACGCATAGGTGGTAGTTCACTCAGGTGTGATATCACTAAATTCGCTAAGGAGTTTTGTTAAACATGTAGGTATTTCTTTCTTCTTTTCCAATCTAATGGACTCATGAACTACAATGGCATAAACAATAGAACCTCCTTTGCAAGTGTCCTCAAATTGTTTAAGGGATAAAAGACTACAATTTTCTTCTAGTCACTCTTGAAGGTATTTCCTTCAAAGGAGTCAAAATATACTTTACTCCATTGAAAAAAAGGGAATAAATATTTTTCCTACCATCATGTTGGACCTTTCTATCATATTGCCAAGGACGCCCAAGAAAAAGATGGCATGCATCCATGAGAAATACATCGCACCAAATCTCATCATTGTATTTTCCTATTGAGAATTTTATTAAGCACCATTCATTGATTGGAACTTCACCCCCTTTCATAAACCATGAAATTTTATATAGTTTAGGGTGTTTCACACATTTTAATTTTAGTCTTTCAACCATTTCCCTAGCCACCATATTTTCACAACTCCCCGAATCAATTAGAATTAAACACTTCTTACCATAAGCAATGCAAAAAGTATGGAAGATATTACTACGCAACCATTGGTCATCTTCCTTACTTTTAGGGGCAGCCAAAATTCGTCTAATTACAAGACTCTCGGCGCCACTATCTGGGTCGCATAATTCCTCATTAGCTTCATTTTCATCTTCTTCAGTAGGGATAATTTCTTCATCATTTTCATCAATTAAGTTCAGTCGATTGCTAAACTTCCAAGAAGGACATTCATAAGGCAAATGCCATTTCTTTCCACACCAGAAACACTCACTTGTTCAGGCTTCATTACGACTCTTTTCATGTTCCTTCAAGCCCTTCCCATTCTGTTGGTTGGGTTGATCAAGTGTTTGGATCATTATTTTCCTTTCTCCAAAAGTTGTTTTCTCAACTTGCTTAAGGGAAGCCCTTTTTAATTTCTCTTCCGCCTTCGGAGCCATTTGGTAAGCTTCTTCAAGACTACCTAAGTGGTGTAAAATTATTTTATCTTGAATGGATAATTTTAAACTACTTAAATACCTTGAAACTAATTCATCATCAGTTTCTCGTAGATTCACCCAACTTAAATATTTATAAAATTCTTCAGTATAATAAAATACACCTTGATCACTATTTTGGCGGAGATGATGAAACTTTTGATAGAGAGTTTGAGAATAATCAAAAGGGAGGAACTTCTCGTCTAATTTTATTTTCATTTCGGCCTAAGTATTAACTCATTGAATTCCTCTTCCTTCACTATTAGAGACTTACGATGGACTTCGTAATAAAGTTCATCACATGATCTTTCCATGTGATGAGCTTTGTACTTAAGGTCTAATCGCTTCCTCATCCTTATGCTTATAGACTCTATCTGATGGAGTTTTGTTGTAACTTAAATTAATCTCTTAACCTTGAGTGTTGTACACAAACTCAAACTCTAATAGCTATATTGTACTCAATTTTTATCTGGACATCCATAAATAGTCCAAGATTTGATCAAATTAGTCATCGAACCGTTATACCCGTTCATCTTGAATTCTCTCTACTGTGTCTTCATATTTCTCTAACATGGTATCAGAGCCATGACTCCATGGCTTCCAACAGCGACATAGGCTCAATTCAGAATTCAATTCAAAGCTCTCAGTCCAATACTTATCATTCTAGTGGTATGAGTTCTTCTTCAATTTCGACTTCGTCACATTATCTCTTGATCAAACTAACAGAAGAAAACTATCTGTTATGGAAAGCACAACTACTTCCGGTCTTCTATACTCACAAGGTCATCGGTATTATTGATGGATCGATCAAGGCTCCTCCAAGAGAATTGCTGATTCGAGTCAACCTAACAATATCGGGTACCAAATCTTTCCTTTGCTGAGTGGTTTCAGCAATACCAATTTGTTCTTAGTTGGATTATCTCCACACTCAGGGAGGGAATTTTCTCTCAAGTAGTGGGCCTTCATTCTTCTCATGAGGTATGGACTGCTCTTGCAAAATCTTTTTTTGCATATTCCCGCTCTCGCATACTTCAGATGCGCAGACAACTGCAAAGTCTTAAGAATGATACTCTCTTTATTACTAAGTACATTAGTCAAGCCAAATGTCTTTCTGATAATTTGTTTGTTGTAGGCAATCCTGTTAGCTCTATAGATCTTATACTTGATGTATTAGCTAGACTAGGTCCAGAATTTGAAACGGTTGTTACCACTAAAACCAATCGGCTTGATATAGACCAACTAGGCATCAATGATGTCTTAGGAATTCTACTTAGTCATGAATCTTGGATGGAACAGCATCATACCCAATCTCTGACCCGAACCAATCACACTTCCTACAAAGGAAAAAGCCAGTCCTCCCAAGAGCAGAACCGGAATTTCTCAAATACCCGATGCAGAGGCTACGGTCGGGGCGGTGACCATTTCAATGATAATGGAGGTAGAGGTTGTGGTCATTCTGTTAGACAGTTGTATGCCCTTAGCTCCAATCAGAATGATGTACATTATGGCATTTATTGTAAATGAATAAAGTACATATTTGATTCATGTTCTTGTGGTGTGTTTCTGTGTAATACCCTTAAACTTGACACTTAATGAGACTCATGTTAGTTTAGAATGTTCATAGCCGTTGGATAAGTCTGGGGAGATTTATCCTGCTAAGGCTAACACTGGTGTGCCACCAAGTGTTGGGGTGGCCTGTCTCAGCTGCTAGGGTGAGACCCGAGTCACATGCAGTGTAGGTTTGCTTAAAACCCTAAACTGGACTAGATTTCCAGTATTGCCCTGGACCTTTGAGATTAGTGGGCAAAACTGGAAAGTTACACCTGACCCCTAGACTCGATTATGATACTGCACTAGGTGTCGGATTGGGCTGTCTTTGATATACCAATCAGTGAGATCCTTAGAGGGGGTCAAAACCTGGATATGTTGGGACAGTCTGAGAATTCATCTGAGTGGGTGATCATAGTGACAGGATCAATTCCTTTGTCAGACAAAGGTAATGATCGGGGATGCACTCTCTCTGATGGAATCCAAGACTACCGACAGCCGATTTCAATCGTTGAAATTTGTTTTGCAAAATATATTTTATATATGGATATAAATATATATTATGGTTTGAAATTGTTTGCAAAAGGTTTTAATTTCCGAGATCCATGTGAGCGGAGAGTGCAGCATTGTTCCTTGCAGCCGAGGGAGAGGTCATCTCTTGTCGGGCAATGTTTGATCATTATGGGCTGAGAGGTTAAGTGTAAGACCATTGAGGGTAATACCTGATGGGCTAATCTTGCATCTGCTCACAGTCCCTGAGTGTTACAAGGTGGCTTGGCCCAGGGACCACTTAGTGTAAGCATTGGGCCCATAGAGTTCATGTGATAGGCTTAAGGGGTTCACTGGGCTTTCTAGTGAATTCAACTAGGCTTTGTAACAAAGGCTGGGCCAAACCCTTGTGGCTGATGTGTAGATCAATGCTTGGGTCCCATGCCATACAAGGAAGCCCAATTGGACAGCAGTTTGGAAAGATAAGTGAGCACATACACTTATTGAGCCTAAAGCCCATTTCGAACTGGGTTGATTTGATCTGTTAAATAAATGGGCTTATCTTATATTAGATTAGCAGATAAGATAGGTTCTTAACCCTATCCACTCAGAGAGTCTAGATCTAAATAAGATTATTTAGATCTGGAAACCTCCTAATAAGATTGAAAGAGGGTTGATCTAATCTGCAGATAAGATAAGGGTCAATCCTTATCACTTGAATGGAATTCAGATCCAAATATTTTGGATCAGCAACTCCTAATGAGATTATGAGTTGATCCCTTTAAGTTTATAAAATTAGGAGGGGGCGGCATCCTCTTGGCATCACAACATTCTCACCTATAGAAAAGAGAAAACAACTTCCAGTAAGACTGTGCCGATTTCTCCCTATTGCCTTCTTCATGCTGCCGCCACCATTGTCAGTGCATCTCCGCAACAGTAGGAGTGATCAAGAACGGTTCTTGATATCAGTCCTTTGTGAAATGGCTGATTGGAAGTCGTGCCCACGTGCCGTCCAGCTGATTCTTGCGAAGGATATGGTTCTTTTGAAGAACACTGCTGATTCTGCTCCACCCAACACAGCGTCATCTTCAGTGGGAGCAGTCTTTGGTTCCTTCCTTGGGCATGAACACCTCCATTGAGAGATATTGTTTCTCCGTATCCAGTATATCCTTTTCCTGCTTCTGGTTTCAGATCTGGTTCGGTTTATGGTTCAAGATTGATCATTGAAAATGTAGATTTTCTAAAACAGGGGATGTGATTCCTAAATGAGGGGAGAGGAAATTTTTGAAATTTCACCCAACCTACCTGCAGGGTTTGGCCATCCATATGATGGATCTCTCATTCCTTCACATTCTACTATTATTTGTCAAGTTTGCAACACCCCTAGACACGAAGCAATGAAATGTCGCAAACGGTACGATCTCAACTTTAATAATATACAAACTGAAGAATTTACACTTACTGCTTATCATGGAGGGTTCTCTTCAAATTTTGATCCCACATGGTATCCGAACTTTGGCGCAACACATCACATGTGATAGTTTTGTATGCCCTTAGCTCCAATCAGTTTGATGTACTTATGACATTTATTGTAAATGGATAAAGTGCATATTTGATTCATGCCATGTGGTGTGTTTTTGTATAATACCCTTAAAATCGGACACTTATGAGACTTCTGTTGGTTTAGAACGTTCACAGCCAGTGGGTCGGTCTGGGGAGACCTATCTTGATAAGGCTCACTGATGTGCCGCCAAGTCGGTTGGGGTGGCCTGTCTCTGCCACCAGGGTGAGACCCGAGGTACATGTAGTGTGGGATCAGCTTGAGACCTTGAACCGGACCAGAATTCTAGTATTGCCTTGGACCTTGGTGATTAGTGGGCAAAACTGGAATGTTACACCTGACCCCTAGACTCGATTATGGTACCGCACTAGGTGGCGGATTGGGCCATCTTTGATATGCCAATCAGTGAGACCCTTAGAAGGGGTCAAAACCTGGGTATGTTGAGACGGTTCATGAACCCATCTGAGTGGGTGATCATAGTGACAAGATCAGCCCCTTTGTCGAACAAAGGCAATGATCGGGGAAATGGAAACCAAAACTGTCGGCAGTTGATCCTCCCTTGTCAGGCAGTGTTTGATCATTATGGGATGAGAGGTTAAGTGTAAGGCCTTTGAGGGTTAAACCTGATGGGCTAATCTTGCATCTACCCACAGTCATTGGGTGTTACAAGGTAGCTTGGCCCAAAGACCACTTAGTGTAAGTGTTGGGCCCTTAGAGTCCATATGATGGGCTCAAGGGGTTCACTGGGCTTTCCAATGATTTCGACTAGGCCTTGTGACAAAGGCTGGGCCGAACCCTTGTGGAAGATGTGTAGATCAACGTTTGGGTCCCACGCCATACAGAGAAAGCCCCACTAGGCAGCAATTTGGAAGGCTTAAGTGAGCACATACACCTAATGGGCCAAAAGCCCAATACGAGCTGGGCTAATTAGATTAGCTTGAATGGGGCGAATCTGAGATATGGATCGGCCTTAAAGGATAAGAGAAAGTCCCTATCCACTCAGTAAGAGTCCAGATTTGAATATGATTCAAATCTAGAAACTCCTAATCAAATTAGGAGGGTTGATCATGATTTGCAGATTAGATAAGGACTCTACCTTATCTCTTAAGGGGATCAACATCTCCTAATAGGATTAGGAGCTGATCCCTTTAGGATTATAAAAAGATGAGGGGAAGGCAGCCTCTAAAGACACTCTTCTGAGATACAGATACAACACAGAAGAGAGAAATCAGCAAACAGTGAGACTATGCCAATTTCTCCCTGCCGCCGCCGACTTTTGTAGTTCATCTCCACTCACGTGGGAGTCATCAAGAAGCGTTCTTGATTTTAGTTCTTTGTGAAAGAATTGAAAAGAAGTGTGCTCACCTGTCATCTAGTGGGTTCTTGCAAAAGATCCAGTTCTTGTGAAGAACGTTGTTGATTCTGCTCCGTCCTACACTGCGCCATCTTCAGTGGGAGCAGTCTTTGGTGACTTTTCTGGGCGTGAACACCTTTGTTGGGGCATACTAATTCTCCGTATCAGGTATTTCCTTCTCCTATTATTTTGTTCAGATCTGGTTCGGTTCTTGATTCAAGATTGATCATTGAAAATTAGTTTTCTAAAATAGGGAATGTGATTCCCAGTTGTAGAAAGGAAAGAAATTTTTGAAATTCGCCCATTCTATTCTGCTTTATTCGGGCGTCCATATGATGGATCTTTCTATTCCTTCAGTGGTATCAGAGCCCTGGTTCAAATCTTGAATCAAAATTGTTCAGATCTGAACTTGCGCAAATGGGCAGAAGGCGTTCTACCCTATTTGCGCAGATTTTGTTTTTTTTTTTGGGAAAGTGTTCCCATAAATATGGGCGAATGATCTGGAATTAAATTTTACAAAAATCTGAATTTTATATGGAATGGTTCTTTATAATTTTCTTTATTTATGGGTTGTTTGTACAATGGAGATCGAAATCTTTTATTATTGGCTCGTGGATATCTACAATTTGCAGATTCTTGTTTATTCTTTACATTTGGTCTGTAAATATATATATAAATATATATATATATGTATATATATTAGACTGAATGTATAGGATTCGATCTGATGTAATAATTAATAGAAAATTAGGTTTTTCTATTTCTGTACCTTTTTTGGATCGAAGTTGGCAGCGCTGGAAGGAGAATTCGCAGACATGAAAATTGCCATCTGCGATTTGCAGTTTGAGAAACTGCAAACTGTGTTCTAACCTCTGTTTTGCAGGATGGAGTGTGCGAACAGCCCTACTTGACTGATTTATGTTTTTTCTTTATCAGTATTTAATTTCAGATCATTAATCTTGAATTAATTCTTGAATTAAAAAAATCAAACCCAGACCAATTCGAACCAGATTTGGACCGAATCTAGGGTTCGATGGGGGCTGATTTCAGTCCTGATTTCTCCCACTTTTGGGTCAGGGATTGATGTTTAATTGCAAGTATTAATTCAGCCCAACCTGTAAGGCCTAGTTTTAAATTGTTAAAACTACAAAAGCCCACCATTCGCATGAAAGCTATATGGGCCGAACTGCTAATTGCTATTCAGCCCATATACCTAGATAATATTAAATGTTAATATTATGGACTTTAAATGGGCTATAAAATGGGCTTTACAGATATTTAATTGATTGGATCAATTCTTCCTGCATGTGATGTATGGATGTGTGATGTGCTGTGTTCATGGGCCATAAGCACTTGGC
This sequence comes from Nelumbo nucifera, assembly GCF_055504915.1. Lineage (NCBI taxonomy): Eukaryota > Viridiplantae > Streptophyta > Magnoliopsida > Proteales > Nelumbonaceae > Nelumbo > Nelumbo nucifera. The sequence goes on from NC_142652.1 coordinate 67,498,012, forward strand.
CCATGCAGATATGATAGTGGCTCTTGTGCACACCATGGTTGAATGCACATCATTGCCATGGTGTCCCTTATGGTCATTGGATAACCTTCCCTTCGTGGTGGGCCCCACACCCCTGAAAAGGACACGTGCGGAAACCCTAGCCGAATTGGGCCACCAGAAATCTAGCTTTATGAAAGCCAGTGGGAGCCACTCAGGTTTGACCTAAAACTAGGGCGTAACTTGTTCCCTCCTGAAATATGAGTGCATGTGATAGGGAGATCCATATGATGGACTCTCTAAAGGCCTTCCGTCATTAGCATGAAGACGGGTCCTTCAAGTGATGAGGGTAAGCACCAGAAAATGGGTCAACCGATTTGTTGTTGGATCTGTTGGATTGTTTCATTTGATGATAGAGATGTCATATACCGATGTGGGAGGGGCTTCACCAGAAAATGGGAACTCTCTCACGGTACCTTGGCGTGGCCGAATATGATGGGTGAGCACTCACTGGACAGAAAGGTTTACCTGTTAACGGCTATGAACCTTGTCTGACAGAGGCCAAAGGGAAAGCTCATGTGATGAGTGGATATGATCCTTCACAAAAAGGTGGTGTGGTTATGCAGCTGAAACAGTTGGCTCCATGCACCCTATGTGGTTTCCCACATTTCCAATAGACGTAATTGTCGTGGTCTTCGTCACTGAGATAGGAAGGAAATCCCGGTGATGAACAAATGGAAATGGGACATAGATTAAAAGCCTTATCTATGTAGATAACATGAATCAAATTAGGTTGTGGACTAATGTCTTTCTATTTTACCAGAAAATGACTAACGAACAATTCGCCAAGCTTCTTGATGACAACAAACTTAAAGGCTCTAAATACGCTGACTGGTACCGTAACCTCATGTTGTTACTGACTTCTGAAAAATTGGATAAAGTTGCCAAAAACCCCGCCCCAGAGCATTCGGGTGATCGAGCTTCTGAGGCCCGCAGAAGGGACTACCTTGAGTGGGAGGGAAAGAACTCCCTGACCTGCTGCTATATCATAGCTTCTCTGGACAATCCAATATAGAGGCAGTTCGATCAGATCGAATTGGCCAAGGACATATTGGACAGACGGAAAACTATGTACGAAGAGCATAATCGTTCTACTCGGCAGAAAGTCTTGAAGCAGTTCATAACCGCTCAAATGACCAAGGGACAGCAAGTGCATGACCATTGTCTTCGGATGATGGGATACATAAACGAGTTGGAAGCCCTAGGGTCCGGGCTAGACCACGTCACCAAGGTAGATGCCATTCTGAATTCTTTACCTCCATCCTACAATCAGTTTGTCATGAATTATAACATGAATAAGCTGAATGTCAGCTTACAAGAGCTCAAGAATATGTTGCAACGAGCTGAGGAACCGATTCGTAAGGATGAGCCCGTCGCCATGCTTATGGAAGCAGGCAAGCGTGGCAAGAAGAGGAGGTCTAAGAAGAGGCCCCAGAAAAAGGGCAACAAATCAAAGAGACAGAAGGACAAGGCATCCAATGCCTGTCACCATTGTCACCAAACCGGCCACTGGAGAAGGAACTATCCTGCCTACCTGGAATCCAAGAAAGGTAATCCCAAATCCTGTGTCATAGAAACCAATTTGTTGGTTACTTCTGCTTTCTGGTGTATTGCCTCCGGGGCTTCGACTCATGCATGTAACACATTGCAGGGTTTCAGAATAAGTAGAAGACTGAGTGAGGGAGAGGTGACGCTCTTCTTGGGAACTTCTGCAAGCATTGCAGCTGCGGCCATCGGAACCGTAGATATGTTTTTTAGAGAATGATCACTTGTACTTAAAGATTGTCTTTATGTATAAAATTTAAGGAGAATTTTGATTTCTGTTTCAAAATTGTGTGCTGATGGATATTCCGTTTTCTTTAGTAATACGATTACTATTAAAAGAAACAACAAATTCATCGCATATGGGGAACTGGAGAATGGTCTCTATGTTCTGCATCCTTCTCTAGAAACCAACATAGCCGAAACTACGTCAGTTAACGTTCCCAAGAGAACTCGTGATAACGTTAGTCCCACGTGCCTGTGGCATTACCGTCTTGGTCATATCGGTATTGACCGAATCACAAGGTTGGTAAAGGATGGTCCTTTGGATTTTCTAACTGTAGAAGATCTTCCCACCTGTGAGCCTTGCATTCGTGGTAAGATGACAAAACGGCCATTCGGCGGCAAGCCTGAAAGATGTACCAGCATGCTTGACCTCATACATAGTGATGTATGCGGACCCCTGAATGTTAGGAGTCGTAACCAACATGTATACTTCATCACTTGACGAATTTAGGGAGTTTAGACAAGAGGTCAAGAAACAGTTGGGGAGAGAAATTAAGACCCTTCGATCCGATCAAGGTGGCGAGTATCTCTCTGACGAATTCAAGGACTACCAGAAGGTCAACAGGATAGTATCATAGTTAGTTCCCCATGCTACACCACAACTTAACGGTGTTTCAGAGATGAGGAATAGGGCCTTACTTGATATGGTTCGATCACTTCTCGCACACTCGGAGTTACCCACATCCTTTTGGGGATACGCATTAGATACTACGATTTATGTGCTGAATAGAGTTCCAATCAAATCGGTTCCGAGCACTCCTTATGAACTTTGGAGCAGAAAGAAACCAAGTGTCAGACACTTGAATATTTGGGGTTTTCCAGCACACGTTAAAAGAACGAGCCCAGACAAATTGGAATCCCGAACCAGTCGTTGCCTATTTGTAGGCTACCCCAAAAACTCTATGGGCTATCTATTCTATGACCCAAGAGAACAGAAGGTGTTCTATGGTCAGAATGTCCATTTCTTGAAGGAGGATTACATCCTGAATAATCATCGTCAGGAAGTTGTTCTTGATGACGAGATCTTAGGAGTAGTGGGAGATGTCCCACATGTTCCAGGTAGTGACCAACCTAAAAGATCTGCCCGGGTATCCAGGACACCAGTCCGTTATAGTTATGACCAGGATACTTACCTGGTGGAAGCCTTGACTTGTGAGGAGGATCATGTGACTTACACCGAAGATATGTTGGACATAGATTCCCAGAAGTGGGTAGATGCCATGAGAGCTGAGATGGACTCAATGGAGGCCAATGGAGTCTGGACTCTAGTAGATCTGCCCGCCGGGGTAAAAGCAATTGGTTGCAAATGGATCTATAAGAAGAAGAAGGGCCCCGATGGCAATGTTGAGACCTACAAGGCTCGCTTGGTGGCGAAAGGGTATACTCAGAAAGAGGGCATCGATTATGAGGAAACCTTTTCGCCCGTGGCCATGCTTAAATCCATTAGGATCTTTCTACCTGTAGCAACATACCATGACTATTAGATTTGGCAAATAGATGTCAAAACCATATTCTGAATGGAGATCTTACTGAAGATATCTACATGCAGCAGCCGCAAGGCTTCAATGCTGCTGGTCAGGAACACATGGTATGTAAACTTAATAGATCCATATATGGACTTAAGCAAGCTTCTTGGAGTTGGAACATTCGGTTTGACTCTGCCGTCAAAATTTTTGATTTTGAGCAGAACCCGGATGAGCCCTGTGTATACAGGAAGCCCAGTGGGGATAAGGTTACGTTCTTGGTTCTGTATGTGGATGATATCTTACTCATTAGGAATGATGTGGGAATGTTGACCTTGGTCAAAGTATGGCTTTCATAGCAATTCTCTATGAAAGATCTTGGAAAATCATCTTATATATTGGGTCTTCGACTCTATAGAAATAGATCGAAGCGGATAATAGGATTATCCCAATCTGCTTACATTGACAAAATCGTCAAAAGGTACAACATAGAAAACTCCAAGAAGGGAATCGTTCCTTTCAGGCACGGAGTTACTCTCTCCAAGAAAATGTCTCCCAAAACATCTGAGGAGATTGAGGACATGAGGAGTGTTCCCTATGCCTCAGTCGTGGGGAGCATCATGTATGTCATGTTGTGCACTCGCCCCGATATTGCTCACACGGTGAGTGTAGTAAGCAGATTTCAGGCCAACCCAAGGCAGAAGCATTGGACCACTGTGAAATGCATACTTAAGAACCTTCGAAGGACAAAAGAGTTTTGTCTTGTATTCGATGGTACATCACTACAGATCCAAGGGTATACTGATGTTGACTTCCAGTCAGACCCAGATGATAGAAAGTCTACATCTGGTTATGTATTCACGATAGGATTGTGTGTTGTTTGCTAGAAAAGCAACAAACAGGGGTCCACGGCGGATTCCACAACCGAAGCCGAATACATTGCCGCAAGTGAGGCTGCCAAGGAAGTAGTGTGGATGAATAAGTTCCCCAAGAGTTGGGAGTAGTTCCATCCAACACATCACCCATCCCGTTGTTGTGCGACAACAATGGGGCCATTGCTCAGGCTAAGGAGCCACGAGCCCAGTCCAACCACATCGAGAGGAAGTACCGCGTACTATGGGAGATTGTTGGTAGAGGGACGTCCTGATTCAGAATGTAGCTTCAGCGGAGAATGTTGCAGACCCATTGAGTAAGCCACTCACACAGAAAGTGTTTGAGAAACACGTGGAAAATATGAGACTCTGGCTTATTCCAGATTGGACCTAAGTGCAAGTGGGAGCTATTAGACAGTTTTGTATATGCCCTTAGCTCCAATCAGTTTGATGTACTTATGACATTTATTGTAAATGGATAAAGTGCATATTTGATTCATGCCATGTGGTGTGTTTCTGTGTAATACCCTTAAAACCACACACTTACGAGACTTGTGTTGGTTTAGAACGTTCACAATGAGTGGGTCGGTCTGGGGAGACCTATCCTGATAAGGCTGACACTGATGTGCCACCAAGTCGGTTGGTGTGGCCTGTCTCTGTCACTAGGGTGACACCCGAGGTACATGCAGTGTGGGATTAGCTTGAGACCTTGAACTGGACCAGAATTCCAGTATTGCCCTGGACCTTGGCGACTAGTGGGCAAAACTGTAATGTTACACCTGACCCCTAGACTCGATTATGGCACCGAACTAGGTGGCGGATTGGGCCATCTTTGATATGCCAATCAGTGAGACCCTTAGAGGGGGTCAAAACCTAGGTATGTTGCGACGGTTCATGAACCCATCTGAGTGGGTGATCATAGTGACAGGATTAGCCCCTTTGTCGGACAAAGGTAATGATCAGGAAAATGCACTCTCTCTGATGGAAACCAACACTGTCGGTAGTTGATTTCAATCGTTGAAATTTTGTTTTGCAAAATATATTTATGCAATATAATATATATATATATATATATATTATAAGTTTCCAAAATTGTTTGCAAAAGGTTTTAATCCTCGGAGTCCATGTAAGAGAAGAGTGCAACATTGTACCTTATAGTCAGGGGAGAGGTCCTCCCTTGTCGGGCAGTGTTTGATCATTATGGGCTGAGAGGTTAAGTGTAAGGCCTTTGAGGGTTAAACCTGATGGGCTAATCTTGCATCTGCCCACAGTCATTGGGTGTTACAAGGTGGTTTGGCCCAAAGACCACTTATTGTAAGTGTTGGGCCCTTAGAGTCCATATGATGGGCTTAAGGGGTTCACTGGGCTTTCTAGTGAATTCGGCTAGGCCTTGTGACAAAGGCTGGGTCGAACCCTTGTGGCAGATGTGTAGATCAACGTTTGGGTCCACACCATACAGAAAAAGCCCAACTAGGCAGCAATTTGGAAGGCTTAAGTGAGCACATACACCTAATGGGCCAAAAGCCCAATACGAGCTGGGCTAATTAGATTATCTTGAATGGGGCGAATCTGAGATATGGACCAGCCTTAAAGGATAAGGGAAAGTCCCTATCCACTCAGTAAGAGTTCAGATTTGAATCATATTCAAATCTAGAAACTCCTAATCAAATTAGGAGGGTTGATCATGATCTGCAGATTAGATAAGGACTCTACCTTATCACTTAAGGGGATCAACATCTCCTAAAAGGATTAGGAGCTGATCCCTTTAGGATTATAAAAGGAGGAGGGGGCGGCAGCCTCTAAAGACACTCATCTGAGATACAGATACAACATAGAAGAGAGAAATCAGCATACAGTGAGATGTGCCAATTTCACCCTGCTGCCTCCTTCCTGTCGCCGCCGCCTTTAGCAGTTCATATCCACTCATGTGGGAGTCATCAAGAAACGTTCTTGATTTTAGTTCTTTGTGAAAGAATTGAAAAGAATTTGTGCTCACCTGCCGTCCAGTGGGTTCTTGCGAAGGATCCAGTTCTTGTGAAGAACATTGTTGATTCTGCTCCGTCCTACATTGTGCCATCTTTAGTGGGAGCAGTCTTTGGTGACTTTTCTGGGCGTGAACACCTTCTTTGGGGTATACTAATTCTCCGTATCAGGTATTTCCCTCTCTTACTGTTTTGTTCAGATCTGGTTTGGTTCTTGATTCAAGATTGACCATTGAAAATTAGTTTTCTAAAATAGGGAATGCGATTCCCAATTGTAGGAAGGAAAGAAATTTTTGAAATTCGCCCATTCTATTCCGCTTTATCTGGGCGTCCATACGATGGATCTTTCCATTCCTTCAACATGATGCCCGATGCTGAAAATCTACAAAATTAGTCCGAACATGGTGGTTCGAAACAAGTTAAAGTAGGCAATGGAATAGGTCTACCAATTGCTCACATCGGTTCTTCTACTGTCTCTCGTAACTCTCATTTGTTTCAGTTGAATGATTTGATGCATGTCCCTACTATTTCAAAAAATTTGTTATTTGTTAGCAAGTTCACTCACGACAATGATATCTATTTTGAATTCCATTGCGATTATTTTGTTTTGAAGGATTATACGGGGAGAACAATATTTCGAGGACCTAGTAGAGACGGGCTTTACTGATTTTCGGGTAGTGTCAGCATCAAGAACACTTCTCCAACTACTTTTGTCGGTGAACACACTATAGTAAATGGTTGGCATCAAAGATTGGGACATCCTGCCCTTCGCGTCATAAGGCAAGTAATATCCAAGTTTGGGTTACCATTCTCCCCTGGCAATGTTTCTTCTGTTTGTGAGGCTTTGTTAGTTAGGAAAAAGTCATAGGTTACATATTCCTTCTTCAAATAATGAGTCTAGCAGTCCCTTAGAATTACTTTATTCAAATGTTTGGGGTCCTGCCCCGGTTCAGTCACATAATGGTTACAAATACTATGTAATTTTTATAGATGATTATAGTAAGTTTACATGGTTGTTTTTGATACAAAATAAATCCGATGTTTATGAGATTTTTCTTAAATTCAAGAGTCATGTAGAGGTTTTGTTTGAAAGAAAAATTAAATGTCTACAATCTGACTGGGGAGGAGAGTATTGACATGTTTCCACCTTTCTGGCTGCTCACGGCATCACCCACCTACTTTCTTGCCCTCACACTCATGAATAGAATGGTGCTACTGAACGAAAACATAGACATATCATCGAGTCTACCCGATCTCTACTGGCTTCCTCCAATCTCCCGTATTCCTTCTGGGACGATGCTACCTCCACTACTATCTACTTGATTAATCGGCTTCCTACATCATTGTTACAAGGAGCTTCTCCCTTCACCACCCTATTTGGTAAGACACCTGAATATAATTTACTTCGCACCTTTGGCTGCTCTTGCTACCCTCTTCTCCGACCGTACAACCGCAACAAATTTTCTTATAGATCTCTTTGATGCATATTCATCAACTACAGTGACTCCAACAAAGGATATAAGTGCTTACATCCTTCCTCTGGTCGGTTATATATTGCTCGCATGTGGTGTTCAATGAGAGCTCCTTCCCTGGCATAACCCTCTAACTTATTCGCCGAATCATACTGGTGTAACTATTCATGTGTCTCCAACCTCATCTTCGCAGGTAGCATGATCAGCTGATCCGCCGGATCCACCATCTCTAGCACCATCATTAGCTCCTTTTTCTTTGTCATCGACACCATCACTGGCCCCTCCATCAGCTACTTCAACATCATCGAGTTCTCCTCCTCCACCATGCGACACTCATCTAATACAAGATTTACTTGATGCCACTGCACTAGTTACCCGCCAACACCACATGCTTACTCGATCATAGACCGGTTCTCTTCCTTCATGGTCCAATGGTGCATCTCATTATCTTGTTCCTAAAGTTCTCTTATCCGCACTGTTAGATACTGCTACTGAACCATCCTGTTTCTTTAAGGCATATAAAGATCCTACTTGGCATGAAGCTCTGTCCCATGAATTCAACACTCTTGTAAATAACTAGACTTGGATGCTTGTCCCATATTAATTACACCTGAATGTCATCGGCACCAAATGGGTTTATAAAGTAAAATGACATGCGGATGGTTTTGTTGATCGTTACAAAGCTCATCTCGTTGCACAAGGGTTCAGCCAGGTTCTAGGCATTGACTTCACTAACACTTTTAGTTCGGTGGTTAAACTGGTCACCATTTCTTTTGGTTGGCCATTTCGGCAATTGGACTTTGACAACACCTTCCTTAATGGTTAAGTATTAGAGGCGATCTATGTTCGCCAACCCAAGGGATTTGAGGACCCGACTTTCCCCTCATATGTTTGCAAACTTAACAAGGCTCTCTATGGCCTTCGACAGACCCCACGTGCATGGTACTCTTGCCTCAACACTCATCTTGTTTAACTTGGTTTTAATATGTTAGTAGCCGATCCTTCCTTGTTTATTTATCACAAGGGTTCAGTCACTCTATATATGCTGGTCTATGTTGATGACATTCTTCTCATTGGTTCCTCCTCCTCTGCTCTTGATGATCTGATTACCACACTAGGTCGTACCACAGTCTAGTGGCATCGTCCTTACTCAATGATGATACATCTTGGATCTCTTACATCACTCCAACTTGGTTGAAGCTAAATCTCTCACTTCTCCTATGGCTGGCACTACTAAGCTCTCCAAGTTTAGTGGCAATCCTTTGCCTAACCCTTCTGAGTATCAAAGCATTGTTGGCACTCTTCAATATGTTACCATCACGAGGCCCGACATTTCTTTCTCTATGAACAAGGTGTGTCAGTTTCTCCACCACTCTCCAATGAAAAAACATTGGACTGCTGTCAAGCAGATACTTTGATACCTTAAGCATGCTGTTGATCATGGTTTGCATTTTTATTCTACATTAGCTCCGCTAACTCTTCAAGCTTTCTCCAAAGCTGATTGGGTTGGCTATCCTGATGATAGATGCTCTACTAGAGGCTATCTCATTTATTTTTGGGCACAATCTAGTTGCTTGGATCTTTAAGAAGCAAGCCACTATTGTTCATTCCAACACGGAGTCAGAATTTTGAGTGTCTGCCAATGCTGCAATCGAGCTTCTTTGGATATGTTCCTTATTGCTTGATCTAAACCAACTTCCTGTACACATTCCTATGGTTTGGTATGACAACATTGGCATCACGTATCTTGTTGCGAACCTAGTTAACCATGCTTGTACTAGACATATTAAAGTTGATTTTCACTTCTTACGAGATCTTGTTCTCAAGAGATCCCTTTTTGTTCACTTTATTTCCTTAGATGATCAAGTGGTGGATCTACTCACTAAACCACTCAGTTTACTTCTCTTCGATTTAAGCTTTATGTCCTTCCTGGACATTTCACTCGAGGGGTGTTGGCACCCAAGTTTTGCTCAGTCCCTTATTTAACCCATCTCCTACATTCTGGATGCCCGATCGGACTACACCAATCACTTTAAAACATGCCTAAACCCTAAGAAACCAAATTTTAGCCCAAATGCCCATAAATCCATCGTTAAATCTACTTGATTCTCTTTTGATGGTCTTGATTATGACACATCACCAAAACTTATCCGTGATCATAATCCATCACTTGAAACAAAATCCTGAAGGGATGAGAGATCCATCATATGGATGGCCGAACCTTACAGGAAGGTAAGGCAAATTTTCAAAAATTTCTCTCTCCCATCTGGGAATCACATTCCCTATTTTAGAAAACTGCATTTTCAATGATCAATCTTGAACCAAACCGGACCAAATCTGAAACCAAGAGGGAGGAGAGGGATATACCTGATATGAAGTAGCAGTAACTCCCAATGAAGGTGTTCACACCCAAGGAGAAAACCAAAACCTGCTTCCATTCAATTCAGCAAGAACCGAATTCTTCAGTAAGAAGGGAGTAGAGGGTTGGTGAGCACGATTTCAGATTGCTTCTTCTACCAAGAAGCAATATCAAGAACAATTCTTGATCACTCCCACAAGTGGAGATCGAACTGGGTAGGGGCGGCAAGAACAGTAAAGAACTCTGCAGATTGTTGTGTTGTGTAACTGAGGAATTCGCCCCCTTTATTTATAGCCTTCTCATAATCATCCTCCTAATTCAAATAGGAGAGAGTTCCTTAATCCAAATTTGATATTTGGATCTGGACTCTTGAATGGATAAGACTTATCTTCTCTTTCAGCTAATCCTAATCAAATTATAAATCCTATCTTGCCTTCTTTTAATGAACTGACTTAATTCCAGTTCAAATTGGGCTTTAGGCCCATTAAGTTTATGTGCTCACTAAACCTCTTAAGTGAGTTTTGTCTTGCCCGAGGATGGGCAAGAGTTTAAGTGTGGGGGATTTGATGAGAGTAGAATTTATCATATTTTTATCCCCAATTATTCTGTCTTTTATATTGAATTAGCACCTAATTGGACTCACATTTCTGTTCAGGGCATGAAAGAAGGCATCAGGAGCAAAGAAAGACAAATCGGATGATTTTTCACAGTTTCGACATTGTTCAGTAATCTGGGCCTAACCCGCGCATCCGAACTCCGAATGGGCTGATTCATGATCCACTGGAAAGATAAGAGAAAATTCCACAACTTTCATGTTTTGGGCTTTTGCAGATTCGGCCAACATCGAAGTCAAATCCGGGCCCGAAGTCATGGAAATTTCAAAGGAAGGCCCAATCCGTAGCTGAAGCCCAACTTGTAGAAAAGCCTGGCTGAAGCCCAATTCACAGATGAGGTCTAATACGAATCCAAGAACAAGAAACTGAGAAGAGTCCCTCCAGATCTAAATTCTTGATGTAATCTTAGAGAGATAAGAGAATTGAGTTCATTAGATAAAAAGATACGATTAGAATTAGGATAGGACTTTCTATTCTTGTAAAGATCAACTTCAAGAGGAAGTAAGAGACCACCCCCTCCCTTTTAAGCTATATAAAGGAGGGGGCGGACAAGTTTTAGGCATCACTAAATCACTCAATTTCTGATTTGAATCAAGAAGCAATGAACAATCAGTCAAGAAGGGTTCAAGAAAGGTTCAAGAATTCAAGAAACTTCAACAAGAAGGTGGCAGCAAGAAGAGGAGATCTCAGCACCATGGGTGAATTCAAGAGTTCTTTCTTCCCCTTTGTTTGCTTTAATTCTTCCATCATGAACTGATTTGTTTTCTTGCTAGGGATATGGAAAGCCTAACCATATTAATGAATATATTTTTATCTTCTTGATTTATCCAATATTGTGATTTCCATATAGTCTATGAATTATTGTGATTATTACAATTAAGAGCTTGGCCACCTCTTAATTGATTTGGGTTATGTGAATGAATTGAGAGAGGAATTCACATAATTGACAGAAATTTCATAGTGTGAATTGAATGGTATATAGAGATATATATACATGATTCATCTGAATTTAATGGTTTTCTTGGACTTAATGCACTTCCACCTTGAGAGCTCTACTCGAGAGATCGAAGGGTTACCTGATGGGCATAGGTTTAGTATATCTCGAGAGAGAATATTAAATAAATTTGGGAAAATCTCAGCTTATGGGAATGACAATTAGTCTTGGATAATCGGACCCATCAATATTCATTACATTGGTTAGGTGAACCAAAAGTCCTACTGATTTTATCATTTGCATATTCAATTAGAGATCACCCTTGTTTTTATTTTCTTTGTTCTAGTTTTATTTTCAGTAGTTCTTGCTTAATCCTAAATTTTGATTGTCCAAATAATTAGGAAAAATTGTGATTCTAATACTTATTTTGTTAAATCCCCGTGGGAACGATATTATTATACTACTTAATAACTAGTGCACTAGTGATCAAAAGCTCACTTGTCACAAGCCTCCATTATCCAAGCCCTATCTGACCAATCAGACCCCACTACCATGTTCAGTGACCCAAAAAATCCTAGCATGTCAGATTTCACTTCTAAACACCTCCATTTGACCGTTGAAAAAGCAAGATTTCATTTCATGTCCTCTCGTTGATTGAAAAACCATAAACTAGGACCATGATCTGAACTAAATCAGTCAATCCACACCTCTGATCAAAGATCCGCCACTTCCATAAGATTTGGGATGTTTGAAAATGCCTACCCACCAAATTTCATTCCAAAATTCCCCCATTTGACCATTCATCAAACAAAGATTCTATTTCAACAAATCTTATTGATCCAAACTTTTCAGCCACAGATCTCAATCTTCCCAACCCCGCTTGTTCGATTAGACCTCACCACTGTGTTCTGAGACCCAAAAAACCCAACACACCCAAATTTCATTACCAGATTCATCTGTTTGACCTTTAAACAAGAGAGATACCTTTTTTACGTACCCGATTGAACCACCATATTAGCTATCCAACTTAGGATCTTAAGTGGGTGGGGACTAACGTCAGATCCTTACTTAACCCCTTTAAAACACCTGGACCAGTGATTTTGAGCCTAATAGGCTTAAAAAACCCAAAATGCCAAACAAGTCCTTACTTAAAATCAAGAAAAGACAAAATAACATTTAAAAGTTCTTCAAATTTATGTTTTTGCCACTGTCAGCCCCAAATACGGGGCTGCAACATCTGGCATGCCCCAATCCCTCATTGGACGCACGAAACTCATGAGAAACCACCCAAAACCGAGAAGATTTGTTGCACAAAAAAGGAAAGGTCAATTGCAACCCCCTTTCTCTCAAAATCCTTGCCCATTTTTATGAAAAAACTCTGCTGAGCTACAGACACTGTAGCTAGACGAGTTTCAGACCCATCTCCCTCCATTTTCTTTATAAATAGAGGCTCAGCTCAAGCTTGGAGAGGGGAGGAGAGATTTCCCAACTCCCATAACACACCTAGCTTGTTTTAAATCTCGGTATCCTTGTAGCCAAGTTCAAGCCTCATCCTCTGTTTTCCAGTCCTAACACCAGAAATGCCCAACCTAGCTCATGCCTTGTTCAAGTTTCATTTGAAGTCCTTTTGGCTACTGAAAGCATGTTTCAAGATCGTACACGAGAAGTATGCCTCTCATTCTATCATCTCTTTGCTTTTAGTTTAGTTTAGGGTTGCTTAAAGCTCTGAAATCTTAGGAAATCTATATTCCCATCTTCCTTCGGATTGAGAAAAAAAGATAGAGAGGCAAGGGTCTTAGGGAAACTAGTACCTAAGACATGATAACATCACCTCAAATCAATTCTAGGTGAATTTGGGAACATTTCCGCCAAATTTCAGGAGCTTTGGATAATCTTGTTAGTGCGGGTTTCTGTCGGAATTTGAGCCTAAATTACTCTCGTAGTGGGCTGCTATAGTAGCACGTGCCTAACACCTTCCCTCTCCCAATCCTTTGAACCCAAAGTCTTTTGGTTCAGTGCCTTTTCTTGGCAGAGAATGGAGTCACTATCAAGGCCGGTAAACCATTTTTTTTAACTCGAAAGTGATGGCCCATTACCTCTAAAAAATTGGTGGTGACTCCAACTCTTTTGAGCTGGCCATGAATTTCCCGGATCTCACAAGGGGGCGTATTAGAGACTTGTGATGAACTTCATAATAAATTTCATTGCATGATTCTTACATGCGATGAACTTTGTACTTAAGGTCTAATCGCTTCCTTGTCCTTATCCTAATAGATTATATCTGATGGAGTTTTGTTGCAACTTAAACTAATTTCTTAACCTTGAGTGTTGTACACAAACTTAAACTCTAATAGTTGTATTGTACTCAATCGTTATCTACACATCTATAAATAGTCCAAGGTTCGATCAAATTATTCATCAAACTGTTTTACCCTTTCATCTTGAATTCTCTCTACTGTGTCTTTGTATTTTCTCTAACTTTCATGACTTAGTTGGTATTGTTGCCTCCAAACTAAGACATGACCTTTGACTTTTGTAACAACAAATTTGACATTTCTCTCTTTTGATAATTCTTTCCACTCAACGAAAGTTTCTAAGGATGCAATCCAATCATAATAAAATTCAGGATCGAGCTTACCGTCAAAGTCAGAAACATCAACATGAATGCTTTTGTCGCAAAGGTGTTGATCTTGGTGATGCTTCTCTCGTAGAACTTGATGTGTCAGAATGATCCACTTTGTTAGATGTGTTCGGTTCTTCAAATGTTTGCTCCATAAATACAGTTGTACCGGTAGGATTGCTTGTAGAGGCTTGCTCGGGGAGTCTACGTAACACCTCTTTCATCATGCCTTGTATGATATTGTAAGATTACTTTAATTCATTGATTTCTTCCCATAAGTATGCATTCTCTATTGGAGCCTTGTGTTGATCCTTAGGCCGACCTCTTGGCATGGTACCTCACTTCTTTGAAAGGTTCGAATATGCAGTCAGCTCTATCAACCGAATTCGTGTCGCTTATAACTTTCCGTAGAAAATTCTGATTGATGAATCATTTATTGCGTTAGAAAGCGGAATCAAAGATCTTTCCAACAATATATAACATGACCCATGGTTTTTAAAACCGACCCGAAGATCGAACCAGTCAGGGGTCCAGTTATCGGGTCGAAGGTCCGACCATTCTGACAAAAAAAATAAAAAAATTAAAAAAAAATAAAAATGGTCAAAACCGTCTGAACGGTTCAAATGGCTAACCGCCTGGGTCAGCGGTTTGCTGACCATAATCAATGGTTTTTGGAGAAAATCCAATTTTGGGGAAAAACGGACCGATTCTCGGTTTTTCCGGTCCGACTATCTAGTCCGATCCGGTTTTGAAAACCATGACATGACCCAATTTAATGAAGCTTTCACTATTGAAATTGGGACTTCAACTAACTTATTTTTAGGAACTGTAACACTATCTCTAAATGAAGAAAGTGAGTAGAGCAAAGGAATTACAAGCTCTAATTCAAAAGATATGAGTAGATTCTATGGTAGTTTTTAAAACCCATGCAAAGGAATTACAAGCTCTAATTCAAAGAAAGTGTGCTATAATTCTTTAGGCTTGGTAGGTAAACCAATATAAACAGATTAAATTTTATCTTTTTATTATATCATTATATATATATATTGATTATATCATGAATTAATTTAAGATTCTTTGTTATGTTGTAGGTCCCTTGTGCAGATTTTGTTTTATCATTCTAAGTTATCTACCGAAAGAGCATTTAAGTTCCACTTAGCAGGTAAACCAATATAAAAAAATAAAATTTAACTTTGAAGAAACCTATTTTATTTGAATTCAGAATCTCTTACTAAATCATAAGTCCTCTAGAATGGAAGAAATATGTGCTCCTCTTAGAACTGACCGGCAAATCAATCAATTGGAGAGTAAAGATTAAATTCATAGAAATCACACCATGTCGAGACTAGGTTTTTCTTTAATTTTGTTAATATTTATCTAATATGATTTTTTTTTAACTTTTCAAGGAAATCAAATGTAGGCAACAATCTTTAACGATGACATCAATTTCTTTGAGTCTAATTTTCCATTTCAAATTGTGTCATCAGAAAGATCCCTACACATGTTACGCATTTGAGTAAGTTCAGTACCAATTATCAAATGACCATCAATAGAAGTAGCAAGATTAAGGATATAAAATATATTGTGCTTATACCTACAAAGGTGTATAAGTTCACCCATCTTCAATAGTTGCTTGAACAACAAAGCAAATTGGTAATAACTCTTATACCATTAAGTTGTTTTCTAGCTTTTTGTTATATGATATAAATACTTTACTCATTGGCATATTGAACACCACCTTGAGTTTAATGCATCTTAAATTCCCCCTTATCTTTTAAACTATTATTCATCTTATTGATTGTGTCTTAGATGTTGATTTATCAATTTTTGGTTATCTTCTCTCAAAGAAAATCTTAGATGTTGATTTATGTTAAGACAAACATGTGAAAAACAAATCAATGTATTGCATAGAAATTTGTTGGGTGTTATATTAGGACATTCCATGCACTCACAAAGTGTAAAGCAACATTTTCCAATGTTGGACCATGCTTTCAAAAGAAACATTGAGTTGGCCATGTGAGAAAACAGGTTGAGGTAGATATATTCTAACACTTTCCAATGTCTTGGACCATGCTGTTAAAGGAAGATGTTTCTAAGAATGATGGCATGTTAGCTCCTTACCAAGTAGAGGTATGCAATTCTCTTGTATCATTGTAGTTGAAGAAAAAAATAGTGAATACTTGGAAATCTTACTAGCATCTAATTATTAATAAATTCTTGACATTAACATTGTGATTCAAGGTAATGTGAAACAACAATACAGAACAAGGCTAATTAAGTCAACAAGAGCGGGATACAGTTAATGCAATACTAAAAGCAAGGTAATTTAAAAACAAAATTAGTATAGCCATACGTTATTAGTTTATTATGTACGGTGTTTTGATACATTTTCACTTTTGTTCATAGTGAATATCCATTGTCAATTATTTTGGTTGGTCTTGATGATGGACCCTAGGACAAGATGCAACAGTTTGATGACCATATGCCTTCTCGAACATTTGACAATTTTCAGGTTATCAGTTTAAATGGTTAAGACTCATTCATGACTTTTTTGCTTGAGGTTGTTTCAACAATTTATGATTGTGCTTGTTTTCTACAGTTTGTGAATTTTATAGAGATCATGTCAAAAAAAATCCCCTATGGTATAAAAGAACTTTGGAGCACTCGAGGAAATACCATCAAAGTATAAAGCAACTTTGGAGCTTTCTTTCAACTTAGTAACTCTAGATTCAACTTATGTTTCAGTTGATAAGCATGTTTCAAGTCTGCCTTCTTTTTATTTTAGTCACCAAAGAGGTATTCCAGGGAAACCTCCTATTCCTCCTCCTCTTAGGCCATCCCATACGAGTGCCTCTACACCTCTATTCAACTAATAGGCCACTCTATAAGCAAGGTAAAAAATCATTCAACATGAATGGCATAATTTTCTTTTCTGCATAGCCCTGCTTTTGCTAGCAACGTAGATGATCATACAATATCTAAATAGGGATCTTGCAAGGTTCCTAACCTGAGTTATGTGAAACTTGGCATCCCAATGGTTGTTCTGCACTTTTTGAGTGCATGGAGTGTCCTACTCTAACACCCTGCAAATTTCTATGCAATACTTTTGATTTGTTTTTTTCACATGGAGTGTCCTACTCTAACCATTTTCTGTTCATCAAAACCTTTGATTTTGTTTAGATATAAGCTCTTCAATTTGTTCTTCTAGTTTTGTTATCAATTATATCCGGGTCCATGCAATTCTGGTTCTTTAGTTGATGAGTTTTTTAATTATTTCATGGGTCTTGGATTATTTCATACATTATTGATTGTTTTGGTTAATGATTTATGTGGTTTCATCTTCACCCAATTTCATTCCTTTCATTTCCGTAATCAATGGTTAGGGTCTTTAGTTCTTAGAAAGGTTTTAAAAACTGATCAAGAAATAAAACCGTTGTAGCCAGTCTATGAGCATTGAAAAATGGCTCACTTGGGCTGAATTGGAGTTGCCACCCATCAAGTAAATCAAAGGGAGGCGATGGGACTTCCGAGATTTACATTAGAAAGTATTTTTATTTAATAGTGACTCTAATAACCCGATGCACCACTAGTCTAGGTAAGACTCGGATGGGAGAGGAAAAGGGTTAAGCACCCCTCTCCCAGGTCCAATAGGTGGAGCCCACATGGTGATCCCAAACAAGCATAATCGCAAATACACAATTAATCAGATAACATAATAATAAAGAAAACAAACCACAAGAACAAGCCCACACAAAAAGTAAATTCTACCCATTTTATTATTATTATTATTATTATTATTTATCAAAAAATTATGATTTTTTATTTTTTTATTTATTCGTTTTTATTATTATATCTTTATTTCTTCTCTTTTTTTATTTTATCAATTTTATATTTTGTTATTTCTTGTGGGACCCTATTTCTATATTTATTCCTTTATTATCCATTGGATTCTACCATTTATTTATCATATTCTATGCTGAAATTCTACTACTATTTATTTTTACTACTTTTCTTTTCTTCTCTTATTCTGTCATTATTCCATTTTTTGCTGCCCTTATCACCCATGTCCTACTCTATATTCTGCCAACATCCTATCCGTTAAACCAACCTCCCGACCCTGTCACCTGAAGTCTGAAGAGATTAGCTCAGTTCTTCTGCATTCTCCCGATAATTACTCTTTTCCCCTCTTCTATTTTCTTTTATGTATTTTTTATTAATTTTAGGGTACTCCTGTGATGAACACTTGTGGCTTGGAATCTCACACCTGCAGCCCTCTTAGACCTTGATTAAAATGAGGTACAGAGGATTCTCACAATTCCAACCATTTCAATCGAACGAGTCAAAATAGAAATAAAAACATACACATTAAATCATGTAGGCAGTTAACAACAGAATAACGATAAAATCATATGCAGTTCCATAAAATAGTATATATGATAAGCACTAAATGGACAGATAATCAAGGTAAACACCATGCATGGACAGGTCAAACATCTAATACCAAATACGGAAAATTTCTGGTTGGTTCTAAACACTCTCTATGCGGTGGAACTGAACGAAGAAACAGTTAAGCAGTAAACTATAGGAACCTGAGTTGGGATTTTGTCCTGAGCATAATCGATGCAGCAGAGGAAGGATTCAGACGCTTTTCTTTTTCTGATTTTCGAATTGCTTGTCTTCGGATAGAAAGAGTTATGTTAGAGCGTGGTCAGGCGATTCAAAAGAGGCAGAACAAGCTTCCACTTGTGAGCTTTTCGGTCCTACTGATGAATCCCCGGTGACTGCAATAACTTGCTTCATTGAAATGGCAAAATGTTCCAAAAATAGAGGCTCCGGCCACTGAGGATGTTTGACCTCAATTCATTCGGCATAATAGGAGAGATCGGGAGTTGTCTCAGCTTCCAGATGCTCTTCTTCAGATGAAAATGTGAATGGTCACGTAGAATTTGTTGGGGGAAGAACGAGTTTCTGGGCTCTATTTCACTGAGAATGTAGATTAGGATTATGCTGGGGTTAACAAAGACACGACTCGCCACTTTAGCAATTTGGGGCCCTAAGGGGGCGGTGGCATGTGTAGTTTTTGTAATTTTATGAATTCGGGTCAAAACTAGTCCAAGGGGGTCAAACCGGGATTTGGATCAATGATCGGGGGTTTTGGTCGATGATCAAAGTGTTGAGATGGGTTTGGGTACAAGGAGTGTATGAGTTAATGTGATTAATCGAAATTGAATCTTTTTAGATGGGGTGGGGTGGGGGGGCTAAATTGGGGTATTTCTGGTTCAAACTTGCTAGGTAGGGTTGGATTGGCCCAATAAGGCCCAGATCGGGCGGATCTAGAAGGGTAGTGGTTCGATTAATTATAGGGCTTCGAAATGGAATCTTGGTGCGATGAGGGGGCAAACAAAGGTATTTTAGAATAAAATTTTATAGGTGTTATTTTACAGTGTTTGGGATTTTGTGGTAATGTCTGATTGGTTCAAGGGATAAAGATCGTAGCAATTTGGGTCGATGAGGGGATCTAAAATGAAGTCTTAGTTTGATGGAGGGGTAAATGAGAGAATCTTAAGTTAAAACTCTATGGATAGGTGTTTTGGTGTGTCTAGGTCTCAATCATATGGTCTGATTGGCTCAAATTTGTTTGGATCAAGAGGATATGGGTTGTGGGTGTTTTAGGTTAACAAAAGAGGTCGAAATGGAATCTTTACTTAATGAGAGGGTAAAATGAGGAGTTTTGAGTTGAGATTTGCTGGGTAGGTGTTTTGAAAGGTTTTGAGTTTGGTGATGGTGTCTGATCTAAGGGTAAAAGTGTGACTGGGGGTCGATCAGAGCCATTAGATTGGTATCGTATAAATTTAATGGTTGATTTGAGGGCTCTCGGGGTAAAATTTGGATTCTTTGACATTTCAGAAGGATTGGAAGGGTTTGATTGGGTGATTAAGGTAAATTGGAGGTTCAGGTGGTGAACCAAGCAAAAGTTAGGTGTTGACACCACCGATTTATGGGTCAGCGGTTCAACCATCTAGGACGAATGGTTCAAGTAGTTTCATGAATTAATCTTTATATTAGAGTATTAGGGTAAATATATAATTATTCTCTTATGAGA
Organism: Nelumbo nucifera; assembly: GCF_055504915.1. Lineage (NCBI taxonomy): Eukaryota > Viridiplantae > Streptophyta > Magnoliopsida > Proteales > Nelumbonaceae > Nelumbo > Nelumbo nucifera. Next base: position 67,518,294 of record NC_142652.1, read on the forward strand.
AATGAGAGAAATAAATGGATGTTGGACGAGAAAGAAGAAAATAAAGGAAGGAAGGAAGGGAGAAGAAGAAGAAGAAGAGGGGGAATTAGCTTGTTCAAGAGGCATAGTATTATTCTTCAGACTCATTAGCTTTTAATTTCTAATCCCTCCTCCCTCTCTCATTGTTGATTCTGGGGGATGCACTACCCCCTGCTATGTGTGGTGCAAGCATGGTATAATTCCAAAAAAAAAAAAAGAAGAGAAAGGAGGAAGATGCATCCTTCACCAACAAGGATAATGGTGGCAACAACAGAAACGACAATGACAACCTTTTTTATATCTCTCTGATTTGAGATATTCGATCTGACTTTCTTCTCTCTCTGTCTCTCATTTCTCTCCAATCTCTCCCATCTCCTCTTATTGGTTTTTTATTAAACAATGAATTGTTTCCCCAGTCGAATGGTTTAATGGTTTGACCGCCTAAGTTAGTAGTTTTCTAACCAATTCAACATTTTTTCTTTGAGAAAAGAGGTCCAATCAAAAATCGGGCCTAGACACATAACCGGTTCCCAGGCCTCACTCGAAATGATATTCTCAAACAACACCACTTACATTCCTCAGCCTTAATGAATAAAAATCACCTGTTGGTAGTGGTGTATCACTAAGGATTAATGTCAACTTGTTGCTTCATCAAATGAAAAAAGCAGGGGGATAGGCATAACCAGAATTTTGTAGTGGATCCAAAGGTAAAATATTGCAACTTTACTTATATACTCACACTACAAATGAGGAAGAAAGTGATTGATTCTATATATTCTCAAGACCAGTAGAATGGCCCATGCAATGAACAGGATGTTTGAACCTGAAGGGATGAGAGATCCATCGTATGGACGCCCAAATCTTGCGGAATAAGGTGGGTGAATTTCAAAAATTTCTCTCCCTTTCAATTGGGAATCGAATTTCCTATTTAGAAAATCATATTTTCAAGGATCAATCTTGAACCATAAACTGAATCAGATCTGAACCAAAAGGAGTAGGAGAGAGGTATACCTGATACAGAGAAATATTATCTCTCAATGAAGGTGTTCACGCCCAAGGAAGGATCCAAAAACTGCTCCCACTGAAGATGGCGTAGTGTAGGATGGAGCAGAATTAGCAGTGTTCTTCTCCAAGAACTCTATCCTTCGCAAGAAACAGCAGGATGGAACGTGAGCGCAGCTTCCTATCAATCCTTTCGCAAAGAACTGATGTCAAGATCGAATCTTGGCTTCTCCCACAACGAGACATCGAACTGGCAAACTGGGCGGCAAGAACAAGGAGGCGGCAAGAAAGAATCCTTGTAGGGTTGCTTAACTCTTCCTTCTATGATTTCAGCTCTGAAGAGGATGTGAGTATGTCTCTCCTAAAGGCTACCGCCCCCTCCTTCTATTGTAACCCTAAAAAATCAACTCCTAATCCAATTAGGGGCTGCTGATCCAAATTATATTTGGACCAGACATCATTTTAGGTGATAAGGATAAACCCTTATCTTATCTGCAGATTAGATCAGCCTTCTCCTAATCTCATTAGAAAGTTTCCATATCTGAATCACATTCAGATCTGGACTCTCTGAGTGGATAGGGTTAAGACCCTATCCTATCCACTGATCTATCTCAGAATTCACCCATATTTAACTTATTAAATTAGTCCAATTCGAAATGGGCTTTAGGCCCATTAAGCTTATGTGCTCACTTAGTCTTCCTATCTATTGCCTAGTTGGGCTTCCTTGTATGGCGTGGGACCCAAGCATTGATCTACACATCAGCAACATGGGTTCGGCCCAACCTTTGTTACAAGGCCTGGCCGAATACACTGTTATGTACAGTACACCCCCTAAAACACATCAAATGGGCTCTATGGGCCCAACACTTACCCTAAATGGTCCCTATGCCAAGCCATCTTGTAACACCCAAGGACTGTGGGCAGATGCAAAAGGCTCATCAGGTATTATCCTCAATGGTCTTACACCCAACCTCTCAGTCCATAAAGATCATACACTGCCCGACAACAGAGGACCTCTCCCTCGGCTATAAGGAATAGTGTTGCACTCTCTACTTATATGGATCCCGGGAATTAAAATCTTTTGCAAACATTTTAGAAAACATAATATATATACTTTTATATCTCATATAAAATATACTTTGCAAAACAAATCTTAACGATTGAAATCGGTTGCCAGCAGTCTTGGTTTCCATCAGTGAGAGTGCATCCCCGATCATTACCTTTGTCCAACAAAAGAGCTGATCCTGTTACTATGATCACCCACTCAGATGAATTCTCAGACTGTCCCAACACACCCAGGTTTTGACCCCCGCTTAGGATCTCACTGATTGATATATTAAAGACAGCCTAATCTGACACCAAGTGCAGTATCATAATCGAGTCTAGGGGTCGGGTGTAACTTTCCAGTTTTGCCCATTAGTCTTCAAGGTCCAGGGCAATACTAGAAATCTAATCTAGTTCAAAAATTCAATTAATCCTACACTGTATGTGCCTAGGGTCTCACCCTAGTAGCTGAGACAGGCCACCCCAACCGACTTGGTGGCACAACAGTGTCAGCCTTATCAGGATAGGTCTCCCCAGACCGACCCATTGGCTATGAACATTCTAAACTAAAACGAGTCTCATTAAGTGTCCAGTTTAAGGGTATTACACAGAAACATACCAAGGGAACATGAATCAAATATGTACTTTTATTCATTTACAATAAACTCATGATGTACTTTATGAGTTTATTGTAAATGAATAAAAGTGCATTTTTTATTTATGTTCCCTTGGTAATTTATGGTAAATGAATAAAAGTGCATATTGATTCATGTTCCCTTGTATGTTTCTATGTAATACCCTTAAACTAGACACTTAATGAGACTCGTGTTAGTTTAGAATGTTCACAACCAGTGGGTCGGTCTGGGGAGACCTATCCTGATAAGGCTAACACTGTTGTGCCACCAAGTCGGTTGGGGTGGCCTATCTCAGCTGTCAAGGTGAGACCCTAGGCACATACAGTGTAGGATTAATTGAATCTTTGAACTGGAACAGATTTCTAGTATTGCCCTGGACCTTGGAGATTGATGGGCAAAACTGGAAAGTTACACCCGACCGCTAAATCGATTATGATACTGCACTAGGTGTTGGATTGGGCTGTCTTTGATGTACCAATCAGTGAGATCCTTAGCGGGGGTCAAAACCTGGGTATGTTGGGACAGTCTGAGAATTCATCTGAGTGGGTGATCATAGTGACAGGATCAGCCCCTTTGTCAGACAAAGGTAATCATCGGGGATGCACTCTCACTGATGGAAAACCAACACTGCCAACAGTCGATTTCAATCGTTGAGATTTGTTTTACAAAGTATATTTTATATGAGATATAAAAGTATATATATTATGGTTTCTAAAATGTTTGCAAAAGGTTTTAATTCTCGGGATCCATATAAGTAGAGATTGCAACACTGTTCCTTGCAGCCGAGGGAGAGGTCCTCTCTTGTCGGACAGTGTATGATCATTATGGGCTGAGAGGTTAAGTGTAAGACCATTGAGGATAATACCTAATGGGCTAATCTTGCATCTACCCACAGTCCCTGGGTGTTACAAGGTGGCTTGGCCCAGGGACCACTTAGGGTAAGTGTTGGGCCCATAGAGCCCATTTGATGGGTTTTAGGGGATGCATTATCCATAACAGTGTATTCGGCCAGGCCTTGTAACAAAGGTTGGGTCGAACCCATGTGGCTGATGTGTAGATCAATGCTTGGGTCCCACGCCATACAAGGAAGTCCAACTGGGCAGTAGTTAGGAAGGTTAAGTGAGCACATAAGCTTAATGGGCCTAAAGCCCATTTCGAACTGGACTTATTTAATAAGTTAAATATGGGTGAATTCTAAGATGGATCAGCAGATAGGATAGGGTCTTAACCCTATCCACTCAGAGAGTCTAGATCTGAATATGATTCAGATCTAGAAACCTCCTAATGAGATTAGGAGAATGCTGATCTAATCTGCAGATAAGATAAGGGTTTATCCTTATCACCTAAAGAGAGGTCTGATCCAAATATGATTTGGATCAGCAGCTCCTAATTGGATTAGGAGCTGATCGTTTAGGGTTACAAAAGTAGGAGGGGGCGGCATCCTTTAGAAGAATGACATAATCAGATCCTTTTCGGAGTTGAAATCAGAGAAGAAAGATTTCCGCAATCCTTGCAAAGATCCTTCTTGCCGCCTCCTTCCTGCAGCCGCCAGACATCCAGTTCGATCTCCAGTTGTGGGAGAAGTCAAGATTCGATCTTGACATTAGTTCTTTAAGCAAGAATTGATAGGAAGCTGTGCTCACGTGCCATCCTGTTGTTTCCTACGAAGGACAGAATTCTTGGAGAAGAATACTATTGATTCTACTACATCCTGCACTGCGCCATCTTCAGTGGGTGTAGTCTTTGGATCCTTCCTTGGGCGTGAACACCTTCGTTGGGAGATACTTTTTCTCCGTATCAGGTATAATCCTCTCCTACTCCTTTTGGTTCAGATCTGGTTCAGTTTATGGTTCAAGATTGATCCTTGAAAATATGATTTTCTAAATAGGGAATCCGATTCCTAGTTGAAAGGGAGAGAAAAAATTTTGAAATATGCCCCTTTATTCCGCAAGATTTGGGCGTCCGTATGATAGATCTCTCATCCCTTAAAGGATTCTTGGCTACCTTGTCCAATTTCTCAGAAGTTAAGACCAACATAAGGTTCCTGTACCAGTCGGCATAGTTTGGGCCCTTCAGCTTGTTGTCATCAAGCAGTTTTGCAAATTGTTTGTTTGCCATTTTCTGATAAAAGGCAAACATCAGTCCACAACTTAATTTGATTCATGTTCATTACATAGATATGGATTTTAATCTACGTTCCATTTCCATTTATTCATCTCTGAGATTTCCCTCCTTTCTCAGTGACGGAGACCGCGAGTTGTCTCTGGAAATGTGGGAAATCACATAGGGTGCATGGAGCCAACTGTTTCAGCTGCATAACCCCACCACCTTTCTATGAAGGATCATATCCACTCATTACTGAAGGACATTTTCTGGTGTGTTTCCTCATTATTGAAGGACATATCCTCATGCTAATGATGGAAGGCCTTTATAGAGTTCATCATATGAATCTCCCTATCACATGCACTCATATTAGCTGGAGGGAACAGTAAATTATGCCCTAATTTGATCTAGGTCAAACCCAAGTGGCTTCCACTAACTTTCATAAAGTCCGATTTCGGTGGGCCCAAATCAGCTAGGGTTCCGCACGTAACCTCTCCATGAGGTGTGGGGCCCACCACTGAGGGAGGTCATCAGATGACCAAAAGGGACACAATGGCAATGATGTGCATTCAGCCATGGTGTGCGCAAGAGCCACTGTCGAATAAGCATGGGCCAAACACTTATGACCCATGTACATAGCACATCACACATCCATACATCACATGCAAGGATAAATTGATCCAATCAATTAATTATCTGTAAAGCCCATTTTGAATCCATAATATTATCTAGGTATACGGGCCGAATTAGGGTTGATTGGTTCGGCTCATATAGCTTTATGTGTTGAGTGGGCTTTTAGCAGTTTTAACTATTCAAATGGGCTCTATGGGCCCAACACTTACCCTAAGTGGTCCCTGGGCCAAGCCACCTTGTAACACGCAGGGACTGTGGGCAGATGCAAGATTAGCCCATCAGGTATTATCCTCAATAGTCTTACACTCAATCTCTCAGCCCATAATGATCATACACTGCTCGACAAGAGAGGACCTCTCCCTCGGTTGCAAGGAACAGTGTTGCACTCTCTACTTATTTAGATCCCGGGAATTAAAACATTTTGCAAACATTTTAGAAACCATAATATATATATACTTTTATATCTCATATAAAATATACTTTGCAAAACAACTCTCAATGATTGAAATCGGCTGCCGGCAGTCTTGGTTTCCATCAGTGAGAGTGCATCCCCAATCATTACCTTTGTCCGACAAAGGGGCTGATCCTGTCACTATGATCACCCACTCAGATGAATTCTCAGATTGTCCCAACACACTCAGGTTTTGACCACCCGCTCAGGATCTCACTGATTTGTATATCAAAGATAGCCCAATCCGACACGTAGTACTGTATCATAATCGAGTCTAGGGGTCGGGTCTAACTTTCTAGTTTTGCCCATTAGTCTCCAAGGTTCAGGGCAATACTGGAAATCTAGTCCAGTTCAAAGATTCAATTAATCCTACACTGTATGTGCCTAGGGTTTCACCCTAGCAGCTGAGACAGGCCACCCCAACCGACTTGGTGGCATAACAGTGTCAGCCTTATCAGGATAGGTCTCCCCAGACCGACCCACTGGCTGTGAACATTCTAAACTAACACGAGTCTCATTAAGTTTCCAGTTTAAGGGTATTACACAGAAACATACCAAGGGAACATGAATCAAATATGTAATTTTATTCATTTACAATAAACTCATAATGTACATCATTCTAATTGAAGTTAAGGGCATACAAAACTGTCTAACAAAACCATGGATAAATAAATGGATAGGCTATCATTCAAGAGATCAAAAATCATTATTGAATTATAACATATAGATAAAATCAGTAATAAACCAGAAATCTTTATTGGGAAAACAAACTAGAAACATAACAAGGTAGGAAAATATGAGCTGACCCATCCATGTCATAAGAAATTCTAACAAGGTCTCCAGTTTTTCTAGTGATTGCATGGAGTATCTGGATTTTATGGTCCTCATCACAAAAGAAGCTCAACAATGTGACTAATGATCTCAATAATTATGTAGAAATCTACATGGAAAAATGGTCTGAAGGGATGAGAGATCCATCATATGGATGGCCGAACCCTGCATGTAGTGATGGAGGGTGATTTGACCCGACCTCCTAACCAGGTGAAACGTGGACATGACTTAGCGTAAGTGATAGCTCAGCATGACAGCTTGGCCACAACTCGGCATAATGAACTCACTGAAACCCCAGCAAAAAGGCTTGCTGCAAGGCAGCTCGCTATTGGAGCTCGCTACGAAGGAGTTCGCTGCAAGGGAGCTCGCTATAAAGGAGCTCGCCATTGAGTGACCCGGAGTCTTCGGAAAACTTCTTAACCAACAAGACCATGCTTGTTAGACTGCTCCCACGTCTCTTGTCCGGCGGCGCAGCACCTACAAGTCCAGAGGACTGCGCCCACGTCTCACGTTAGGCGGCGTCGTGCACTTCAGCTCTGCATAACGTCTCTCAAGTGACAGGACCGTACCCTGTGATGGATACCTGCGCCAATCAAATCAGTCTGACAAATAATGGCTGTAGCAGAGAATCAGAGGCGGTTACACCCGATTTGGCAGCGCATTAATATATAAGGGCTCCGACCCCCAAGGAAGAAGGTAATTGAATTTTTGGTAATTGAGTAGTGTGCATCTCCACTCTTAGCTCGTCATTACTCTCTTAGCTTTTCACTGAGTTCTAACTTAAGCATCGGAGTGTTCCTGTCGGTCGAGCTCCCTGGGAATCCTTCATCTTCTCCTTCTCAGGTGTTGTCCATTGCCAGCTAGGAGCCAGGCCCCTTGCTAGTTAGGAGTGACCAGATCGCGCTACATCATTTGGCACCGTCTATGGGAAACGCTTCAAAAAAGCCTTCCAGCAAAACTTTGCAAACTTCAGTTCTCATGGCTTCCTCTAGCGACGCAGCACGCAGTGCAGAAATGAACACCACTGGGGAGCAACTCGAGGTCCCAGCAGTGTGTATTGAACAGTTCACCATCCCCCTCTCTGCGGATGGAGTTCCCATTTTGAACGTGCCTCAGACAATGGCACCCGTGAATGCTCCACTCCCTTCCATGGTTGGAACGACCTTCACCGAACCCTCTCTTGTTCCTCCCATGATTTCTCAAAACTAGCTTGAGGACCAAGTGCAATGCATGCGAGCCATGAAGCTCAGTTGCAACAGGTCCAGCAGTCCCAACTATATTAGCAGCAAGTGTTGCAGCAAGTGTTGCACCAAGTTTCTCAGCATCACTATCAGCAGCAGTTTCCTTCGCTGCCTCAGACCCAACAGTCGCTTCCTCCTCGGCATCCGGCCGTGCAACAAGTCTGGCATCGCCGTCAGAACGAGCGTCCTTCTCGCCAGGGAGAGACCTCTCAAACCCAGAATCCTCTCAAGAGTCAAGTCTCATCCCACGGGAGGAAGGAAAGACCAGTCACCCCTGCCTCGCCGTGCGCAGTCAGGTTGGGAGGGTCACAGCCTACCAGGCCCGCATCGCCTCAGCTTTCTGAGTTCGTGGCCCCGCTTGTGGAGAACCGGTTCAAGGTCTTGGCTGCAGACTCCAGGCAAGATCCCTCTATCCGCAGCCATCACCAGCAGTCAGTCCCCCTCCCCATGAAAACTGTGCCCGATAATATCGAGGCCAGCAGCACCAATGCGGAGCCCACAAAAAAGCAACGGAGACGTTGCCGAGCTCGCCGAACTGCAACGCACAACTTGCTCGAGCTCAAGGATAAGGAAGAGGTAAGCTCGGGTGAAATAAAAGCCACTCCGCTCCTCTCCGTACCATCCCCTCTGTCTCCATAACTCTTGGCCATCCCAATGCCCAAGGACTTCAAACTACCTTCCCTAGATAAATATGACGGATTGTTTGACCCAAATGATCACGTAGACGCTTTTCAGTCACAAATGCACTTGGAAAGGGCCAGTGAGTCCTGCATGTGCGTGGCTTTCTCCACCACTTTCAAGGGAGTGGCTCGTACATGGTACAAAAACCTTGTGCCCTGATCAATAAGAAGCTGGGCGCAATTCGTGCAAGTCTTCACTTCTCACTTCGTCACCAGCAAGCGGTGCCGGAGGACCCAAGAGAGCCTCCTTGGCATAGTCCAGAGGGAAGGAGAATCTATCCAAAGTTACATCAAGCAGTTCAACAATGCTTGTTTACAGATACCCGACCTAGATCCCGCAGTTCGGATTTACCGCGGCCAAGAGAGGCATCACGCACAAAGACTTCAAGTGGCACGTGGTTGTTAATCGGCCCAAGACAGTAACCGAGTTCCTCAACCTCGCAGACCAGTTTATAGGGACAGAGGAGGAAATCAACCAGAAGGGTGAGCAGATCTCTAAAAAAAGGAAAAGAGAAGTCGAGTCCTCGACCCAGGGGGACAGCAAGAAGAAGAAAGACCTAGCTCGGGAGGCAAGGCCAGGTTAGCCTTTCCGAGCTCCACCAGCAGAGAGGGCAGACTACACGCCTCTGAATGCGAAGTGGGCCGAGATCCTTATGGCAATCAAGGACGCCCCATACGTTAAGTGGCCACCCCGGCTGAAAGGGGACCCTAATGTAAGAAACAAAAATTTGTATTGTAGCTTCCATAAAGATCACGGTCACAGTACCGAGAGTTGTAAAAACCTCTGCGACGAGATAGAGGAGCTCATCCATCGCGGATACTTAAGAAAATTTGTATAGAATAATAATAATAAAGCTGGTCAATAGGGGGAGCAAAGTAGAGATGCTCCCGAATCCAGCAAGCAAGCAGAGCAACCATAAAGGCATCCCCCGGAAGAGAGACCAGTTCGGGGGACTATCCACGTGATCGTCGGAGGATTGATCGTTGCGGGCTGCACCTCGGCTGCAGCTCGGACATCAGCTCGCGAGGTCGAAAGGGAAGACCAAAACCCCCCGAAGCGGCCAAGGACAGAAGACCTAATCTTCTTCACGGAGAACGACGTGCATGGGGTCCACTACCCTCACGATGATGCGCTCGTCGTGAAGATAAGGATCAACGACTTTGAAGTCAAGCGTGTCCTCATCGATTCCGGCAGTTCGGTGGACATTCTTTTCAAGGCGGCATTCGACAAGCTTCAGCTCCAAGAAGGCGATCTCAAGCCCGCAAATACTCCCTTGGTGGGCTTCAGCGGAGAGGAAGTCAGGCCCCTGGGGAGAATCTCTGTACCTGTGGAGGTCGGCACCTAGCCAAGCATAGTGAGGCTCAACCATGACTTCTTGGTGGTCGCGACTCCCTCCCCATATAAAGTCATAATAGGTCGGCCCATCACCCACGCCCTACGTGCGGTGGTCTCCACCTACCATCTGGCGATGAAGTTCCCTACGAACTTCGGAGTTGGGGTGGTGCGAGGCGATCAGCTTGAGTCTCGCAAGTGCTACGTCACCACCCTCAAAGGAAAAGCCAAGGTGGCAGACGACCTCAAGCTGGAGCGACCTGCGGAGTAGTGCGAGGAGCGTGTTACACCCACAGAAGAGACCATCTCCGTCCCGACTTCGATAGAGGACCCAGCTCGAACACTCCAGATCGGCGCTTCAATCGAAGAGCCTCTACGACCCTGACTAGTAAGTTTTTTACTTGAAAAATTATATGTTTTTGCATGGTCCGCGGCAAAGATGCCCGGCATAGACCCTAGCATCATCACTCACAAGCTGAATACAGATCCTGCAGTTAGACCCATTAGATAGAAGAAACGCAACTTAGCCCCAGAGCTGGGTGGCCAACCCCGTTCTGGTAAATTCATCACTCCTCGTAGCCGACTTTATCAGGGAAATTCATTACCCGAGCTGGGTGGCCAACCCCGTTCTGGTAAAAAAGGCCAACGGTAAATGGCACATGTGCGTCGATTATACCGACCTGAACCGAGCTTGCCCAAAGGACTGCTTCCCACTCCCCAAGATCGATCGTCTGGTGGACGCGACCTCAAGACATGAGTTGCTGAGTTTCTTAGACGCCTATTCGGGCTACAACCAGATCAGGATGGATCCTGCTGACGAAGAAAAGACAACCTTCATAACTGAGCTTGGCCTGTACTACTACAAGGTCATGCCCTTCGGACTGAAAAATGTCGGGGCAACATTCCAAAGACTTGTATATAGATTGTTTGAGACGTTGATCAGCAAGAAAATAGAATGCTATGTAGACGACATGGTCGTCAAAACTCAGTTTTCAAATGATTTAATACAAAACTTGCATTCTGTCTTTGAAATTTTGCGTAAGTTTAATATGAAGTTAAACCCGAACAAGTGTGTTTTCGGTGTTACCTCGGGTAAATTCCTAGGGTACATCGTTAACCGGCGCGGCATTGAGACCAACCCGGATAAAATTAAGGCCATCCTAGACATGAGACCACCCCGGAAATTGAAGGAGGTTCAGAGGTTGAATGGCCACATAGCCGCTCTGAGCCGCTTCATGTCCAAGTCAGCAGATCGCTGCCTGCCTTTCTTTAAGGCGATTAAAAGCAAAGGCTTTGAATGGACCGAAGAATGCTAGCTCACGTTCAACAAGCTGAAAAAGTACATCGCCAGTATCCCAGTCTTAACCCGACCCGAGGAGGGTGATGTTTTGGAGTTGTACCTCTCTGCAAGTGACAAGGTGGTCAGCTCAGTACCAATAAGAGAGGTAGATAGAGTCCAATGACCTATCTATTATGTTAGCAAAGTGTTGTAGGGAGCAGAGACGAGATATCCAGAGATCGAAAAGTTGGCGTATGCTCTAGTTATTGTAACTCGGAAGCTTCACCCATATTTTCAAGCTCATACTATCGTCGTCCTCACCAACAAGCCTCTGAGGCAAGTCTTACTCAAGCCCGAGGTCTCTGGTAGGTTGACGAAGTGGGTCATCGAACTTAGTGAGTACGACCTCCAGTACAAGCCGCAAACTGCTACCAAGGCCCAAGCCTTAGGCGACTTTGTCACGGAATGTACTTTCAGCACCGAAGTCCCCAGGCCGGTCGAGCCTGAGGTTCCCAGGCCAGTTGAGCTCGAGCGCCGTGAAGTAGAAATCAGTGTTGCTTCTCTCCTAGTTAGATCGAATCCGAGCTGGGATGAGGAGCCATGGATCCTTCATGTAGATGGCTCGTCCAACCAACAGGGCAGCGGAGCTGGAATCGTTCTGTATGGGCCAAGCAAGGTGAAACTGGAGTATGGGCTGCGCTTTGAGTTCGCGGCGTCTAATAATGAAGCAGAATACGAGGCATTACTAGCCGGGCTGGCTCTAGCAAACGAAGTGAAAGCCAAACACATCGTCATTTGCAATGATTCTCAGCTCGTGGTCAACCAAGTTACAGGTGAATACGAAGCCCGTGAGCCAACCATGATTGCCTACTTAGCCAAAGTAAGAGAGGCTCCGCTCAACTTCCAATCACACTTCATCAAGCAAATCCCAAGATCAGAGAATGCTGAGGCCAACGCCCTGTCCTGGTTAGCCAGCACTAGTGATAATACCATGAGGACCGTGTACATAGAGAACTTGCCTCAGCCTAGCATTCTCGGGGGGGGTAAAGGAGGTCGCCCTTGTCATTCAAGTAGAGCCGAGCTGAATTGATCCGCTCGCGAGCTTCCTACTACACGGGACCTCCCTGCAGGTCGCAATGCCGCCAGAAGGGTAGAGCGTCAGGCGGGCAAATATGTCATAATAGACGAACGGTTGTACCGAATATCTTACATGCTCCCCTATTTGCGCTGCTTGCGACCTTCCGAAGCCGAGCTCGTGCTCCGTGACACTCATGAGGGCCTATGCGACGGACACTTGGGGGGCAGGGCTCTCGCCCAGAAAGCATTACGACAAGGATACTACTGGCCAAGGATGAAGGCAGATGCGATCGAGCTCGTCAGAAAGTGCGACAAGTGCCAGAAGCACGCCAACATCCACCATCAGCCTATCGCCGACCTGAAGTATCTCACCAGCCCATGGCCTTTCGCATAGTGGGGGATCGATATACTCGGACCATTCCCACCAGCGACAGGGCAGAGAAGGTTTTTAGTGGTGGCAATTGATTATTTTACTAAGTGGGTAGAAGTTGAACCTCTCACAACGATCACAACCCAGAATGTGCAGAACTTCTTCTAGAAGAGTATAGTGTGTCGTTTTGGACTACCCCGAGTACTGATCTTCGATAATGGCAAGCAGTTCGAGGATATTAAATTCCAGAACTGGTGTAAAGATATGGGGATTCAACAAAATTTCACCTCGGTAGCACACCCTCAAGCAAATAGTCAAGCAGAGGTCACGAACAGAACCATTCTCCGCAGACTAAAGGCACACCTCGACCGAGCTAAGGGACTCTGGGTAGACGAGCTACCCAGTGTACTATGGGCTTATCGGACCACGGTAAAGACCGCAACAGGCGAGACTCCCTTCAACCTCACTTATGGCACTGAAGCAATCATCCCAGCTGAGATCAAAGTTCCCACGCTACGCCTGGAAGTGTATGATGACAAAGCAAATGAAGACGAGCGACGCACCAACCTCGACCTACTCGATGAAGTACGGGACCTCGCATGCATTAGGATCGCGGCCTACTAGCAAAGAGTGGCTCGGTACTATAACATCAGGGTCAAGAAGTGAAACCTCCGCATCGGTGACCTGGTCCTTCGTAAAGTTATGGTGCCTGAGCCTAGTGTTGGTAAGCTCGGGCCAAATTGGGAAGGACCCTGTCGAGTAAAGCGGGTGTTCGAGGAAGGAACGTATGAGCTCGAAAACCTAGAAGGGAAACAAGTACCTCAGGCATGGAATATTGTCAACTTAAGGCAGTATTACCTGTAATCGCCGAACCGAGTGAACTGTAGTCGCTCCCAGAGCCTAAGGGCCAAAACGCCGAGTTAACGAAGACCTCGGCACTATAAGACCCTGTCGCCTCTATGGCATGGGTGAACTCTAAGAGGAGTGGACTGTAGTCACTCCCAGAGCCTAAGGGCCAAAACGCCGAGCTAACAAAGACCTCGGCACTATAAGACCCAATCGCCTCTATGGCATGGGCGAACTCTAGGAGAGTGGACCATAAGTCACTCCCCCAGCCTAAGAGCTAAAACGCCGAGCTAACGAAGACCTCGGCACCGTGTAAGGCTTAATCGCTTCATCGGCATAGGCTAAGTATTAATACCAAAGGCGCAGGCAGCTCAAGTGTAAATCTTATGATGCATAGCTTGCCCCGATATACAGGTTGGACCCGCTAGAGACAACCAACTTCAACTTAAATAACTCAGGTGCACAAAGGACGGGCATATGCTCACTGTGTCGGTCACCCCAATGTACATTATAAAATCACCCCTACTAAGTACAGGGAGATAGCTCGGGTAACGATAGTTGAGAAACCCCACTTCGGGTGCTTAGCTCTAGCAGGTCGAGTGAAATAGTCACTTCGGAAAAAGAGTAAATAGCACAACACTTAACAGAAAAAAGGAACATTTTCATTACTAAAAAGGAAACCGGGCCTAACTGCCCGAGAGAGTACATCAGTAAAGTAGAAAGAAAAGAGAGAGAACCGAGCTCAGCCGCCCGGGAGCAACCACTTCAAGAGAATCATTTTTCAGAAGAAGAAAAAAACAGAGAGCAACCAGCCTCAAGGCCCCACCTCCTCTACGTCCTCGTCACTCTCCTCCAGGGAGTCGGGCTCCTCCTCCTCTACAGTGTCTGTCATCTCTGGGGCCAGGTCTCTCATTGTTACGCCCTCAAAGTTAAGAACGGAGAACTTCTTCCGGACCAGCCACCGGCAAAGCTTGAACCCCGAGCGGTAGGGCTTCGAGCCATATTCAACCTGGAGGTCGTGGAACTGTGGGGACTCTTTGAAGTCCTCCACCACCTTAGCCCACTCTGCCTCCACCGCTGCATCAAAGTTGCGGGTCTTCTCGTGGAGCGTGGACTCCAAGCTCTGAACCTGCTGGTGAAGAAGCTCCCTCTCCGCCACCACCCTCGAAGACTCCTCCCTGTAATGGGCGCTCTCCTCACACAGACGGGAGATCCGTGCTTCCTGTCCCTAACGAGTAGCTCCTGGGCCTCACTCCCCTTTTGAGCCTGGATAAATTCTTTCCGGGCCTGGTCGAGCTCGCGCTGGAGGCTCTGCACGTTTGACCTCTGATTGATGACGTCCTGGGAGTGAATAACAATCTGACAGGCCATGGCGTGGATGGCGGAGTTCAGCTGCTAATAGAAAGCCAAAGTAAGAAAGGGGGAAGAGAGAAAAGAGAAGGGAGGAAGAAAAAGGGAAGAAGCAGGCACTTACCACCATGTAGTGAGTTGAGGCTAGCTTGGCAAGCTCCCTATGGTGCATCCCGGCCCAGCTCACAACCTCATCATGAGTGATCGCCCGCCGGCTCCTTCGCGAGGCCACGAGGAAGTTGGTGACGCTTTCGTCCCTTCCCTCGGTAGGAAACTGCGGGAAGACAATGGGGCCGAACTACGCAGCTGAAGGGTACTGCTCCTGGGGTGGGACCTCTTCTTCTTCGCCACCTCCCATGGCTACTTCCTCAAAGGGCACAGGTGGGACCTCCAGTGGTGGAACAAAGGCCAGATCCGCAGCCTCGAACTCGGCGGCTCCAGAAGTGGACGCCTGGTTGGGGTGCAACCTCTTCGCCCTGCACTTCTGGTTGCTCGAAAAAAGGCGACGTGCATCCACACCAGACATGTCGGCTGCAAGAATCACAAAGCATTAGTCCAACTCGAAAAAAAAAAAAAAAAAACAAAAAAAGAAAAAATGACATAAGGGTGACCTACCGCGGCTCAAGCCGGCCTGCACGAGCTTGTCCTCAGCCAAGTAGTCCCAACAAAGGAAGCCTACCCCGCCCAAGACTGCAGCGTTTCCCGAACTTCCGGGTTCAACTCAACGCCCGGATCCTAAATGGCGGCCCTCCAGTGGGTCGGAAAGGGCCCACCCTTTGGGGTTGCAAACTACAAAGTAACCCCGCTTCCAGGCTGGGATCCAATTTGGCAGATCGTGGAGGAGCATGAAGCCAAGACGAGGGGAAAAGTAATATGCACGCCTCTCTAGAGGGGCTCCGGGGGAGGCATTCTTAATTGAAAGGATAGTGGCAAAGATGTCAAGGGAAAGAGGAAGACAATACTCGAAAAACAAAGAAATTGTCCAAACCACATTCCGGATTGAGTTCGGATGGATTTGGTCTATGGTGACATTGAAATGGGTAAGAACTCCACTATCAAAGGATGTAGAGGGAGTCGGAGACCAGCCACGAGCTGCTCCTCAAAGACCACGATTTCATCGTGGCCATGTCCCTAGGGATAGTTACAGGATGGGAGGCTGTAGATGAGATCCCTGGGGAGGTTATAGTAAGAGACTAGGGCCCGAAGCCTCTCCATTGACATGGAGGAAGGGCCAAAACTATCAGGCTCCCAACCCCGGGAAGTGGAAGCCACGTTACCAAAGGCCTCACGAAATTCCAGAGCCTGCCCTTCAGGGAACCCCCAAGCTCCCCCCGAGCTCGAGGGGACCTCACCCTGATTACCATCTCAGGAAAAGCCACCATAGTGCAGATACCCAGACATTGTTTGGACAGAATAGAGGACTCACCAGAAAAGTGAACCGAGAAAGTGACGAAAATAGAGGGAGCTCGAGCAAATAAGGCAAAGGCGCGACCTCAAACTGAAAGCAAGGCAAGTTGGCATAAAGAAAATGAGACCTGGGGCCCTCCTATTTATAGCCGTTGTGCCAGAAAAACCAACGGTCTCGATCAAAGCAGATCCGACGGCCTACAATAACGCTAGCTGCACACCCTTTGAAACTGAAGTAAAGACGATTGCACGTCTTCCCAAATTGAATGCAGTTTGGTGCGTTTTTTGGCGCCCAAAAAATCCAGAAATTGTCTGACACCCGCGCGTATACATCATGCGAATGGTCAACCTAGTTTAATTACGGGTCAAATCCACCCGTCACTTCATGAACTCCCCACGCTAGGGTAAGACCCTTAGCCCGAGGAGTGGGGGGCAATTGATATAGGATGATTTGACCCGACCTCCTAACCAGGTGACACGTGGACATGACTCAGCGTAAGTGACAGCTCAGCATGACAACTTGGCCACAACTTGGCATAATGAACTCGCTGAAACCCCAGTAGAACAGCTTGCTGCAAGGCATCTCGCTTTGGAGCTCGCTACGAAGGAGTTCGCTACAAGGGAGCTCGCTACAAAGGAGCTCGCCATTGAGTGACCCGAAGTCTTCGAGAAACTTCTTATCCGATAGGACCGTGCTTGTCAGACTGCTCCCACATCTCTTGTCCGGTGGCGCAGCACCTGCAAGTCCAGAGGACTGCGCCCACGTCTCACGTCAGGCGGTGTCGTGCATGCCAGCTTTGCATAACGTCTCTCAAGTGACAAGACCGTACCCTGTGACGGATACCTACACCAATCAAATCAGCCTAACGAATAACGGCTGTATTAGAGAATCAAAGGCGGTTACACCTGATTTGGCAGTGCATTAATATATAAGGGCACTGACCCCCAAGGAAGAAGGTAATTGATTTTTTGGTAATTGAGTAGTGCGCATCACCACTCTTAGGTCGTCATTACTCTCTCAACTTTTCACTGAGTTCTAACTTAAGCATCGGAGTGTTCCCGCCGGGCGAGCTCCTCGGGAATCCTTCATCTTCTCCTTCTCAGGTGTTGTCCGTTGCCAGCTATGAGCGAGGCCCCTTGCCAGGTAGGAGTGACCAAATCGCACTACATCAGGTAGGTTGGGCAAATTTTCAAAAAATTTCTCTCTCTCTATCTGGGAATCATATTCCCTGTTTTAGAAAATCTGCATTTTCAAGGATCAATCTTGAACCAAGAACCAATCCAAATCTAAAACCAAAAGGGAGGAGAGGGATATACCTGATACAGAGTAGCAGTAACTCCCAATGATGGTGTTCACGCCCAAAGAAATCTCCAAAGACTACTCCCACTGAAGATGACACAGTGTAGGGTGGAGCAGAATCAGCAGTGTTCTTCCCAAGAACCGAATCCTTCAGCAATAATTCGATGGAGGCTGTGAGCACGACTTCAGATCAACCTTTCTCCAAAGACTGATATCAAAAACCTTTCTTGATCGCTCTTACAAGAATGGAGATTGAACCGGCAATTGGCAGCAATTGGAGGAGAACGCAGGGAGAAGATGGCACAGTCACACTGTTGTTGTCTTCTCTTTGTGTGATCTAAGATCTGATGTTTGGGGATTTTGAGATGTGTAGAATGGTTCGCCCCCTCCTCCTTTTATAGCCTTAAAGAGAGCTCATAATCTCATTATGAGTTTCCCAATCCAAATCTATATTTGGATCAGGAGTTCTCTTTAAGAGATAAGGATAAGCCCTTATCTTATCTGCATATTAGATCAGCCCTCCTAATCTTACTAGGAACGTTCCAGATCCAAATCTCTATTTCGATCTAGACTCTCTAAGTGGATAGGGATAACTCCCTATCCTATCTGTTGATCCAAATCCCAGATCCGCCCCTTCTTTAACTAATCAAATTAGACCAGTCCAAAATGGGCTTTAGGCCCAATAAGTCTATGTGCTCATTAACTTTCCAAACTTTTGCCCAGTTGGGCTTCTTTGTATGGCGTGGGACCCAAACATTGATCTACAAATCAGCCACATGCATTCAGCCTAGCCTCTGTTACAAGGTCTGGTTGAATTCATTGTTATGAGCAGTGAACCCCTGAGCCCATCACCATGGGCTCTTAATGGGCCCAACACTTACACTAAGTGGTCCTTGGGCCAAGCCACCTTATAAAAACCCAAGGACTATGGGCAGATGCAAGATTAGTCCATCAAGTATTAACCTCAATGGTCTTACACTTAACCTCTCAGCCCATAATGATCAAACACTGCCCGACAAGAGAGGACCTCTCCCTCGACTGCAAGGAACAACGTTGCACTCTCAACTCACATGGATCTCGATAATTAAAACATTTTTGCAAACATTTTGAAACCATAATATATATAGTTCTCTATATATCTTCAAACAATATGTAAAAATTATCAAAAGAATCAAATCAATAATAAAACACTATTATGATCTTAGCTAGAAGTATGTAAATAAACATATGTATATGAAAAGGAGGTAATCCAAGGAATGCTACAGCCTTGTGCATCTTCCAAGCTCTTCAAGTTTGCATGCCTTTTCATCAACCAGCAATCCTTCTTTAAAACTTTCTTTATCACTACCTTGCACCATCCATAATCATGTTTTTCTTTCCACAACTTTTTTCGGGTCATCAATGATAAATAGACCTTTAGCTACAACTTCATTCTTATCTTTTCCCGGAATTAAGAGATTAACTTGGGCTAAAGACTACACATGATAATCAGTTCTTATTGCCAATCTTGAAGATGATCTTTGACATTCTAGGGTCTGCAAGAAGGCATCTCCCATTAATAGTCCACACCCTATTCCTTTGGTACTATTCCTAATGGTACTTGCTCCCATTTTCCATAAATCCAGGGCTAGGGAGTTGGGTTTCATGGCTATATAAAGACTTCCTCCAATTTAAACTTTTTTTGAGAGTGGCAAAAAAATAATTCTTGTCTAATTGCCTGTAGTTCTGAAATATCCATCATGTTTTGGGAAACTATGGTCTAAGGCCATGTTGTACACTATCTCTATAAATAATTCCCCCAATAATAACTATTGAGATTAATATGCACTTGAATTGGTGCAAATACCCTGGGGTAATATAAATCCATAAAAATTGGTTAAAACCAGTTTCCGCCAATCCAATAAATGAGTTCAATACACACATCTAAGTCACATCCAATGAATGAACACGAATAGTGTGTGAAATACATCAATACATAAATTCTGTGTATTTCTTCAATCTTGTCGGGTACACCACATTCAAGAGTTGACCCTTCAAGCATTTCATAGCAACAATTCAATTCAGATGAGTCAGACCAATTCCATTAATAAATCATGTATTCCCTTTTTTTGACTAATTATCTGTCCAATGCTCCTGATAAAATTAGTATCAAATGCACCTAAAGAAATATATCTTCAAACAATAGTGCATAAAATAAAAATGTTTTCCAGCTACAGATAAAATACAAAATTAAACAGTTTTTTATGGAACTAGTCATTGCCTTAAAATAGTTCTCTACTTCTCTTATAAAAGACGATACTTTTGTTTTTAACTGAATAGTTGTTTTGCTTGTAAAGAGTGGTACACCCTTCAATGGAACAAGAGATATTCAACTGAAATGTTATTATAGCATAAGAAAAATGATATACAAACAAATTAACCCTCTTACAAATGGAAGATGCAAAAGCAAGCAAAAATAAAAATTCTAGTTCAATAGAGGAGAAATTAAAGGTCGTCTTGCATATTATAAAGTGAAAAAAGTATGAGGTAAACGCATAAGTATCCCATCCACAACATATACTTACTTGCCACTACTCTATCAGAAATAGAGAAGTAGATGAATACCTTAGCTACAATTGAACATGATGCTTGTTTTGTCAATGAACCATTAGTGTTAACAAAATCAAAATTATGTCAAATCATTCTGAGAAATCACAATATTATTCAAAAGTTTTATCTAAGAGTAAGTAGACCAAATAACAAAATGGAGATTTAAACTTTCCTTTGTGGTCCAGTGGCCTTGTGAACAGGAAGGATGTCAATCTCTTCCTCTGTCATTGAAGGGACTGAATTCTCATGTAATCAATCTAGACCATCTACCATACAGGACATGGGAAAAGGACCCCTACATGGTTAAATAGGGATGTTGCTTAGACAATCTCACCCAATGCTGCCATTTGGGGGCGTTTTTTTTTTTTTGGATTTTGAAAGGGGGAAAGTTGGTCAATAGGATTTTGGTTCCCATTGACCAAGAATTAATCCCATGTTCTTTTTTCAGATTTATGTGGGGACCAAGGAAAATTTATTTTTCTGGGTACCACTTACCTGGGTAAGTGATACTCATCTCCTAGGTGGGTAAATAACTTTCCCACCTAGGGGGAAAGTTGTCAACACTTGAATGGGACAAAAATGCCCTTTTTAATAATGAATTTTTATGACTAAAATGGTCATTGCCTTATTTACATGACAAATGAAAGAACACGGGTAAATACACTTACCCAAATAAATAACTTATCGAGAAGCGAACGAGGCCTTGGAGGAATCATATATAATGTCATCTGGACTGTCCATCATATAATGTGCCACTGACTTTGGTCTTCTGTTTCTCCCTGCATTTTGACAGTCATTACCCTACTTATATCAGTGTTTTGTTTTTCCCCAAAAAGCCATTCAAGAGTATGAATTTCTTTTTGTTGCCACATGGAAGAATGTTGACTCGTGTAAACTTCTTCCCCTTGTTTCTGCCACATGGAAATTTCAAGCTGACCACCAAACAAGGGGGCCCTCTGGGTCTTCCATCTTTTGACACCGAACCCAAAGTCAAGGTTCTACACCAACCTTATAATATTCAAGTTCCCCAATTAATAACAAAGGCATGTTTTTAAAGTGATAAAGAGCTTTGATCTCTCTTACTGCCATGTTCCTTCAGTAGTTGTTAAAACATCCATATAGTTGGGATTCCTTAAGATTGGCAGCACCAATGGTTTATCCATATCAGCTTCAACCTTACAATCTATCTTGGGACACATCTATCTATTCTCTCTTTTATTTTCAAAATTTATATTAATTCCCCACATTGCCTAAACTCTTTGCTTCCTTAGTTTTAGCATTGGTTGCTTAAGAACTACAAATTTATTGGTATTTTTTATACACAGCTCTTTTTTAATAAGTAACCATTAGATTTATTAATAAAAGCAGTAAAAAATATATACAAAGTTTACATACACCTTTTAGAAGGACAGTCTTTGCTACCTCTCTGCCCTTACACTTAACTTACAATTGAGCCCAAAAGACACTGATCCCTGCCCAGCCCCTTTTTTCTAAAGCACCATCCATACAATTTGTCGACCTTATATACACCTTTCTTAAGCATGAGATTTATTATATAGTATCTACCCTTTGCATTTCGGGAAGCAAAATGATTTGAAATCCTAATGACTCAACAAAGATTGAAAAACTTTTCTAAATCAAAGGAAAGAATGATGGAATGACAAACTATAAGTACTACCTCTTAGAGTCTCCTCAGCAATCGGTGCAGAATCATGATAGTAGTCAGGAGGTGTTTCCAGATAACTTACTGCAAGGCCAACGGTCCCCAAGTCAAAAACAACAATAATGGAACCTGGTTCTACCTTTGTTGTGTTCCAAACTGCCCCAATACCTAAAAATAAAGATATATTTATTTGGATTACATAGGGAAGATGACTCATCAAAAAATGGATTTCGAAATATATTGATTTTTAGAACCAATGTGCTCTTCAGTCAAATAAAACTAAAACAGTTATTTACAATCAGGAAAAAAAAATCTTACGGTCCAAAAGTGGCTTACTAATACAATCATTTTGACCAAATGACAGAAGTAATTTTTGGTTTTGTGAAAAAACAAGGCTTAAATAGTATGATGAAACATTGATCTAATTTGGATATCGATTGGCATATGAAACCAGAAAAAAAAACCCTAAATAATTGGTCATGTTTGAGGGAATAAAGGAAATAAGAAGTGATTTGCTGTTATAATCTTACCGCAACTTGTTTCGCAAGAAAGAGAAACTGTGAAATTGTTCACAGCTATTTTCTTCTCCACAGGTACAAGGTAAAAAGTTATTACACAAGGGTTTGTTGAGATAGAAAGATAGAGGGAGACCGTGGGATAGAGAGATTGTGAGAAAGAGAAAGAAATGGGATTTGTTGAGAGAGTAGATAGTGAAAGTGGGGTTCATTGTAAGTTTTCCACAATAGAGTGAAAGAGGCAAAACATAGAGGGACTGCGCGCGAAGAGGAAATTTGATGGAAAGGGATAAGCCTAGGGGTGATAATGGACCGGGCCCGGCCGAGTTTTGCACCTATGATAAGGGCCATGGCTTAAGGCCAGGCCAAGTTCTAGGCTTGAAACCAATGTTTTAAAAACTCACCTGGAGGCCGAACTATTTTTGCCTCTGGATTATGGGTCGGTTCAACCATCCTTGTCTAATGGGTTAAACTGTTCCATGTCACATTTTACATATTTAATTATATATATATATATATATATATATATATATATATGTGTGTAAACACAAATTTTATTAATAAATAATATATAATTATATTTTTTATTTGTAAAAAAAATCACCTCAATCAGACATTAGAGCACAAAGTTATGGCCTCTAGAAGTTTGCATACATGTTTAATGTCAACCTGTAGCTCGGTCACCGAGTCGAATGAGTCAATGGTCCAACCATTTGGGTTGGACAGTTTTTTATCTTGGTCAAGGTTTTTGACAAAATTCTAGGTTTTACTAAAACTATACCCAGAATTATGACCGGGTAACATTTCAAATAGTTCATCCGGCCGAATCAATGATGTGTGTGTACATTATCTATAATATACATATTGAAATATATGCAGGTTGGATCGGGTCCAAGGCAAGCTTAAAGTACTAGGCTTAGACCTAGGTATAAAATTTGTGGCTTTAATGAGGGTTGGAGCCCTAACTGAGGCCTGAACACAAAACCTAGGTCTAAGCAAGAAATTTTCCAAATGGCTAAATGATCACCCTTATTTCAAGCATGGTATATGGCACTAAATACCCCTCTTTCTTTTAAGCACAATTTTTGCTTGCTAGTAGGCTAGTAGCTCTCAATTTTCCAGTACTATGAACGATTTAACCCTTCCAAGTCAAACAAGTCATTAACCCCTCTTATCAGTAATATATAATGTTCAAAGAATCAGGATCATGCATTAAACTAGAAAAAGGAGAAGATCATGGGTTAATGGTTCAACCAGCAAGGCTGATCAACGATGGCATAATATATATACATAGGTAAGCATTAATTATATACAGAATAATATATAATATATTCATAATAATATTACAAAAAAAATCAAATGGTTATACAAATGTTCATTGGTTCCTAGGTTGGACCAGTTAGGTGGATTATTTTGGCCTTTTTTTTTTGGAGAAAATAGGGTTAGGGGTATGATCAAATGGGGTAAGGGTCCGGTCATGGTTTAATAATAGTTTGATTGGCCAGTTTGGTGCAACTTTCTATATATAGGTCCAATTTATATTTTGTTTTAGTTTTTCACCTGTTATAAATAAAAAGACGAAAAATTACATCTTGAGGCAAAAAGCATTTTTTGGTAAAATGGGTGAGTAAAGGTGCCTTTGGCCCGTGGAGTGCATAGAATTATTAATTAAATAAGTATGAATTTATTAATAAGTACTTAATTATTAATTAATATTCATTTATCTATATTCTATAACTATTACTTTATTAATACTTTATTTAAGAAATTAGGTAATTTAGTTTAATTGTAAATATTATTTTTCATTAAAAATTAACTATTATTAATTGATTCATTAATTATGAAGGGTTAGTCATATTTATTTATTATTTTATATTAATTATTAATTTATATAAATAATTGAATTAATTTTTTGTTACTAGTTTTAATTAATTAAGTAATAGTTAATATTTATTTATTTATATTTTAGAAAATTATTATCTTTTATTAATGTTCTTATGAAATTATTAATAATTTATTTTCTAGTTTAAGTATTATTAAATACCAATCATTAATTATTATTGTTATTCATTAGCAATGAACTAATAATTTGTTAATTATTAACCATACTTATTTATTTTAATATTTTTTATTATTATTAGCAAATAATGAATAATGAATGTTTTTAATTAATATTATATGTTTATCATTTATTATTTCCCATGCATTACATTAAATTTTAATCGTTTTAGTAATTTTTTATATGCTTATTAATTTTTATCTATTTACTAAATATTTTTAAATTAATTAGTTTTTAATATATTTATTATTTTATAATAATTGTATAATATTTTCAAATAAATGTATAACTACAAATAACTAAAATCCGTGGCTATAGCAACAAATGTATAGCTACAAATGACCGTAGCTAAAGATGAACTTCATAGTTTTAGCTACGGATAACTGAAATCCATGGCTATAGTTGTAAATAGCTTTTACCCACAGAGAAAAAGTTCTATAGCCATGAACCAAATGACCGTAGCTACATGTTAACTTCTGCTATCGTAACGTTTTACTACGAATACCTTAAACTGTGGCTATAAATATCTTTGCATGTAGCTGGGGTCCATCTTTTTGCCACGGACATGAAGTTATCTGTGGTTATGTATCATGTTTTAGCTACGGTTTTTATAACTGTAGTTAAAGTACAGTAGATGTAGCCTCATTTTCTTGTGCTGCGGTAGGCTTTTGAATGTGGATATAGGTGTCACACCCCAAGCTCATGCACACATCTTGCATGCTAGCCTAGATTCTAGGGTCAGCCCCCTCTTTTGAATGAATTAGCACGTCCATTTTAGAGTGTTTGAGATTAAGAATGGAAAAGCAACAAAAAAAGAATAAATTGCAAAAATGATAAAAAAAATGGTAAAAAGATTAAAAATAAAGGGGAAAATCCAAAACAAAAACAAAAAAAATGCAAAATACAAAAAAGGGAAAGTCAAAATAAAAAACGGAAAAATACAAAAAAGGAAAAATATAAAATATAAAAATGGGAAAATCCAAAATAAAAAAGTGAAAAAAATATAAAAAAGGAAAATGAGGAACTACAAAAAAATAAAAAACATAAAAAAGGGGAAATCTAAAAATAAAAAAAATATATGAAAAAAGTGGAGTTGAAGAAGAAACCAAAAAATGGAAAGTATATATATAATGGGAAAATTGAAATTAAAAAAAAAGAAGGTAGAAAGGGTTCACAATTATTTATAGAATGAGAAAAGGAATCAAAATCAAAAGAAAAAAAATATATAAATAAATAATGAAAAAGAAGAATACAAAATTTAAAGTGAGAGTAAAAGAAGGGGAGTAGGAAAATAGAAGAAATTCTCTAAGAAACCTAACGTCCTTTGAACAAGTGAAATAATAATAATAATAATAATAATAATAATAATAATAATAATAATAATAATAATAATAAAAAATAGATAAATAAAATAAAATAAAAACAAAAATAATAATAAAAAATAAAAGCAAATAGGAAAAATAAAATAATGGTGGATAAAAACCATGAGAAAGCACCATAAAAAGTCAAAGGAAAATATATATGATAAAAGATCAATAAGTCAAAAAGAAGGAAGAGTCAAGAAAAATGAAAAAAGAAAAAATGATAACATCATATTAAAAATCACAAACAAAAATAAAAAATAAATATAAAAGAAAACAAAAGTCAAACAAAGAAAAAAAAATAAAAAACTCAAATAATAATAATTTAATAAGAAAAGCAAATAAAGAGAAAACAATAAAAAAATAATAAGAAAACAATAATAAAGAATCAAATCTCTTTTGCATGCTTTGGTTATAATTGTAAGATTAAACTTCTCTGAGTTCTTGATTGAAACCGATGTGCTAGTTATTACCATGTTTATTTTTCCTCTTAAATTCCATAGGATGAGAAACAAGAAGAATATTCTTGGTTTTTTTTTTTAAATTACGTTAATTTGAACCAGATTCACCCCCCCCTCCCTTCCTCAGTTTTGGTGTTTTAGGAATATTACCCTAATTTCTGTTTGCACAATAAAGGTTCACCTTGTTTTCATCGCACTGCATTTTGCATTCGTTCAACCTAATCGGCTATAGCAGCATTAGCATCTTTTCCAGCCATAGGGCGATCTTGAATCATCTTCCTAAATTGACTAATTTACCAATGGTATTCCCATGGATTTGCTTTCAATAGTGGTTTTGACCCATCCATTAATCACCCTACCTACCACCCCTAGTTAGTCCATTCCCATTCTAACACAACCAAGGTCTAGTAAGTCAATTCATCACACTCAGCTCCTTAACTCCCCAACTTTCCAGCATTACCCTAGGAATCTTTAATTAGATAGCCAGCTCATAACAGCCTACCCTCTTCGTAGGTGGGCCGGTCCACACCCAGCTTCATGCATGTTTCTTGATCTGCCCAAGTTTTCACCCCAACCAGTTTCAAACTAGGTGCAAATCAGTTTTTCATTGTTTTTTCGATGTTTTGTCGGCATTGCATGGTTTTTACATAATTTTTTGCATTCTACATCATTCCATCTTAGTTTCCTTAAAGCAAGGCTCCCACCACATAGCTCCTACCTATTTCCTCACTCCCTTTACTAAATCATTTAATTTAAAAAGGGAAAATCAAGTCAACGTTGCAATAATAAAACAATAGGGGTTTCTTCACGACCAAGGCATCCAGTTCTAAAAAAAGGTTAAGACACTAGACTCAAAGAGTATCATACCATCAAGGTCAAACAGCCCCAAAGAGATAGATCCGCTACGGCCAAGACCATTCCAAAACCGCTTTCTCGAGGGTTCAAATCAAGTATATTTCGTGATTATCACAAGATGTTAGGACCTCATATTGATCAATGTCTTCCTCTTCGATTCGTAATACAGAATCTTGTTGACAGTGGAGCTTCTCTACATTAGCATCTGTTAGACAGTGTATGTTGTTAACTCCAATCAGAATGATGTACATTATGACATTTAATGTAAATGAATAAAGTACATATTTGATTCATGTTATCATGGTGTGTTTTTGTGTAATACCCTTAAACTGGATACATATGAGACTCGTGTTAGTTTAGAATCTTCACAACCGTTGGATAGACCTGGGGAGATTTATCCTACCAAGGCTGACACTGATGTGCCGCCAAGTTGGTTGGAGTGGCTTATCTCAGCTGCTAAGGTGAAACTTGAGGTACATGCAATGTGGGTTTTCTTGAAACCCTAAACCAGACCAGAATTCCAGTATTGCCCTGGACCTTGGAGATTGATGGGCAAAACTGGAATGTTACACCTGACCCCTAGACTCGATTATGATATTGCACTAGGTGTCGTATTGGGTTGTTTTTGATATGTCAAAAAATGAGATCCTTAGAAGGGGTCAAAACCTAGGTATCTTGGGACAGTCCGAGAATTCATCTGAGTGGGTGATCATAGTGACAGGATCAACCCCTTTGTCGGACAAAGTGAATGATTGGGGATGCACTCTCTCTAATGGAAAACTGCCGGCAGTTGATTTCAACCGTTGAAATTCGTTTTGAAAAATATATTTATATAGAGATATACATATATATGTTATGGTTTCAAAATGTTTGCAAAAGGTTTTAATTCCCAGGATCCATGTGAGAAGAGAGTGCAGCACTGTTCCTTGCAGCCGAGGGAGAGGTCCTCTATTGTCGGGCAGTGTTTGATCATTATGGGCTGAGAGGTTAAGTGTAAGACCATTGAGGATAATACCTGATGGGCTAATCTTGCATCTGCCACAATCCTTGGATTTTTATAAGGTGGCTTGACCTATGGACCATTTAGTGTAAATGTTGGGCCCATTAAGAGCCCATGGCGATGGACTCGGGGGTTCACTGTTTCCTACAGTGAATTCGGCCAGGCCTTGTAACAGAGGCTGGGCTGAACCCATGTGGCTGATGTGTAGATCAATGTTTGGGTCCCATGCCATTCAAGGATACCCAACTAGGCAGCAATTTGCAAACCCCAGTTCACAACAATCAGATTACATATTCAAGAGAGAAGACAACTCCAGTTGGACTGACGCCATCTTCTGCTCTTGCCTTCTCCTATTGCTGGTGCCATAACCAGTTCGATCTCCACCTGTAGGAGCGATCAAGAAAGGTTCTTGATATCAGTTTTTGTTGAAAAGTTGATCTGTAGTCGTGCTCACACACCCTCCATTGAATTCTTGCTGAAGAGTTCGGTTCTTGCTGAAGAATCACCTGTTGATTCTACTCCACCCTACGCCGTGTCATCTTCAGTGGGAGCAGTCTTTGGCGTTTTCCTTGGGCGTGAACACCTTCATTGGGAGTTACTATTACTCTGTATCAGGTATTTCCCTCTCCTACCTTTTGGTTTTAGATCTGGTCTACTTTAGGGTTCAAGATTAATCCTTGAAAATGCAGTTTTCTAAAATAGGGAATGTGATTCCCACATGGGAGAGAGAGAATTTTTTTAAATTTCACCCAACCTACCTGTAGGGTTCGGTTATCCATATGATGGATCTCTCATCCCTTCAGTGGTATCAGAGTCAGGTTCAAATCTTGAACCAAAAATTGATCAGATCTGAAATTGCACAAATGGGCAGAAGGCGTTCTACCCGATTTGCGCAGATAAGAGTTTTTCTGAGAAATTGGTTCCCAGATTAAGGGCTATTGATCTGAAATTAAATTTTATAAATCTGAATTATATTTAGAATAGTTCTTTATATTTTTCTTGATTTATGGGTTGTTTGTATGGTGAAAATCGCAATCTTGATTGGCGCAGGAAAACTGCGATTTGCAGTTCTTTACATTCTGGTCTGTAATTATTTTTTTTTTTAATTTCTAGACTGAATGCATAGGAATTCGATTTAATGTGGTATTAATAGAAAATTAGGGTTTTTCTATTTTATTTCAATCAAGTTTGAAGTTAATCGCGTAGGAGGAGGAGATTTCAGAGATTAGGGTTTCGCTATCTGCGATTTGCAGTTTGTGAAACTGCAAACTGTAATCTAACATCTATTTTGCAGGTAGCAGATCTGCGAATAGCCCTAGTATTGATTTTTGAATGTCTTTAATCAATAATTTAATTTCATATCAAATCTTGAATTAAAAATCAAACCCTATACCCATTTGAACCAGATTGGACCAAACTGGTTGGACCAAATCTTTGGTTCGATGAGGGCTATTCTCATCCCTAATTTTTCCCTCTTGGGTCAAGGGATTGATAGTTAATTGCAAGATCTAATTCGTCCGACACCTGTAAAGCCTAGTTTTAATGTGTTAAAACTGCTTAAGCCCATTAACCACATAAAAATTATATGGGTCGAACTGCTCTTTGCAATTCAGCCCATATACCTAGATATTATTAATCAATAATATTATGAATTATCATGGGCTTTAATAATGGGTTTTACAGATATCAATTGATTGGATCAATTTTATCCCTACATGTGATGTATGGATGTGTGATCTGCAACGTTTATGGGCCATAAGTACTTGGCCCATGCTGATACGATAGCATCTCTTACGCACACCATGGCTGAATGCACATCATTGCCATGGTGTCCTTAAGATCATTGGACTCCTTTCATGGTGGGCCCTACACCTCCCCTAAGAGGAATCGTGCAGAACCCTAGCCGTTTAGGGCCCACCAAAATCTGGCTTTATGAAAGTCAGTGGGAGCCACTTTGGTTTGACCTAAATTAAACTAGGGCGTAACTTTTGTTCCCCCCTGAAATATGAGTGCATGTGATAAGGAGATTCATATGATGAACTCTCTAAATGCCTTCCATCACTAGCATGAAGATTGGTCCTTCAGTAATGAGGAAACGTACCATAAAAATGGGCTATTCATTTGTTGTTGGATCTGTTGGAATGTTTCATAAGATGATAGGGGCATCACAGACTGATGTGGAAGGGGCCTATCCTAAAATGGAAGACTCTCTCACGATAGCTTGGCGTTCACAAATATGATGGGTGAGCACTCACTGGACAGAAAGGTTTAACCTAAAATGGCAATAAACCTTGTCTGGCAGAGGTCAAAGGGAAAGCTCATACGATGAGTGGATATGATCCTTCACAGAAAGGTGGTGGGGTTATGCAGTTGAAACAGTTGGCTCCATGCACCCTATGTGATTTCCCACATTTCCAGATACATAATTCGTAGTCTCCATCACTAAGATAGGAGGGAAATCTCAAAGATGAACAAATGGGAATGGAACATAGATTAAAAACCATAACTATGTGGATAACGTGAATCAAATTAGGTTGTGGACTACTGTTTGTTTTTTATCAGAAATGCGAAACGGACAATTTGCTAAGCTGTTGGACGACAACAAACTAAAAGGCCCAAACTATGCTGACTGATACTGCAACCTTATGTTGGTTCTTATTTCAGAGAAGTTAGACAAAGTAGCTAAGAATCCTACCCCAGAGCATCCAAGTGATAGGGCTTCTAAGGCCCGTAGGAGGGACTACTAGGAATGGGAAGAGAAAAATTCCCTAGCCCGTTGCTACATCATTGCCTCCTTGGATAATCTGATACAGCGACAATTCAATCAATCAAATTGTCTAAGGATATATTGGATAGTCTGAGAACGATGTATGAAGAGCAGAATCGTTCTACTCGGCATAAGGTCTTGAAGCAGTTCATGACCGCACAGATGTCCAAGAACCAACAGGTTCATGACCATTGTCTTCGGATGATGGGTTATATTAATGAACTTGAGGCTCTTTGATGAGACTAAATAATACCCTATTTTTATCCTCAAATATTCATACTTTTACATTAATTTAGCACTTAATTGGATTCATTACTCTTGTATTTCGATTCAGGGCAAACAAGAAGGCAATTGGAAAAAAACAAGGCAAATCGGATGATTTTGCACAATTTCAGCACCAATCAGTAATTGGGGCATAACTCTCAATTATGGACTCCGATTTGGATATTTCAAGAGGCATCAGAAAGATGAAAGAAAGGCCCAAAACTTTTATGTTTTGGGTTTTGATAGATACGGTCTGCATCAAAGACAAAACTGGGCTCTAAGTTAGAGCAAGTTCGCAGCAAAGCCCATTTTACAGCTGAAGCCCAATTCGTAGAAGAGCCTTGTAGCAGTCCAAGATATTAAGGCAGCCCAACTCAAATTCCAGAGCCTAGAGTCCCAATTTCGAATGTAACATCTAGAAAGAGAGTCTTATTAGATTTAAACTTTGAATGTAATCCTATAAAGATAAGAAGATTGAATTAGATCACTAGATAAGAGATAGGATACGATTAGTTCAAAACAGATCAGGACTTGAAGTTAATCTCCTAGAAGGAGTTGGAGAGAGCCCTCTCCCTCAGCTATATAAAGAGGGGGGCGGACCAGCTCTAGGCATCACTCAATCCAAGGATCCAAAAGATCATCAAGCAACTCAAGCTACCAAGAGAGCAGTTCGGCCACTGAGAAGCAGAGCATGGAGAGTTCGAAGATCATGAGCAGCTAAGCTTTTCTTTTCTGGTTCAAGGGGGGAGGTTCGATTGTGCCATTGTGAGGTTTTGTATTTCATTTAAGATCTTGCTTTTTAATTCAAATATTCATTGGTTCTTGTGCATATTTTCATTGGATGTTAATGTTAATTAGTCTGAGAAATTAATTAATGTTGATTTTCCTACTGCTATCCATGGTTCAGTGATCCGTAATTGTCACGAATAGTGGTACAAGTAGCAATTAGGTTAATATCTTTCTGGGTCAATTGTTCATGACAGCCTTTGACCAATGTATTGACATGTTTTAACCTAAAAGGAATCGATGGAACAATATTTGATAATTGCAGCTATCTCAATTGTTGTTATCTTGGTTTAACTGTTTTCACAAAGCTTAATGTTATCACTAGTTAATATGGAATGCTAGCGTACCCAGTTAAGTAGTGATAAGTGTTGATCGAATGCTGGGTTTGGTCAGATGAATTAGGAAAACACGAGGTTTATTATGGCTATCCTAATAAATCTAAGGTTAAATGCTTGAATTGCAAGACTACCAGAGTCTACCTATGATCGATGGTCAAGTGACTAACCTGAACCCTTGAACCAGAATGCGATAAGACTGATTTCTCTTGTTTGTTTAGTTTGCTATTACTCTCTGTTAATTTCAGTTATTTAATTTTCCCACTTAGTGATAATATTCATTCGGGTGAGAGATTATTGTTTAGCTCTCAGTGGGATTCGACCTAGTACCACTTTTACTGCAAACATTTTATTGTGGGACTAGCATTAATTTTGAGGGCTTCGACAACCTGTCACTCTTGGATCCGGGGCTTGACCATGTCATGAAGGTGGATGCCATCCTAAACTCTTTGCCTCCTTCTTTCAATCAGTTCATCATGAATTATAACATGAACAAGCTAAATGTTAGCATTAAGGAACTTATCATTATGTTGCAAAGGGCCGAAGAACTAATAAAGAATGATGAGCCCATTGCTATGCTTGTTGAAACCGGAAAATCGGGCAAGAAGAAGAGGAAGACAAAGAGAAAGCCTCAGAAAAAAACTACTAAGTCTAAGAAGTAGAAGAAAGGCAGGGCATCAGATGCTTGTCACTTCTGCAAGCAACCGACCACTAGAAGAGGAACTGTCCTCAGTACCTGGAATCCAAGAAACAAGGTAATTTCGAATCCTATGTCATAGAAACCAATTTGTTGGTAACTTTTGCTTCCTAGTGTATTGACTATGGGGTTTCGACTCTTGCGTGTAACTCACTGCAGGGGTTCAGGATAAGCAGCAGACTGAGTGACGGAGAAGTAACTCTTTACTTGGGGACTTCTGCAAGTGTTGCAGCTACAACTATAGAAACTGTAGAGTTAATTTTTAGATAATGAACTATTGTACTGAAATATTTTCTTTATGTACAGAATTTGAGAAGAAATTTGATTTTTGTTTCAAAATTCTGTGCGGATGGATATTCTGTTCTTTTTAGTAATACGATTCATATCAAAAGAAATAACAAATTCCTCGCATACAGAGAACTTGAGATTGGTCTCTATGCTCTTCGTCCTTCTATGGAAACTAACATAAGGAAACTACGTCGGGCGGCATCCCAAGAAAAGAACCCGTGATACAGTTAATCCCATGTGTCTGTGGTATTACCGACTTTGCCATATTAACATAGATCATATCACAAGGTTGGTAAAAGATGGTCCTTTGGATATCTAACTGTAGAAGATCTTCCAACTTGTGAACCTTGCATTCAGGGTAAGATGATGAAACGACCATTTAACGATAAGCCTGAAAGATGTACAGACACGCTTAACTTTATACATACTGATGTATGTGGTCCCATGAGTGTTAGGACATGTAACCAGCACGTTTGTTTTATAAGATTCACCGATGATTACTCTCAGTATGGTTACATGTACCTAATGAGACATAAGTCTGAATCATTTGAAAAGTTCAAAGAGTTCAGACAAGAGGTCAAGAAACAGTTAGGGAGAGAATTCAGGGACTACTTAAAGGTCAACGGGATAGTATCACAGCTAGCTCCTTCAGCTACACCACAACTAAATGGTGTTTCAGAGAGGAGGAATCGGAATTTATTGGATATGATCCAATCACTTCTCGTACACTCAGAGTTGTCCACATCATTTTGGGGTTACGCATTAGAGACTGCGATATACGTGTTGAACCGGGTTCCAATCAAATCAGTTCCGAAAACTCCCTATGAGCTTTGGACCGAAAAGAAACCAAGTGTAAGACACTTGAAGATTTGGGGTTGTCCGACACATGTTAAAAGAACAAGTGCGGACAAATTGAAATCCAAGACTAGTCGTTGCCTATTCGTAGGCTACCTAAAGGCTCTGTGGGTTACCTATTCTATGTCCCAAGAGAACAGAAGGTTTCTGTAGTCAAAATGCCCATTTCTTGGAGGATGATTACATCCTGAACAATCATCGTTAGGAAGTTGTTCTTGATGAGGAGAGCTTAGGGGTAGTGGGAGGTGTCCCACAAGTTCCAGGTAATGGAGAACTCCAAGAAAGGAAATGTTCCTTTCAGGCATGGAGTCACTCTCTCCAAGGGTATGTCTCCCAAGACTCCCAAGGAGATTGAGGGCATGAAGGACGTTCCCTATGCCTCAGTCGTAGGGAGCACCATGTATGTCATGTTGTGCACTCGTCCTGACATCACTCAGGCAGTGAGTGTGGTAAGTAGATTCAAGGCCAACCCAGGACAGGAGCATTGGACTGCAGTGAAAAACATACTTAAGTACCTTCAAAGAACAAAAGAGTTTTGTCTGGTTTTGATGGTAGCTCACTACAGATCCAAGGGTATACTGATGCCGAATTCCAGTCAGATCCAGATGATAGAAAGTCTACATCTGGGTATGTTTTCACGATAGGATCGTGTGTTGTTTGTTGCAAAAGCAGCAAATAGGGGTCCTAAGTAGCGAAAATAACAGTCCACAACCCAAGCCGAACACATTGACGTAAGTGAGGTTGCCTAATGAATGAAGGTGTTCATTCTGGTATTTAGAATTCAGCACATCGCTCATTCCACTATTGTGTGACAACACTGATCTACGGGATATTGATGTTAAAAGGTAACATTAGCGGAAAATGTGGCAGACCCATTGACTAAGCCACTGACATAGAAAGTGTTTGAGAAACACGTGAAAATTTTGGGACTCTGGCTTATACCAGATTGGACCTAAGTGTAAGTGGGAGCTATTAGACAGAGTATGCCCTTAGCTCCAATCAGAATGATGTACATTATGACATTTAATGTAAATGAATAAAGTACATATTTGATTCATGTTATCATGGTGTGTTTCTGTGTAATACTCTTAAACTGGACACATGTGATACTCGTGTTAGTTTAGAATCTTCATAGCCATTGGATAGACCTGGGGAGATTTAACCTGTCAAGGCTAACATTGATGTGCCGCCAAATTGGTTGGGTGGCTTGTTTCAGCTGTCAGGGTGAGACCTGAGGTACATGCAGTGTGAGTTTTCTTGAAACCCTGAACCGGACCAAAATTTCAGTATTGCCCTGGACCTTGGAGATTGATGGGCAAAACCGGAATGTTACACCTGACCCCTAAACTCGATTATGATACTACACAAGGTGTCGTATTGGGCTATCTTTGATATGCCAATCAGTGAGATCCTTAGAGGGGGTCAAAACCTGGGTATGTTGGCACAGTTCGAGATTTCATCTGAGTGGATGATCATAGTGACAGGATCAACCCCTTTGTTGGAAAAAGTGAATGATCGGGGAGCACTCTCTCTGATGGAAACCAAAACTGCCGGCAGTTGATTTCAACCGTCAAAATGTTTGCAAAATGTTTTAATTCCCAGAATCCATGTGAGTAGAGAGTGCAACACTGTTCTTTGCAACCGAGGGAAAGGTCATCTTTTGTCGAGCAATGTTCGATCATTATGGGCTGAGAGGTTAAGTGTAAGACCATTGAGGATAATACCTGATGGGCTAATCTTGCATCTGCCCACAGTCTTTGGGTTTTTATAAGGTGGCTTGACCTAGGGACCATTTAGTGTAAATGTTGGGCTCATTAAGAGCCCATGGTGATGGACTCAGGGGTTCACTGTTTCCTAAAGTGAATTCGGCCAGGCCTTGTAACAGAGGTTGTGCTGAACCCATGTGGTTGATGTGTAGATCAATGTTTGGGTTCCACGCCATACAAGGATACCCAACTGGGCAGTAGTTTGTAGGATAAGAGAGCTCATGGACTTAATGGGTCGAAAGCCCAATTCGAACGGGTTTAATATGATTAATTAAAGATGGGCGGTTCTAAGATTTAGATCAGCAGATAGGATAGGGAGTTATCCCTATTCACTTAGAGAATCCAGATCCAAATAATGATTTGGATTAGGAAACTCCTAATCAGATTAGGAGGACTGATCTTTATCTGCAGATAAAATAAGGGATTATCCTTATCTCTTAAAGAGATTCTAGATCCAAATACAAGATTTGGATTAGGAAACTCCTAATAGGATTAGGAGAAGCTCTTTTTAAGGCTATAAATAGAGGAGAAGGGCGAATCTCAGTTCACAACAATTAGATTACAGATTCAAGAGAGAAGACAACTCCAGTTGGACTGACGCCATTTTCTGCTCTTGCCTTCTCCTATTGCTGCCGCCATAGCCAGTTCGATCTCCACCTGTAGGAGCGATCAAGAAAGGTTCTTGATATCAGTTTTTGGTGAAAAGCTTATCTGAAGTCGTGCTCACACACCCTCCATTGAATTCTTGCTGATGAGTTCGGTTCTTACTGAAAAAACACCTACTGATTTTGCTTCACCCTACGCTGTGTCATCTTCAGTGGGAGCAGCCTTTGGCGTTTTCCTTGGGCGTAAACACCTTCATTCGGAGTTACTATTACTCTGTATCAGGTATTTACGTCTCCTACCTTTTGGTTTCAGATCTGGTCTGGTTTAGGGTTCAAGATTGATCCTTGAAAATGTAGTTTTCTAAAATAGGGAATGTGATTCCCACATGGGAGAGAGAGAAATTTTTGAAATTTTGCCCAACCTACCTGCAAGGTTCGGCTATCCATATGATAGATCTCTCATCCCTTCAGCATCATATCGTTATTTCTAGTCTCTTAGTTTTCTCATCTTTTTCTTGTTGTTCTATAATTAAAGTCATAAATAATCTTAACTACGCTTGGTCTGATCCCACACAAAGGGTACGTAGCCAGCCTGGGTAGTGGCACTTAGGTTCGACCGGGATAATAAAGTAAAAATGAAGTCTCTTAATCAAGTGAAATTTTGTGATTAATCATTTTTCCATTCAAATAATTTAATCCTTCACTTCAAGATCATTTAAATCTACTAAAATGCAACTTTAGGTTACCACCCTAATAGGTCTTGTCCTACCATGGCATAGCATTCATTGCAATGTTTTCTTGCATTTCATTCACTCCATCAATGAAACACATGTGCACATTTTTGTTTTTTCTCCATGCATATGATTCTCCACTATTTGAAGTTCAATGCACCTTAAGATAAAAGGGGGAGAGAGGAAAATGTAAGAGAAACAAGAACAAGATAAGGTTAATGATGAAAATGAAAATTATCATATCTTTATCCCTTAATATTCAGTCTTTTATACTTATATAGTGCCTAATTGGACTCACTATTCTTATATTTCGATTTAGGGCACGAAATGAGGCGTAAGGTGAAAAACAAGGATAATCGGGTAATTTTGCATAGTTTCGGCGCCGCGTGGTAATTTGGGCATAACTCTCCCATCCGGACTCCGATTGAGATGATTTAGGATGCATTGGAAAGATAAGGAAAAGATCTACAACTTTAATATTTGAGTTTTGATAGATTCGTCTGCATCGATGTCAAAATGGGGCCCGAAGTCTCTATAAATTCGTAGAGAGCCCTAGATTGCAGCAAAGCCCAATTCGTAGAGAAGCCCCAGTTCGCTAGAGAAGACCAGCCCAATTCAGCATGCAATAGTAGGACCCACTCATCATTCCTAATAGAATTCGGCTAAGAGTCTTAATCAGATATGATTTTTATTGTAATCTTAAAGAAAGAAAAGAGTTAGAGTCCAACTTAGTTAAGATTAGATCTGAATTAGGAAATTGGACTTTCTATTTTTTGAGAAAGAGAACTTCTAAGAGGAGCTGAAAACTGCTCCCTCCTAAGGCTATATAAAGGGGGGCGGACTAGCACCCAAGGATCATAAAATCTTTGAGACAAGAGTTCAACAAGCAAGGGAGGAAGAAAGCAAAATACGCCCTCCTCATCTAGAAGCTGCGATTTCCCCATGAAGTGTGTGTAAGTTTTTATTTTCTGGTTGAAGGTTAGGGAAGTTTGATACTATAAACATTGTGAGATCTAATTGATTTTTAATTCAGTTCATTGTTTATGGGTATTCATATGTTTTCTGCGATTTCTTGTGAGGATTATTTTTATTGATTAAGCAAGAAGGATCCATTGCTCATTCAATGAGAATAATCTATGGCCGATTGAACCATCAATTTCGTATATGATTGGTAGGTTTATTCATGGTGGCAACTAACATAAATTGATTATGGACAAGTTTTTGATTTATGTTAGGAGGATATATGATCTGATTTAAACGGTCCGAGCTTGTGAGATCGCTGACCAGAATTGGGTCTCTCCCCTCTTAATGCTATTAATAGATTAAATCCTAAGAGCTTGTTTAGGACTATCTATTAATAAGAGAAGCAATCAAAGAGCTTGTTTTGGTTGTCGAGAAATACGAGTAGAGGCTGGCTGTTAGAGCTTGTTAATGGTTATAATTAATTTTTCATAAACATATGAATTTATCCTTGCATCGATGATCAATGATTAGATCAAGGCTGAACTTGTCCCTTCAACCAAAAGCTATCTCCCATCGATTTAATCCTTGCTTTATTTTATTTTATTTTATTTTCCTTGCTTTTATAACAACCCCTCTATTTTCTTTTCTATTGGAAATAAATCCACCCAATCCCTGTTGAGATGACCTTGATCATCACTATCTACAAAAATATTTAATTTGAGCAGGACATTTATCTTTGGTTGGATTCGACACCCACCAGTTAACCTAAAGGTTCCGGACATATTGTCATGGCCCTATAACAATAATGATGCCCTAATTCTTGAATCAATTAGTTTTACCTAATAAAGGTCTAAATTCATCTTTTTATCATCTTATTTTGCAATTTGCATAATAAATTCGGTTTCTCTGGTTTGGTGCTTTAAGTCTTACTTAGATGTTCCATTTTGTTGTTTTTTATTTTTGCTTCATTGGAAACATTTTTTTCGTAATAAAGTAATAAGTTGTAATAAGAAAGGGGCTTCCCAACCTTGTAAAGAGATAAAGTCACCACTTCCCTTGAAATGATTGCATGAGAACGTTTCTCTCTAATTATGAAATTAAAATAAACCCCAAGGGCATAACTATATGAAAAAAAAATGTTAATTGAAGATCCATCAGTAGAAATGCCCATTAGAGGGGGCAATCCCATCATACCAAAAGAAGTAATATCCATTCCCAATCATGTCCACAAATGATGAGATATACTCCTTCGGATAGGTTTCCTAATTCAGCATGGAATGGATGCATCATATTAACCTAGTGCTTTGTCGATTAATTAGGGAAAAGATTGGAGGCCATTATCGGCCATTTTTTTATTCCCCTGAATCCCTTGTCACTATCAACAATTCTAGTTAGCCTATTAAGTTGATTAATTTGACCTTTCTTATTTGCTAAACCAATCAAATTCTTAGGATGCTTCTTCCCAAGGGGATAGAAAAAGGTTTCTAAAAAAGAGAGAAAAAAGGGGAAGAAGAAAGAAAAAAGAGAAAAAAAAAAAGAAAAGAAGAAAAGAAAGGAAAAATAATCACTCTCATTTGGGAAACCTCAAAATTCCCAACTATTGAAGTGTCAAATGACATAAATACCCTTGAGTTAGTTAAATGCTAGTTGTGCTTGACATGCATTTTTCCCTATGTGTTATGCATTTAATAAAGAAATTATAGGAAGCTCCCTTTTGGTCACTTGCTTTATCCTTTTTCGTCAAACTCCCTTTATTGCTCATTCCACATTATCTCTTTGAGCCTTTGTAATAACTATTCCTTCAAATAAACTCTCCTAAGAGGTGGATGCCAAATGTTCAATTCTGCATGTGAATCTCAATCAATTGAGAAGAAACATAAAGGAAGAAATGAATATGAAAATTAGGGCAAATGCGCAAAATAAAATTAAAAAATAAAGAAGCAAAAAGGAAAGGAGGTTGTAAAAATAAACTGGGGCAGCCAATTGCTACGAAAAAGGAAGAGAAGAGCAAGCAAGAGAAATTGGAGCAAGTACAGTAATTAAATTGATAAACTGATCTTTAGAAGTGACATCCATCTCCATTCTAACCTTACCTATTTACATTTCGTCCCAAAACAAAATCCTCCTTGATCAACTGAATGTATTACCCATGGTATTGAAAGACATGAAGAGCTCTTCGCTTCATTTATGACTGTGAGACTGTTTAATTAAGGAAAAAAAAGAGTGCAAGAGCATAATCTTTAATAAAGACCTAAATTGATACAAGCATCTGATACCCATTATAGTTTAAGTTTCTTGAGCCTTTTATCCTTTGTTTCAGAACCCTTGTCCTCGGCCATGTTTCATCCTAGTTTGAAGTCCTCATCAATCCTTAATGCATTGGCAAATAGCACTGGACATACCTAAGTGGGCTAGCGATGAAGGAATTAAAAAAAAAAGAAGAGAAAAAGAAAAGAAGTCAAGCTTGATGATCCTCTAAAATTAGGGACAAATGGTCCAAAAGAAGAATCTCCTCTTTAAAGTACCGTGCATTGGAAAGTTGAGTAATCAAGCAAGTGAAGTGATCAATCACCTGAAGTGTGATAGGATTACCAATCAACCCAGTTTGAGCAAATTTAGCTTGATCCCTCATTTGAAACCTGTGTTAAGCAACCATTTTGATGAATCATAATCTTCTTTGTGCAAAATTGAACAGTTATCCCCTTTGTCTGTGGTCCTTCTTAATTGATCCAAACTGGGGCAACCCCCCTTCAGATAGGCATTTCTCGATGTGAATCTTTGATCGCCAATCATTGCATATCCATTGTTTATGTCTTCGAGATTTGAAATATATTGATCATTATTTTCCAAAGAGGAGGTGGCTACTTTTATCTCTTATTCAAGTTTAGCAAAAAACCTAATGGAACTCTATCTTTGAGTATCCATTACTTTAAATCATCTAAATGTGACATTTTTCATATTATCTCTATTGTGTTTGGGTTCTTAATCATACATCATTTTGTTTGCAAGGAAAAAATATGCATTGTGTTTTTTTAATTAATTGATCAGTTAAAATTTCCATTTGAAAGTCATTCATCATATGAGGAATTATGTTTTTCAATTAATTACATCATGTTTTGTGAAATCATTCAGCTTCCAGATAATCATATCATTCCCCGCCTTATGGCATAGAAATCATTGCTTAATCATGATAACCATATCTGCTTTAAAGTCCATTACAACATTAAAGTCCTTCATGGCACCAAAGTCTCTCGCAGCAAAGTACCAATGTCTTTTTTTGTCATTGCATCATGGCATAGCATTTGTTTCATGGCATATTGCATCATGATATAGAAATCATTACTATTTCCACTAAAGATCATAATTTTCTCATCAAGTTTTAGTTAAAAATCATTCATTTGAATTAAATCTATTTTAAAGGCCCTTGTGGAAGCAAAGTCTCTTGTGGCATTAAAGTCCGTTACAACATTAAAGACCCTCATGACATCAAAGTCTGTTACGGCATTAATGACCCTCATGGCATCAAAGTCCCATGTGGCAACAAAGTCTGCTATGGCATTAAAGATCCTTGTGACATCAAAGTCCATTGCACCATTAAAGTCCTTTATAACTTTTCTTTACAACAAATATACCTTGATTCCATATGGTTTTTACCTATAAGGGGTCATTGCTAAAAATAGATTGTATTCACAAATATACCTTGATTTTGTAAGGATTTTACCTAGGAGGAACTATTTTTCCAGAAAAATAATTTGTTTTCACAAATATACCCTAATTTCATAAGGTTTTTACCTAGGAGGGGGTCATTGTTCCAAAAAATAGACTATGTTTACAAATATACCCTAATTTCGTAAGGTTTTCACCTATGAGGTATCATTGTTCCAAAAAATATACTATTCTCACAAATATACCCTGATTTCGTAAGGTTTTTAACTATGAGAGGTCATTTTTCTAAAAAGTATATTGTTTTCACAAATATACCCTAATTCTGTAAGGTTTTTACCTAGTAGGGATCATTTTTCCAAAAAATAAATGGTTTTCACAAATATACCTTGATTCCGTAAGGTTTTTACCTAAGAGGGGGTCGTTGTTCTAAAAAATAGTCTATTTTCACAAATATACCCTGATTCTGTAAGGTTTTCACCTGCAAGGTATCGTTGTTCCAAAAAATGTAGTGTTTTCACAAATATACCCTGATTTCATAAGGTTTTGCCCTATGAGGGGTCGTTTTTCCAAAAAGTAGATTGTTTTCACAAATATACCCTAATTCTATAAGGTTTTTATGTAGGATGGGTCATTTGTCCAAAAAATAGACTATTTTCATAAATATACCTTGATTCCATAAGGTTTTTACCTATGAGGGGTCATTTTTTCAAAAAGTAGATTGTTTTCACAAATATACCCTGATTTTGTAAGGTTTTTATGTAGGAGGGGTCGTTTTTCCAAACAAAATAGACTATTTTTACAAATATACCCTGATTCCATAAGGTTTTTACCTAAAAGGGGGTCATTGTTTCACAAAATAGATTGTTTTCCCAAATATACCCTAATTCTGTAAGGTTTTTACCTAGAAGGAGTCATTGTTTTTCTAGAAAATAGACTGGACTCACAAATATACCCTAATTCTTTAAGGTTTTTACCTAGGAGGGGTCGTTTTTCCAAAAAATAAACTATTTTCACAAACATACTCTGATTCCGTAAGGTTTTACCTAGGAGGTGTCGTTTTTTCCAAAAACATACTATTTTCACAAATATACCCTAATTCTGTAAGGTTTTTACTTAGGAGGGGTCGTTGTTCCAAAAAATATATTATTTTCACAAATATACCCTGATTATGTAAGATTTTTACTTATGAGGGATTGCTTTTCCAAAAAATAGATAATTTTCATGAATATACCCTGATTCCATAAAGTTTTTACCTAAGAGGGGTCATTTTTCCAAAAAATAAATGGTTTTCACAAATATACCCTGATTTCGTAAGGTTTTTACCTAAAGGGGTTGTTTTTCCAAAAAATAGACCATTTTCACAAATACCCAGATTTTGTAAGATTTTTACCTAGGAGGGGTCATTTTTCCAAAAAAAAATATACAATTTTTACGAATATATCCCGATTCCATAAGGTTTTTACCTAGGATGGATCACTTTTCCAAAAAAAAATAATAAATAGCTTACACGCCTTAAATTGCTTTTGATATGGTTTTCTTTGCGGAAAATATACCATGATTCCGTAAGGCTTCTAATACCTAGGAGGAGTCACTTTAAGATAGGAAGTGATGATAATGGAAGCTTGATAACAGTTCACCACCTTTCTCTAAGAATGTGGCAGCATGTCTAGAATTTGCAAATTCCCCATCATCCCCCCAAAGAGCGTAAGCAAGACTACTAACTTGAGGAATCATTTTAATCATACATTACTATCTTAATGAATACTGTAGCACACTTGAAAGCATAACACTTTGCACCATCATTAGATTTATCGAGTGTTTTGTCAAAGTTTTTGAGTGTGGACTACTATAGCATGGAAGGATGCCTCTTGCCTTACAAAAGAGCAATTATGTTATATTGACTACAGGACCTACGTTAAATTTTCAAAATGTTTTACTAAAACTTTTAAAATGCTTTTTGAAGAATACTTGCATTTGTTTTTTTTTTCTTTTTGCAATAAGCTTAATATCTTGTTCTTGAGCTGCTTTCAATGTTGTGTTTTGCTTGTTTTCAATGCTTTCCTCTACAACAAATATACCCTGATTCCGTAAGGTTTCTAATATCTTGGAGGGGTCACTTCGCCAAGAATAAAATGTCTTGTATATGATGAAACAATCTTGCACGCGAACTCTTCTTCTTCGCCTTTCCCCTCACCTTAATCCCCCTTCCTTGTTTTGCCCCTCTTCAAAACCTACCCTTTGCAAAAATCTCTATGTGCTTCTTTTGGATCTTTGTTGTTTCATAGCTTGCTACCTCACAACAAAGAGGGGAAGCTATC
The DNA here is from genome assembly GCF_055504915.1 of Nelumbo nucifera. Lineage (NCBI taxonomy): Eukaryota > Viridiplantae > Streptophyta > Magnoliopsida > Proteales > Nelumbonaceae > Nelumbo > Nelumbo nucifera. Next base: position 67,562,438 of record NC_142652.1, read on the forward strand.
AACACCTGATTTGTGCTTGGTCTTCTTTCTGAACTCTCAACTCACCCTCGAACACTGATCAAACCATTCCGATCCTGCCAAAACCCAGAGAATCTGAAGAACCCAAATCCTCAAGATCCACTATTGATCTCACCTAATACCCTTTGACCAAAATAACCCTCCTTCCAAATTCCCAAAATACCCCTTGCCCAAATTACCAAAATACCCCTCTTTCCACAATACCTTTATACCAAATTACCTAATTTTCCCTTGGCCAAGTCCGCAAAATACCACTTATTCCAATTTTCCCAAATACCCTTCATTCCCTAAATCCCCAAAATCCACTTTGCCCAAATTACCAAAATACCCTTGACCAAGTTACCAAAATACCTTGACTAAATTACTAAATTATCCCTCCATCCAAACTTCCAAAAATATACATCATGTCAAATAACAAAAATACCTTTCATTCCCAAAATATTCATGTACAAAATCACCAAAATACATTCAAACCTAAAATTACCAAAATACCCTTCATTCCTTGAATTACCTAAATACCCCTTTAAGCCTACCCCTTCAGACCACAAATTACCAATTTGCCCTCTAAACCCAAATCACTAAATTATCCTTTTATCCCAAATTACCAAATTACCCCAAAAACCATAAATTATGAAATTACCTTTTGGACCCCATGTTTTTGAACCATCCTATCCCTTTAAACCCTAACTTGATAAAACCACTCTTCCATCTTGAGAGTTGGCAACCCCATCCCTTCTATTATAAATAGAAGACTTCATTCCCAAGACAAGGAGTCGGAGGGTTGGAGTTTGAAGAGGAAGAGGTTGGAGGACAAAGGGAGGAAGGACCCAAATTGAGCCAGTGAGAGGAACTTCAGAGGTCTTTCGTTCTCTTGAAAGAGGCGAAGTAAGTGAGAGAGGGATTTGGCCATTCTTTTTCTTTTTCCTATTGAAGATAGACACTTTTCGTGAGAGAAAGAAATAGAGAGAGACGAAAGAAAGGTTCTTCAAGGAAGAAAAAATGGCAAATTGAGGTTAAGGGAGCTCTGCTTGTCGGTTCTTCCTCTAGGTTTTCATCAAACCCTAGAAAAAGATCCCTCTAATCGAATGCTTCAGTGAAAGAAGCGATTCTTCTCTTCTTCATTTTCTTTTCTCTTGTTGCATCTTGTCGTTGATGGTTCCATCCACACAGCCATTCTGTTCGAACCCAAGTTGAAGTTCCATTACTGAAAAAGAGCTTGCCAAGAGACTGAACTTTCCAAACTATTCTGCAACATTGTTATTCATTTCAGGCCACAAGAGGTAAAATCCCTTGCCTCATATCCTCTTCCTATTGTTTGAAGTTCTTATTAGATAGGCAGTTTATTTCATTTTTTTTTCCTTTTCCTTTTCTTTTTCATTGTTTATTTATCTCCTTAGTCATTGCTTGCTTGTTGTCCTACTATGAACGTTGGAAGAATCCCAGCAGTTCACATCATGGCCGATTAGATGGAGTTGCCACCCACCAAAATAGATAGTTGGGAGTGATGGGCCTCTCGAAGTTGCATTTCTCAAAAGTAATCGGATGCTAGTGACTCCATATCAATCAACCAAGGCCAAGGCCGATTTGGATAAGTTGAGAGGGAGAGAGGGAAGGGGTTAGGCACCCCTCTCTCTGGTGAGTATGAATGCGAAATTCCCCTTTGTTATTTTGGATTCAAATTCAAGTTGTGAATCTATGCTCTCCATCAACTGAAAAGGATATGAAAAACACTCTCCTTCACTTCCAGAACAACACCTTTTGGATGCAAGGGCCTGAGAAAAAGGGTAGGAAACCCCACCCCTTTTCTATCAAAATCCCCACTTTCAAACTCGGTTAGCTGGTCGGACGTGTTACGAGAGCATATCTACCCCTCTAGACGCTAAAAAACACAACTATTCTCATACTCATAGAGATAAGATGTGAATGAAACAAAGAAACTGAAAGTAAGAGAAATAATGAAAAAGAAAAAATCCAATAAAAGAAAAGTTGAATGAACTAAACCCAAAGCTATCTAACAAGAAGTAAAATTTTGAATCAAAATGACAGAATGTAAGTCAAGGGTATTACCTCGATGTGGCCTTCCAAACAAGGGTTGAACGTTGCTGACATTGATGAAGTGAGATTTATGGGAAATTGGTCACATGAGAGTAACTACATTGGACTACACATTCTTGGTTGATTTGGTTATGCAAGAAGGGAAATCGTTCTGATCAGTGCTATTTTGGAATGCCCAAGTTGTTTTTGGCTAGGTTCAAGCCCATCGCTAAAACAAGTAGTAGCAGCAAGAGAGAGAAATCCAGTCTATGGCAATGGTGAGAGAGAGGAGTCTGGTCGCCCACCGTCGCTTCTCCATATTTGTCGCAAGGTTAAAGACTATGAACCGTTCCCTCCCTCTCTCGTATCTTCTCTACTCTCGAAGCCTTCTCTCCTTTCCACTCTCGCTTGGTTTCCTTTAGCCTCTATTCTCTCATTTGTCCCCCCTCTCAAATTTTCTCTCATCCGACCTCCTCTTCAAATTCCACCAATCTGACCTTTCTCGACTTCCAAATTCCTCTCACCTGCTCAATTCAGGTCCTTCCTCCCTTTCTCCACCAACCACTTTTTCTTGGGAATGGAACTTCCTATTTATAATAAGAGGTAGGGGAGGTTCTGCCAACTTTTAAGATGGAAGGGGGGTTTTAGCAAGTTGAGATTTGGAGAGATAGGCTGGTTTGAAAATTTGGGTTAGAAATGGGTAATTTTGTAAATTAAGGTTTGGGGGTAAATTGGTAATTTAGGATAAAAGGGCAACCTAGTAAATTGGGGAATAAAAGATAATTTGGTAACCTAGGGTTTGAAGGGGTATTTGGGTAATTTGCTTAAAGGGTACTTTGGTAATTTAGAGAATGAAGGGTATTTTGGTCATTTGGTTAGGGTGAGCTTTAAAAAAATGGAAGAAGGGGTATTTTGGTAATTTGAAGGAACAAGTCAAATAGGTTAACCCATGATGTATAGTTAAAAATAATTTTTTTAAAATAGAATAGTACAAAAAATATGAAACAATTTAGGGCACATCTATAATATTATTGATGAATCAAATTTTATTGATGTATCGATCTTTTGGCTAAGTACCCCATCATTTAGTCTGCTTCCAAGTGGTCGATGACTCAGGCCGAAGTGGAGAACTTTGGCTGCCGAGCTGAGTCAAGCTGGGCAGGCTAGGTGGCGAGCTGACTATAGTGCCAAGCTGCCTATGAGGTGCCGAGTTGACCAGGTGGTGAGCTGCCTGTGAGGTGCTGGGCTGACCAGGGGACCGAGCTGCCTGTGAGGTGAAGAGCTGACCAGAGGGTTGAGCTGCCTGGTGGCGAGCTGAATTGATGAGCTTCGTTGCTCTTTAGATACCTACAAGGAACCACATTCCAGAGTACCCGGGGTGGGTAATCCAGCGAGGTCGCTCCAATGCTTAAGTCAGTACTCTCATAGTAGACTACAAGCTAAAAATCACACAGTATGAGAGCTAGAATTTGCTTACTTGCTTGCTTGCTCGCTTGCCATTGAGGTTGGTGCCTTTATATAGGCATTCCCTCACAATGTCATTGGAGGGCAAAATCCACCCTCATCATTTGTCCCCCCCACTCCCGAGGTGAAAGTAACTCGGTGAAGGGAGTAAATTTCTCCTTTTGGCCCGGGATGAATAATTCGATGAGCTCGTAAGCGTCGATTCAATTCCTTAGGCTCTAGGAGCAACTCGCAGTTCGCTCCTTGATTTTGCCCATGCCGAAGAGGCAACTAGGTCTTATGTGGTGAGGAGGTCTTCGCTAGTTCGGTATTTTGGCTCTTAGGCTCTGGAAGTGACTCGTAGCCCACTCTCCTTACCCTTGATTTTTCCCATGCCGAAGAGGTGACTATGTATTATGTGCCCATGCCGAGGAGGCGACTGAGACTTGTATGCCCATGCCAGGGAGGCGATTGGGACTTATGTGGTGCCGAAGTCTTTTATCAGCTCGCCAGCTTGCGCCTGGGCCAGGCCACTCGGTCGGCGTCTGTGCTAGGCCGCCAGGTCGCGCCTGGGCCAGGCTGCGCCAGGGCAGCACTTGGGCTACAGCTGCGCTGCATCAGCTTCGTTAGTGACGTTGGTTACCCACTCCTACAAGAAGCTACTAGGAACTCGACCTACGGGGACAACACTACTGACTTTAGGTCACCAGCTCGCACAGGAGCCTTGGAAGGCTTGACCGGTAGGGGCGTGTTGGACAGTTTTTGTATAGAGCTTCAATCGATTATAATGTACTTTTGATAATAAATGAAGTACATGTTTGATTCTTGTTGTGTGGTATACTTCTGTGTAAGACCCTAAAACTGGACACTTAATGAGACTTGTGTTGGTTTTAAATGTTCATAGCCGTTGGATAAGTCTGGGGAGATTTATCCTGCCAAGGCTGACACTGATGTGCTGCCAACTGTTGGGGTGGCTTGTCTCAGCTGCCAGGGTGAGACCCAAGGCACATGAAGTGTAGGATTACTTGAACCCTTGAATCGGACCAGATTTCCAGTATTGCCCTGGACCTTGGAGATTGATGGACAAAACTGGAAAGTTACACCTGACCCCAAGACCCGATTATGGTACTGCACTAGGTGTCGGATTGGGCTGTCTTTGATATGTCAATTAGTGAGATCCTTAGTAGGGGTCAAAACCTGGGTATGTTGGGACAGTCTAAGAATTCATCTGAGTGGGTGATCATAGTGACGGGATCAGCCCCTTTGTCGGACAAAGGTAATGATCGGGGATGCACTCTCTCTGATGAAAACCAAACTACCAGTAGTTGATTTCAATCGTTGGAATTTTGGTTTTGCAAAATTTATATATATGATATATACCTAAGTATGGTTTCAAAAATATTTGCAAATGGTTTTAATTCCCGGGATCCATGTAAGTAGAGAGTGCAGCACTGTACCTTGCAGCCGAGAGAGAGGTCATCTCTTGTCGGGCAGTGCTTGATCATTATGTGCTGAGAGGTTAAGTGTAAGGCCATTTGGGATGATGCCTGATGGGCTAATCTTGCACCTACCCACAGTCCCTGGGTTTTTATAAGATGGCTTGACCCAGGGACCACTTAGTGTAAGTGTTGGGCCCATACCATATGATGGGCTCGAGGGGTTCACTGGGCTCTCCAGTGAATTCGGCTAGGCCTTGTAACAGAGGCTGGGCCGAACCCATGTGGTTGGTGTGTAGATCAATGCTTGGGTCCCACGCCATACAAAGAAGCCCAACTGGGCAGCAGTTTGGAAGACTTTTGAGCACTTGATTCTTATTGGGCCTAAAGCCCATTTCGAACTGGGCTGATTTGATCAGTCATTAACAAGGGGCGGATTTGATATTAGGATGAGGCCAAAAGCTTATCTAATCTACAGATAGGATTAAGAAGAGTCTTAATCCAAATACAGATTTTGATAAGGGCAACTCCTGATATGATCAGGAAATTTTTTTCTTAATCATTAGGCAGCTGGAGGAAACCCTATTCGAACTACCAGAATTCGAACCCTAGGGAACACACAACACACCCTGCAGTTTTGAGATAGGATCTCAGAAACCCTAGAGAAGAAAAGCAGTTCGCCATCTTCTTCTCTAGCTTCCTCCCTTTGCAGCCGCCACCATCTACAGTAGTTCGACTTCTCTGCCAGGGAAAGATCAAGAAAGAGTTCTTGATATCAGTCTTTACTGAAAGGCTGATCCAGTTTGATGCTCATTGTATCCCAAAGGATTCTTGTGAAAGATTCAGTGTGTGGGACGCGCTTTGTTGGTTCTATTCCATAGTTGTTGTGTCATCTTCAGCAGGATCAAATCTTGGTGTCTTCTTTGGGCATGAACACCAACTTTGGGAGATATTATTTCTCTGGATCAGGTATATTCTCTCCCTTTTTCTTTTGGTTCAGATCTGGTTTAGTTTTGGTTCTAGTAGGATCCTTGAATCTTGATTCTAAAATAGGGAATGCGATTCCCAATTGGAAGGTAGGTAGAAAATTTTTGAAATTCGCCCACCCATTCCGCAACCTTTTGGCGTCCATACGGTGGATTCTACCATCCCTTTCAGGGCGTCCATGCAGTGCTGGCCGCCTACTCCCGCGAAAGCCATGAAGAGCTCATCTTTGTAGAGGGTACCTCGCAAAGAGGACTGATGAGGCTTTATCCGAGTTGAAATAAAGTTGGTAAAGCTGCTTAGTCTGTTGGCCATCAACTTCCTGCATAGTCTTTGAGTTCATAAAAAATGGAAACTAAAAAGTGAAAGCTTTTAGTTTCTAAAAGGTGAGAACTTAGCTTTCTGGAAGAAGAGGACTTAGCCTTTCGGAGGATGAGAACTTAGCTTTTTGTAGCGTTTCTCACAGACGGCGCCAATTGATGAATCAATTTTTATTGATGTATCGATCTTTTGGCTAAGTACCTCATCATTTGGTCTGCTTCCAAGTGGCTGATGACTCAGGCCGAAGTGGAGAACTTTGGCTGCCGAGCTGAGTTAAGCTGGGCAGGCTAGGTGGCGAGCTGACTATAGTGCTGAGCTGACCAGGTGGTGAGCTGCCTGTGAGGTGTTGGGCTGACCAGGGGGCCGAGTTGACTAGAGGGCCGAGCTGCCTGGTGGCGAGCTGAATTGATGAGCTTCGTTGCTCTTTAGAGACCTGCAAGGAACCAAATGTCAGAGGACTCGGGGTGGCTAACCCGGCGAGGTCACTCAGATGCTTAAGTCAGTACTCTCATAGTAGACTGCGAGCTAAAAATCACACAGTATGAGAGCTAGAATTTGCTTATTTGCTTGCTTGCTCGCTTTCCATTGAGGTTGGTGCCTTTATATAGGCATTGTTTGGCGTGGGCTACACGCACCATATCCGAGATTTCTGCGAGGTCATCTAAGTGGTTCGAGATTCTTGGAGGTAACCGCCGTGCACGTTGACCATCCTCCAGATCGTTCGACACGTGGGCCAATTTCCAAGGATCGTGGGAGTGTTAGGATATGCATGCCGAATTTGTTAGTGAGCACGTCTCGCAGGTCGCCAAGTCGGCGCCTGTGCCAGGCCGCCAGGTCGCTAGGTCGCCAGGTCACGCCTGGGCCAGGCCGCTAGGTCGGTGCCTGTGCTAGGCAACCAGGTCGCGCCTGTGCTAGGTTGTCAGCTCGTGCCTGTGCTAGGTTGCCAACTCGCGCTAGGGCCAGGTCGTGCCAGGGCCAGGCCACCAGGTTGCGCCTGTGCCAGGCCGCGCCTGTGGTGGGACACCATCAACTTGGCTAAGGCAAGATGTTGCCAAAGTGGTTCCGGGTGTCACCTAGTTGTTCTGAGGTGCCATGTGTCACAATGTCATTGGAGGGCAAAATCCGCCCTCATCAATTATATACTAATAATATAAACAAAATAAGTATGATAAATAATAATTATTTTATCAATGATATAAATGAAATGCAAAATTTAAAACCAGGTTGAAAATGAAACCATTTTCATATCTAGAAGGTAGGTAGGTCAATGATCTAACATTTCGGGTCAAATGGGTCAATTTATGATGTCATAACTAAGTAACGGATATTAAATATATACATAAATACATCCATACATATATAAACTCAAAGAAAAATATAAGCTTTGTATTACAATTACATTGTTATATATTCACCATATTAAACAAAAAAAAATGTGAAAACAAGAATTACTTTTATCTATGATGAAAATGGAATATATGGTTTAAAATCAACCTAAAAAGCAAGGTGGTTTTCCATCGAAGTGATGGGTTAGTTGTTAAACTATCCATGCCAAATGGATGTTATTATTAAATAATAAAATACATAAAATTATAGAAAATGTAGAAATTTGTCGATAATTTTGGGTATATTCTATAATATTATATGTTCATCAAATAAAAAAGTGTGATTAATGAGAATTATTTCCATTAATTATAGAAATGGGATAAAAAATAAAAAAAAACATTAATGTTTAACACATGACCCGACTAACCATGTCAAATGATTCAATAATTTAATTTGCTAGGTCATCGTAGTCAAGTGGTTTGGTAGGGATGCAAACAAATCAGATCAGATTTGAATTAGGGTATATTCAAATATCATCTAATCCAAAGATTCAACCAGATATCAAAAATATTGATTCGAATCCGAGTTCGGTCAAGATGTCAGATATTCGAATTTGATACGATCCGATTTAATTTTTAAAAAAAGTAATAAATTATTAAAAGAAAAAGAAAAAGAAAAAGAAAAAGAAAACAGTTGAAATAAAAAACAAAAAATATGTATTTTTTCAACTATTTCCATCATATAAAAAGTTTGCAAAAATGCAATATAAATAACATATTTATAAATAAATAATAAATAACATATATACTATATATAAATAATATATATACACTATATATATAAATAATTGATTTGACCACAATATTAAAAACCAATGTTCAAACAATATATTGGAATTTCATTTCCTCTTGGTAAATAAATAATTTTTATTATCTCATAAATTAAATAAATAAAAAATAAAAATATAGAATATTTTTATAAATTTTGTAAATAATTTAAACATACATTAATATTATATATTCTTCATATTAAAAAAAATATGTTTGAAAAATGAGAATTATTGTTAGTAAAGATAGAAATGACTAAAATACAAAGAAAAAAATGAATTAATGTCTTAATCATAGCCCATTTTCTTGGTTAAATAGGTTAATGGTTCAACCAGTAAGGTCCTTTGATTATTGATTATTATCATCACCATCATTTGGTACTGCCACATGCAAAAATAATAATTAATTTTATTGATGATGAAAATGTAATACATGGTTTAAAATCAACCGAAAAAGAAAAAATAGTTTTTCCATCCAAGTAGTGGGTTAGTGGTTCAACTATCAATGTCAAATAGTTCAACACATGATGTTATTATTAAATAATAAAATACATAAAATTATAGAAAATGTAAAAATTTGTAGATAATTATGGATACAATATATAATACTATATATTCATCGTATAAAAAAGTGTGTAATAAAAATTATTTTCATTAATGATAGAAATAGGACAAAAATAAAGAGCATTAATGTCTTACACATGACCCCACTAACCGTGTCAAATGGTTTAATGATTTAATTAGATAGGTCATTGTAGGCAAGTGGTTTGGTAGGGATGCAAATAGATTGGATCGGATTTGAATCAAGGTATATTTGAATTCAATTCGATCCAAAGATCTAATTGGATCTCATAAATATTGATACAAATCTGAATTTGATCAATATGTTGGATATCTAAATCTGATACAACCCAATTTAATTTAAAAATAATAATAAATTATTAAAAGGAAAAGAAAATATAATAATTGAAACAAAGAAAAACAAAAATATAAGTATTTTTTCAACTATTTTAATCATATAAGAAGTTTACAGAAATGCAATATGAATAACATATATATAATAAATAACATATATATTATATATAAATGATATATATATATATATATATATATATATAATTGATTTGACCACAATATTAAAAACCAATATATTGGAATTGCATTTCTTCTTGGTGAATATGTAATTTTTATTATCTCGTACATTAAATAATAAAAAATAAAAATATAGAATTTTTTATAAATTTTATAAAAAATTTGAACATGCATTAATATTATATATTCTTCATATTAAACAAAAATATGTTTGAAAAATAAGAATTATTGTTAGTAAAGATAGAAATGGCTAAAATACAAAGAAAAAATGAATTAATGTCTTAATCATATTCTATTTTTCTTGTTAAATAGGTTAATGGTTCAACCAATAAGGTCATTTGGTTGTTGACTACCATCATCATCATCATTTGATATTGAATTTTAGGCAATTTAATAGAGTAATAAAGAGGAAAGAATTAATGGCATGAGTTATTGAATAAGTGAGCTAATGACATAAATAATGAGAATATATAATTAAATGAGTTAATAGTGAGTTAATGAGAGGAGCTAAAAGTTTTAGAACTTATTAGCCACTTTGGGTTATTTTGTTTAATTTTAAAATAAAAAATTCAAATAAATTAGAAATAAGATAAATGCTTCTAAAAACAACCAGAAAAAAAAGATAAATGGTTATAAAAAATAACCATAAAACAGGAAAGTGCCACCTTGCACATTCCATTTTAATATATGCACAATAAGAGATGTAGTTTTCTGTATTTCATGTCTATTTTATTGACAAATCACTCACATAATGTAATAACGTGAGGACGACACCAGCTCTCCTACACACAAGAACTCTACCCACACAGCAGTGAGACCACATCGTCGCCCCACAATGCCCCACAGCACATCCCTCCATGGGAGCATTTCCCCATGATGTACTAGAACTGATGATGTCGTCATCGAGAGATGCTCTCAATACACGGCGAGAATGTGCTATGGGGCGAAGATGTAAACTCCACAGCACTACCTCCGTTGCATTTGAAACATCTCCCATGCATAATAATATGTAAAAACGTGAGATATTCCTCATGTGTGGCTGCTATATATCACGTGGATAGGTGTGGGTAGAATAAGTTGTCTGTAGGACATAGGAGATCCGCACTTTTAAAAGAATTCAAACATTACGAGTAAGTAACGAAAACTAACGGAGGGTCCCATCTCATCGGTTGTCAGAGTCGGTTTAGAAAATCTAGGGTATATCTATGTAATTCAGATATCTCAAAGGAGGTTTCAGCATTTTTCCAAAATTTTAATATACGATAATATAATAATATTAAATAAAATTATAACAAATAAAAAACAGAATCAAGGGCTTCTTACCAATCCATCGTTCCCCATCCCTCTTGGTCTCTTCTTTCCTGCATTAAACCCTCTCGAATCCCCATTTTTTTTCCGGTTGATTCGTCTGCCCTAAATCCCTAATATAAGAAACTATTGCAACTTCCCCTTAACCGGTTTCGTTCGATCCACTGCGTGTGGACTGCGTAAGCAGGTACAAGTCTATATTGATTGAAATATAATAATTTCATGTAGGATGACTTAATTAGCGTTGGATTTAAGCACGCGTTAACCGATCGAAACAAGGAAACTTGGAATGCTTATAAATATCAGAAGATTCAGTTCTTATCGTATCGTTTTACTTTCTCTGATTCATGCTCTCTCTCTCTCGCTGTGTCTTCGAATTGCAGAAACTAAGTCGGTTTGGATTGAAGAACGCGAAGCAAAATGTTTGGTTCGAGTAACCGTAAGTCTTTATTTATTGCATTTCGATTCATTTTGTTGTCGGGTTCATCCTGTGCGTCTATTTGAAAAATTGCTTGAATTCTTTTAAGATTTTGCGCTCTCTCTCTCACTCTCTCTCTCCCTCTGCATATAGTTTAGTAAGTAATATCTAACAGCTTTTAGTGTTTCTTCTGATTTCTTGTTCTTATATTGGCTGCATTTATTACTTGATGCAAGGTCTCACATTGTGAATTTCTTCCTCTCCACCAATCCTTTTTTTGGGTTCCGATATTGTTTTTAGGTTAATCTCTGGAATTTGGGTTATAATTATGAGTTTCGATGTTGCAAGGTATCAAATTATCTATTTGAACAAATCTTTCGCCACCCTTTTTGGCAATTCAGATTTTGGATGCGTTCCGAATTTTGTTGTATGCATTAGTTCACTTTTAAGTTTTAACCAACTATCGAGTGGGTATCTTCGAGCAAAAGAACTGTCAAAAGGATGTTTCTATGATTCTACATAGATATGGTTGCAACTTGTTTACCTTTCTTTTGGTGTGTTATTTCTCATGGTTTTCTGCTCTTGGAGAATTTTCTTTCTCTAGTTGTTTTCTGGATTTTGTTGCTATAACTGATAAATGTTCATTCGTTATCTTGCTACAGCTTTTGGGCAGTCTTCCAGTAGCCCGTTTGGATCCCAATCAATTTTTGGGCAGACCAGCAATTCTAGCACCAATCCTTTTTCTCCCAAACCCTTTGGTAGTACCACACCATTTGGTTCACAGACAGGGAGTTCCATATTTGGTGGCACATCAACTGGTGTATTTGGAGCTACTCAATCTTCTTCACCTCTAACTTCCACACCAACATTTGGTGCTTCGTCGTCTCCAGCTTTTGGAAGTTCAACGCCTACATTTGGTGCTTCATCTTCATTTGGTGGTAAGTATGATATGAAGATACTACCTATAACCTACTTAGGTGCATCCTAAAGAAAAAGTATGATTTGTGACATATGGTTGAACTTTCATATTCTATATTATTTCTTTTGATAATAAGTAACCCTTTTTAACCTGTAATTTGTATTGGTGTTCTGATTCTACTCTGTCCTGCACTGTGCTAATGAATTTCCTGATAATTTGGACATTGTGATATTGATTTTTATTATTCTCAGTACATAAAACATAATTTTAACCTCCAATCCTTATTGTATGAAGCCCTCCAAGTCCTATGTTGCATGGACTCTCCTAAATGGTTGAAATGTCTGTATCAGACATGCTAGCTATGGACTCTAACACTCCACGAATTCTTGAAGGACACTTCTTTGTGACATTTTTCTTTTTCTCCTTACTCAATATAAATGAACAGCTATGTACAAAATGACTGCCATTTTTCCTACAAATGTTATATCTTTTGAAAAAAGATAATGAATTTCATTGAAGAGAAAAGTACATAAAATGATGTACATAGAAGAGCAAAAGGCCAGCCAAAAAACTGCACTAGCAGGGAGCTTGCACTATAAAGACAATCCAAAGCACCAGATTTCGCTAGGCCATCTGTAATTGTGTTTTGTTCCCTAGGAATCCAAAACTGATTTACAACCGTAGAATTCAGGATATCTCTGGTTTCATCCAGGTAGAGAGCTAGTCTCCAAGGGTCCCTGTCCTTTTTTTCTAGCCACTTGATGGTGTTAGCAGAATCTCATCAATTAGTTAGGTGCAGAATACCCAAGTCTCTAGCTATATGAAGGTCAGTGAAAGCAGATAAAAATTCTGCCTTTCTGGAATTAGGTAACAAAGATAATCTTTAGACCTTTTTCTATAGGTTTACAATGTTAAGAATTCAACAAAATACAGACCACTTTAATAGTTTATACTTTTCTTTAGAGTTTAGACATGTTCATGAGTCCTTGTCTCTTCATCTTGCCAAGACTGCAGAAAATATATGCTAGATTCTGATTTCCATGTCTGTGGCCATGTAACAGTGCCAAAAACTTACATTTTTCAACCAAAATTTACTTGGTTAAGTTGAATGGCCTCTGATTTACTGTAGACTTGGTCAGAAGTGCCTGATATGATGCAATGCCACTTTTACCTTTCGACTTATCTAATACAACTAATATTACCTATTTAAAAGGTCAACTTTGCCTCCCTGTAGGATATTCTGTTTGCAATTCTCTTGTACTTGGATGGTTGATCACTATGTTGTACATTTCTTTATCATCTTAAGTCATAAATCAACCTTCACTTATGAAAAAAGATCAACTATGCATCCCTGTAGAATATTACCTATTGAAAAGATATACTCCACCTCCCTGTAGGATATTCTGTTTGCAATTCCCTTTTACTTGGGTGGTTGATCACTAGGTTGTACATTTCTCTATCATCTTATTTCATAAAGTCAACCTTCACTTATCGAAAAGGTCAACTCTGCATCCCTGTAGAATATTATGTTTTCAATGCCCTTGTAGTTGGATGGTTGACTACTGAGTTGTACATTTCTCCGTTGTCTTCTGCATATTTTCTTCATTTTTTTTTGAGAATTACATGTAACATCAACATATTTTATACATTAATATGTATGACAAAATGTACAAATTGAGGACAAGACATCCTCCATTAGAATGTGTGCATTTTATATTTGGACACCAAGAAGGCAGCAAACAGTATTATCAATACAAACTATATCTTCATGTTTGACTTTAAAATCTATCCTATTAATAGCACTTTTTGATCCTGAGACAATAGCAGGCCATGCTGGCAAAACTTGAGACAATGTGGAGTTCTCCAAAAGGAAGAAACCACATATCGTCATTAATTATATTCATTCATTTCATTTGTCATTTGAACTTCTATCAATTATTTATTAGTTTGGTTTTGTTTTTCTGACATCTATTTCTATTCGTTTTTATCAGATTAAAACCTCTTTACCTTCATTCACCAAATGAAGAAACTATTTGTTGCCATTTTGTGTATTTGTTATACATTTATGTACTTTGTTTGTTTTTCTTGACTGGCAATTCTTTTACTTGTTCCTTCTTCTATAGGGTCTTCTATATTTGGGCAGAAGCCTGCATTTGGAGGATTTGGGTCAACTCCTACTCAATCAAGTCCATTTGGAAGTACATTTCAACAAACACAACCAGCTTTTGGGAGCAGTTTATTTGGTTCCTCTTCACCTTTTGGTGCATCAAGTCAACCTGCCTTTGGTGCTACAAGCAACCCTGCCTTTGGTGCTACAAGTAGCCCTGCCTTTGGTGCCACAAGTACCCCAGCTTTTGGAAGTACAACAACTACAACATTTGGTAGTACAGGCACAGCATTTGGTTCTGGTGGAGCATTTGGGACTTCGAGCACCCCTGCATTTGGGACTTCTAGCACCCCTGCATTTGGTGCTTCAAGTTCTCCTGCTTTTGGTGCATCAAGTACTCCTTCCTTTAGTTTTGGTTCAAGTCCAGCCTTTGGCCAATCAGCTTCTGCTTTTGGTAGCAGTCCATTTGGGACGACTGCATCTCCTTTTGGAGCTCAGAGTTCTCCTTTTGGTTAGTGCTTTTCCTGTATTGGTTGTTTAACACTTTGGAATGTCAAGGTTGATTTACGTACTATTTCAGAGTATTAGGGACTTCAGGGAAAACTTTTTAGTGGTTCATGCATTATGTCTTGATCTTTGTTCCATAAATACCTGGCTTTTGATTTATTGAAACTTACATGCAGGAGCCCAGACAACGACACCAACATTTGGAGGCACCACATTTGGACAATCAGCTTTTGGAGCTCAACGTGGGGGAAGTAGAGCTACACCTTACACCCCGACAGCTGAGGTGGATGGCGGCACCGGTACTCAGCCTGCTGGAAAGCTGGAGTCAATATCTGCTATGCCTTCCTACAAGGATAAAAGCCATGAAGAATTGAGGTGGGAGGATTATCAGTTGGGGGATAAAGGTATGCTTTATCTACAGTCATAGAATTACCTTGAGATGTTCTATCTTTGCTCTCATTAAGTGCATTTTACTAATTCTGTATACTTCTGCACAAATATGTGATATTTCAGGTGGTCCAAATCCTGCTACTCAGCCTACCAGTGCAATTGGTTTTGGTTCCCCTACTTCGCAGCCAAGTCCTTTTGGTGCTTCACCCACATTTGGACAGTCTTCTTCAAATCCTTTTTCCACCTCAACATCTTCTAACCCATTTGCTCCAAAAACAGGTTTTGGTACCTCATCTACTCCAGCATTCAGCTCTTCACCCTTTGGCTCATCATCAACAGTAAACCCATTTGGGACAACTTCATCATCTACACCATCTTTATTTGGAGCACCCTCAACCCCTACATTTGGAACTAGTTCATCCCCATCACTATTTGGTTCATCAACAACATCTGCATTTGGGTCATCACCCTCAATTTTTGGGTCTGCTTCTGTTCCAGGAACAACTTCAACATTTGGTTCTGGCTTGACTTTTGGTAATACCCAGCCATCTTCATTGTTCCAGTCTACCACGCCTCCAATTGGGCAGACAAGTTCTACATTTGGACAGACTACTACTTTTGGACAGAGTACAACTCCTTCCTTCAGTCAGCCAAGCATATTCAGCACACCATCAACTGGTTTTGGAGGGAGCTTGTTC
Organism: Nelumbo nucifera; assembly: GCF_055504915.1. Taxonomy (NCBI): domain Eukaryota; kingdom Viridiplantae; phylum Streptophyta; class Magnoliopsida; order Proteales; family Nelumbonaceae; genus Nelumbo; species Nelumbo nucifera. The sequence continues at coordinate 67,578,265 of NC_142652.1, forward strand.
TCAAGCACCCCATCAATGCCTTCTACAAGCACTCCATTGGGTTTTGGTCAAACAACTGTAAGTCCTTTATGCAATATGTTTATCAATAACATCTTCTAAATTTCCTACTCTGCTTGATGCTGCATATGAGAAAGGGGCTGAGATGGTGAGGTTGGGAAACCTCTATTTGCACCTGACCTGATAATTGAGTTCGAGTATGCTGTATCATTCACCATATTGAATTTGCTATGTAGGCAATCAGGGGGCTTGTGCACCCTGAAGAGGGTTACTGTTGACGCACAGGGTGTGGTTGTTGAAGGTGTTTCAGTAATTGCATATTTCAAAATTCAGGCACCTCTGTGTAATAATGCCATCCCCTGTCAGGGTACATGGTACATTCTGGTTACTGTTTAGCAAATTTTCCATTTGGTACACGTACAGTTATCAGAAACTTTGTTAATGAGGGTCGGTATTATCTCCTGGCTACAGAATAATCACTGATTTATTTGTTTTTTATTCTATTTTGCCTTCTTTTTTTTTCTTGCTTTATTTATTCATTTTTTGTTTGTGGGATGTGGTAAAGTCCCAGTTGGACTGGGTGTGGGCTGTGTGGCTGGATTGGCTGACTTGAGGGTGAGCTAGTTTCTGATTCAGTTCATGTTGAAGGATTATTTTTTTAAACCTTTTAAATTTACTATTGGTTGAAGGAGGGATTTTAATGTTAAATGGTTATATTAGCCCCAAACCTGGGAAAAAATTAGTTACCAATAAAAGGAAAAAAAGAAACTTGTGGAAAAATGTAGGTTCAAACAAGTTGGTATTTCAGCTCAAAGGATTGGCTCTTCTAGTATGAGCAAACATATGATAAGCATGGATGTTTTCCTGGCATTATTCATGGCTGCTCAGGATAGGGAGGTGTTGATTAGAGATTGCTATTCTCTCTAATGATGCCGTCAATTGGTTCCCAACTTTTAGAAGGAATTTGAATGATTGGGAGATGGATCAATTGATGGTAATGCTTTGGCTGCTCCAGCTTCATTCTCCTCAATTGGGTTCACAGGACTCTAGAAGGTGGAATGGTGAGAACAGTTGGGGAGTTCCCTAATGACTTTCCTGCAATCAGGATTTGGCACAACAGTGCTCCCTCAGAGGTTAAATTCTTTGTTTTGACAGCTGCCTTGAGGAAAGGCTACTTAATGATAATCTTCTAAATAGGAAGATGGTTCTGGATCAGATTGGTTGTCTTTTTTGTTCTGCTGAGTTGGAACTTGGAAACAACCAATCATATCTTCTTATACTGCCTGTTTGTAAATAAGGTGTGGAGTGTGGTTCTTGAATCATTTGGTTGGATTGGTTGCTTTCCATCCTCTATCCTCTCCCTCCTTAGGAGTTGGCATTTGAAAGGTTTGAGAAAAAGAGGAAAGTCCTTTGGGGTTTAAATTCCAATTGCTGTTCTTTTGGGGTATTTGGAGAGAAAGGAATTCCCAAATCTTAAAGAGCTTAAGCTCAGATAATCAGGTCCCGCTATGCAATATCAAAGGAGTGCTTTGCTCTTGGATGTCATCTCATAAGTTCAAAGGGCTGGGTTACCGCAGGTTTTTTGATAAGGACACTTTGTTTCTTTGTTAATATATTGCTATCAAGCCGTATGGTCATGCTATCATATGGATGTATATGGTCTATTCTTTTTTGACATTAATACAATACCTTTCTCACCAAAAAAAGAAACATATGATAAGCATAACCCAACTAATAATGCCACAAGACTGTCTATCAATGACATGACCAAAATCATTTTGCAATCTCTTTGATGATTATTCTTATATTCCAACAATTTTCTTGTCACAGTCTACACTTTATTTAATCTCAGTTAGGTTTCTTCATTATTATAATCTGATTAAAGGTTATCTTTTTGCTTGTTATGCATTCAGTAAATTTGGTTTTGTTTTATATTCTCTTTATTTGCAGCCTCTTCTTTCTACTCCTTTTCAGTCAGCACAACCTGCCCAGACAACAGGGGCATTTTCCTTTGGAAGCTTTGGGCAGACACAAACAGGTATTTTAAGATAATATAGCTTCTCCATCTTCCATATTAATTTATTTTTAGCTTACAGTTCCAATTCTTTCTATTTCAGCAGCTTCAAGTGGCTTTGGTGGTGCATCAAGCATTTTTGGTCAGGGTACCTTTGGGCAATCGTATGTTCTTTGTTTTTTCTACTCTCTCTTGACCAGTATCTAATTTTTAGCCATCCAAAAAGTTACATTAGTTCAGGTGGTTAGAATCACCAAATTGATCAGTTTCACCATAAGATATGATCTTTTAGTTTGATATAGTTGAATTATGGGTGGCCTACAATGCAACTTGTATAGTAGGATTGTTGATTGTGGGATGTGTGGAATCCTTAGTTCCTAACTGAAGGATATTTGTATATATTTTTAATTTCCATATGGGGTTTGGCTACACTGTTTGGAGAAAGGCAAAAAACAAGTCCATGATTACCCCCAGCACTTTTACCCAAAAAAAAAAGTTTACCCCAGCATAAACTTTCCCTATTCATCCCTTGCCTTGCTAGTGAACTGCTACGCTGTTTGCTTGCTCTGTGTGTCCACAAGCATGCCACTCCTATGTATAGTGTGTCTCAAAGTATACCTTGTGCTGCTACATTGTTTTTAAGCCACCCTATCGCTGCATCTCTATATTTTCAGGTTTAGCATTTTACAAATTTTTAACTCTTGAAGCACACCTTGCAATTCATCTCTTTCAATCTCATTACTGCAACCCATAGCAATCCATGTCCTTTTTGGTTTGTACCTTTCTTCTAGATCCTTCAACTTGCAATAAGTTAGTTCTTCTTACTGGTGTTATAGATTGTCAGCATGCCTTTTGTTGGGTGAATTGTATTTATGTATCTCTATGGTGTTAGTGGTACATGGAAAGTTGTTTCCTTTGGTATTACTAATCCAATGAGATCATATCTGAAGGGAAAAGTGTAAAACACTTAAATGTGCTTACAATATGGAGAAACTAGAAAGGTGGGGGTTAGAAATGAAGCCATAGTTCCTAGGAGTAACTTCAATAGGTGATAAAATGAGAGAAAGTAGGCCGAGATAATTTTGTCACGTGCATAGATGATCTGTTAGAAAAGTGATCTGTTAAAATTGAAGGGGCTAGAAGAGCTAGCCAGCTAGGGGCAGACCAAAAAGGACTTGGGTGGAAGTAATAAGAAATGATTTAAGTGCTAATAATTTAATGATGGATATGGCATTGAACAGAACAGAATAGCAAAACAGTATTCATGTAGTTGACCCCATATAGTTGGGAGAAGGCTTAGATGATGATGACTCAAGTGTGCTTACAATAGGACCTACTATTTTTCTTTCTTTTTTCTGTATTATGTTGCATGGTTTGGTTCTCATGTCTTTTTGATTGAATGATTCAAATTGGCTCATATTTATATCTTTAACAGGTCTGCAACTCAGAGCACTGCTGCTGTGCAACCAGCACCTGTTTCCAATCCGTTTGGAACTCTACCTGCAATGCCTCAAGTATCTATTGGTTGCTCTGGCTCTGCACCCTCAATTCAATATGGGATTTCGAGCATTCCGGTATAGCTTGCCTACAATATAATTTGGTCTTTATGTAATAAGGTCTTGATTGATCCTATAGAATATTATATTGGGGAATGTACTTTTGTTTCGCTAGTGCATGATGTGCTATATTTGCCTTTTTTTATAAATAAAATAAGAAGCATTCTGTTAAAGATCAAATAAGAACCATCAAAGGATACAACATAAAAAGTCCATAAAGAAGCGTGAGCTTGCAGCCTCAAAAAAAAATCAAGATTACAATTGAGCCCAGGGTTACCAAGGCTGCTACCATCAAAATTTAGCTTGATAAAGCTTTCTTCAGGGGGCTTCCAAGCTACTATGGGCTCTTCCTTGACCAAAGAAGATTTAGCAATCAATTCCCAGTTTCTCCAAAGGTCAACAAAGGAGAATTGTGAGAAAATACCCAAAGCTTTAGACCAATTGATAGCCCTGTTCAAAATGCAAACCCAAACAGTAGCCTCATCCCTTTCTTTATCATTAAAGATCCTAGAATTTCTTTCCTCCTAAAATATCCATACCAAAGCAGCCCTAGCACATCTCCACAACACTCTCCCCCACCTGAAGTTACTTGGGTCGAAGAGTCCACCAATCTGCAGAGGCACTGCCCACCTGCATCCAGAAAGATAAAAATTCTTTTACTAGAGGCTTACAACAAAAGGGCAGGAGATTAGTAGATGGTTAAAGCCTTTTCCATTAGCTTTGCAAAGGAAACACCAGCTTGGTGACATACTAATGAGGAATGTTCTTATTAGCTTCTATTTAGTAGATCCACTGCACAAGGCTTTAACCATCTACTAATCTCCTGCCCTTTTTTTGGTAATCTACTAAATAGAAGGCTTTGCAAAGGAAACACCAGCTTGGTGACATACTAATGAGGAATGTTCTTATTAGCTTCTATTTAGTAGATCCACTGCACAAGGCTTCTATTTAGTAGATCCACTGATGAGTTATCAAAAGTTTTGTTAACAAACTTAGAAGGATGTACAGAAAAAGTAAAATGTAGATCTGGTGCATAAGCTCTATGCCCATGTGCCATATTCATGTAGTGTTTCCTTGCTTAATTCATTTGACTTGACATTATTCCCAAACAGGTTGCTGATAAACCTACTCCAGTTAGAGTTTCCTCATTATTAACTTCTCGACACTTGTCCCAAAGAAGGATTCGGTTGCCAGCAAGGAAGTATCATCCAAAAAGTGATGGTCCAAAGGTAAGAACTTGGTTGAGGAAGCTTGGTAGAAGATTTTTGTGATATTATTTTGATAATGTAGCTCATCGGATTCATCCCCAACTTGAGTTTATTGTTTTTTAGGATCCTGTTCCAGGTATGGAAGATATTACTGCAAAAAATAAAAATAAAAACTCTAATTGCTCTCCTTATGCAGGTACCATTTTTTGGTGATGATGAAGAGGTGCCTGGCACACCAAAGGCGGATGCTCTTTTTATCCCAAGAGAAAATCCAAGAGCACTAGTTATTCGGCCCACAGACCAGTGGCCCTCAAGAACCAGTATAGAGAAATTGTCTTTACTCAAGGAGGCGAATGGCTCTCTCCATGAGGAAAATGGTAATCTTTTCTCTTTTTGGTCTCTGCACCCAACTAGATATACATGATGCAGTATTGATCATGAATGAGAAGTGCACACACATATGATTTGAGCATATCAGTGTTTCCACGGCCTTCTTGGTCTCACATAATCCCATTAAGACATGTAATAGGAACATAGGTAAACTCTCCATTTGTATCCAGGAACAATTCATCAAACTTACCAATAAAGAAATTCATAAAACTTGAATATTGTTTTCTACAATGAAGAACCCAATATTTGAAAAGCAAGAAAGAAAACACCATTAGAAAGCCAAGCCTGCAGTTTACATTCTTAATAGGCTACTTTGGCTTTATACAACCAAAAGAATAACGCATGACATCAAATTGTGCTTAGTGATAGCAATTTTTTTGGTTATCCAAGTAAGAAGTATAAGCAAAGACCAATTAGACTGCAGGAAAGCTGCTGAAATTTTCTTTGGAAAGAGGAAGAAAATTTATCTTCTCTTAAGTGAAAACATGCATTCAACAAAAGAAAAAAGCAATAGACCTTTTGGGCATGGTTGTAATTTAAAGACCTGAACTCTGGGGCATTTACTGTTTTCTTGTTGTTGTTACAAGGGTAGCTGAGGCTGCTCACTATTGTAAATTCTTTTTTATATCAATAAAAGCTTCTTCTGTTTTACTGATCAAAAAAAAAAAAAAGAAAAGAAAGAGAAGACAAAAAACAACTATGAATTAATGATAAAATAATTTGTAAGCCCAATTGAAAAGGCACTAATATCTGATAGATTACAGCAAAGTAAGTGGTCTTGACAAAAGAGCAAATCTATTTCAAGAGTAAGGTAACTGATTAAGAAAGATAATCATTATATGTAAAATGGTTCTATACAAAGCTAAATATCTTGGAAGCACCTGTTCCAATCACCAAGGTGCAGAATAAAAGATGCTAACCATAATTAAATGTCTAGACAACTGGCCCTTATAAGCTGAGCTACCATGGCCATCTTTAACTATGACCACTTCATCCTTTCCGGTTTCCCTTGTCACTTCCATTAGCTTTTTGTTATCTATCTAAACCATCACCAGTCCAATGTGAAACAAGGGTATCCAAGTAACTGTTTGGACATGAAAAATACTGATTTTTCTTTTTACTAGAGGTCAAATTAAATCAACTGCTCAGCATGTATGAAGCAGTGGTAGCATAATTATTATAAGCAAAATGGCAAAAGAAGAATAAGAGGTAAGGTCGAAATTAGGTAAAGTTTTAATTTTGGGTTGGTAAATCTATACCTATATTACTATTAAAAGTGGGAATGAGGTCTAATTTTGGAAAATTTCTCAACTAAAGTACTCCTTTTGTTGAATTCAGTCTCTCTTTATTATAAGGACAAAAATGTAATTTGATATACTATTTATATTAAATTCATTCCATTTCCTCTTATTAAGTTTTATATTTAAGGCATTAACTCCCATCCCCTCTCATTCAATCCTACATTTACTGTATATTAAATAAATAAGTTTTGTGGACTTTTCTTGACTAAAATACCCCTACTTTTGAATTTGGTCTTTCTCTAACTGTGAGGGCATACATTGTAATTTAAACTATTACTTTTCACTCATTCAATTCTTTCTCATTAAGTTGTTATCTCCCATTCTCCCTCCTTAGATCCCTTTTGAAGTATTTTTGATTTTTACCAACAAATTCTACTAATTAAATCTATAGGCAATAATTTTAACAATACAAAACCTATGTGTTCAAACCCAATTTGAAAACTAAACTGTCCTGTCCATGTGCAGTGTACATAGTTGAACTATCTAGGTCAAATGGGTCAACTGATAGTCTCATAGTTAAATAATAAAGATTTAAAAATAAAAAATACAAAAATTACAAAAAAATTTAGGCATATCTCTAAAATTATATATTTATCATGTTAAACAAAGTTAGGTATGATAAACAACAAGTATTTTTATTAATGATGGAAATGAAATACAAAACTTAAATCTTTTTTATTTTGAAAATGAGATGAAACTCATGCTGAAATAAAACTATTTTCATATTCAACTGGTGGGTCAATGGCTCAAACTTTTATGTCAAATTGGTTGACCCACATTGTGATAATAAAATAACAAAAATTTTAAAAAAGATAGAGGCAAAAAATATTAAAAATACAAGATTCATAGAAAACATTTGGGTGCATCTCTAATATTATGTATTTCATCATATTAAACAAAAATAAGTGTGATAAATCAGAGTTATTTTCGTTAATGATTGAAATAGAATAAAAATTTAAACTAACTCGAAGAAAGTTTCCATTTAATTGGTGGTTAGTGACCCATATAGATGTAAACTGCGCAGGCTCAATCTGGGCTACCAATCCAGCATGCAGTTTTAGATAAACTAGCTTGGCTTTTTGGATCTGGGCTGAGTTTGGGCTCTTTTATTTTTTGAGTTGCGACCAGGCCTAGCCTTAGGTATCTCACTATCTTGAGCCTGGCCTGATTATATACATACTTGCATACATGTATATGTGGACAAATATTTTTATATATGTATACATATACACATAATTTTGTGTCAAATTTTACCATAGGGATGATTGACCAATCCAAGCCCAAACCTAATCCATGGGCAGATCAAGCTTGAACTTGGGCTTGAGCCTTAGTCCCAAAGCATAGGGTTGGGCCTAGGTTGAGCACAAACTCAGCCTAACCTGCATAACATTGACCCTAACAGTCCAATTATTTGTGTAAAATGGGTCAACCAATAATGTCATAATTAAATAAAAAATAAAAAATAAAAGTAGAGAGAATTACAGAAATATAAGTGTAGAAAATTTATAGAAAATTTTAACATATCTAAAATACTATAAATTTGTCATATTAAACAAAGATAAGTGTGAATGTGTGATAAACAAGAATAGTTTAAAATTAATTATGGAAATAGAATAGAAAATTTAAAATTTTCCAAAAATGAGATTGTTTTCTCTTTCAAGTCAAATAGGTTAAAACATGATGTCATAATTATTATTACATTATAAAAACTCAAAAAGTAGATGGAAATAACAAATTATAGAAAATAAGGAAATTTGTCAAAAAAATTGTGCAAACCTCTAATATTATATGTTTATCATAATATCATATTAAACAAAAGGGAAATTGCCTAAAACTCACCACAACTTTTCAAAATGTCTAAAACTCACCTTGCCACTAAGTTTTTATTTTCCAAAACTCACCTTCCGTTAGTGCACCGTTAATGCTTCTTAACAGAGGTGTCCATGTCAGCATAAATAACAATTTTCATGACCAAATTACCCTTGAATGGCGAGTTAGAGGAAAAATGGTCTTTTTCAGTTTTCAATTTTCTTGTTTTTTTTTTGCATTTTTAGTGTTGTTATAATTTCCAATGTTTTTTATAATTTCTGTTTTTTTACATTTTCTATTTTGTACAATCTATAAATTTTCCTGTATTTTTTGTTATTTATTTGTAATTTCTGTGTTTTTCTATAATTTTTGGTGTTTTTTCTACAATTTTTATTTGTTGGTTTTGTTTTTCAATTTCTATAGTTTCTATAATTTGAAAATTGGTTTTTTATTTTGTTTACATTTTCTGTAATTTTTTATATTTCTTTATAATTTCTATGTTTTTATGTATTTTATATTTGAAAATATTTTTGAACTTTTTCCTTTTTTTTTCCTGTCTAAATATTAAAGTGGTAATATATTAACACCCGTTAATTTATTTTGTATACATTTTATATTTTTCTATGAAGGTTAAAATGGTAATATTTAACACCAGTTAGTCTCTTTAACGTCAAAATAGTAACATGGTGAGTTTTAGACATTTTGAAAAGTTGTGAGTTTTAGACAATTTCCCTAAACAAAAACAAATATGATAAATAAGAAGTATTTTTATTAACAATGGAAATAAACTACAAAATTTAAATCCACCAGCACACCATGTTTTAGTTACTTATCTTTTTTAATGGGTTCTAATAAAGATATTGAAATTATTATTGTTATCTGAAATTGCCATGTGCAATGCATGTGCACATTTGCTAGTGTATAAAAAGGAGAGAAGTATATAAAAAGAATTAATGTATTTTCTTAGACAAAAGGGTGGCCAACCAAAACATATCTTGTCATTCAATGGTTGGGATGTCAGGGTGGGAAGCTCTTCAAAATGTGGCAAGCTTGTTCAGTTTGAACTTCATAAGGCAGCCTAAGAAAAAAGGTAGGATAATGTGAAGGGTAGTAATGGGCTAAGGGCAGAAACATTATGTGTGGTATGGGAGGAGAGAAATGAAAGAATCTTCAGAGATAAAAAACCAGCTCCATAGAAGAAATAGTGGAGAACATAAAGATAAAGGTTGTGCATTGGGTGAAAACTCTGGAGGCTTTTAGAGATTTTCTTGATGGATGATATTTTAAGAGCATAGGGTGAAGTTTCAAACTCTTCTAAAGTAAAGGGGAAGGCTATAATGGAGTGGCAACCGGTGGCAAGTCACAGGTTTAAACTATTTTTTAAAGGAAGCTCTTTGTGCAATCTGGGCCTAGCAGGAATTGGGGGAGTGTTTAGAGATGGGGATGAATCCCAGGTCTGGGGTTTGACTTCCTCAGATTTTATTCATGTGGTACTAGCATGCTTTGGTCTGGAATTCCAAGAATGGAGATTATGTTGAGGGTGGCATATCCCAGTTTATTATCTTGAGATTTCTGACAATTGTTTGACTGTCAATTGTCAGAAATCTGAGAAAATATTTTAATTTTCTCTGAATTACTTGAACCATTTTAATGTTAAAACAGCAGTTTCTAACTGAGATTTAAAAAATTATTTTGTGAACCTCACTGATTTTCAGTCACCATTTTGTAATATGAAAATTTTAATGATGGTTTCCACCAGCTGTATTTGTAGGTTTTTTCTTTTTCCTTTTTGCCTTTTTCAATAGATTTTATACAAAAGAAATGACTACTTTTTTTTTGACAAATAAGAACTAATTACTTAGTGTTCGATAATTCAATGGAATTAAGAAAGTTTGTGTGACCTATATTTTCTGAGGGCCAAACAGAGGCATTCTAATTATAAAATGTCAGAAAATTGTTTCCATATTCTTAACTTATAGGGCTGAATAGAGGCATTCTAATAATATGTCAGAAAATTGTTTCTGTTTTCTTAACTTAATTGTTGTGTATTCTGATCAACCAGAAATGGCCTATGTTCTCACTTTTAACTACAATTTTCTTAAGAATATGGGATACTCTTAAGATCCATACCTGACTGCCTTTCTTTTGTCCTTTTTGTTTTGACACAATACTCTATCATTCAGGAAAAGCATCTGGAGAGGTGTCTGCTCCTTCCACAAATGGCTTTATATCCCAGGATAAAGATAGTAAGTGCTTTTGACTTCGTTATGCTCCTAAGATGTTCAGTTCTCACCCTTTGTGTGTTTGTGTGCTGTTTTTTATCCTCTATTTTGTGTTATTGTTCCTGTTAGTAAGTTGTTTGTTTGCTTCTTTAGTTCTTAATTTGGTTCTAAATAAAAGCATTGAGTTGAAAGGTGCAAAGCGAGATGCTGATAAAAAAAAAGGTGCAAAGTGAGAGGACATAAACTTCTTTTTTTTAGATTCTACTTGTGCATTGGCTGAGAATGAGAGTTTGTCATTGATGCTTGAGAGGCATTAGGTAGACATCTGAACATTTTTGCCCCAGATTATTTTAATGCAATTGTAAGGTAAAATGTATAAAGAATACAATTATACATACAGTTGTCCGCCAGCCATGAAACAATTTAAGCTCAACTTTGATGGATGCAACATTGGAAATCCAGGACCCTTTGGTATTATTGGAGTTCTTAGGGACAATTCAGGTTCATAAATTGCGGTTTTTTCAGGGCCAATTGGAATAGGAGATTCCACAAGAGCAGAAATATAAGTGCTTCTGCAATGACTAAAGATCTGTAAGAGGTTAGGAGGCTCCAAAACTGTGATAGGGTGGTTTCAAAATGATTCTCAGGGTACATGGCAATTTTGGCACACTTTAAGTCAAGCTAAACAGCTGGCTAGAGAAATGGGAGTGGTGTGGAGTTGGAAGCATAAATCAGCGAATTTTGTAGCATATTCACTGGCTAGCAGCAGGGGGTTAACAGGGAAAAATTGTTTTGTGGTGTTACAATGTAGTTATATTTTGATTATAAAATCAATGGAGCCTAACATCTGGGATTGTAACACACATACTTCTTTATCTCAATCAATAAAATTTCATTTTACAATAATCCAAAAGAAAAAAAGAGTGCAGAAGGCATTATAAAATGAATGAAAATTTAGTCTGCAAGAAGTGAACTTTTGTTTATTTTTACAGTGTTCCTGTGCAAGCTTTTGTAACACAATACTTCTTTTATCTCAATCAATAAAATTTCATTTTACAAGCCAAAAGAAAAAAGAGTGCAGAAGGTATTATAAAATGAATGAAAATTTAGTCTGCAAGATGTTAACTTTTGTTATTTTTACGGTGTTCCTGTGCAAGCTTCCCTAGTCCCAAGGATTGACCAGACATCCGACTTTCTTGTGGGTGTAGGGTGATTCTTTTTGATGGAAAAAAATTATTAATAAGGAATAAAGTTTAATATACAAGTAAAGAGCTGCCACTCCACAAGTCAAAAAATGTTGGCTAAAACTGTATGTAGGAGTAACATTAATTGGCAGAACTTCACTTCATTCGCATGGGAAGTAGTTTAGAGAAAGAAAATGGAACTGAAAATTTTATGAAGTTAACAAGGACAACTGAAAAATGACAAAAAAAGGATACCTCATATGGAGCATAATTTCTGTTTTTTCTTTATTGTACAAAAAAAAACAGATAAAAGGCAGTTATATGTCAATTCAGAAAATAATTCATTGTATTAGTTAATAGCTAATATATATTCATTTATGTTACACAAATTTCTAATACTATGTGCAATATATAGGTGAATTTTATATAAATGTTTTAGCCATTGCATGGTGTTCGAAGAGATGCAAACCCCAAAACATCTAATTATTTCCGCAGTTGTGATTCCTTGAAGTAATACAACTAGTTTGTTTTTGTGCTTTTTTGAGAAGTACACTATAATAGGGAAATTTGCCCCCTCAATTTTTTTTTACCTACTAATAATTGAACTATGGGAAGGAAAAGTAATGGGTGTCAAGGTGTAGTATTCATTGGTGCAGTGATATTATGCTGACCTCATGAATGGTTATACATTTTAATGTTTCATGTTTTTTGTTCTTTCCACTTGTTTTTTTATCGTTAAATGGCTTGGTTTATTAGTGTCTTATTTATTCTTCTGCTTTTAAACTTAATGCAGAGAATTTTGCTGAAAATGGTGCAGTCAAAGTCAAAATAAATCAGAAGCCAAATGGCTCACATGATGATAATAACATAGAAAGGGGGGAATCATACATAACACTAACTGGGCACAGAGCTGGTGAGGCTGCAATTGTATATGAGCATGGTGCAGACATCGAGGCACTGATGCCAAAGCTCCGACATTTTGATTACTACACAGAACCCCGAATCCAAGAGCTGGCAGCCAAGGAAAGGGCCGAGCCAGGGTTCTGCCGCCGGGTGAAAGATTTTGTGATTGGAAGGCATGGCTATGGCAGCATCAAGTTCATGGGTGAGACTGATGTAAGACGGCTTGATCTTGAATCCCTTGTCCAGTTTAATAATCGGGAGGTGATTGTATATCTCGATGAAAGCAAGAAGCCACCAGTAGGACAAGGCCTTAACAAACCTGCTGAAGTAACTCTTCTCAACATAAAATGCTTCGACAAAAAGACAGGAAAGCAGTATACAGAAGGGCCAAGAGTAGAAAAGTACAAGGAGATGCTAGTGAAGAAGGCCCGAGACCAAGGTGCAGAGTTTGTGTCCTATGACCCTGTCAAAGGGGAATGGAAGTTCAGGGTCAATCACTTCAGTGGATACAAGCTCGGTGATGAAGATGGTGAATTTGACGTGCATTCTGGGACGGATTGTTGATGGTACAAGTAAAGTTGGTGTTTTAAAGATGTGGTTTATGGATAGAAGCTTTGTAGTTGCCATTGGAAGCTGAAGATGGTTTTGTATAGCAGCCAAGGAATGGATTTACCTGAATTGTCTTTGAGTGCTGTGGCTTGGCACATGTATTTGTGTTATTTTGATTTTTTTTTTTTTGACTTCAAGGAGTTTGTACCGGTTAGTAGGGTTTTTTTCCCCCATATTTCAGTTCCTTTTTGTGTTTCTGTTTTCCATTGTTCTAAACTTCTAATTTCTTCTGGCCGCCCTCCCCCGTGAAGTTATCGTTTTCTACTTGTGTTCTCTGGATGGGGAGAACTGTTTAAATTGATATCAGGCTTATGGTGTTGCATGCGGGGCAAATACCATATTTGAGCCGATGAAAATAAGCGACTAAATATCTTTTGTCATCTATAGATTCTATACAAGTCAGTTTGTTAAGAATAATACAATATCGTGGATGGATCATGGATGACTGGTATTTCATCCATTATGAATGACCCTTGAGCAGTTGATATAATTGGTAAATACATCAATGGTATCCTAGTGAAATAAAGAGTTCGGTATCACGTGCCAAGATGGTATGGGCAAGAGTGGATAGATTGCTTCTTAATTAGTTGCCATATCATTCATCTATACCGAGATTGTATGAATGCATCAGTATTTTTTGAAAGCAAATGAGGAAAATAAATTAATGGGGATTATCATGGTTTTCAAAACCGGACCTGACGGTCGGATTGGAAAAACCGGGAATGGGTCACCTGATTGGTTCCTTTTTACCTTAGAACCATCATTTTAGCTAAAAACCGTTGATTTGGTCAGCAAATCGTTGACCTGGGCGGTCAAACCGTTTGAAATGTCCAGTGATTTTTGGTCGTTTTTCTATTTTTCTTAATTTTTTTGTCAGAACAGACCATCTATTCGGTTTGAACGGTCGGACCATTTGACCCAGGAACTGGACCCCTGAATGGGTTGTTGTCCGGTTCTGTTTTAAAAACCTTGGGGATTATAGTGAGTAGAGAAGCTCCTTACATTTCGCACTTGCTACTTGCCAATGATGTTCTTGGGGGTGAGCATTTAGTTTATTTGGTTAAAAACTGAACCAAATAAACCAAAATTTTAAAAATCGAAGTAAAAAGATGAAAATCGAATCGAAAAAATCAGTTCGGTTATCGGTTATTTTTGTTAAAAATTGAATTTAATTAATATATATAAAATATTATGTATTATAACCTATAATATATATTATGAAATTGAATTTAATTATAATACATTATATATAATATATTAATATATAAATATATAGCATATTATATATTATATGTTATATGTTGTATATTATATATTACATTATTATATAATGAATTTTGGTTAATTCGGATTTTTTGGTTAACCAAATTTCTAACTTTGAAAATCGAAAACTGAAACCAAAAACCAAAATTCCTAAAAACCAAACTAACTGAACCAAATTACTTCAAAACTAAAAAAACCGAACAAAAAAAATTGAAACAAAAAATTTTGGTTCGGTATTTCGGTTTTGAAGGGGAAATCCATCATATGGATGGTTGAACCATGCTAGGTGGCTGGGCGGAATTTCAAAAATTTTCTTTCACCCTTCTGGGAATCGTATTCCTAGTTTTAGAAAAACTGCATTTTTCTAGGGTTGTTCTTGCATCAAAACTGGACCCGTTTTGAAACCAAAAGAAATGGAGAAGTATACCTGATACGGAATCCACAAATGTAGCTCCCAAAGTGGTAGTTCATGCCCAATAAAGTTCCAAGACCAGTTTCCACTGAAGATGGTGCAGTTTGCATTGAAGTCAGTTCAACAACACAGTTTTCAGCAAAACTGTGATCCAACACCTTGGGTCGAACAAGGGAGGTGAGCATGAATTGGTTCTGATATTTTCTTGCAAAAATCAGAAGTCAGAACTGATCAAGATCAGTTCAAGAACTGGAGGTCGAATTAGGGTTTCTGGGGCGACGAGAACAGAGAGAGACATGAGAGCAGAGTTATCTGGAGTAGATTCGATCTCTTCTTTTCTTAGCCTTAAGGATCACCACTCCTAATTGAATTAGGAGGTTCCTAAACCAAATATTTATTTGGATTTGGATTCTTTAAGTTAAGCTGTCATGTGACTACTTGATTAATCCAATTAATCATGGGTTTTATGCCCATGATTCGTCCAAGTCATATGACTGCTTAAGCTGTCATGTGACTATTTGATTAATCCAATTAATCATGGGTTTTATGCCCATTAAGCAAGTGGCTCACATCCCGAGGCAGTACCGTAGTTGGTGTAGGGAGCATCATGTATGCCATGCTGTGCACTTGTCCTGACATTTCTCAGGCTGTAAGTGTGGTAAGTAGGTACCAATCTAACCTTGGGCAGGAACATTAGACTGCTATGAAAAACATACTAAAATACCTTCAAAGGACAAAAGAGTTTTGTCTGGTATTCAATGGTAGTTCACTACAGATCCAGGCGTATACTGATGCCGATTTCCAGTCGGATCCAGATGATAGAAAGTCTACATCTGGTTATATCTTCACGATAGGATCGTGTGCTGTTAGCTGGAAAAGCAGCAAACAGGGGTCCACGGTAGATTCCACAACCGAGGCCGAGTACATTGCTACAAGTGAAGCTTCCAAGGAAGCCGTTTGGATGAAGAAGTTCATTCAGGAATTATGAGTAGTTCCATCAAGCACATCACCTATTCCATTGTTGTGTGACAACACTGGAGCCATTGCTCAGACTAAGGAGCCACGAGCCCACTCGAAGTCGAAGCACATCAAGAGGAAGTACCATATACTGCAGGAGATAGTTGGAAGAAGGGACGTCTTGATTCAGAAGGTAGCATCAACAAAAATGTAGCAGACCGATTAACTAAGCCACTGACACAAAGTGTTTGAGAAACACGTGGAAAGTATGGGACTCCGGCTTATACCCGATTGGACCTAGGTGCAAGTGGGAGCTGTAAGACATTGTATGCCCTTAGCTCCAATCACATTGATGTACTTGATGACATTTATTGTAAATGAATGTACATAATTGATTCATGTGTTTTGGTATGTTTCTGTGTAATACCCTTAAACTGGACACCTATGAGACTCGTGTTTGTTTAGAATCTTCATAGTTGTTGAATAGATCTGGAGAGATTTATCCTACCAAGGCTGACACTGATGTGCCGCTAAGTTGGTTGGGGTGGCTTGTCTCAGCTACCAGGGTGAGACCTGAGGTACATGCAGTGTGGGTTTCCTTGAAATCCTAAACCAGACCAAAATTCCAGTCTTGCCCTGGACCTTGGAGATAGATTGGAATTCCTCAGTTACACACAACACAACAATCTGCAGAGTTCCTCCCTGCTCTTGCCACCCCTACCCAGTTCGATCTCCACTTGTGGGAGTGATCAAGAATTGTTCTTGATATTTCTCATTGGCAAAAGAAGCAATCTAAAGTCGTGATCAGTAGCCATCTATTCCATTCTTGCTGAAGAATTCGGTTCTTGCTGAAGAGTCATCCTACTGATCCTGCTTCACTGTACACTGTGTCATATTCAGTGGAAGCAGATTTTGGTTTTCTCCTTGGGCATGAACACCTTCATTAGGAGTTACTGCTACTTTGTATCAGGTATATCCCTCTCCTCTCTTTTTGTTTTAGATCTGGTCCGGTTTTGGTTCAAGATTGATCTTTGAAAATGCAGTTTTCTAAAATAGGGAATGCGATTTCTAGATGGGAGAGAGAAATTTTTGAAATTTTGCCCAACCTTCCTGCTGGGTTCAGCCATCCATATGATGGATCTCTCATCCCTTCACTTCTATCCTTGAACTTCTCATGATCAGCCTTCCGTCTTACCTGGGGCAGAATCTAACCCATTCTCAGGAGCCCTTGGGTCCTTTTTATGGAGAAGGGTGGATAAAACTGGGATTAGAGAGAAAGAGGGGGGCAACAGTTGGGTTTTAGCAAAAATATGGGTGCCCTAGGGTTAGAAAGATAAAAAGAGAGTGCCATAGAATAAATGGAGATTGGAAGAGATGGGAGGTGGAGATTAAGTAGCTAGGGGCGGCTAGGGTTTGGTAAGGATGAAAAGGAGGAGTGGAAAGGCGCCCTAGGGTTTGCTAAGGAGAGGGGAGTATGCTAATACAGTAGGAGGGGGGCCATTCTGGGTTTAGTAGATAGGATGTGCCCTCCTGTGCTCAGTCTTTCACAAAAACACCCCCTCTCTCTTCTGGCCTTTACACCAGCTTCCCAAAAACTGCATTTCAGCCTTGAAACTTCCCCAGTTTTCCCCAAGATTTGCATAGAAACCCTCAAAGGTCACAATATTGAATTTAACTAGGAAAATGGGACATTTTGACTATTCTAAGGCCTAAAATACCCTTAAAATGAGGCCCTTAAGGCATCAAACTACAAAGTTATCACACCCCCAACTTAACCATTGCTAGTCCGTTAGCAATGCAGCCTTAAAATTACACTGAGTAAAGAAATCATTCCCATTGACAGATCATCTTTGACAAAATTAGCCAAGTATCTTGATTTTAGAATTCTCAAACTTTGTATAGATCGGATGTATTGAGCTAAAGGGGTAAAACTGTCTTGTTTTAAACATTATAGAAACTTGGCTTAAAAAATCTTATATACCCTTCCATTTGCAGATTGTCTCGATAAGTTGAGATTGATTTTTAAAATCAGGCGGATATTATCATTTCTGACAGTGGATTTCTACCCCTAAACTTGAGACGCACACTTATTTTTATTGCTACCTTCTACCGTTTGGCACAAATCTCGACACTTGCCTTAGGTGAAGAGACCCGGTTACTAAGTATTAGGTGATTGTCTTTGGCATTCTTATCACTTGCTACCAATTTCTACAAAATTCAATATTCTTTTATCAGTTTCCTCAACTTTTTCTGTTTGGGAATCTCTTTTAATGGAAAAGTTTTAAAAATTTCTTAGTAAATTTTTTAGCTCTGCATTTCTAAAGGCTTAGCTTTTCAATTTCTCTCTCTCTCTCTCTCTCTCTCTCTTCACTCCCCAACTTAAGTGCCATTGTCCCCAATGGTATGACTAGGATGATCTAAAAGGGACTTGGGCCAAAGGGAACAATCAAGAGGGTTTTCCTGAGGGGTTCAAGGTTTGCCAACTGGTCTCGAATCAAGAAAAGAAAAACTCTAATCCTAAGAGAAAAACCAATTGAAAACTATATTAGGTTGCCTCCCAACCAGTGCTAAGTTTAATGTCTTCATCCGGACACATTCATGCACTTCTCTAATCTACACTCCCAGACTCGCTTTCTTCCTCACACATACAGGGCTCAGATTGGGCTAACCAAGGGGTAGATAGGGCATCTAAAAGATCATCTACTGCATCCACCTTGCACTCATCTTTCCCTAGGTTTGGATACTTAGAGGCACTAAAAACATTTAACTGGACTTTCTGCTCCCCAAATGAAATGTCCAATTCTCCCAATTTACAGTTGATGTTTGCATTGGCCGTTGCTAGAAATAGACATCCTAAGATTATCAGGTTATGGTTTAGTTCCTCGGTTGGGGTCATGTCTAGGATGATAAAATCCACTGGGAAGTGACAACCCTCTACCCTGACAATGACGTTCTCAATAACACCTCGAGGAGTCTTGACTGACCGATCAGCAAGTTGCAGAATTACAGGGGTAGATTTTAACTCACCGATCCTGAACCTGTTGTAAATAATGGATGGAAGCAGATTTATCCTGGCCCCAAGATCCAATAGGGCCCAATTGAGAGTGATTCCAGAGATGACGCAGCTTATGAGAGGAGCACCAGGGTCTTTCATTTTCTAGGGAAGTTGGTTTAGGAGATCTGCACTAACATCTGCCGAGAGCATCACCTTTTGTGGGGCCAATCGTGGCTCCATCTTTTGAGTGCATAGCTCTTTCAAGAACTTGGAATAGGCCAGGGCATGTTGGATCGTGTTAAGGAGAGGGATGTTAGTATGGACTTGCTTGAATAACTCCCTGATCTCCTCGTTGCGAGTCTCTTCCATCTTTCGCAACGGCCCGACTGTAAGTGCAGTTGGAAAAGGAACTACAGGTTGGATCACTGTTGGCTCTTTTTCTAAGTTTTCTTTTCCTTTTTCTTTCCCCCCAACTTATGGTCTTCTTACTCCTTTCTTCTTCACTGATGTTTTCAACTTTCTTTGTCTCATACGGGTCCTCTAAAATCCTCCCACTCCTTAAGGTTGTAATAGCCTTGGTATTTTCAAACTGAGGGTTCTTAGGAGGTGGTTGAATCTACTATGGAGGAAAACCTAGTGGCTGATTTCTAGAATTCGCAACCAGTTGACTCGGTAGTTGCCCTACTTCTCTCCTTGCTTTGGCTTCGGCTAACTGTCCTATTTGGCTCTCTAGTCTATTGATGGATTGCTGCTGAGTTAGAATCAGCTATTGAAGCTGCATGAATTGGTCATCAACTGTATGGGTCTAAGGAGGTTGTGGGTAAGCCTAATAAGGTTGGACCGGTTGGTTCCTAGGGTACATCTGCTAGAATTGACTCTACACTTGTGGCCTTTAAAATTGCTGGGCCATGTAGTTAGATGGGTGGTACTGCTAGAACTGTGTGAAGGTTTATCATGGTTGAGCTGGTTAAGTCCTAGTGTAATCATTGTACTTGCAGTGAGTCTGGGCTTCAGACCATTGAGAGTGCATATCTGACAGGGTGGTTTCTTGGACTTGGGCCCTATAAGTGAAGTTGGGTTGATTTTCCCACCTAGGGTTATATGAGTGAAAGAATGGGTTAGTATTGGGTTGGCATGACTGGTTGACATGGGTCCACCACAGGGCACTGGCTAACATGATGGACTGGGCTTGCACAGATGGAACATGTTGGATAGGATGACAAGGTTGGGTATGGGCCACTTTGTTGACGAAATGCAAGGACTTGATCAAGTCTTTGGGCCATCCCATTAATCTTATGTAGTTGTTGAGACACATGGTTCCAATTTATCCGTGGCTCAAGTTGGAAGTAGTTTCTCATTCCACAAACTCCGGCCATTAAATTCATTTTATTTTATTTTGTTTTAATCCCCCTTTTTCTTCTTTTTTTTGAAATTTGAAATTTAAATTTTGAATTTTAATTTCAAATTTAGATTTTGAAATTTAAATCCTACAATTCAAACTCAAATTTGAATTTTTTAAATTTTGTTTTTTTCCTTTTATTTTATATGTTTTATTTTTTTATTTGAAATTTAAATTTTTGAAATTTAAATTCGAATTTAGATTTTGAAACTTAAATTCCTGAAATTTAAATTCAAATTTGAATTTTTAATTTTTTTTTGATTTTCTCTTTTTTTTTGTTTGAAATTTGAAATTTAAATTTTTGAAATTTAAATTCAAATTCAGATTTTGAAATTTAAATTCAAATTTGAATTTTTAAATTTTAACAAAAAATCTAAGAAATTCAAACACATGACCTACGAGTTGACCTAAGGTTTCCTAAACTAGTGGTTCAACCAATGTGAATCCTCTTAGGTTCACTTGGAATTACACCACTTTCTTTAGTTAGCCAGGTAAGAGGTGGGGATGTGGGAGGCTCCCCTTGCTCTCGCAAGGACTGAATTAAGTAACCACAAAATCCGCTTAGGCTTAGCCGTTTAAGCTCTTTGATTAGACACCAACCGCCAGTTATGGAAAGTAATTACAAGCTTCCCTAAAATTCAACACACTTTTGAACCAAATGTGAGGCTCCCTTAAATGGATTAACGAAAAAAAAAACACAATAAATAAAATAAATGCAACTAATTACAATGCATGAACAATTATTTCTAATATGCAATTAAGCAATTTAACATAAAATAAACTAAGCAAAAGAAGTAATTAAAATAATAATAAAAAGGAAACCTAACACATTCACAACTAACAAGATAATTTCAACAATTGAATAATCCTATATGATGCATGCTCTAAAACATATCAAACCCTAGATGTTGGAACGCAAATGCAAAAATTTTAAAATATTAGTTAAATTATTTTTTATTTTTTATTTTTTGAAATTCGAAATTTGAAATTTAAATTTAAATTCAAATTCAAATTCAGATTTGAATTAAAATTTAAATTTTTAATTCAAATTTGAAATTTAAACTCAAATTCAAAAATTTGAATAATTTCCTATTACAATTAATTATTCAATTAAATAACTAATTAAAGGGCAATTAAATAAAGCAGCCAAGAATTGCAACAAACAGAAAATAAAATGATTAGTTATGCTAAAAAAATATTAACAACTACAAAAATAAATTCTAACAAGAAAAATTGTTACTCTAAAAATTAAACCGGAAATAAAATAAAAAAAGATTACGCGGCAATAAAAAAATAAAATAAAATAAACAAAGTGGATTTATTATATATTTTTTATCTGAAAAAAAATAAAAAAATGAACCTAATTAAACAGAAGTTTGCTTAAGAAATTAAAATAAAGAAAAAAAAACTAGATCTAAAAACAAAACGATAGAAAAATAATACTAAAAAAATAATAAAATAAATCGGATCTATATAAAAAAATTAACTAAAAGTTCGAAAATCACTATTTTACCAAAAAAAAGAATTCAAAAGTAAAAAATAAAAAAACTAAACAAAAATAAAATGAGACGACTACACCTAAAACGCAATCCAATTTCTCTTCTCTTATCTTTTCTTCCGCTGTCCGACAATTCTCCAGTACCCCACCTTTTGCTATTACGTCCTACAAAATCAAAGAGAAAAAAGAATTAAAATGAGATCACAGATCAAGTAATTAAACAAAAATAAAAAAATAATGAAACAAATCTGGACAAAGCAAATAAAAATTTTTCTCTATCGCTTCCCCGACAACGACACCAAGAACTTGGTGTTGGCGGAAGCGTGTCGTTAACCCCTTCGGAACACCAGTTTAATAATTTATAATTTTTTTCAATCCTCACATAACCTTAAACAACGTAGTATGTGGTGAGGAAGGGGTCGTATCCACATGGAAGCGAGGGACAAATCGTTATAGACTTTAATCCGGATAAAAGAACATAAAGGGAAGTTGCAGAATCACAAAACTTTAATTAATTAAATTGGAATTCATTAAAAATAAAATTCAAACACTGCTGAAAGTTAAAAGTGCATACAAATAAATAAATAACAGAAATTAAATAAATAAAAGAAATTAAATAAAAAAAGTCTATAATCCGATCAGAGGTAGTAGTCTCTGAATCTTTCCTTTGACCCTCGAACTTTTCGAGCTAGGCCTTTCGTCTTACCTAGCTGAATTCCAGATCTGCAAAAAAGAAACAAAGAAAAAATTAAACTGAATAAAAGTAAATTTGTAGGAAGGAAAAATCAGACTGGAAATTAAAGAACAGAAGTTAAATCTAAAACTAAATTAAAAAGGTTGGGATCCGATTCCAGAGGTGGCAGTAGTGGCTTTGGCGAACTACAAGCAGGAACCCCTCCTCTTGCTTGGGCATTTTCCTCTTCCTCTACCCTTGAACTTCTCAAGATTAGCCTTCCATCTTACCTGGGGAAGAATCCAACCCCTTCTCATGAGCCCTTGGGTCCTTTTTATAGAGAAGGGTGGATAAAACTGGGATTAGAGAGAAAGAGGGGGGTGGCAGCTGGGTTTAAGCAAAAATATGAGTGCCCTAGGGTTAGAAAGCTAAAATGAGAGTGCCCTAGAATGAATGGTGGAGATTAAAAGAGATGGAAGGTGGAGATTAAGCAGCTAGGATTTGGTAAGGATAAAAAGGAGCCCTAGGGTTTGCAAAGGAGAGAGGAGTATAATAATACAGTAGGAGGGGCGCCATTCTGGGTTTAGTAGATAGGAGGCGCCCTCCTGTGCTCTGTCTTTCACAAAAACACCCCCTCTCTTAACTGGCCTTTACACCAACTTCCCAAAAACTACATTTCAGCCTTGAAACTTACCCACTTTTCCCCAAGATTTGCATAGAGACCCTCAGAGGTCACAATATTGAATTTAATCGGGAAAAGGGGAGATTTTGACTATTCCAAGGCCTAAAATACCCTTAAAATGATTCCCTTAAGGCATGAAACTACAAATTTATCCGTCATTATGGTGTGTTTCTGTGTAATACCCTTAAACTGGACACTAATGAGACTTGTGTTAGTTTAGAATCTTCACAACCATTGTATAGATCTAGGGAGATTTATCCTGCCAAGGCTGACACTGATGTGCTGCCAAGTTGGTTGGGGAGAATTATCTCAGCTGCTAGGGTGAGACCTGAGGTACACGCAATGCATCTCAGATGGGCAAATTCCAGTGATTGCCCTGGACCTTGGAGACAGATAGGCAAAACTGGAATGTTACACCTGACCCCTAGACTCGATTATGGTACTGCACTAGGTATCGGATTGGGCTGTCTTTGATATGCCAATCAGTGAGATCCTTAGCGGGGGTCAAAACCTGGGTATGTTGGGGCAGTTCGAGAATTCACCTGAGTGGGTGATCATAGTGACAGGATCAGCCCCTTTGTCGGACAAAGTGAATGATCGGGGAATGCACTCTCTCTGATGGAAACCTAAACTGCCGGCAGTGGATTTCAAATGTGTTTGAAATTTGGTTTTGCAAAATATATTTATATAGATATACTTATATATTGTGTTTTCACAAATTGTTTGCAAAAGGTTTTAATTCACAGGATCCATGTGAGTAGAGAGTGCAACACTGTACCTTGCAGCCAAGGGAGAGGTCCTCTCTTGTCGGGCAGTGTTGGATCATTATGGGCTAAGAGGTTAAGTGTAAGACCATTGAGGGTTATACCTGATGGGCTAATCTTGCATCTGCCCACAATCCTTGGGCCTTCATAAGATGGCTGGACCCAAAGACCATTTAGTGTAAACGTTGGGCCTATTAAGAGCCCATGGTGATGGGCTCAGGGGTTCACTGTGTCGTACAGTGAATTCTACCTTGCCTTGTAACTAAGGCTGCGCTGAACCCATGTGGCTGATGTGTAGATCAATGATAGGGTTCCACGCCATACTAAGAGAGCCAAGCTAGCCTTCACTAAAAGGAAGTGAGCCTGAAAGTTTGGTGGGCCTAAAGCCTATTTTGAATTGGGTTAATTAGATTAATTAATTAGGGGCAAATCTGGGTATGGATTAGCAGATGAGGATATATCCACTTAAGGAGTCCAGATCCAAATAGAGATTTGGATCATGAAACTTCTAATTTGATTAGGAGTAGCTGATCTTGATCTGCAGATAAGATAAACGATTATCCTTATCACTTAAAGAGTTCAGATCCAAATAAAGATTTGGATCAAGAAACTCCTAATCAGATTAGGAGATCATCTCTTTAAGGGCTATACATAAAGAGCAGGGTAGACATGAAAAGGGTTACATAGTTTGATTGTTTCTGCCTCCAGTTCTCTCTCTCTCTGCTCTTGCCGCCCTACCCTGTTCGATCTCCATCTCTTGGAAGTGATCAAGATTTGATATTGATATTGTTGCTTGCTAGAAGAAACAATTTTGAAGCTGTGCTCACTACCCCATTCGATTCTTGCTGAAGAATCAGAGGTTGTTGGTGAAGAACCACTTGCTGATTCTACCTCATCCTAAGTTGTGTCATCTTCAGTGGAGGGAGGATTTGGTATTCTCTTTGGGCGTGAACACTTGCGTTGAGAGGAGATTTTTGCGTGGATTCCATATCAGGTATACCTCTCCCTAATCTTGGTTTCAGATTTGGTCCGATTTGGTTACAAGAACAAACCTTGAAAATGCAGTTTTCTAAATTGGGAATACGATTCCTGGATGGGAGCAAGAAAATTTTTGAAATTTCACCCAGCCACCTTTCATGGTTCAACCATCCATATGATGGACCTCCCATCCCTTCGTGGGTATCAGAGCCAGGTTCAAGTCTTGAACTGAATTAGATCAGATCTGATTCTGAGTAAATGGGTAGAAGGCGTTCTACCCGATTTGCATAGTTAATAGTTTTTCCTGGGAATTGGTTCCCAGTTTTTGGGCGAATGATTTGAAAAATAAATCTTTATTATTCTGTTATATTTATGGAATTTTTCTATGGATGTTTCTTGAAGTCTTGGGCTGCACGTGAGATGGAGATCGAATCTTTCTGGTGCCAAGATTTGCAGACCCTGCTTTTTCTATTCTATTCGATTTGGTCTGTAAATAATTATTTCTTTTTATTTTTAGACAAATTGTATAGGATTTAATGTGATGTAATAATAGAAAGATTAGGTTTTTTTCTATTTTATTTCATCTAGAAATTGCTGGAGAACGCGACGGAGGAGAAGAAGAGTTTGCAGAAAGAAGTTCTACGATATGCGATTTGAAAAATTTCGATTCTGTGATCTGCGATTAATTTTTCTTTGCAGGTTTGCAGGATGTCCAAGATAATCATAGTGCAGCCCTCTGATTTTGGTTTCATGATAATTATGATTATCTTGATTTAATTTATTTTCTAGATCATTATTCTTGAATTAAATCTTGAACTAGACACCAAAACTTTAGCCGATTTACACCAGATTTGGTCCAAGTTGGTTGGATCGAATTCTTGGTTCAATGGGGTTAGTTTTCTGACCCAAATTTGATTTTGGCCTGAGGGTTGATGGCCCACTTCAAGTTTTAATTTGGCCCACCTCTGTAAAACCCATGTTTAATATGTTAAAACTGCGTTAGCCTGAATCAGCATAAATGCTATATGGGCCGAACTGTTGTTTGCAATTCAGCCCATATACCTAGATAATGTTATTTGATAATATTATGGGCTTTATTGGGCTGATACTGATTTAATCTAATTAATTTAGGGTTTTGACAGATGTTTTGATTGATTGGACCAATTTGTTTCATGCATGTGATGTGTTACGTACATGGGCCATAAACACTTAGCCCATGTTAATTTGATAGTGGCTCTTTCGCACACCATGGCTGAATGCACATCATTGCCTTGGTGTCCATAAGATCATTGGATGATCTCCCTTCTTGATGGGCCCACATCAGCTTCCTCCGCAAGAGGAACCATGCGGAACCCTAGCCATTTAGGGCTCATTTAAATCTAACTTTGAGAAAGTCAGTGGGAGCCACTTTGGTTTGACCTAAATCAGAATTAGGGTATAATACTGTGTTCCCTCTAGTAAAATATAAGTGCATGTGATAGGGAGATTCATATGATGAACTCTCTAAAAGCCTCCCATCATTAGCATGAAGATGGGCCCTTCAGTAATGAGGAGATGCAGCATAAAATTGGGCTATCCATTTGCTGTTGGGTCTATTGGATTGTTTCATAAGATGATAGGGGCGTCATAGACTGATGTAGGAGGGGCCTATCCTAAAATGGAAGACTCTCTCACGGTACCTTGGCATTAACAAATATGATGGGTAAGCATTTAATGGACAAAAAGGTTTAACCTAAAATGGCAATGGACCTTGTTTGATAGAGGCCAAAGGGAAAGCTCATAAGATGAGTGGATATGATCCTTCACAGAAGGTGGTGGGGTTATGCAGCTGAAATAGTTGGCTCCATGCACTGTATGTGATTTCACACATTTCCGGAGACATGATTGCGTCTCCGTCACTAAGATCAGAGGGAAATCTCAGAGATGAATAAATGGAAATGGAACATGGATTAAGAGCCATATCTATGTAGTAAACATGAATCAAATTAGGTTGTGGACTAATATTTGCTTTGCCTTTTATCAAAAATGGCAAACGAACAATTCGCTAAACTGTTGGACAATAATAAGCTTAAGGGCCCAAACTACGCCGATTGGTTCTGTAACCTTATGTTAGTTCTGACGTCTGAGAAATTGGACAAGGTTGCTAAGAACCCTACTCTAGATCGTCTGGGTGATTGGGCTTCTGAGGCCCACACGAAGGAATATCAAAAATGGGAAGAGAAAATTTTGTTGTCCGATGCTACATCATAGCCTCCTTAGATAATTAGATACAGAGACAGTTCGATCAGATCGAAGTGTAGAAGGACATCTTAGATAGTCTAAGGACCATGTACGAAGAGTAGAATTGTTATACTCGCCAAAAGGTCCTAAAGCAGTTTATGACCACTCAAATGTCCAAGAACCAACTGGTTCATGACCATTGTCTTAAGATGATGGGATACATTAATGAACTAGAATTGGGCTAGATCATGTCACCAAAGTGGATGCCATCCTGAACTCCTTGCCACCTTCCTTCAATCAGTTCATCATGAATTATAATATGAACAAGCTAAATGTTAGCCTTTCGGAAGTCAACAATATGTTGCAAAAGGCTGAAGAACTAATAAAGAAGAATGAGCCCATGACCATGCTTGTTGAAGGTGGAAAATCGGGCAAGAAGAAGAGGAAGGCAAAGAAGAAACCTCAGAAGAAAGTTAGAAAGCCTAAAAAGCAGAAGAAGGACAAGACATCAGATGCCTGCCACTTCTACAAGCAAATTGGGCACTAGAAGAGGAATTATCCACAATACCTAGAGACCAAGAAACAAGGTAATTTCGAATTCCTTGTCATAGAGAACAACGTGTTGGTCACTTCTGCATCCTGGTGTATTGACTCTGGGGCTTCTACTCATGCATGTAATACATTGTAGGGGATCAAGACAAGCAAAAGACTGAGTGACAGAGAAGTAATTCTGTCTTCTTTAGTAATACAATTACTATTAAAAGAAACAACAGATTCATCGCATACGGGGAACTAGAGAACGGTCTCTATGTTCTACATCCTTCTCTAGAAACTAACATAACTGAAACTACGTCGGCTGAAATCCCCAAGAAAAGAGTCCGTGATGTAGTTAATCCCACGTGCTTGTGGCATTACCGACTTGGCCATATCGATGTTGACCGAATCACAAGGTTAGTAAAGGATGGTCCTTTGGATTTTCTAACTGTAGAAGATCTTCCCACTTGTGAGCCTTGCCTACAAGGTAAGATGACGAAACGACCATTTAACGATAAGCCTGAAAGATGTACAGGCACACTTGACCTTATACATACTGATGTATGTGGTCCCCTGAGTGTTAGGACACACAATCAACACGTGTATTTCATCACCTTTTTAGATGATTTCTCACGATATGGTTATGTGTACCTAATGAATCCTTTGAAAAGTTCAAAGAGTTCAGACAAGAAGTCGAGAAACAATTAGGGAGAGAAATTAAAGCCCTTCGATTACCTATTCTATGGCCCAAGACCATCCGTTGCCTATTTGTAGGCTACCCAAAAGGCTCTGTGGGTTACCTATTCTATGGCCCAAGTGAGCAGAAGAAAGTAGTTCTTGATGAAGAGAGCTCAGGAGCAGTGGGAGATGTCCCACAAGTTCCAGGAAGTGACCAACCTAGAAGATCCACTCGGGTATCCAGGCCACCAGTCTGTTATAGTTATGACCAGGATAGTTACTTGGTGGAAACCTTGACTAGTGAGGAGGATCCTGTGACTTATGTGGAAGCTATGTTGGACATCGATTCCCAGAAGTGGGTGGAGGCCATGAAAGCTGAGATGGACTCAATGGAGACCAATGGAGTCTGGACTCTAGTAGATCCGCCCTCCGGGGTCAAAGCAATTGGTTGCAAATGGATTTACAAGAGGAAGAAGGGCCCCGATGGTAGGGTTGAGACCTTCAAAGCTCGTCTGGTGGCGAAAGGGTACACTCAGAAAGAGGGCATCGATTATGAGGAAACCTTTTCGCCTGTGTCCATGCTTAAATCCATTAGGATCTTGGTAGCTGTAGCAGCATACCATGATTATGAGATTTGGCAAATTGATGTCAAAACTGCATTCCTGAATGGAGATCTTACTGAATATATCTATATGCAGCAGCCGCAAGGTTTCATTGCTGCTGGTCAGGAGCACTGTTAGACAATTTTGTATGCCCTTAGCTTCAATTAGAATGATGTACATTATGAGTTTATTGTAAATGAATAAAAGTACATATTTGATTCATGTTCCCTTGGTATGTTTCTGTGTAATACCCTTAAACTGGACATATAATGAGACTCGTGTTAGTTTAGAATGTTCACAGCCAGTTGGTCGGTCTGGGGAGACCTATCCTGATAAGGCTGACACTGATGTGCCACCAAGTCGGTTGAGGTGGCCTGTCTCAGCTGCCAGGGTGAGACCTTAGGCACATGCAGTGTAGGACCAAATGAATCTTTGAATCAGACCAGATTTCCAGTTTTGCCCTGAACCTTGGAGATTAATGGGCAAAACTGGAAAGTTAAACACGACCCCTAGACTCGGTTATGATACTGCACAAGGTGTCGGATTGGGTTGTCTTTGATGTACCAATCAGTGAGATCCTTAGCGGGGGTCAAAACTTGGGTATGTTGGGACAATCTGAGAATTCATCTGAGTGGGTGATCATAGTGACAGGATCAACCCCTTTGTCGGACAAAGGTAATGATCGGGGATGCACTCTCTCTGATGGAAACCAAGACTGCCGGCAACCGATTTCAATCGTTGAGATTTGTTTTGCAAAATATATTTTATATGAGATATAAAAGAATATATATTATGGTTTCTAAAATGTTTGCAAAAGGTTTTATTTCCCGGGATCCATATGAGTAGAGAGTGTAGCACTGTTCCATGCAGTCGAGGGAGAGGTCCTCTCTTGTCGGACAGTGTTTGATCATTATGGGTTGAGAGGTTGAGTGTAAGACCATTGAGAGTAATACCTGATGGGTTAATCTTGCATCTGCCCACAGTCCCTGGGTGTTACAAGGTGGCTTGGCTCAGGGACCACTTAGGGTAAGTGTTGGGCCCATAGAGCCCATCTAATCGGTTTTAGGGGGTGCACTGTCCATAGCAGTGTATTCGGCCAGGCCTTGTAACAAAGGCTGGGCCGAACCCATGTGGCTGATGTGTAGATCAATGTTTGGGTCCCACGCCATACAAGGAAGCTCAACTGGGCAGTGAAGGGATGAGAGATCCATCGTATGGACGCCCAAAGATTGCGGAATAAGGGGGCGAATTTCAAAAATTTTTCTCTCCCTTCAACTGGGAATCGCATTCCCTATTTAGAAAATCATATTTTCAAGGATCATTCTTGAATCATAAACTGAACCAGATCTGAACCAAAAGGAGGAGGAGAGGATTATACCTGATACGGAGAAACATTATCCCCCAACGATGGTGTTCACGCCCAAGGAAAGATCCAAAGACTGCTCCCACTGAAAATGGCGCAGTGCAGGATGGAGTAGAATCAGCAATGTTCTTCTCCAAGTACTCTGTCCTTCGCAAGAATCAGCAGGATGGCACGTGAGCACAGTTTCCTATCAATTCTTCCCCCAATTGGCCCTTGGACATCTGCGCGGTCATGAACTATTTCAAGACCTTCTGCCGAGTAGAACGATTCTACTCTTCGTACATTGTCTTCAGACTGTCCAATACGTCCTTAGCAAGTTCGATCTGATCGAACTGCCTCTGAATTGGATTGTCTAAAGAGGCAATGATATAGCAGCGGGCAAGGGAGTTTTTCTCCTCCCATTCTTGGTATACTCTTCTCTGGGCCTCGGAAGCCCTATCTCCCAAACGATCCAGGGCAGGATTGTTGGCTACGTTATCCAACTTTTCTGAGGTTAAGACCAACATAAGGTTCCTGTACCGGTCGGCATAGTTTGGGCCCTTCAACTTGTTGTCATCAAGCAATTTTGCAAATGATCCGTTTGCCATTTTTTGATAAAAGAGCAAACATTAGTCCACAACCTAATTTGATTCATGTTCATTTCATAGATATGGATTTTAATCTACGTTCCATTTTCATTTATTCATCTCTGAGATTTCCCTCCTTTCTCAGTGACGGAGACTACGGGTTGTCTCTGCAAATGTGGGAAATCACATTGGGTGCATGGAGCCAACTGTTTCAGCTGCATAACCCCACCACCTTTCTGTGAAGGATCATATCCACTCATCATATGAGTTTTCCCTTTGGCCTCTGTCAAACAAGGTTCAGAGCCGTTTTTAGGTAAACCTTCTGTCCAGTAAGTGCTTTACCCATCATATTCGTGAACGCCAAGGTATTGTGAGAGAGTTCCCATTTTCTGGTAAAGCCCCTCCCACATTGGTCTATGACGCCTCTATCATCTTATGAAACACTCAAACAAACCCAACAGCAAATGGATAGCCCATTTTCTGGTGCGCTTTCTCATTACTGAAGGACCCATCCTCATGCTAATGATGGAAGGCCTTTAGAGAGTTCATCATATGAATCTCCCTATCACATGCACTCATATTAGCTGGAGGGAATAGTTAATTATGCTCTAGTTTGATTTAGGTCAAACCAATGTGGCTCCCACTGACTTTCATAAAGTCAGATTTCGGTGGGCCTAATTCGGCTAGGGTTCCGCATGTAACCTCTTGATGATGTGTGGGGCCCACTACAGAGGGAGGTCATCCAATGACCAAAAGGGACACCATGGCAATGATGTGCATTCAGCCATGGTGTGCGTAAGAGCCATTCAGCCATGCAGGGATAAATTGATCAAATCAATTAATTATCTGTAAAGCCCATTTGAAGTCCAATTTAAATCCATAATATTAACCATTAATATTATCTAGGTATATGGGCTGAATGGTTCAGCCCATATAGCTTTATGTGTTAAGTGGGCTTTTAGCAGTTTTAACTATTTAAAACTGGGTCTTTACAGGTTGGGCCGAATTAACCATTTAATTAAACATCAATCCTCAGGCCCATTAGTGGGAAAATTAGGGCTGACTTTCAGCCTTGATTAAACCCTAGATTCGGTCCAAACATTTTGAACCAATCTTGGTTCGAATGGGTCTAGGGTTTGATTTTTAATTAAACCTTTAATTCAAGAAAATAATATGAAATTAATTACTGATAAAAGAAAAATCAAGAATTAGTCAAACAGGGCTGTTCGCACAATCCATCCTGCAAAATAGAGGTTAGATCACAGTTCGCAGTTTCATAAACTGCAAATCGCAGATTGTATTTCTCCCATCTGCGAAATCTCCTTCTCTGCGAAATCTCCCTTTCTACGCTGCCATCTTCGATCCAAAATAAAATAAATAGAAATCCTAATTTCTATTAATAATTACATCAGATTGAATACCTATACATTCAGTCTAAAATAAAAAAAATATTTTACAGACCAAAAGTAATAAAGCAATCCATAACTGCAAAATCGCAGGTTCCCTGTGCAAATCAAGATTTCGATCTCCTCTTGTACGAACAGCCCATAAATCAAGAAAATCATAAAGAACAGTTCTAAATAATAATCAGATTTATATAAAATTAATTTTAGATTATTCGCCCATTAATTTTGGGAACAAATTTCCCAAAACCCATATCTGCGCAAATCGGGTAGAACACCTTCTGCCCATTTGCGCAGGTTCAGATCTGAAACAAAATGGTTCAAGATTTGAACCTGGCTCTGATACCACTGAAGGGATGTGAGATCCATCGTATGGACGCCCTAAGATTGTGGAATAAGGGGGCGAATTTCAAAAATTTTTCTCTCCCTTCAACTGGAAATCGCATTCCCTATTTAGAAAATCATATTTTCAAGGATCATTCTTGAACCATAAAATGAACCAGATCTGAACCAAAAGGAGTAGGAGAGGATTATACCTGATACGAAGAAACAGTATCCCCCAACGAAGGTGTTCACGCCCAAGGAAGGATCCAAAGACTGCTTCCACTGAAGATGGCGCGGGATGGAGCAGAATTAGTAGTGTTATTCTCCAAGAACTCTGTCCTTCGCAAGAATCAGCAGGATGGCACGTGAGCACAACTTCCTATCAATTCTTCCTCCAAGAACTGATGTCAAGATCGAATATTGACTTCTCCCACAACTGGAGATCGAACTAGCAAACAGGGCGGCAAGAACAGGGAGGCGGCAAGAAGGAATTCAGCAGGGTTGCTTAATTCTTTTTCTGTGATTTCAGATCTCAAGAAGATGATTATGTGGCTGCCGCCCCCTCCTTCTTTTGTTAACCCAAAAGGATCAGCTCCTAATCCAATTAGGAGCTGCTTATCCATATCATATTTGGATCAGCCCTCTCTTTAGGTGATAAGGATAAACCCTTATCTTATCTGCATATTAGATTAGCTTTCTCCTAATCTCATTAGGAGGTTTCTAGATCTGAATCACATTCAGAATTGGCAGTGAGTGTGGTAAGCAGATTCCAAACCAACCCAGGGCAGGAGCAATGGACTGCTGTGAAAAACATACTTAAGTACCTTCGAAGGACAAAAGAGTTTTGTCTGGTATTCGAT
This sequence comes from Nelumbo nucifera, assembly GCF_055504915.1. Classification (NCBI taxonomy): domain Eukaryota; kingdom Viridiplantae; phylum Streptophyta; class Magnoliopsida; order Proteales; family Nelumbonaceae; genus Nelumbo; species Nelumbo nucifera. The sequence goes on from NC_142652.1 coordinate 67,611,629, forward strand.
GATAACTCACTACAGATCCATGGGTATACTGATGCCAATTTCCAATCAAAATCAGATGATAGAAAGTCTACATCTGTGTATGTTTTCACGATAGGATCGTATGTTGCTTCCTGAATGTCAGCGAACAGGGGTCCTATGTAGCAAATTAACAGTCCACAACCCAAGCCGAACACATTGCCGTAAGTGTTCATTCCTGAATTTGGAATTCAGCACATCACCCATTCCACTATTGTGTGACAACGGGAGGTTGCATCAACGGAGAATGTGGCAGACTCATTGACAAAGCCACTATCACAGAAAGTGTTTGTGAAGCACGTGGAAAGCATGGTGAAAGAATGGTAGGATCCATCTAATGGATGCCATGAAGGTTGCGGATTGGGTGGGCGAATTTCAAAAATTTTCCTACCTTCTTCCAACTGGGAATCATATTCCCTAATTTAAGAATACAATATTCAAGGATCCTATTTGAACCATAATCGAACCAGATCTGAACCAAAAGGGATGGGAGGAATTATACCTGATCCAGAGAAGCAGTATCTCCCAAAGTTGGTGTTCACGCCCAAAGAGGACACCAAGATCCGCTCCTGCTGAAGATGACACAGCTGTATGTGGAACGGAACCAACAGAGTGCGTCCTACACACTGGATCCTTCGCAAGAATCCTCTGGAAACTCTGAGCACCAAATCTTTTCAATCTTTTCTGCAAAGCTGATGTCAAGAAACAATTTCATGATTTCTTTCTTCTTCAAAGATCAAATCTTGTAAGAAAGAATGGCGGCGGCTGGAGGAGAACTCCTGGGGCGAAGATGGATGAATAACTTCTCTTCTCTCTAGAGTCTGTATGAGATCCAATCTCAATTCGCAGGATGCTTTCTTGCTTTTTCAAAACCCTTAGGTTCGAAATCTGATGTTGATCTCTCTTAGAGTTTCTCCTCTTTTCTTCTTGATTAAGAAACCCCTTTATTAGGAGTTGTCCCAATCCAAATCAGTATTTGGATAGGGGATGATCTTAATCCTCTCTGTAGATTAGGATAGCTTACTCCAGATCTTATCAGGAGGTTACCAGATTCAAATCTAATTTGAATTTGGTCTCCCAAAGTGGATAAGGTTAAAGGCCCAACCCTTTTGCTAACTTCAATCCCAGATTCGCCCCATAAATTGGTGATCATACCAGCCCAGCTCGAAATGGGCTTTTGACCCATTAAGTGTTTAGTGCTTGACTAGTTTCCAATCTGCTGCCCAGTTGGGCTTCTTTGTATGGTGTGGGACCCAAGCATTGATCTACACGCTAGCCACATGGGTTCGGCCCAACCTTTATTACAAGGCCCAGCCGAATTCACTGAAAAGCTCAGTAAACTCCCGAGCCCATCAAATGGACCCGATGGGCCCAACACTTACATTAAGTGGTCCCTGGTCCAAGCCATCTTATAAAAACCCAGGGACTGTGGGCAGGTGCAAGATTAGCCCATCAGGTACTATCCTAAATGGTCTTACACTTAACCTCTCAGCCCTTAATGATCAAGCACTGCCCGACAAGAGAGCACCTCTCCCTCGGCTACAAGGAACAGTGCCGCACTCTCCACTCACATGGATCCCGGGAATTAAAGCCATTTGCAAACATTTTGAAACCGTACAAATATCTATATATATATATATATATTAATTTTGCAAAACAAAATTCCAACAATTGAAATCAACTGCCGACAGTTTGGTTTCCATCAAAGAGAATGCATTAGCGATCATTACCTTTGTCCGACAATGGGGCTGATCTTGTCACTATGATCACTCACTCAGATGAATTCTCAGACTGTCCCAACATACCCAGGTTTTGATCCCCGCTAAGGATCTCACTGATTGGCATATCAAAGACAGCCCGATCCGACACCTAGTGGAGTGTCATAATCGAGTCTAGGGGTCAGGTGTAACCTTCCGGTTTTGCCCATCTGTCTCCAAGGTCCAAGGCAATACTGGAAATCTGGTCCGGTTCAAGGATTCAAGTAATCCCATACTGCATGTGCCTTGGGTCTTACCCTGGTGGCCGAGACTGGCCATCCCATCACTAGGTGGCACACCAGTATCAGCCTTGGCAGGATAAATCTCCCCAAACTTATCCAATGGCTGTGAACATTTAAAACTAACACGAGTATCTATAAGTGTCCAGTTTTAGGGTCTTACACAGAACTATACCAAACAACATGAATCAAACATGCACTTTATTTATTTACACTAAATTTCAAAAGTACATCAAATCGGATAGAAGCTAAGGGCATACAAAACTGTCTAACACATGGGACTCTGACTTGTACCAGATTGGACCTGAGTGCAAGTGGGAGTTGTTAGACAGTTTTTGTATGCTCTTAGCTTCAATCAAAATGATGTACATTATGAGTTTATTGTAAATGAATAAAGTACACATTTGATTCATGTTCCTGTGGTGTGTTTCTGTGTAATACCCTTAAATTGGACACTTAATGAGACTCGTGTTAGTTTAGAATGTTCACAGCCAGTGGGTCGGTCTGGGGAGACCTATCCTGATAAGGCTGACACTGATGTGCCACCAAGTCGGTTGGGGTGGCCTGTCTCAGCCGCTAGGGTGAGACCCAAGGCACATGCAGTGTAGGATTAATTGAATCTTTGAGTCGGACCAGATTTCCAGTATTGCCCTGGACCTTGGAGATTAATGGGCAAAACTGGAAAGTTACACCCGACCCCTAGACTCGATTATGATACTGCACTGGGTGTCGGATTGGGCTGTCTTTGATGTACCAATCAGTGAGATCCTTAGCGGGGGTCAAAACCTGGGTATGTTGGGACAGTTTGAGAATTCATCTGAGTGGGTGATGATAGTGACATGATCAGCCCCTTTGTCGGACAAAGGTAATGATCGGGGATGCACTCTCTCTGATGGAAACCAAGACTGATAGCAGCCGATTTCAATCGTTGAGATTTGTTTTGCAAAATATAATTTATATGAGATATAAAAGTATATATTATGGTTTCTAAAATGTTTGCAAAAGGGTTTTGATTCCCAGGATCCATATAAGTAGAGAGTGCAACACTGTTCCTTGCAGCCGAGGGAGAGGTCCTCTCTTGTTGGGTAGTGTTTGATCATTATGGGCTGAGAGGTTAAGTGTAAGACCATTGAGGATAATACCCGATGGGCTAATCTTGCATCAGCCCACAGTCCCTGGGTGTTACAAGGTGGCTTGGCCCAAGGACCACTTAGGGTAAGTGTTGGGCCCATAGACCATTTGATGGGTTTCAGGGGGTGCACTGTCCATAACAGTATATTCGGCCAGGCCTTGTAACAAAGGCTGGGCCGAACCCATGTGATTGATGTGTAGATCAATGCTTGGGTCCCACGCCATACAAGGAAGCCCAACTGGGCAGCAGTTAGGATGGTTAAGTGAGATCATAAGCTTAATGGGCCTAAAGCCCATTTCGAACTGGACTTATTTAATAAGTTAAATATGGGCGAATTCTGAGATGGATCAGCAGATAGGATAGGGTCTTAACCCTATCAACTCAGAGATTCCAGATCTGAATATGATTCAGATCTAGAAACCTCGTAATGAGATTAGGAGTAAGCTGATCTAATCTATAGATTTGATAAGGGTTTATCCTTATCACCTTAAGAGAGGTCTGATCCAAATATGATTTGGATCAGCAGCTCCTAATTGGATTAGGAGCTGATCTTTTAGGGTTACAAAACAGAAGGGGGCGGCAGCCATTTGAAGAATCACATAATCAGATCCTCTTCACAGCTGAAATCAGAGAAGGAAGATTTCTGCAGTCCCTGCAAAAGATCTTTCTTGGCGCCTCATTCCTGCAGCCGCCAGACATATTGTTCGATCTCCAGTTGTGGGAGAAGTCAAGATTCGATCTTGACATCAGTTTGTTGAGAAAGAATTGATAGGAAGCTGTGCTCATGTGCCATTCTGCTGTTTCTTGTGAAGGACAGAATTCTTGGAGAAGAATATTACTGATTCTGCTCCATCCTGCACTGTGCCATCTTCAGTGGGAGTAGTCTTTGGATCCTTCCTTGGGCATGTACACCTTCGTTGGGAGATACTTTTTCTCCGTATTAGGTATAATCCTCTCCTACTCCTTTTGGTTCAGATCTGTTTCAGTTTATGGTTCAAGATTGATCATTGAAAATATGATTTTCTAAATAGGGAATGCGATTCCCAGTTGAAAGGGAGAGAAAAATTTTTGAAATTCGCCCCTTTATTCCGCAAGATTTGGGTGTCCATACGATGGATCTCTCATCCCTTCAGTGGTATCAGAGCCCAGGTTCAAATCTTGAACCAATCTATTTCAGATCTGAACCTGCGCAAATGGGCAGAAGGCGTTCTACCCAATTTGCGCAGATATGGGTTTTGGGAAATTTGTTCCCAAAATTTATGGGCGAATAATCTGAAATTAATTTTATATAAATCTGATTATTGTTTAGAATTGTTTTTTATGATTTTCCTGATTTATGGGCTGTTCGTACAAAAGGAGATCGAAATCGTGATTTGCATAGGGAACCTGCGATTTTGCAGATTATGGATTATTTTGTTACTTTTGGTCTGTAAAATAATTTTTTTTAATTTTTTAGACTGAATGTATAGGTATTCGATCTGATGTAATTATTAATAGAAATTAGGATTTCTATTTATTATATTTTGGATCGAAGAAGGCGGCGCAGAGAAGGAGATTTCGCAGAGAAGGAGATTTCGTAGATGAGAGAATTGCAATCTGCGATTTGTAGTTTATGAAACAGCAACCAGTGATCTAACCTCTGTTTTGCAGGATGGAGTGTGCGAACAGCCCTATGAGACTGATTCTTGATTATTCTTTTATCAGAATTTAATTTCAGATTATTTTCTTGAATTAAAGATTTAATTAAAGATCAAACCCTAGACCCATTCGAACCAAGATTGGTTCAAATCGTTTGGACGAAATCTAGGGTTCGATCAAGGCTGAAAGTCAGCCCCTATTTTCCCACTAATGGGCCTGATGATTGATATTTAATTAAATGGTTAATTCGGCCCAACCTGTAAAGGCCTAGTTTTAAATGGTTAAAACTGCTAAAAGCCCACTTTGATGATAAAGCTATATGGGCCGAAACCATCTACCCTAATTCGGCCCAAATACCTAGATAATATTAATGGTTAATATTATGGATTTAAAATGGGCTTCAAATGGGCTTTACAGATAATTAATTGATTGGTTCATTTTATCCTTGAATGTGAAGTATGGATGTGTGATGTGTTACGTACATGGGCGATAAGTGCTTGGCCCATGCTCAATCGACAGTTGCTCTTGTGCACACCATGGCTGAATGCACATCATTGCCATGGTGTCCCTTTTGGTCATTGGATGACCTCCCTCAGTGGTGGGCCCCACACCTCATGGAGAGGTTACGTGCAGGACCCTAGCCAATTTGGGCCCACCAAAATCTGACTTTATGAAAGTCAGTGGGAGCCACTTGGGTTTGACCTAGATCAAACTAGGGCGTAATTGATTGTTCCCTCCAGCAAATATGAGTGCATGTGATAGGGAGATTCATATGATGAACTCTCTAAAGGCCTTCCATCATTAGCATGAGGATGGGTCCTTCAGTAATGAGGAAACACACCAGAAAATGGGCTATCCATTTGCTGTTGGGCTTGTCTGAATGTTTCATGAGATGATAGAGGCGTCACAGACCGATGTGGGAGGGGCTTCACCAGAAAATGGGAATTCTCTCACGGTACCTTGGCGTTCACGAACATGATGGGTAAGCATTCACTGGACAAAAAGGTTTACCTGAAAATGGCTCTGAACCTTGTCTGACAGAGGCCAAAGGGAAAATTCATATGATGAGTGGATATGATCTTTCATAGAAAGGTGGTGGGGTTATGCAGCTGAAACAATTGGCTCCATGCACCCTATGTGATTTCCCACATTTCCAAAGACAACCCGTAGTCTCCGTCACTGAGAAAGGAGGGAAATCTCAGAGATGAATAAATGGAAATGGAACGTAGATTAAAATCCATATCTATGTAATGAACATGAATCAAATTAGGTTGTGGACTGATATTTGCTTTTTTATCAGAAAATGGCAAACGGACAATTTGCAAAGTTGCTTGATGACAACAAGTTGAAGGGCCCAAACTATGCCGACTGGTATAGGAACCTTATGTTGGTCTTAACCTCTGAGAAATTGGATAAGGTAGCCAAGAATCCTGTTCCGGATCGTCCGGGAGATAGGGTTTCTGAGGCCCGGAGAGGAGAATACCAAGAATGGGAGGAGAAAAACTCCCTTGTCCGCTGCTATATCATTGCCTCCTTGGACAACCCAATTCAGAGGCAGTTCGATCAGATCAAAATTGCTAAGGACGTATTGGACAGTCTCAAGACAATGTACGAAGAGCAGAATCGTTCTACTCGGCAGAAGGTCTTGAAACAGTTCATGACCGCGCAGATGTCCAAGGGCCAACAGGTTCACGACCATTGTCTCTGGATGATAGGCTTAATCAATGAACTGGAGGCTCTTGGATCCGGGCTGGATCTGGTAACACAAATCAATGCTATTCTCAACTCTCTGCCTCTATCCTTTAATCCATTCATCATGAATTACAACATGAACAAGCTGAACGTCAGCTTGCAGGAACTCAGCAATATGTTGCAGGGGCCGAAGAATTGATTAAAAAGGATGAACCCATTACCATGCTTGTTGAAACTGGCAAATCAGGCAAGAAAAGGAAGGCAAAGAGAAAGTCCCAGAAGAAGGCTGCCAAACCCAAGAAACAGAGAAAGGACAAGGCATCAGATGCATGTCATTTTTGCAAGAAGACCGGCCACTGGAAAAGGAACTGTCCTGCCAACCAGGAATCCAAGAAAGGTAATCTCGAGACTTGTGTTATAAAAATCAACTTATTGGTAGTTTCTGCGTCCTAGTGCATTGATTCCGGGGCTTCAACTCATGCGTTTAACTAACTGCAGGGGTTCAAGGTAAGCAGAAGGCTGAGTGAAGGAGAAGTCACGCTTTACTTGGGGACTACTGCAACTGTTGCAGCCGCGGCCAAAGAAACCGTGGAGTTACTTTTTAGAGAAGGAACTATTGTACTGAAAGATTGCCTTTTTGTACAAAATTTAAGAAGAAATTTGATTTCTGTCTCAAAACTGTGTGCAGATGGTTATTCTGTCTTCTTTGGTAATACGATTACTATTAAAAGAAATAACAAATTCATCGAATACGTGGAAATGGAGAACGGTCTCTATGTTCTACATCCTTCTCAAGAAACTAACATAACTGAAACTACATCGGCTGAAATCCCCAAGAAGAGAGCTCGTAATATAGTTAATCCCACGTGCCTGTGGCATTACCGACTTGGCCACATCTGAAAGAATGGTAGGATCCATCTAATGGACGCCATAAAGGTTGCGGGATGGGTGGGCGAATTTAAAAAATTTCCTACCTTCTCCGAATTGGGAATCATATTCCCTAAATTTAGAATACAACATTCAAGGATCCTACTTGAACCATAATCAAACCAGATCTGTACCAAAAGGTAAATGGGAGGAATATACCTGATCTGAAGAAGCAGTATCTCCCAAAGTTGGTGTTCATGCCCAAAGAATGCTCCAAGATTTGTTCCTGCTGAAGATGACACATCTGTGGATGGAACAGAACCAGCAGGGTGCGTCCTACACACTGGATCCTTCACAAGAATCCTCTGAAAGAACTAAACACTGTAACCTTTTCAGTCTTTTTTGCAAGACTGATGTCAAGAACAGATTTCTTGACTTTCTTTTCTGCAAAGGTCCAATCTTGCAATGGCAGATGGCGGCGGCAGGAGGAGAGAACCAAAACCGAAAAAGCTGAACTGCTTTTTCTCCTTTTCTGGAGAGTATGAGATCTGATCTCAAAATTCACAGGAACCTTGCGATTTTTTTTTGGTTCAAATTCTCTTTCTTGTTTTTCTCCTCCTTTCTTCTTGATTAAGAAACCTCCTAATCAGGAGTTATCCCAGTCCTAATCAGTATCTGGATAGAGGATCATCTTAATACTAGACAAAATTCTTTTGTCCTTCGAAGGTATTTGAGTATGTTCTTCACAGCAGTCCAATGCTCCTGCCCTGGGTTTGCCTGGAATCTGCTTACGACACTCACCGCCTGAGCTATGTCCGGGCGAGTGCACAGCATGGCATACATGATGCTCCCCACGGCTGAGGCATAGGGAACGTCTCTCATGCTCTCAATCTCCTCAGAAGTCTTGGGAGACATCTTCTTGGAGAGAGTGACTCCGTGCCTGAAAGGAAAGTTTCCTTTCTTGGAGTTTTCCATGCTGTATCTTTTGACAATTTTGTCAATATAAGCAGCCTGGGATAATCCAATTATCTGCTTCGATCTATCTCTATAGAGTCGAAGACCCAGTATCTATGAAGCTTCTCTAAGATCTTTCATGGAGAACTGCTATGATAGCCATACCTTGACCAAAGTCAACATTCCTACATCATTCCCAATGAGTAGGATATCGTCCACGTACAAGACCAAAAAGGTGATCTTATCCCCACTAGATTTCCTGTAAACATAGGGTTCATCCGGGTTCTGCTCAAAGTCAAACGTTTTGACTGCAGAATCAAAACGGATGTTCCAACTCCTAGAAGCCTGCTTAAGTCCATATATGGATCTATTAAGTTTACATACCATGTGTTCCTGACCAGCAGCAATGAAGCCTTGCGGCTGCTGCATGTAGATATCTTCACTAAGATCTCCATTCAGGAACGTTGTTTTGACATCCATTTGCCAAATCTCGTAGTCATGGTACGCTGCTGCAGCTAGCAGGATCCTAATGGATTTAAGCATGGCCATGGGCGAAAAGGTTTCCTCATAGTTGATGCCTTCTTTCTGAGTATACCCTTTCGCCACCAAACGAGCTTTAAAGGTCTCAATCCTGCCATCGGGGCCCTTCTTCCTCTTGTAGATCCATTTGCAACCAATTGCTTTTACCCCGGAGGGTGGATCCACTAGAATCCAGACTCCATTGGTCTCCATTGAGTCCATCTCAGCTCTCATGGCCTCCACCCACTTCTGGGAGTCCATGTCTAACATAGCTTCCGCGTAAGTCACGGGATCCTCTTCACTAGTCAAGGCTTCCACCAGGTAACTGTCCTGGTCATAGCCATATCGGACTGGTGGTCTGGATACCCGGGTGGTTCTTCTAGGTTGGTGATTACTTGGATTTTGTGGGACATCTCCCACTGCTCCTGAGCTCTCCTCATCAAGAACTATTTCCTAACGATGAGTGTCCAGGATGTAATCGGATTCTAAGAATCGGGCGTTTCGAGTGCAGAACACTTTCTGCTCACTTGGGTCATAGAATAGATAACCCACCGAATCCTTTGGGTAGCCTATAAACAGGCAACGGCTGGTTTTAGTTTCCAACTTGTCCGCACTTGTTCTTTTAACGTGTGCAGGACAACCCCAAATCTTCAAGTGTCTTACACTTGGCTTCCTTCTGGTCCAAAGTTCATATGGAGTTTTCGGAACTGATTTGGTTGGAACCCGATTCAGCACGTAGATAGCAGTCTCTAATGCATATCCCCAAAAAGGATTTGGGTAATTGTGAGTGCACGAGAAGCGACCGGACCATGTCCAACAAGGTCCTATTCCTCCTCTTTGAAACACCGTTGAGTTGAGGTGTAGCAGGAGGAGCTAGTTGTGACACTATCCCATTGGCCTTTAAGTAGTCCCTGAATTCGTCAGAGAGATACTCGCCACCTCGATCTGATCGAAGGGCCTTAATTTCTCTCCTTAACTGTTTCTCGACTTCCTGCCTGAACTCTTTGAACTTTTCAAATGATTCAGACTTATGTCTCATTAGGTACACGTAACCATATCGTGAAAAATCATCTGCGAAGGTGATGAAGTACACGTGTTGATTCCGTGTCCTAACACTCAGGGGACCACATACATCAGTATGTATCAGGTCAAGTGTGCCTTCAGATCTTTCAGGCTTACCGTCAAATGGCCGCTTAGACATTTTACCTTGAAGGCAAGGTTCACAAGTGGGAAGATTTTCTACGGTTAGAAAATCCAAAGGACCATCCTTTACCAGCCTTGTGATTCGGTCAATACCGATATAGCCAAGTCGGTAATGCCAGAGGCACGTGGGACTTATTGTATCACGATTCCTTTTCTTGGGATTTTCGACCGACGTAGTTTCGGTTAAGTTAGTTTCCAGAGAAGGATGTAGAACATAGAGACCGTTCTCAAGTTCCCCGCATGCGATGAATTTATTATTCCGTTTAACAGTAATCATATTACTAAAATAAACAGCATATCCATCAACACACAATTTTGAAATAGAAATTAAATTTCTTCTCAAGTTCTGTATGTAAAGACAATCTTTAAGTACAAGTATTCCTTCTTTAAAAACTAATTCTACGGTTCCTATTGCCGCAGCTGCAACACTTGCAGTCGTTCCCAAGAACAGTGTCACTTCACCTTCACTAAATCTTTTGCTAACTTTGAACCCCTGCAGTGAGTTACATGCATGAGTCAAAGCCCCGGAGTCAACACACCAGGACAGAGAAGTAACTATCATATTAGTTTCTATGACACAAGTTTCGATGTTACATTTCTTAGATTCTAGGTAGGCAGGGCAATTCCTCTTCCAGTGGCCGGTCTGCTTGCAGAAGTGACAGACATCAGATGCCTTGTTCTTCTTCTGCTTCTTAGGTTTGGTAGTCTTCTTCTGGGTCTTCTTTGCCTATCTCTTTCTCTTGCCCAATTTGTTAGCTTCAGCAAGCATAACCACAGGCTCATCCTTCTTGAGTAAATCCTCGGCCCTCTGCAACATATTGCTGAGTTCCTGGACGCTGACATTCAGCTTATTCATATTGTAGTTCATAGTGAACGCATTGAAGGAAGAGGGCAAAGAATTTAGGATGGCATCCACTTGCGTGCCAAGATCTAGCCTGGATCCAAGAGCTTCAAGTTCGTTAATGTATCCCATCATCCGAAGATAATGGTCATGAACTTTCTGCCCTTTGGTCATCTGCGCGGTCATGAACAATTTCAGGACCTTCTGTCGAGTAGAACGGTTCTGCTCTTCATACATTGTCCTTAGACTGTCCAATATGTCCTTGGCTAGTTCGATCTGATCGAACTGCCTCTGTATTGAGTTGTCTAATGAGGCAATGACAAAGCAGCGGGCTAGGGAGTTCTTATCCTCCCAATCTTGGTAGTCCCTCCTACGGGCCTTAGAAGCCCTATCACCCGGACGTTCCGGGGCAGGATTTTTCACCACCTTGTCTAACTTTTTGGAAGTTAGGACTAGCAAAAGATTTCTGTACCAGTCGGCATAGTTTGGGCCCTTAAGCTTGTTATCGTCTAGAAGCTTTGCAAATTGACCGTTTGCCATTTTCTGATAAAACAGCAAAATCATTTGTCCACAACCTTAGTTTGATTCATGCTACCTACATAGATATGGCTTTTAATCTATGTTCCATTTCCATTTGTTCATCTCTGAGATTTCCCTCCTTTCTCAGCGATGGAGACGACGAAATGTCTCTGGAAATGTGGGAAATCACATGGGGTGCGTGAAGCCAACTGTTTCAGCTACATAACCCCACCACCTTTCTGTGACGGATCATATCCACTCATCAAATGAGTTTCCCTTTGGCCTCTGTCAGACAAGGTTCAGAGCCATTTTCAGGTAAACCTTTCTGTCCAGTGAGTGCACACCCATCATATTCAGGTTACGCCAAGGTACCGTGAGAGAGTTCCCATTTTCTGGTGAAGCCTCTCCCACATCGGTCTATGACGCCCCTATCATCTTATGAAACACTCTAATAGATCCAACAGCAAATGGATAGCCCAATTTTATGGTGCGTTTCCTCATTACTGAAGGACCTATCATTGTGCTAATGACGGAAGGCCTTTAGAGAGTCCATCATATGGATCTCCCTATCACATGCATTCATATTTGCCGGAGGGAACAAAATTACACCCTATTTTTAATTTAGGTCAAACCAGAGTGGCTCCCACTGACTTTCATAAAGTCAGATTTCTGGTGGGCCTTAATCGGCTAGGGGTTCCGTACGCATCCCTTTTCAGGGTTGTGGGGCCCACCAAGCAAGGAGGGGTCATCCAATGACCTTTAGGGACACCATGGCAATGATGTGCATTCAGCCATGGTGTGCGCAAGAGCCACTAACGAGTCTTCATGGGCCAAGCACTTATGGCCCATGGTCGCAGCACATCAAACATCCAAACATCACATGTAAAGGAGGAATTGATCCAATCAATTAACTGCTGTAAAGCCCATTGAACAGCCCATTTAAAATCCAAGTCATCAACAATTAATGTCTACTAGGTGTATGGGCTGAATCGCAGATAGCAGTTCGGCCCATACAGCTCATCTCACAATAATGGGCTTTTGCAGTTTTAACCCTTTAAAACTGGGCTTTACAGGTGGGCCGAATTAATCCCTGTTATTGAACATCCGATTTGGAACAATAAATGTGAGAAATATGGACTGAAAAACAATCCCTGTCGAACCCCAGATTCGGTCCAAACAGTTTTGGTCCAATCTAGTCCGAGTGGATCCAAAACTGATTTTCAATTCAAGAATTAATTCATGAAAGATCTGAAATTATTAATTTAGATTTCAAACATTCACAAATCAATCTATGGACTGTTCGCACCACCTGCAAAACAGAGGTTAATCACAAGGGTTGCAGTTTCACAAACTGCAAATCGCAGAAAGCGATTTCTCCAACTGCAAATCTCCAGCGCCGCCATCTTTTTCCTTCTTCTTTAATCAAGAAAAATAAAAAAAACAGAAATCCTATTTCTATTAATTACATTCTTGATCAAATCCTATACATTCAGTCTAAAAATAATAAAAAAAAATTATTTACAGACCGAATTAAATGAAATAAATAGAAAAGAAAAAAAGGGTGCGCAGACCATCTGCGCCAAATCTGCACTGCGATCTCCAGGTTTGAATAGTCCATTAAATCAAAATAGATAAAGAACAATTCTAAATAAATTTTGGATTTAATAAAAATTAATTTCAGATCAATCGCCCTTAACAAGAAACAGTTTCTTGAAATAAAGAAAACAATCTGCGCAAATCTTGAAAGAACACCTTCTATCCATCTGCGCAGGGTCAGATCTGATTTTCTTTTGGTTCAAGATTCAAACCTGTGGCTCTGATACCACTGAAAGAATGGTAGGATCCATCTAATGGACGCCATAAAGGTTGCGGAATGGGTGGGCGAATTTCAAAAATTTCCTACCTTCTCCCAATTGGGAATCATATTCCCTAAATTTAGAATACAACATTCAAGGATCCTACTTGAACCATAATCAAACCAAATCTGTACCAAAAGGTAAATGGGAGGAATATACCTGATCCGGAGAAGCAGTATCTCCCAAAGTTGGTGTTCACGCCCAATGAATGCTCCATGATCTGTTCCTGCTGAAGATGACACAACTGTGGATGGAATAGAACCAGCAGGGTGCGTCCTACACACTGGATCCTTCACAAGAATCCTCTGGAAGAACTAAACACTGTAACATTTTCAGTCTTTCTTGCAAAACTGATGTCAAGAACAGATTTCTTGACTTTCTTTTCTGCAAAGATCCAATCTTGCAATGGCAGATGGCGGCGGCAGGAGGAGAGAACCAAAACCGAAAAAGCTGAACTGCTTTTTCTCCTTTTCTAGAGAGTATGAGATCTGATCTCAAAATTCGCAGGAACCTTTCTTGCGATTTTTTTTTGGTTCAAATTCTCTTTCTTGTTTTTCTCCTCCTTTCTTCTTGATTAAGAAACCTCCTAATCAGGAGTTATCCCAATCCTAATCAGTATCTGGATAGAGGATCATCTTAATCCTATCTGCAGATAAAGTTAGTTTACTCCTGATCTTATCAGGAGGTTACCAGATTCAAATCTGATTTGAATTTGGTCTCCCAGAGTGGATAAGGTTAAAAGCCTCATCCTTTTCACTAACATTAATCTCAGATTCGCCCCATCTTTGGGTGATCATATCAGCCCAGTTCAAAATGGGCTTTTGGCCCATTAAGTATTCAGTGTTTAATCAGTTTCCAATCTGCTGCCCAGTTGGGCTTCTTTGTATGGCGTGGGACCCAAGCATTGATCTACACACCAGCCACATGGGTTCGGCCCAGCCTTTAATACAAGGCCCAGCCGAATTCACTGAAAAACTCAATGAACCCCTTGAGTCCATCATATGGACCCTATGGGCCCAACACTTACATTAAGTGGTCCCTGGGCCAAGCCATCTTATAAAAACCCAGGGACTGTGGGCAGGTGCATGATTAGCCCATCAGGTATTATCCTAAATGGTCTTACACTTAACCTCTCAGCCCTTAATGATCAAGCACTGCCCGACAAGAGAGGACCTCTCCCTCGGCTGCAAGGAACAGCGCCGCACTCTCCTCTCACATGGATCCCGGGAATTAAAACCATTTGCAAACATTTTGAAACCGTACATATAATATAAGTATATTAATTTTGCAAAACAAAATTCCAACGATTGAAATCAACTGCCGGCAGTTTGGTTTCCATCAGAGAGAGTGCATTCCCGATCATTACCCTTTGTCCGACAAAGTGGCTGATTCTGTCACTATGACCACCCACTCAGATGAATTGTCAAACTGCCCCAACATACCCAGGTTTTGATCCCCGCTAAGGATCTCACTGATTGGCATATCAAAGGCAGCCTGATCCAGCACCTAGTGAAGTGTCATAATCGTGTCTAGGGGTCAGGTGTAACTTTCCAGTTTTGCCCATCTATCTCCAAGGTCCAGGGCAAGACTGGAAATCTGGTCCGGTTCAAGGATTCATGTAATCCCATACTGCATGTGCCTCGGGTCCTACCCTGATGGCTGAGACCGGCCATCCCAACACTTGGTGGCACACCAGCATCAGCCTTGGCAGGATAAATCTCCCCAGACTTATCCAACGGCTGTGAACATTTAAAACTAACATGAATCTCTATAAATGTCCAGTTTTAGGGTTTTACACAGAATTAAACCAAACGACATGAATCAAACATGCACTTTATTTATTTCCATTAAATAACAAGTACATCAAATCAGATTAAAGCTAAGGGCATACATAAACTGTCTAACAACATCAGTGTTGACCGAATCACAAGGTTGGTAAAGGATGGTCCTTTGGATTTTCTAACTGTAGAAGATCTTTCCACTTGTGAGCCATGCCAACAAGGCAAGATGACAAAACGGCCATTTAACGGTAAGCCTGAAAGATGTACAGGCACACTTGACCTAATACATACTGATGTATGTGGTCCCCTGAGTGTTAGGACACGGAATCAACACTTGTATTTCATCACCTTCACCGATGATTTTTCACGATATGGTTACGTGTACTTAATGAGACACAAGTCTGAATCTTTTGAAAAGTTCAAAGAGTTCAGACAAGAAGTCGAGAAACAGTTAGGGAGAGAAATTAAAGCCCTTCAATCAGATCGAGGTGGCGAGTATCTCTCTGACGAATTCAGGGACTACTTAAAGGACAATGGGATAGTATCACAGTTAGCTCCTCCTGCTACACCACAACTTAACGGTGTTTCAGAGGGGAGGAATAAGACCTTATTGGATATGGTCCGGTCACTTCTCATACACTCAGAGTTACGCATTAGAGACTGTGATTTACGTGCTGAATCGGGTTCCAACCAAATTGGTTCCGAACACTCCATATGAACTTTAGACCAAAAAGAAACCAAGTGTCAGACACTTGAAGATTTGGGGTTGTCCAGCACACGTTAAAAGAACGAGTGTAGACAAGTTGGAATCCAAGACCAGCCGTTGCCTATTTGTAGGCTACGCAAAAGGCTATGTGGGTTACCTATTCTATGACCCAAGTGAGCAGAAGGTGTTCTGCAGCCGAAATGCACAGTTCTTGGAAACCGATTATATCTTGGACACCCATCGTCAGGAAATAGTCCTTTATGAGGAGAGTTCAGGAGCAGTGGGAGATGTCCAACAAGTTCCAGGTAGTGACCAACCTAGAAGATCCACTCGGATTTCCAGGCCACCAGTCTGTTATGGTTATGACCAGGATAGTTACCTGGTGGAAACCTTGACTAGTGAGGAAGATCCCGTGACTTATGCAGAAGCTATGTTGGACATAGATTCCCAGAAGTGGGTGGAGGCGATGAGAGCCGAGATGGACTCAATGGAGACCAATGGAGTCTGGACTCTAGTAGATCCACCCACCGGGGTAAAAGCAATCGGTTGCGAATGGATTTACAAGAGGAAGAAGGGCCCCGATGGTAGGGTTGAGACCTTCAAAGCTTGTCTGGTGGCGAAAGGGTACACTCATAAAGAGGGCATCGATTATGAGGAAACCTTTTCGCCTGTGGCCATGCTTAAATCCATTAGGATCCTGATAGTTGTAGCAACATACCATGATTATGAGATTTGGCAGATGGATGTCAAAACTGCATTCCTGAATGGAAATCTTATTGAAGATATCTATATGCAGCAACCGCTAGGCTTCATTGTTGCAGGTCAGGAAAACATGGTATGTAAACTTAATAGATCCATTTATGGACTTAAGCAAGCTTTTAGAAGTTCTAACATCCGTTTTGACTCTGCTGTCAAATTGTTTGACTTCAAGCAGAATCCGGATGAACCCAGTGTCTACAAGAAGTACAGTGGAGATAAGGTTACCTTCTTGGTTCTGTATGTAGATGACATTCTACTCATTGGGAATGATGTAGGAATGTTAACTATGATGAAAGTTTGGCTTTCACAGCAATTCTCCATGAAAGATCTTGGAGAAGCCTCCTATATACTGGGTCTTCGACTCTATAGAGATAGATCAAAGTGGATAATAGGATTATCCCAATCTGCTTACATTGACAAAATAGTCAAAAGATACAGCATGGAGAACTCCAAGAAAGGAAATGTTCCTTTCAGGCACGGAGTCACTCTTTCCAAGAAGATGTCCTCCAAGACTTCTGAGGAGATTGATGGCATGAAAGACGTTACCTATGCCTCTGTCGTAGAGAGCATCATGTATGCTAGGCTGTGCACTCATCCTGACATTGCTCAGGTAGTGAGTGTAGTAAGTAGATTTCAGGCCAACCAGGGCAGGAGCACTGGACTGCTGTGAAAAACATACTTAAATACCTTCGAAGGACAAAAGAGTTTTGTCTAGTATTTGACGGTAGCGCACTACAGATCCAAGGGTATACAGATTCCGATTTCTAGTCGGATCCAGATGATAGAAAGTCTACATCTGGATATGTTTTCACGATAGGATTGTGTGTTGTTTGCTAGAAAAGCAGCAAATAGGGGTCCACTACAGACTCCACGACCGAGGCCGAGTACATTGCCGCAAGTGAGGCTGCCAAAGAAGCCGTGTAGATGAAGTTCATTCACGAGTTGGGAGTAGTTCCGTCCAGCACATCACCCATCCCGTTGTTATGTGACAACAATGGAGCCATTGCTCAGGCTAAGGAGCCACGAGCCCACTCGAAGTCGAAACACATCGAGAGAAAATACCACGTACTATGGGAGCTTGTTGGTAAAGGGGACGTCCTAATTCAAAAGGTAGTGTCAGCGGAAAATGTTGCAGACCCATTGACGAAGCCACTATCACAGAAAGTGTTTGGGAAACACGTGGAAAGCATGGGACTCCGTCTTGTACCTGATTGGACCTAAGTGCAAGTGGGAGATGTTGGACAGTTTTGTATGCCCTTAGCTTCAATCAGAATGATGTACTTTATGAGTTTATTGTAAATGAATAAAAGTGCATATTTGATTCATGTTCCCTTGGTATGTTTCTGTGTAATACCCTTAAACTAGACACTTAATGAGACTCATGTTAGTTTAGAATGTTCACAGCCAGTGGGTCGGTCTGGGGAGACCTATCCTGACAAGGCTGATACTGTTGTGCCCCCAAGTCGGTTGGGGTGGCCTGTCTCAGCTGCTTGGGTGAGACCCTAGGCACTTACAGTGTAGGATTAATTGAATCTATGAACTGGACCAGATTTCTAGTATTGCCCTGGACCTTGGAGATTGATGGGTAAAGCTGTAAAGTTACACCCGACCCCTAGACTCAATTATGATACTGCACTAGGTGTCGGATTGGGCTGTCTTTGATGTACCAATCGGTGTGATCCATAGCGGGGGTCGAAACTTGGGTATGTTGGGACTGTTTGAGAATTCATCTGAGTGGGTGATCATAGTGACAGGATCAGCCCCTTTGTTGGACAAAGGTAATGATCGGGGATGCACTCTCACTAATGGAAACCAAGACTGCCGGCAGCCGATTTCAATCATTGAGATTTGTTTTGCAAAGTATATTTTATATGAGATATAAAAATATATATTATGGTTTCTAAAATGTTTGCAAAAGGGTTTTAATTCCCAGGATCCATATAAGTAGAGAGTGCAACACTGTTCCTTGTAGCCGAGGGAGAGGTCCTCTCTTGTCGGGCAGTGTTTGATCAATATGGGCTGAGAGGTTAAGTGTAAGACCATTGAGAATAATACCTGATGGGCTAATCTTGTATCTGTCCACAGTCCCTGGGTGTTACAAGGTGGCTTGGCCCAGGGACCACTTAGGGTAAGTGTTGGGCCCATAGAGCCCATTTGATGGGTTTCAGGGGGTGCACTGTCCATAACAGTGTATTCGGCCAGGCCTTGTAATAAAGGCTGGGCCGAACCCATGTGGCTGATGTGTAGATCAATGCTTGGGTCCCACGCCATACAAGGAAGCCCAACTGGGCAGCAGTTAGGAAGGTTAAGTGAGCTCATAAGCTTAATGGGCCTAAAGCCCATTTTGAACTGGACTTATTTAATAAGTTAAATATGGGCGAATTCTGAGATGGATCAGCAGATAGGATAGGGTCTTAACCCTATCCACTCAGAGAGTCCTGATCTGAATATGATTCAGATCTAGAAATCTCCTAATGAGATTAGGAGAAGACTGATCTAATCTGCAGATAAAATAAGTGTTTATTCTTATCACCTAAAGAGAGGTCTGATCCAAATATGATTTGGATCAGTAGCTCCTAATTGGATTAGGTGCTGATCTTTTAGGGTTACAAAAATAGGAGGGGGCAGCAGCCTTTAGAAGAATCACATAATCAGATCCTCTTCAGAGCTGAAATCAGAGAAGAAAGATTTCTGCAATCCCTGCAGAAGATCTTTCTTGCCGCCTCCTTCCTGCAGCCGCCAGACATTCAGTTCGATCTCCAGTTGTGGGAGAAGTCAAGATTCGATCTTGACATTAGTTCTTTGAGAAAGAATTGATAGGAAGCTGTGCTCATGTGCTATCCTGATGTTTCTTGCAAAGGACAGAATTCTTGGAGAAGAATACTACTGATTCTGCTCCATCCTGGACTGCGCCATCTTCAGTGGGAGCAGTCTTTGGATCCTTCCTTGGGCGTGAACACCTTCGTTGGGAGATACTTTTTCTCCGTATCAGGTATAATCCTCTCCTACTCCTTTTGGTTCAGATCTGGTTCAGTTTATGGTTCAAGATTGATCCTTGAAAATATGATTTTCTAAATTGGGAATGCGATTCCCAGTTGAAAGGGAGAGAAAAATTTTTGAAATTCGCCCCTTTATTCCGCAAGATTTGTGCATCCATACGATGGATCTCTCATCCCTTCACTTCATTGGGAGTAACTGCTACTTTGTATCAGGTATATCCCTCTCCTCCCTTTTGGTTTCAGATCTGGTTTGGTTTGGTTCAAGATTGATCCTTGAAAATGCTGTCTTCTAAAACAGGGAATGTGATTCCCAGATGGGAGAGAGAGAAATTTTTGAAATTTCGCCCTACCTTCCTATAGGGTTTGGACCTCCATGTGATGGATCTCTCATCCCTTTAGTGGTATCAGAGGCAGATTCAAATCTTGAACCGAATTAAACCAGATCTGAATCTACGCAAATGGGCAGAAGGCGTTCTACCCAATTTGTGCAGTTAGCATTTTTTTCTAGAAAATTGGATCCCAGTTTTGGGCGATTGATGTGAAATTAAATCTTTGATTTTCTGTAATATATTTAGAACTATTATATTTATATTTCTTGAAATTTGGGCAGTTCGTATGGTGGAGTTCGAATTCTTTTATTGGCGCAAGAAATCTGCACACCTACTGATTTATTCTATTCATTCTTTGCCTGTAAATATATATTTTTTTATTTTCTAGACGAGATGTGTAGGATTTAATTATGATGTAATATGAATAGGAAAAATTAGGTTTTTTCTATTTTATTTCATTGAAGACGAAGCTGGTTCGCGTGGAGGAGAAAACTTGCGCAAATAAGAAATCTGTGATCTGCGAATTGCAGTCATGGAAACTACAATTTGCACATTAATTTCTTGTTTTGTAGGGTTGCAGCCTTACGAACAGCCCCTTTTATTGAATGTCATTTATCAGTTATTTAATTTTAGATCATCTTTTTGAATTGAATCTTGAATTAAACATCAAACCTAGACCCATTCGAACCAGATTGGACCAAACTGGTTGGACCGAATCTGTGGTTTGCTGGGAGCTATTCTCAGCCCTAAAATTTCCTTCATGGGCCGAGGGATTGATGCTTAATTGCAAGATTCAATTTGGCCCACATCTGTAAAACCCAGTTTTAATCTGTTAAAACTGCTTTAGCCCAATTCAGCATAAATGCTATATGGGCCGAATTGCTCTTTTGAATTCAACCTATATACCTAGATAATATTAATTGGTAATATTATGAAATTAAATGGGCTTCATTTATGGGTTTTACAGTTATTTAATTGATTTGATCAATTATGGATCTCATGCATGTGATGTATGGATGTGTGATGTGCTACGTTCATGGGCCATAAGCACTTGGCCCATGCTGATTCGATAGTGGCTCTTTCGCACATCATGGTTGAATGCACATCAATGCCATGGTGTCCTTAAGATCATTGGATGATCTCCTTGCATGGTGGGACCCACATCATCTTCCTCCCCAAGAGGAATCGTGAGGAACCCTAGCTGTTTAGACCCCATCTAAATCTGGCTTTATGAAAGTCAGTGGGAGCCACTTGGGTTTGACCTAAAGAAATCTAGGGCATAATTATTCATTCCCTCCTCAAAATATAAGTGCATGTGATAGGGAGATTCATATGATGAACTCTCTAAAGGTCTTCCATCATTAGCATGAAGATGGGTCCTTCAGTAATGAGGAGATGCAACATAAAATTGGGCCCTCCATTTGCTGTTGGGTCTGTTGGATTGTTTCATAAGATGATAGGGGCATCATAGATCGATGTGGGAGGGGCCTATCTTAAATTGGAAGACTCTCTCACGGTACCTTGGCGTTTCTGAATATGCTGGGTGCACACTTACTAGACAGAAAGGTTTAACCTAAAATGGCAATGAACCTTGTCTGACAGAGGCCAAAGGGAAAGCTCATTATATGAGTGTATATGATCCTTAACAGAAGGTGGTGGGGTTAGACAGCTGAAACAATTGGCTCCATGCATTGTATTGGTTTCCCACATTTCCAGAGACATAGTTCGTAGTCTCCGTCATTGAGATACGAGAGAAATCTCAGAGATGAATAAATGGAAATGGAACATAGATTAAAAGCCATATCTATGTAGTAAACATGAATCAATTCAGGTTATGGACTAATAATCTGCCTTGCCCTTTATCAGAAATGGCAAACAGACAATTCACCAAGTTGTTGGACGATAACAAACTTAAGTGCCCTAATTATGCTGACTAGTTCTGAAACCTTATGTTGGTTCTGACGTCCGAGAAATTGGACAAAATTGCTAAGAACCCTTCTCCCGATTGACCAGGTGAAGGGCTTCTGAGGCCCGAAGAAGAGAGTATCAAGAATGGGAAGAAAAAAACTCTCTTGTTGGGTGTTACATTATAGCCTCTTTAGACAATCCGATACAACGACAATTCGATAAGATCAAAGTGTCCAAGGATATATTGGATATATTCGATTTGATCGAGTATCAAGAATGGGAAGAGAACCGTTCTACTCGACAAAAGGTCTTAAAATTGTTTATGACTGCACAGATGACCGAGAACCAACAGGTTCATGACCATTGTCTAAAGATGATGGGTTATATCAATGAATTGGAGGCTCTCGGGTCAGGCTAGATCATGACACCAAAATTGATGCTGTCCTCAATTCCTTACCTCCGTCCTTTAATCAGTTTATCATGAATTACAACATGAATAAGCTAAACGTTAGCCTTCAGGAACTTAGCAGTATGTTGCAAAGGGTTGAAGAACTGATTAAGGACAAGTCGATAGCCATGTTCATTTAAGGTGGAAAATCAGGTAAGAAAAAGTGGAAAGCTAAAGGAAGTCTTAGAAGAAGGGTAGCAAAAATACAAAGCAGAAGAAAGATAAGGCATCAGATGCTTGTCACTTCTGCGAGCAGACTGGCCACTGGAAGAGGAATTGTCCTTAATATCTGGAGACTAAGAAACAAGGTAATTTTGAATCTTTTATCATAGAGACCAATTTGTTGGTCACTTCTGCTTCTTGGTGTATTGACTCCGGGGCTTCAACTCATGCGTGTAACTCACTACAGGGGTTCAAGATAAGCAGAAGACTGGGTGACGGAGAAGTGACGCTCTACTTGGGGACTTCTGCAACAGTTGTAGCTGCAGCCATAGGAACTATAGAACTAGTTTTCTGAGAAGAAACAATTGTACTTAAAGATTGTTTTTTCGTACGTATTTTAAGAAATTTGATTTCTATCTCAAAATTGTGCATGGAAGGTTATTCTATCTTATTTAGTAATGTGATTACTATTAAACGGAATAACAAATTCCTTGCATATGGAGAACTTGAGAATGGTCTCTATGTTCTCCATCATTCTCTGGAAACAAACATTACTGAAACTACGTCGAAAATAATCCCCAAGAAGAGGACTCATTATATAGTTAATCCCATGTGCCTGTGGCATTACTGACTTGGCCACATTAATATAGATCATATCACAAGGTTGGTAAAGGATGGTCATTTGGATTTTCTAACAATGAAAGATCTTCCAACCTGTGAACCATGCCTTCAGGGTAAAATGACGAAGCGACCATTTACCGGTAAGCCTGAAAGATCTACAGGCACACTTGACCTAATACATACTGATGTATGTGGTCCCCTGAATGTTAGGACACGAAACCAACACGTTTTTTTTATAACATTTATCGATGATTACTTACAGTATGGATACATGTCCCTAATGAGACATAAGTCTGAATCTTTTGAAAAGTTCAAAGAATTCAGACAAGAAGTCGAGAAATAGTTAGGGAGAGAAATTCTAATCCTTCGATCAGATCGAAGTCCGATCACTTCTCGTCCTTGGACAAGAAGTCCGATCACTTCTCGTCCACTCAGAGTTACCCACATCCTTTTGGGGTTTCGCCTTAGAGACTGCAATTTATGTGCTGAACTGGGTTCCAACCAAATCTGTTCCTAAGTCTCCACATGAGCTATGGACCAGTAAGAAACCAAGTGTGAGACACTTAAAGATTTGGGGTTGCCCAATGCGTGTTAAAAGAACTAGTGCTGACAAATTGGAATCTAAGACCAGCCGTTGCCTATTTGTAGGCTACTACAAAGGCTTTGTAGATTACTTCTTCTATGATCCAAAAGAGCAAAAGGTGTTTTGCAGTCAAAATGCCCACTTCCTAGAGGAAGATTACATCTAGGATAATCTTCATCAGGAAGTTGTTCTTGATGAGGAGAGCACAAAGGTAGTGAGAGATGTCCCACCAGCTCTAGAAAATATCCAGCCTAGAAGATCTACCCGGGTTTCCAGGCCTCCAATTCGTTATGGCTATGACCAAGAAAGTTACTTGGTGGAAGCCATGACCAGTGAGGATGATCCCGTGACTTATTTGGAAGATATGTTGGAAACCTTTTCACCTATGGCCATGCTTAAATCCATTAGGATCCTGCTAGCTGTAGTAGCGTACCATGACTACGAGATTTGGCAAATGGATGTCAAAACCATATTCCTGAATGGAGATCTTACTGAAGATATCTACATGCAGCAACTGCAAGGTTTCATAGTCACAGGCCAGGAACACATGGTATGTAAACTCGACCGATCCATATATGGACTTAAGCAAGCTACTAGGAGTTGGAACATCTGGTTTGACTCTACCGTCAAACAGTTTGACTTTGAGCAAAATCCGGATGAGCCCTGTTTTTATAGGAAGACCAGTGGGGACATTGTTACATTCTTGGTTCTGTATGTAGATGGCATTCTACTCATTGGGAATGATGTGGAAATGTTAACTACGGTGAAAGTGTGGCTTTCACAGCAATTCTCCATGAAAGATCTTGGAGAGGCCTCCTATATATTGGGTCTTCGACTCTATAGAAATAGATCAAAGAGGATAATAGGATTATCCCAGTATGCTTACATTGACAAGATTGCCAAAAGATACAATATGGAGAACTCCAAGAAAGGAAATGTTCCTTTTAGACACGGAGTCACTCTTTCCAAGGGTCTGTCTCCCAAGACTCCTGAAGAGACTGAGGGCATGAAAGAAATTCCCTATGCCTCAGCCATAGGGAGCATCATGTATGCCATGCTATTCACTCGTCTTGACATTTTCTCAAGTAGTGAGTGTGGTAAGAAGATACCAATCTAACCCAGGGCTAGAGCATTGTACCGGTGTGAAAAACATACTAAAATACCTTCGAAGGACAAAAGAGTTTTGTTTGCTATTCGATGGTAGTTCACTACAGATCCAAGGGTATACTGATGCTAATTTTCAGTCAGATCCAGATGATAGAAAGTCTACATCTGGTTATATCTTCACTATAGGATCATGTGCTTTTAGTTGGAAAAGCAGCAAACAATGGTCCAAACACAGATTCCACAACTGAGGCTGAGTACATTGCTGCAAGTGAAGCTGCCAAGGAAGCTGTTTGGATAAAGAAGTTCATTTAGGAATTAGGAGTAGTTTCATCCAGCACATCACCCATTCCATTGTTGTGTGACAACACTAGAGCCATTGCTCAGGCTAAGGAGCCACGAGGCCACTCGAAGTCAAAGCACATCGAGAGGAAGTGCAATGTATTGCGGGAGATAGTTGGAAGAGGGGACGCCCTGATTTAGAAGGTAGCATCAGCGGAAAATGTAGCTGACCCATTAACTAAGCCACTGACACAGAAAGTGTTTGAGAAACACGTGGAATGTATGGGACTCCGGCTTATACCTGATTGGACCTAAGTGCAAGTGGGAGCTGTTAGACAGTGTATACCCTTACCTCCAATCAGATTGATGTACTTGATGACATTTATTGTAAATGAATAAAAGTACATAATTGATTCATGTGTTTTGGCGTGTTTCTGTGTAATACCCTTAAACTGGACACTTATGAGGCTTGTGTTAGTTTAAAATCTTCACAGCCGTTGGATAGAACTAGAGAGATTTATCCTGCCAAGGCAGACAATGATGTGGCACCAAGTTGGTTGGGGTGGCTTTCTCAACTACCAGGGTGTGACCTGAGGTACATGTGATGAGAATAAAATTTATCATATTTTTATCCCCAAATATTCAGTCTTTTATACTGAATTAATACTTATTTGGACTCATATTTCTTGATTGATGGTTCAGGGCATAAAAGAAGGCATCAGGAGAAAAGCAAGGCAAATCGGATGATTTTTCATAGTTTGGGCACCATTCAGTAATCTGGGCCTACCTCTCGTATCTGAGATCCGACTGGGCTGATTCAAGACTCACTGGAAAGATAAGAGAGAAAGCTACAATTTTCATGTTTTGGGATTTCGCAGACTCGGCCTGCATCGAAGTCAAATCCAGTCCCGAAGTCGGGGAAAATTCGTAGTAGAAGCCCAACTTGCAGAGAAGCCTTGCAGCAACCCAATTCGCAGAGGAAGCCTAATACAAATGCAAGAACAAGAAACTGAGAAGAGTCCTATCAGATTTAAATTTGTGATGTAATCCTAGAAAGATAAAGAGATTGATATTACTAGATAAGATATAAGAGTAGGATTAGATTATGACTTTCAATTTTTGAAAGATAAACTTCAAAAGGGAGTTGGAGACCACCCCCTCCCATTTAAGCTGTATAAAGGGATGGGGGGTGGACTAGAGAGGTATCAAGAGGGAAGCAGAGGAGCAACCAATCTATCAAGCAAGAAGACTACAAGAAGGAGGTGGCGGCAAGGAGAAGAGGAAATCTCAGCTTTAAGGGCGACACCATGAGTACTTTCTTTCCATTTGTTTGCTTTATTTCCTCTAGTATGAACTGATTTATTTATAGCTAGGGCTGTGGAAAGCCTAATCATAACAATGAATATATTTTTATTCTGATTTTTCCAAGATCGTGATTTCCATATAATCTATGACTTATCTTGCTTAATGCTATTAGGAGTGACCATCTCTTAATTGATTAGGTTTATGTGAATGAATCGAGAGAGGAATTCGTATAGCAGACCAAATAATTCATGGTGTGAGTTGAATGGTATATAGAAGTATATACACATGGTTCATCTGAATGTAATAGTTTTTCCTTGAACTTAATGCATTTCTATTTTGAGAACTCTAGTCGAGAGATTGAGGGGTTACCTGATAGAAGTAGTTTTGATATATCTCGAGAAAGAATATTGAATAAAATTGGAAAAACTTCAGCTTATGGGAATGACAAATTATCTTGGATAATCTCATCTATTGCTATTCATTGGAATGGTTAGGCAGACCAAAGATCCTCGCGAATTCAGTCAATCATTGCATACTTCAGTATTGGTACTCTTTTTATGTTTTTCAGTAGCTTTTACTCTTAAATCTGAAATTCGATTGTCCAAATAATTAGGGAAGGCTGTAGTTCTAATACTTATTTTGTTAAATCCTCGTGGGAACAATATTTTTATACTACTTGATAACTAGTGCACTTGCTAGGGTTATAATCATAGCTATCAACATGCAGTGTGGGCTTTCTTTAAACCCTGAACCGGACCAAAATTCTAGTGTTGCCCTGGACCCTGGAGATAGATGGGCAAAAGTGGAATGTTACACCTGACCTCTAAACTCGATTATGGTACTGCAGTAGGTGTCGGGTTGGGCTGTCTTTGATATGCCTATCAGTGAGATCCTTAGAGGGAGTCAAAACCTGGGTATGTTGGGACAACCCTAAAATTCATCTGAGTGGGTGATCATGGTGACATGATCAACCCCTTTGTCGGACAAAGTGAATGATCGGGGATGCACTCTCTCTGATGGAAACCTAAATTGCCGGTAGTTGATTTCAACCATTGAAATTTGTTTTGCAAAATATATTTATATGAAGATATACATATATATATATATATTATGGTTTCAAAATGTTTGCAAAAGGTTTTAATTCCAGGGATTCATGTGAGTAGAGAGTGCAGCACTGTTCCTTGCAGCCGAGGGAGAGGTTTTCTCTTGTCGGGTAGTGTTTGATCATTATGGGCTGAGAGGTTAAGTGTAAGACCATTGAGGGTAATACCTGATGGGCTAATCTTGCATTTTCCCATAGTCCTTGGGTTTTCTTAAGGTGGTTGGACCTAAGGACCATTTAGTGTAAATGTTGGGCCCATTAAGAGTCCATAGTGATGGACTCAAGGGGTTCACTGTCTCCTAGAGTGAATTTGGCCTGGCCTTGTAACAAAGGCTGGGCTGTGTTAGACAGTTTTGTATGCCCTTAGCTTCAATCCGATTTGATGTACTTTTGTTATTTAGTGGAAATAAATAAAGTGCAGTTTGATTCATGTTGTTTGATTTAATTCTGTGTAAGACCCGAAAACTGGACACTTATAGAGACTCGTGTTAGTTTTAAATATTCACACCCGTTGGATAAGTCTGGGGAGATTTATCCTACCAAGGCTAATACTGGTGTGCCACCAAGTGTTGGGATGGCCTGTCTCAGCCACCAGGGTAAGACCCAAGGCACATACAGTATAGGATTACTTGAATCCTTGAACCGGACCAGATTTCCAGTATTGCCCTGGACCTTGGAGACAGATGGGCAAAATTGGAAAGTTACACCTGACCCCTAGACTCGATTATGACCTTTCACTAGGTGTCGGATCGGGCTGTCTTTGATATGCCAATCAGTGAGATCCTTAGATGGGGATCAAAACCTGGGTATGTTGGGACAGTCTGAGAATTCATCTGAGTGGGTGATCATAGTGACAGGATCAGCCCCTTTGTCGGACAAAGGGTAATGATCGGGAATGCACTCTCCCTGATGGAAACCAAACTGCCGGCAGTTGATTTCAATCGTTGGAATTTTGTTTGGCAAAATTAATATATTTATATATATATGTACGGTTTCGAATTGTTTGCAAATGGTTTTAATGTTAGTAAAAGGATTGGACCTTTAACCTTATCCACTCCAGGAGACCAAATTCAAATTAGATTTGAATCTGGTAGCCTCCTGATAAGATCAGGAGTAAACTAACTTAATCTGTAGATAGGATTAAGATAATCCCCTATCCAAATACTGATTTGGATTGGGATAACTCCTAATTAGGAGGTTTCTTAATCAACAAGAAAGGAGGAGAAAAACATCAGAATTCGAACTAGGGTTTTGAAAAAAAAAAAAAAGAAAACTCCCTGCGAATTGAGAATAGATCTCATTCATACTCCAGACAGAAGAAAAGCAGTTCAGCCATCTTCGTCCCTGGAGTTCTCCTCCTGCCGCCGTCAATCACCCTTGCAAGATTCAATCTTTGCAACAATAGGAAGTCAAGAAATCAGTTCTTGACATCAGTCTTGCAAGAAAGTCTGAAGAAGATTCGGTGTTCAGAGTTTCCAGAGGATTTTTGCGAAGGATCCAGTGTGTAGGACGCACCCTACTGGTTCCGTTCGATCCACAGCTGTGTCATCTTCAGCAGGAGCGGATCTTGGTTTCTTCTTTGGGTGTGAACACCAACTTTGGGAGATACTGCTTCTCCGGATCAGGTATAATCCTCCCATTTACCTTTTGGTTCAGATCTGAATCGATTATGGTTCAAATAAGATCCTTGAATATGGTATTCTAAATTTAGGGAATACAATTCCCAGTTGGAGGAAGGTAGGAAATTTTTGAAATTCGTCCACCCATTCCGCAACCTTTTTGGTGTCGATTAGATGGATCCTACCATTCCCTTCAGTGGTATCAGAGCCAGGTTCGAATCTTGAACGAAAAGAAAATCAGATCTGACCCTGCGCAGATGGATAGAAATTGTTCTTCCATGATTTGCGCAGATTGCTTTCTTTTTTTCAAGAATTGGTTTCTTGTTAAGGGCGATTGATCTGAAATTAATTTTGTTAAATCCAAAATTTATTTAGAATTGTTCTTTATTTATTTTGATTTAATGGACTGTTCGAACCTGGAGATCGCAGTGCAGATTTGGCGCAGATGGTTTGCGCACCCTTTTTCCTTTCTATTTATTTCATTCAATTCGGTCTGTAAATAATTTTTTTTTTTATTTTCTAGACTGAATGTATAGGATTTGATCAAGAATGTAATTAATTAATAGAAATAGGATTTCTGTTATTTATTTTCTTGATTAAAGAACAAGGAACAAGATGGCGGCGCTGGAGATTTGCAGATGGAGAAATCGCTTCCTGCGATTTGCAGTTTGTGAAACTGCAACATTGGTGATTAACCTCTGCTTTGCAGGTGGTGCGAACAGTCCACAATTGATTTGTGTTTGTTTAAAATTCAAGATTATTAATTTCGGATCTTTCTTGAATTAATTCTTGAATTGAAAATCAGTTTTGGACCTTTTCGGACCAGATTGGACCAAAACTGTTTGGATTGAATCTGGGTTTCAAAGGGGACTGTTTTTCAGTCCATCTTTCTCACACTTGTTGTTCCAAATCTGATGTTCAATAACAGGGATTAATTCGGCCCACCTGTAAAGCCTAGTTTTAAAGGGTTAAAACTGCAAAAGCCCATTATTGTGAGATAAGCTGTATGGGCCGAATTGCTAACTGCGATTCAGCCCATACACCTAGTAGACATTAATTGTTAATGATTTAGTTTTAAATGGGCTATTCGATGGGCTTTACAGCAGTTAATTGATTGGATCAATTCCTCCTTTACATGTGATGTTTGGATGTTTGATGTGCTGTGACCATGAGCCATAAGCAGTTGGCCCATGAAGACTCGTTAGTGGCTCTTGCGCACACCATGGCTGAATGCACATCATTGCCATGGTGTCCCTTATGGTCATTAGATGACCCCTCTTTGTTTGGTGGGCCCCACAACCCTGAAAAGGAATGCGTATGGAACTAGAGCGTAATTTCGTTCCCTCTAGCAAATATGAATGCATGCGATAGGGAGATCCATATGATGGACTCTCTAAAGGCCTTCCATCATTAGCACAATGATGGGTCCTTCAGTAATGAGGAAACGCACCATAAAATTGGGCAATCCATTTGCTGTTGGATCTGTTAGAGTGTTTCATAAGATGATAGGGGCGTCATAGACCGATGTGGGAGGGGCTTCACCAGAAAATGGGAACTCTCTCACGGTACCTTGGCATAACCTGAATATGATGGGTAAGCACTCACTGGACAGAAAGGTTTACCTGAAAATGGCTCTGAACCTTGTCTGACAGAGGCCAAAAGGGAAACTCATTTGATGAGTGGATATGATCCGTCATAGAAAGGTGGTGGGGTTATGCAGCTGAAATAGTTGGCTTCACGCACCCCATGTGATTTCCTACATTTCCAGAGCCATTACGTCGTCTCCGTCACTGAGAAAGGAGGGAAATCTCAGAGATGAACAAATGGGAGTGAAACATAGATTAAAATCCATATCTATGTAAGTAACATGAATCAAACTAAGGTTGTGGACTAATATCTTTGATGTTTTATCAGAAAATGGCAAATGGTCAATTTGCAAAGCTGCTAGACGATAACAAGCTTAAGGGCCCAAACTATGCCGACTGGTACAGAAATCTTATGCTGGTCCTAACTTCCGAAAAGTTAGACATGGTGGTGAAAAATCCTGCCCCGGAACGTCGGGGTGATAGGGCTTCTGAGGCCCGTAGGAGGGACTAACAAGATTGGGAGGATAAGAACTCCCTAGCCCGCTGCTTTGTCATTGCCTCATTAGACTACTCAATACAGAGGCAGTTCGATCAGATCGAACTAGCCAAGGACATATTGGACAGTCTAAGAACAATGTATGAAGAGCAGAACCGTTCTACTTGACAGAAGGTCCTGAAACTGTTCATGACCGCGCAGATGTCCAAAGGGCAGAAAGTTCATGACCATTGTCTTCGAATGATGGGATACATTAACGAACTAGAAGCTCTTGGATCCGGGCTAGATCTTGGCATGCAAGTGGATGCCATCCTAAATTCTTTGCCCTCTTCCTTCAATACGTTCACAATGAACTATAATATGAATAAGCTGAATGTTAGCATCCAGGAACTCAACAATATGTTGCAGAAAGCCGAGGATCTGCTTAAGAAGGATGAGCCTGTGGTTATGCTTGCCGAAGCTAACAAATCGGGCAAGAAAAAGAGAAAGGCAAAGAAGCCCCAGAAGAAAGCTGCCAAACCTAAGAAGTAGAAGAAGAACAAGGCATCTGATGTCTGTCACTTCTGCAAGCAGACCGGCCACTGGAAGAGGAATTGTCCTGCCTACCTGGAATCTAAGAAAGGTAACATCGAAACTTGTGTCATAGAAACTAATATGTTAGTTACTTCTGTGTCTTGGTGTGTTGACTCCGGGGCTTCAACTCATGCGTGTAACTCACTGCAGGGGTTCAAAGTTAGCAGAAGATTGAGTGAAGGCGAAGTGACACTATTTTTGGGAACAACTGCAATTGTTGCAGCAGCGGCAATTGGAACCCTAGAATTAGTTTTTAGAGAAGGAGTACTTGTGCTTAAAGATTGTCTTTATGTACAAAACTTGAGAAGAAATTTAATTTCTGTTTCTAAACTGTGTGCTGATGGATATACTATTTATTTTAGTAATATGATTACTGTTAAATGAAATAACAAATTCATCGCAAGCGGGGAATTGGAGAACGGTCTCTATGTTCTACATCCTTCTCTGGAAACTAACTTAACCGAAACTACGTCGGTCGAAAATCCCAAGAAAAGGAATCGTGATACAGTAATTCCCACGTGCCTCTGGCATTATCGACTTGGCCATATCGGTGTTGACCGAATCACAAGACTGGTAAAGGATGGTCCTTTGGATTTTCTAACCGTAGAAAATCTTCCCACTTGTGAACCTTGCCTTCAAGGTAAGATGTCTAAGCGGCCATTTGACGGTAAGCCTAAAAGATCTGAAGGCACACTTGACCTAATACATACTGATGTATGTGGTTCCCTGAGTGTTAGGACACGGAATCAACACGTGTATTTCATCACTTTTACAGATGATTTTTCACGATATGGTTACGTGTACCTAATGAGACATAAGTCTGAATCCTTTGAAAAGTTCAAAGAGTTCAGACAGGAAGTCGAGAAACAGTTAGGGAGAGAAATTAAGGCCCTTCGATCAGATCGAGGTGGCGAGTATCTCTCTGACGAATTTAGGGACTACTTAAAGGACAATGGGATAGTGTCACAATTAGCTCCTCCTGCTAAAAACTCCATATGAACTTTGGACCGGAAGGAAGCCAAGTGTAAGACACTTGAAGATTTGGGGTTGTCCTGCACACGTTAAAAGAATAAGTGCGGACAAGTTGGAATCTAAAACCAGTCGTTGCCTATTTATAGGCTACCCAAAGGATTCGGTGGGTTATCTATTCTATGACCCAAGTGAGCAGAAAGTGTTCTGCAGTCGAAACGCCCAATTCTTACAATCCGAATACATCCTCGACACCCATCATCAGGAAATAGTTCTTGATGAGGAGAGCTCAGGAGCAGTGGGAGATGTCCCACAAGTTCCAGGTAATGACCAACCTAGAAGGTCCACCCGGGTATCCAGACCACCAGTCCGATATGGTTATGACCAGGATAGTTACCTGGTGGAAGCCTTGACTAGTGAAGAGGATCCCGTGACTTACGCGGAAGCTATGTTAGACATGGACTCCCAGAAGTGGGTGGAGGCCATGAGAGCTGAGATGGACTCAATGGAGACCAATAAAGTCTGGACTCTAGTAGATCCGCCCTCCGGGGTAAAAGCAATTGGTTGCAAATGGATCTACAAGAGGAAGAAGGGCCCCGATGGAAGGATTGAGACCTACAAAGCTCGTTTGGTGGCGAAAGGGTATACTCAGAAAGAAGGCATCGATTATGAGGAAACCTTTTCGCCCGTGGCCATGCTTAAATCCATTAGGATCCTGCTAGCTGTAGCAGCGTACCATGGCTACGAGATTTGGCAAATGGATGTCAAAACCGCGTTCCTGAATGGAGATCTAAGTAAAGATATCTACATGCAGCAGCCGCAAGGCTTCATTGCTGCTGGTCAGGAACGCATGGTATGTAAACTTAATAGATCCATATATGGACTTAAGTAGGCTTGTAGGAGTTGGAACATCCAATTTGATTCTGCAGTCAAAACGTTTGACTTTGAGCAAAATCCGGATGACCTCTGTGTTTATAAGAAATCTAGTGGGGATAAGATCACCTTTTTGGTGTTTTACGTGGACGATATCCTACTCATTGGGAATGATATAGGAATGTTGACTTCGGTCAAGGTATGCCTATCACAGCAGTTCTCTATGAAAGATCTTGGAGAAGCTTCATACATACTGGGTCTTCGACTCTATAGAGATAGATCGAAGCGGATAATTGGATTATCCCAAGATGCTTATATTGACAAAATTGTCAAAAGATACAGCATGGAAAACTCCAAGAAAGGAAACGTTCCTTTTAGGCATGGAGTCACTCTCTCCAAGAAGATGTCACCCAAGACTTCTAAGGAGATTGAGAGCATGAGAGACGTTCCCTATAACACAGCCATAGGGAGCATCATGTATGCCATGCTGTGCACTCGCCCGGACATTGCTCAGGCGGTGAGTGTGGTAAGCAGATTCTAGGCAAACCCTGGGCAGGAGCATTGGACTGCTGTGAAGAACATACTCAAATACCTTCGAAGGACAAAAGAGTTTTGTCTGGTATTCGATGGTAGTTCACTACAAGTTCTAGGGTATACCGATGCCGATTTCCAGTCGGATCCAGATGATAGAAAGTCTACATCTGGGTATGTTTTCACGATAGGATCGTGTGCTGTTTGCTGGAAAAGCATCAAACAGGGGTCCACTGCAGACTCCAAAATCGAGGCCGAGTACATTGCCGCAAGTGAAGCTGCCAAG
The DNA here is from genome assembly GCF_055504915.1 of Nelumbo nucifera. Classification (NCBI taxonomy): domain Eukaryota; kingdom Viridiplantae; phylum Streptophyta; class Magnoliopsida; order Proteales; family Nelumbonaceae; genus Nelumbo; species Nelumbo nucifera. The sequence continues at coordinate 67,645,883 of NC_142652.1, forward strand.
GAAGCTGTGTGGATGAAGAAATTCATACACGAATTGGGAGCGATTCCATCCAGCACATCACCCATCCCGTTGTTGTGCGACAACAATAGAGCAATCGCCCAGGCTAAAGAGCCTCGGGCTCACTCGAGGTCAAAGCACATCGAGAGAAAGTACCATGTACTGCGGGAGATCGTTGGTAGAGGGGACGTCCTGATTCAGAAGGTAGCATCAGCGGATAATGTGGCAGACCCATTGACTAAGCCACTGACACAGAAGGTGTTTGAGAAACATGTGGAAAGTATGGGACTCCGGCTTGTACCAGATTGGACCTAAGTGCAAGTGGGAGCTGTTAGACAGTTTTGTATGTCCTTAGCTTCAATCCAATTTGATGTACTTTTGTTATTTAGTGGAAATAAATAAAGTGCATGTTTGATTCATGTTGTTTGGTTTAATTCTGTGTAAGACCCTAAAACTGGACACTTATAGAGACTCGTGTTAGTTTTAAATATTCATAGCCGTTGGATAAGTCTGGGGAGATTTACCTGCCAAGGCTGATACTGGTGTGCCAACAAGTGTTGGGATGGCCTGTCTCAGCCACCAAGGTAAGACCCAAGGCACATACAGTATGGGATTACTTGAATCCTTGAACCGGACCAGATTTCCAGTATTGCCTTGGACCTTGGAGACAGATGGGCAAAATTGGAAAGTTACACCTGACCCCTAGACTCGATTATGACATTTCACTAGGTGTCGGATCGGACTGTCTTTGATATGCCAATCAGTGAGATCCTTAGATGGGGATCAAAACCTGGGTATGTTGGGACAGTCTGAGAATTCATCTGAGTGGGTTATCATAGTGACAGGATCAGCCCCTTTGTTGGACAAAGGGTAATGATCGGGAATGCACTCTCCCTGATGGAAACCAAACTGCCGGCAGTTGATTTTAATCGTTGAAATTTTGTTTTGCAAAATTAATATATTTATATATATATGTATGGTTTCAAATTGTTTGCAAATGGTTTTAATTCCCAGGATCCATGTGAGTGGAGAGTGCGGCACTGTTCCTTGCAAACGAGGGAGAGGTCCTCTCTTGTCGGGCAGTGCTTGATCATTAAGGGCTGAGAGGTTAAGTGTAAGACCATTTAGGGTAGTACCTGATGGGCTAATCTTGCACCTGCCCACAGTCCCTGGTTTTTTATAAGATGGCTTGGCCCAGGGACCACTTAATGTAAGTGTTGGGCCCATAGGGTCCATATGATGGGCTCAGGGGTTTACTGAGTCTTTCAGTGAATTCGGTTGGGCCTTGTATTAAAGGCTGGGCCGAACCCATGTGGCTGGTGTGTAGATCAATGCTTGGGTCGCACGCCATACAAAGAAGCCCAACTGGGCAGCAGATTGGAAACTAGTTAAACACTGAACATCTAATGGGCCAAAAGCCCATTTCGAGCTGGGCTGATATGATCACCCATCTATGGGGTGAATCTGAGATTAATGTTAGTAAAAGGATTGGGCCTTTAACCTTATCCACTCTAGGAGACCAAATTCAAATTAGATTTGAATCTGGTAACCTCCTGATAAGATCAGGATTAAACTAACTTAATCTACAGATAGGATTAAGATAATCCCCTATCCAAATCTAGATTTGGATTGGGATAACTCCTAATTAGGAGGTTTCTTAATCAACAAGAAAGGAGGAGAAAAATAAGAGAAAAACATCAGAATTCGAACTAGGGTTTTGAAAAAAAAAAAAAAAACGAAAACTCCCTGCGAATTGAGATTAGATCTCATTCATACTCCAGACAGAAGAAAAGCAGTTCAACCATCTTCGTCCCTAGAGTTCTCCTCCTGCCGCTGCCATTCACCCTTGCAAGATTCGATCTTTGCAACAATAGGAAGTCAAGAAATCAGTTCTTGACATCAGTCTTGCAAGAAAGACTGAAGAAGATTCAGTGTTCAGAGTTTCCAGAGGATTCTTGTGAAGGATCCAGTGTGTAGGATGCACCCTGCTGGTTCCGTTCCATCCACAACTGTGTCATCTTCAGCAGGAGCGGATCTTGGTTTCTTCTTTGGGCGTGAACACCAACTTTGGGAGATACTGCTTCTCCGGATCAGGTATAATTCTCCCATTTACCTTTTGGTTCAGATCTGGTTCGATTATGGTTCAAATAAGATCCTTGAATATGGTATTCTAAATTTAGGGAATACAATTCCCAGTTGGAGGAAGGTAGGAAATTTTTGAAATTCGCCCACCCATTCCGCAACCTTTTTGGTGTCCATTAGATGGATCCTACCATTCCCTTCAAGCTGAACCCATGTGGCTGATGTGTAGATTAATATTTGGGTCCCACACCATTCAAGGAGAGCCAACTAGGCAGCAGTTTAAGAGGTTAAGTGAGCAAATAAACTTAATGGGCCTAAAGCCCAGTTCAAACTGGGCTTAAGTTAGTTAATTAAAAGGAAGCAAGATAGGATTTATAATCTGATTAGGATTATTTGAAGGATAAGATAAGTCTTATCCATTCAAGAGTCCAGATCCAAATATTAGATTGGGATTAAGGAACTCTCTCCTAATTGGGTTAGGAGGCTGATTAGTTCGATCTCCACTTGTGGGAATGATCAAGAATTGTTCTTGATATTACTTCTTGGTAGAAGCAATTTGAAGTTGTGCTCACCAGCCCTCTACTCCATTCTTGCTGAAGGATTCGGTTCTTTCGGAAGAACCATCTTGCTGATCTTGATTCACCACACACCGTGTCATCTTTAGTGGAAGCGGATTTTGGTTTTCTCCTTGGGCGTGAACACCTTCATTGGGAGTTATTGCTACTTCGTATCAGGTATATCTCTGTCCTCCCTTTTGGTTTTAGATCTGGTCCGGTTTGGTTCAAGATTGATAATTGAAAATGCAGTTTTCTAAAATAGGGAATGCAATTCCCATGTGATGGATCTCTCATCCCTTTAGCGGAAAGGACAATGCGAACAATCAAGGACACCTCTCCATACAACAGAGACAAGGCGTATGCAGTTGACAGGAAGCCCAGAAGCAACAGAGGAGTCAGACAGGGACTATACTAGCGTCACAACGGCCCAAGAAGAAGGAGTGTCCCTCCCCCTTCCCCTGCACAAGGGAGGAAGTGATAATGATATTGAACAAGTTAGTTAAAGACAGGGCCATTAACTTGCCGCCACCACTAGCAGGAGTGGACCCGGAGAAAGATAAGTATGGTGGGAGATTGTGCAACTTCCATCAGACGCCACATTATGACCTGATGGATTGTTTCACCTTGAGAAGGCTATTTGTACGGAAGGTAAAGTTGGACCAGTTTGTCAAAAAGGACCCAACACGTGTGGAAACTGACCCCTCCTAGCCCATACCCAGGGAGGAAGTCTCAATGTAGTAGGAGCATTCAGCTAGTACCAGTCCGATGCTCTAATAGAAAAGCTAATGCAGAGCCAGGAGCTGCAACAATTTTTTACCAAGCAAGAGGCCAACACAACAACATAGAAACTGGCCATCAGAGCATTGGCAGAAGTCTTCAGTAACCCGCTACAGCCTTACAGTCGTGGCTGCTGCAGTATGGAATTCATAGCGGAAGACATGTTGGCCACTGACCCCCACCACAACAGACATCTATACATCGGGGAAAAAATAGGGGGTTTCAATGAGAAGATCGATGGTTGACCTAGGAAGCTCTTTCAATCTTATTTCCATCCACATGCTGGAGTTGATGAACGTCTGGAAAGAGGACATCAAAGGATTGCCACTGGAAGTAACAAACTTCAACGGAAATGTGTCCATCACGGAAGGATCCATCGAGTTGCAGGTAGCAATAGGCCCATTCAACATCACGCAGGAGTTCTAGGTAATCCCAGGGAGGACTTCCTACCATGCTCTCTTGGGACACCCGCTGATACATGACTTGGCCCTTGTCCCATTGACATATCAGTAGTGTGTCAAAGCCAGATACTGGGGACGACCAATTAGGATCCCAGCCACCAGGGCCCCCTTCGATAAGTTAGAGGCACACCTACAGGACAACATCTACTTTACAGAGCTAGCAGACGAAGGGGAGACGAGAATAGCCAAGATCGAGGGGACAAAGTTGCCCCATCCCACAGAGAGCAAGCCTATGGAGACCGCCGAAAAAAAGAAGAGAAGCAGATAAATCCGAGTGACGGGGAATGATGGGAAAGCCTCCTACACCATCGTCGAGGATCAAGAGGACAGCGAACTACCTACATCCAAGAAGGCCATTCCCGAGGTATGATTTTATAAATTATGATATATCTTGTTTGCTAAACGTAGCCTTACCACAACTTGTACCAATGGTCAAGGTCTTTTTCAAAAAAAGTTCATCCCTAATGTATGATCCATTACTGATGTGTTCGCAAATCGAATACATATTTATTTGCCAAAAAGTCACTATAATCATTTAACTAAAGACTCTAAGTAATGTTTCAACCCGCACCATTTCACTGCATCGCAAACCGATGTTGCTGCGGTAATATCATCAAATAAAAATTCAACCATTAAGGATGATACAAAGGTACGGCATTTAGCCACAATCTTATTGGCGTGCTGTCGTAGGCACCCAAAAATAAAACCTATACTCCTAAAATTAAATGCAGTAGTGCGAATAAGGATCGTTCCCATAGAGAGTATCTAACCTAATTTGTGTGCTGCGTGAACAAAGATGGAGAGGGGGGGGGGTTGTATGTAACGAACCAGAATTAAAAAGAAAGAAAATCAGAATTAAAAAGAACGAAAACCAAATGAGAAACAATGCAATTCAGAGTACTGAAATTAATCAAAAGAACAAGTCTTGGTCTTGATGCGAAGAAAATCTATCATATTCTTATCTATGAAAATTCAGTCTTTCTACACTTAATTTACATTTAAATGGACTCATTACTCGTGTATTTCGGTTCAGGGCATGAAAGAAGGCATCAGGAGAAAAGCAAGGCAAATCGGATGATTTTTCACAGTTTCGGCACCAATTAGTAATCTGGGCCTAATTATCGTATCCGAGGTCCGATTGGGCTGATTCAAGACTCAATGCAAGAAGAAGGTGGCGGCAAGGAGAAGAGGAGACCTCAGCTCCAAGGGCGACACCATGAGTTCTTTCTTTCCTCTTGTTTATTTTATTTCCTCTAGTATGAACTGATTTATTTGTAGCTAGGACTATGGAAAGCCTAATCATAACAATGAATATATTTTTATTCTGATTTATCCAAGATCATGATTTCCATATAGTCTATGAGTTATCTTGCTTAATGCTATTAGGAGTGACCATCTCTTAATTGATTAGGTTTATGTGAATGAATCGAGAGAGGAATTCATATAGCAGACCACATAATTCATGGTGTGAATTGAATGGTATATAGGGGTATATACACATGATTCATCTGAATGTAATAGTTTTTCCTTGAACTTAATGCACTTGTACCTTGAGAGAACTCTAGTCGAGAGATCGAAGGGTTACTTGACAGAAGTAGTTTTAGTATATCTCGAGAGAGAATATTAAATAAAATTGGAAAGACTTCAGCTTATGGGAATGACAAATTATCTTGGGTAATCTCATACATTAATATTCATTGGAATGGTTAGGTGGACCAAAAGTCCTAGCGAATTCAATCAATCGTTACATACTTCAGCATTGGCTACTTCTGCTCTTGTTTTCTTTTTCTTCTTTTCGTTAGTTTTTACTCTTAAATCTGAAATTCGATTGTCCAAATAATTAAGGAAGACTGTAGTTCTAATACTTATTTTGTTAAATCTTCATGGGAATGATATTTTTATACTACTTGATAACTAGTGCACTTACTAGGGTTATAATCATAGCTATCAAGTTTTTGGCACCGTTGTCGGGGATTTAATCCTAAAATAATATTAGAGCTTGTTAACCTTGGTTAATTTGGACTTTTTATTTTTTATTTTATTTTATTTTATTTGTTCGAATTCTTGCTGTGTTCAGATTTTTTTTAGTGCATGACACGCACTAGACAAGAAGGACTAGCAAGATTTGATCCTGAAATAGAAAGGACCCTTCGCTTATTGCAAAGGGCCAACAAAGGTAAAGCAAGAGAGGAGGTTGATATTGGCGAACCAGCAATAGAAATTGAGGAAGAGATGGCAGAAGCAAATCACACCCTTCTGGACTATGCTTGTCCAACAATTGATGGGGCTACTTCCAGCATTTGCAAGCCCACAATTCAGGCCAACAATTTCGAAATCAAGCCTGCAATCATTCAAATGATTCAGACAAGTATTCAGTTTAGTTGGTTGCCAAGTGATGACCCTAATGCACACATTGTTAAATTTTTAGAAATATGTGATACATTTAAACATAATGGAGTTAGTGATGATGCTATTAGGCTTAGACTATTTCCGTTTTCATTGCATGATAGAGCTAAAGATTGGCTTAAACATAATGCACACATTGTTAACTTTTTAGAAATATGTGATACATTTAAACATAATGGAGTTAGTGATGATGCTATTAGGCTTAGACTATTTCCATTTTCATTGCGTGATAGAGCTAAAGATTGGCTTAACTCACCCCCTGTAATAAGTAACACCACTTGGAATGATTTAACCCAAAAGTTCTTGGCTAAGTATTTCCCACCCTCTAAAACAGAAAAATTAATTAATGATTTCACTACTTTTGTTCAATTAGAGAGAGAATCTCTGTATGAAGCATGAGAACGATTCAAGGAGATGCTTAGGAAGTGTCCTCACCATGGGATACCAACTTGGCGTCAAATTCAAACCTTTTATAATGGCATTACCCCCTCTAATCGATCTATTATTGATGCAGCTGCAGGTGGCACAGTCATGAGAAAAACACCAAAGGAAGCTTATGACCTAGTAGAGGAGATGGTGTCGAACAACTACTAGTGGAGCAATGACCGAACCAATCAGAGGGGAGTATACCACATCGATTCCCTTGCAGCCATATCTGCTCAACTTACTAATCTGAATAAGAAACTTGATACTTTTAATATTGCAGCCATTAATACATCATCTAGCATCCCATGCGATTTCTGTGGTCAAATAGGACATACTAATTCTGATTGTCCATTAGGTAGTCCTTTTACTTCACATGAGAATACTAATTTTATCTCTCATACTGGTAGGCCGAATTTCAATCCCTACTCAAATACATACAGCCTAGGGTGGAAGAATCATCCAAATTTTTCATGGAACAACAACCAGCAAAAGGCACCCGTGGGATTCCAACAACAGCCGCCCCCACAAGAAAAAAAGAGTAATTTGGAAGAAATGATCTCTAAGTTCATTAATGTTACTGAAACAAAGCTCCAAGAACATGATAAGAGATTCTTAAGTCAAGAAGCATCAATCAAGAACTTAGAAGTCCAAATGGGGCAGATTGTGAATCTATTGTCGAAAAGAAAAGAGGGACGGCTACCCAGCAACACGGAGAAGAATCCCAGAGAGCAAGTGAACGCCATTGCTTTAAGAAGTGTGAAGACAGTTGGTGAAACCCAGAAGGATGATAAGGAAGTTGATGTGACCGATCTGCAAAAGAAGAATGAGGGAAGTACCCCTAAACTGAATTTAGATGCGATTAAACAGCCTATTCCCTACCCCAGAAGAGTCTTAAAAGCTAATTTAGATAAGCAATTCGAAAAATTTTTAGAAGTGTTTAAAAAGATCCATATTAATCTTCCTCTTCTTAATGTATTGTCACAGATGCCGAAATATGCTAAATTCTTGAAAGAAGTGATGTCGAATAAAAGAAAGTGGGAGGATTGTGAGATGGTAAAGCTAAACGAAGAGTGTTCAGCCATTCTTCAAAATAAACTGCCTCCAAAACTTAAGGATCCAGGGAGTTTTTCTATACCTTGCACCATAGGGAATACTGAATTTAAAAAACTTTATGTGATTTAGGTGCTAGTATAAATTTAATGCCTTATTCTATTTTTGAAAAACTTGGACTGCATGAACTAACATCTACAACTATTACCCTGCAACTAGCTGATCGAAGCATAAAACATCCTAGGGGAATAGTAGATGTTTTAGTCAAAGTGGGTAATTTCATCATTCCTGTTGATTTCATTGTGTTGGATATGGAGGAAGATAGGACAATGCCGTTGATTCTAGGGAGACCCTTTCTTGCTACGGGTAATGCTTTAATTGATGTGAAAGAAGGTCTACTTACTCTTAGAATCAATGGCGAAGAAGTGGTGTTTAATGTATTTAAAACCATGAAATGTCCCAACACAATTGAACATGAAATATATGCAATTGATTGCATTGATGTTTGGGCAGCTGAAGTAGATACATCTAAATCAGAAGACACGCTGAAAGTTGCAATTAACAATAGTCCTAATCAATTGCAACAAACAGAGCAGAAGTTTGTACTGAAATCAGAACTGCGAAATTTGACTTCTAAGCTAGACTCTTTTGAAATTACAACTCATAATGCATCTTTTATTAGTTTACCTCCATCTCACACAAAACTCCTCCCATCTATTGTGCAGGCCCCTATTCCAGGTTTAAACCCACCCATGAAGGATGAGAGGGGGAAACATCGAAAGTTAAAAACCAAGTGGAGTGGACCCTTTGTAGAGGCTAAGGTACTCCCTCATGGAACGATTGAATTGCATAATGGTAAGGGAAATACATTCAAGGTAAATGGGCAGCGTTTAAAGCACTATATTGAAGGAGAGCAACCCATCTACCATGGGTCCATTCTCTCCTTGAAACCGCCATGAAAGAAAAGTGAAAGTCAAGCTCATGACTTAAAAGGAGCGCTTGTGGGAGGCAACCCATTGAGTTCAGTTTTTTTTTTCATTTATTTTTATTGTTTTTAGCTACTGATGATTGTGTTTTTCTCTTAGGAACTTAATTGTGTAGCAGCTGATTTCACATCTCAAAGACCTCAACAAGGCGTTCAGGGAAGTCCCCTTAAATCTTTCAATCTTACGAAAAGTCATATACATTGAGGACAATGTATACCTTAAGTGTGAGGGGATTAAGGGAAATTGATAATTTCTAGATTTACTCTAGCATGCTGTGATCATCACTATTTTAACCTTTCTTTTTGAAACTTCTGCTCCCTAGAAACTTGTTTTTGAATAATTTCAATCTATCATGAATCATGTGCTTAGGTGGAATAGACAGGAAAGGATGCAAGCAACACTAGCTGAAATTTTCGGCTATAGAAGGCATCTCATTGCAACCCCTATTTGATTATTCTAGAACTTGTTTTGCTAGACATATTGAGACCACGATAATGAGTTCATGGATTGGGTTGACAATGGTGATAATTTATCCAAAAAAAAAAAGAGAGAACTAGAGTGAGATGGAGCATAAAATGCACTCACACCGAAAAAAAAAGAGAGATAACTAGTGTGAGATGGAGCATAAAATGCACTCACACCGAGAGAAAAAGAGCTAGTGTGAGATGGAGCATAAAATGCACTCACACCGAAAGCAAAAGAAAAGGGTGAGATAGAGCATAAAATGCACTCACCCCTAGAACCACAAGCCCCATTTCACCTTTTGATGCATTGAACTCATGATAAGTGATGCATAAGCAAGATAACATTCCTTATTTTTTTTAAGGGCAGTTAGTAGTTTGAATCTTTTAAAGCAATGAATGCTTACTTTAGTCCTAAAATGTTCATGAGATGAAATGCTTGCTCCCCTTGACTATTGATTCGACTTGGGAGCATGAGGATTGGTGATTAGAGATTATGCTTTGACAAAGTTAAGATGGAGGAAGAAGTGGACAATGGAGGGATTCTAAAATCTGGATTAAGGCATGCGAGAGGACAAGCATCTTGTTGAGGAAAACCTCAAAATTTTCAGTAATTAGTCAGTTTTTTTTCCCGTTTTAGTTTTGCTTAAGTTTTGTCTTGCCCGAGGATGGGCAAAAGTTTAAGTGTGGGGGGATTTGATGCGAAGAAAAACTATCATATTCTTATCTATGAAAATTCAGTCTTTCTACACTTAATTTACATTTAAATGGACTTATTACTCTTGTATTTCGGTTCAGGGCATGAAAGAAGGCATCAGGAGAAAAGCAAGGCAAATCAGATGATTTTTCACAGTTTTGGCACCGATTAGTAATCTGGGCCTAACTATCGTATCCGAGGTCTGATTGGGCTGATTCAAGACTCACTGGAAAGATAAGAGAGAAAACTACAACTTTCATGTTTTGGGGTTTCATAGATTCGGCATGCATCAAAGTCAAATCTGGGCCTGAAGTCGGGGAAAATTCGCAGCTGAAGCCCAACTTGCAGAAAAGCCTTGCAGTAGCCCAATTCGCAGAGGCAGCCTAATACGAATGCAAGAACAAGAAACTGAGAAGAGTCCTATCAGATTTAAACTTGTGATGTAATGCTAGAAAGATAAAGAGATTGAGTTCACTAGATAAAGAGATAAGAATAGGATTAGATTAGGACTTTCTAATTTTGAGGATAATCTCCTAAGAGGAGTTGGAGAGAGCCTCTCCTCCTAAAGCTATATAAAGGGGGGGGGGGGGGACCAGCTTTAGGATCAAGAAGCAGAGGAGCAATCAGTCAAGAAAGCAAGAAGACTGCAAGAAAAAGGTGGCGGCAAGGAGAAGAGGAGACCTCAGCTCCAAGGGCGACACCATGGGTTCTTTCTTTCCTCTTGTTTATTTTATTTCCTCTAGTATGAATTGATTTATTTGTAGCTAGGACTATGGAAAGTTTAATCATAACAATGAATATATTTTTATTCTGATTTATCCAAGATCATGATTTCCATATAGTCTATGAGTTATCTTGCTTAATGCTATTAGGAGTGACCATCTCTTAATTGATTAGGTTTATGTGAATGAATCGAGAGAGGAATTCATATAGCAGACCACATAATTCATGGTGTGAATTGAATGGTATATAAGGGTATATACACATGATTCATCTGAATGTAATAGTTTTTCCTTGAACTTAATGCACTTCTACCTTGAGAACTCTAGTCAAGAGATCGAAGGGTTACCTGATAGAAGTAGTTTTAGTATATCTCGAGAGAGAATATTAAATAAAATTGGAAAGACTTCAGCTTATGGGAATGACAAATTATCTTGGATAATCTCATACATTAATATTCATTGGAATGGTTAGGTGAACCAAAAGTCCTAGCGAATTCAATCAATCGTTACATACTTCAGCATTGGTTACTTCTGCTCTTGTTTTCTTTTTCTGTTTTTCATTAGTTTTTACTCTTAAATATGAAATTCGATTGTCCAAATAATTAGGGAAGGCTGTAGTTCTAATACTTATTTTGTTAAATCCTCGTGGGAACGATATTTTTATACTACTTGATAACTAGTGCACTTGCTAGGGTTATAATCATAGATATCAGGTCTAAGTCAACATCAACCATTAGAATTTCACTACTGCTCATCGATGCAAAGATATATCTATTCAGACTTTGAATATTCGCCGTAGGAATTATTTTGCTGCATCTCCCTAATCTCAGTTAATCAAAAAACAAGCGATCCTCTTAACCTTTACTACTGAACAACCCCTAAACAAGCGTTAAAGATTTAATCCAGCAGTATCCTTAAGCATTAGAGATCGATGAAGCTAAACAACACAAGCACAAGCGGTTGCATTTAATTCAGTCGAGTGTTTTTCCTAAGATCTAACAATTTCTGACACAACAACTCATTAAACCCTAGTTACTTTGCAGATTAGATGGATTAGACAATTATGGATCTGATATCTAACCTAGCAGTAATGAATAATAAACTAGTAGGCCTCCTAGCAATCATACGAAACAATCATGAACATAAACATAGAAGAACATTCGATATTCAAAGTGTAAATCAAAAAATAATAATCAAATTAGATCTCACAGTTTTTTTGATTCAGAGGCTTTTGTTTCCTTTGACCAAGTATCATAGTTTAGCCATACATGGTCATGGTGAAAATTCAAGAAAAATCAGAGAAGAGACATGAGAAGAGAAGAGAGGTGCGGCAACCCTAGGTATGGTTATTTTCTTTCTTGTTTTCCTCTTCTTTTCTTCCTCTCTACTTCCCCCAAGAGAAGCCTACAAAATCTCCTAAAATTTTTCTAGATAACAGTCTCTAAGTCTGACTTATAAGGAAAAATATCAATGATAAGATAAAACAAAGTTCTAATGCAAGTGGGAGAGTGGTAATTTCACGTATGAAAACTTGCAGGCTAAGGAATGTTTCCATCACGTCAGCAGTGCGGTTACAGCTATTTCGGGCCCAATTTTGACCTCGATGTAGTTAGTATCTATCAAAACTCAAAATATTAAACTTGTATAGATTTTCCTTATGATTCCAACGCATCTTGAATAATCTCAATCTGAGTTCGTCTGAAAGAGTTATGCCCAAATTACGACATGGTGCTGAAATTGTCCAGAATTACCCAATTAACCTTGTTTTTCACTGAATGCCTCAATTTGTGCCCTAAATCAAAATATAAGAATAATGAGTGCATTTGGGCATCAAATGAGTATAAAAGAATAAATATTAAGGGAGAAAAATATGATATTTTGCATTCTCATCAAGTCCCCCCACACTTAGCTTTTGCTCGTCCTCAGGCAAAACTCAAATTCACTTTTCCGAAAACACCAAGGTTACAATGCCATCAATAGAGAACAACCAAGCTCTTCAATACTCATAACACATCATGAACAAACCTTCTTAACAACTCTCAATTACTTAGTAAGCATTTTCACTCAAAGATGGAATAAACTAAATAGTAGACCCCCACGAAAATAAATGCTCAACTCTCATGTTTGAAGGGTAGGTGTTTCACTCAAATTCATTCCAATGAAAATGATCTACCATAGGCTTGCATATCTTCTCATTCTCCACCACTGGGATCACATGCATAACACAAATCAAAAGGTCTTTTCAAGGGTTGTAATGGGGCTTAGGATTAAGGTGGGAAATATTTGGGAATGTAGCTGAAAAGCCATTGAAACTAGTGGAGCAAAACTGAATCATCTAAAGCTGAAAAGTATAAGACATGTCAAACCAATCACTCTATTCAGCAAGTTCTTTAATTTTGCTTTAATGCATTTAAAGCATGTAAAACTCCTGCTTTGGAAAAGAGATCATTCAAAGGAACACTTTTTGTTTGCAGTAGGGAACAATTCTTCACAATAGCTTCCACCTTTGTATGTATAAGTGGTCCCCTTTTCTTGGAATTTTAGGAGGGAAATGGATAGTTTGTAACATCAAAAGCAATTTCCTCCATTCCTTCCTTTCATCTTTACTTTTTTTTCTTTGTTCTTTCTTTCTCTTTTTTTTTTCTTTTTCCTTTTGCTGTTTTATTTTTCAAAGCATATCAATCATTGGAACTCACGAATTGAGAATGAAAACATGTTCCATTTCACCATTCACAACCATATTATGAATCCAATCACCCCCACACTTGAAACTTGCACATCCATGCATATCATAATGATGAGTAATGCTCCACTAAGTCTACGGCTTGGGTAAGGGTATTACTTTTTTTCTTGGGTCTAAATCTTGTAACATGGGTTTGCAATGTACGACAAGGGTCAATAAAGCTCAAAGGGGTTCAAAGAAGGGGATAATTTATCACAAGGTAGGCTATTTGGCTTATGTAGCTTATAACAGAAAGGGCCTTAATCATGTTCATGCATGCTTGTGTCAATGTGATCTTGAAGAGAACCAAGGCAAGTTCTAGAGAAACAAATCCATGGAAGAATATCTCACATAAAAGAAAATAGTGGGATGGTTGTGGATGTGTCAGTCCAAAGGCTCAAAATCTCATCAGCTTTTGTCTACTAAATTTAGTCACTACCATTCTCAAGGAAAATAACTAGACTAATTAATTCTAAGTTGGAAGATTACTTATCCAATCATGTTATGAGCTTTACAAGCTTAATTGAATCTTGCTCATGGCATACACAACCTAAAGTCGTTGAAAACTACAAAAACAAGGAGCAAAACTATTTTTTTTTTCAAAAAAAAATGCAGAATTAAAACACAACCTAATTCAAATTTTAAAACGCAACCTAAATCTCCTCCCCCACACTTAAAATTTACATTGTCCACAATGTAAGGTGAAATGCAAAGAAAAGGCAGAAATAACTAAAACCTAAATGTGAAAATAAGCAAAAAAAGAAAAAACAAACTTCCCTATTTTTTTTTAATTTGCATAAATTGGATCCTCAAGGTCCAAGAATGCTTTGGAGGTTGCTAGACTTTGAATTTCAACTGCACCATGAGGAAAAACATTACTAACAACAAATGGTCCAATCCAACGAGAATGCAACTTACTTGGAAACAGACGAAGTCGTGAATGGTAAAGAAGGACTTTTTGACCAACTTTAAACTCCTTCCTAGAGATCATTTTGTCATGAAAAGCTTTCGTCTTTTCCTTGTAAATTCTTGCACTCTCATAGGCATCATTTCGAATCTCCTCCAGCTCTTGTAGTTGAAAGAATGGTAAGATCCATCATATGGACGCCAAAAGGATGCGGAATGGGGGGGCAAATTTCAAAAATTTTTTATCTTTCTTCCAACTGGGAATCATATTCCCTAAAATTTAGAATACAATATTCAAGGATCTGACTTGAACCAAAACCGAACCCGATCTGAACCAAAAGAGAAGGGAAATGATATACCTGATCCGAAGAAACAGTATCTCCCAATGTCGGTGTTCATGTCCAAAGAAACTTTCAAGAACCGCTCCCACTGAAGATGACACAGTGATAATGAAGCAGAACCAGTAGTGTTCGTCCCACGAACCAGGTCCTTCTGAAGAACTCGATGGAAGCAATGAGCACCACACACGATCAACCTTTAAGCAAAGATTGATATCAAGAACCTTTCTTGATCTTTCCATTACAGAGAAAATGAACTGGCAGTAGATGGCGGTGACTGCTGGAGGAGAGAGCTAGAGTAGAAGGTAGCGAATAGCTTTCTTTTCTCTAGGGTTTTCTTTGAGATCCTATCTCAAGGTGCAGTGTGTTTTGCGAATACCCTTATGGTTCTAATTCTTGTAATTCAAAATTAGGGTTTTCTCCTCTTTTCTTAGTGATTAAGAAACCTCCTAATCTCATTAGGACTTATCCTAATCCAAATCTGTATTTGGATAAGGAGTCTTCTTAATCCTATCTGCAGATTAGATCAGCCCACTCCTGATCTTATCAGGAGATTACCAGATTCAAATCCTAATTTGAAATTGGTCTCCATGAGTGGATAGGGTTAAGACTCAATCCTTTTGGCTTGACCTAACCTCAAATCCGCCCCTTTAAGTGACTGATCAAATCAGCCTATTTCGAAATGGGCTTTAGGCCCAATATGCATCAAGTGCTCAATAGGCTTCCAAACTGCTGCCTAGTTAGGATTCTTTGTATGGCGTGGACCCAAGCATTGATCTACACATCAGCCACATGGGTTCGGCCCAACCTCTGTTACAAGGCCTATCCAAATTCACTGGAAAGCCCAGTGAACCCCTTGAGCCCATCACATGGACTCTATGGGCCCAACACTTACACTAAGTGGTCCCTGGGCCAAGCCATCTTATAAAAATCAAGGGATTGTGAGCAGATGCAAGATTAGCCCATTAGGTATAACCCTAAATGGCCTTACACTTAACCTCTCAGCCCATAATGATTCAAAACACTTCCCGACAAGAGAGGACCTCTCCCTCGACTGCAAGGCACAGTGTTGCACTCTCCTATAGGATGGACCCCGGGGATTAAAACTTTTTGCAAATGAGTTGAAACCGTAAATATATATTATATCATTATAAATATATTTTGCAAAACAAATTTCCAATGGTTGAAATCGATTGTCGGCAATTTTTGGTTTCCATCAGAGAGAGTGCATCCCCGATCATTAACTTTGTTCGACAAAGGGGCTGATCCTGTCCCTATGATCACCCACTCAGATGGGTTCATGAACCATCCCAACATACCCAGGTTTTGACCCCCTCTAAGGATCTCACTGATTGGCATATCAAAGACAACCCAATCTGTCACCTAGTGTAGCATCATAATCGAGTTTAGGGGTCAGGTTTAACTTTCCAGTTTTGCCCACACATCACCAAGGTCCAGGGCAATATTGGAAATCTGGTCTAGTTCAAGGTTTCATGTTGAACCCTTGCTGCATGTACCTCGGGTCTCACCCTGGCGGCTGAGAGAAGCCTCCCCAACCAATTTCGTAGAACATCAGAGTCAGCCTTATCAGGATAGGTCTCCCCAGACCGACCCAATGGCTGTGAACATTTTAAACTTACACTAGTCTCATTAAGTGTCCAGTTTAAGGGTCTTACACAGAAACATACCACACAACATGAATCAAACATGCACTTTATTCATTTACACTAAATGTCTAAAGTACATCAAAACTGATTGGAGCTAAGGGCATTCAAACTGTCTAACAACTCCCACTTGCACTTAGGTCTAATCTGGTACAAGCTGAAGTCCCATGCTTTCCACTGTTTCTCAAACACTTTCTGTGTGAGTGGCTTAGTCAATGGGTCTGCCACATTATCCGTTGATGCTACCCTCTGAATCAGGACGTCCCCTCTGCCAACAATATCCCGCAGTACATGGTACTTCCTCTCGATGTGCTTTGACTACGAGTGGGCTCGAGGCTTCTTAGCCTGGGCGGTCACTCCATTGTTGTCACACAACAACGGGATGGGTGATGTGATGGACGGAACCACTCCTAATTCATGAATGAACTTTTTCATCCACACGGCTTCTTTGGCAGCCTCATTTCGGAAATGTACTCGGCTTCGGTCGTGGAGTCTGTCGTGGACCCCTGTTTGCTGCTTTTCCAGTAAACAACACACGATCCTATCGTGAAAACATTCCCAGATGTAGACTTTCTATCATCTGGGTCCGACTGGAAATCGGCATCAGTATACCCTTGGGCTTGAGTACTAGACAAAACTCTTTTGTCCTTCGAAGGTATTTGAGTAAGTTTTTCACAACAGTCCAATGCTCCTGGCCTGGGTTGGCTTGGAACCTGCTTACCACACTCACTGCCTGAGCAATGTCAAGGCGAGTGCACAGCATGGCATACATTATGCTCCCTACGATTGAGGCATAGGGAACGTCTTTCATGCCCTCAATCTCCTCAGAAGTCTTGGGAGACATCTTTTTGGATAGAGTGACTTCGTGCCTGAAAGGAACGTTTCCCTTCTTGGAGTTCTCCATGTTGTACCTTTTGACAACTTTGTCAATGTAAGCAGCCTGGGATAATCCTATTATCCGCTTCGATCTATCTCTATAGAGTCGAAGACCCAGTATATAGGAGGCTTCTCCAAGATCTTTCATGGAGAATTGCTGCGAAAGCCATACCTTGACCGAAGTCAACATTCCTACATCATTCCCAATGAGTAGGATATTGTCCACATACAACACCAAGAAGGTAACCTTATCCCCACTGGACTTTCTGTAAACATAGGGCTCATCCGGATTCTTCTCAAAGTCAAATGATTTGATGGCCGAGTCAAAATAGATGTTCCAACTCCTAGAAGCTTGCTTAAGTCCATATATGGATCTATTAAGTTTACATGCCATGTGTTCCTAACCAGCAGCAATGAAGCCTTGTGGTTGCTGCATGTAGATATCTTCACTAAGATCTCCATTCAAAAACGCGGTTTTGACATCCCTCTGCCAAATCTCGTAGTCATGGTATGCTACTACAACTAGCAGGATCCTAATGGATTTAAGCATGGCCACAAGCGAAAATATTTCCTCATAGTCGATGCCCTCTTTCTGATTATACCCTTTCACCACCAAACGAGCTTTGTAGGTTTCTATCTTGCCATCGGGGCCCTTCTTCCTCTTACATTTGCAACCAATTGCTTTTACCCCGGAGGGCGGATCTACTAGAGTCTAGACTATATTGGCCTCCATCGAGTCCATCTCGGCTCTCATGGCTTCCACCCACTTTTGGGAATCTATGTCCAACATAGCTTCCGTGTAAGTCAGGGGATCCTCCTCACTAGTCAAGGCTTCCACCAGGTAACTATCCTGGTCATAACCATAACGGACTGGTGGCCTGGATACCCGGGTGGATTTTCTTCAAGTGTCTGACACTTGGTTTCTTTCCGGTCTAAAGTTCATATGAAGTTTTTGGAACCGATTTGGTTGGAACTTGATTCAACACATAGATAGCAGTCTCTCATGCATATCCCCAAAAGATGTGGGTAATTCTGAGCGTGTGAGAAGTGACTGGACTATGTCTAACAAGGTCCTGTTCCTCCTCTCTGAAACACCGTTATACTGTGGTGCAACAGGAGGAGATAACTGTGATATTATCCTGTTGGACTTCAAGTAGCCCCTGAATTCTTTAGAGAGATACTCGCTACCTCGATCTGATCGAAGGGCCTTAATTTCTCTCCCTAACTATTTCTCGACTTCTTGTCTAAACTCTCTGAACTTTTCAAAGGATTCAGACTTTTGTCTCATTAGGTACATGTAACCATACCGCGATAATCATCGGTGAAGGTGATGAAATACACGTGTTGATTACGAGTCCTAACACTCAGGGGACCACATACATCAGTATGTATAAGGTTAAGCGTGCCTGTACATCTTTCAGGCTTACCATTAAATGGCTGTTTTGTCATCTTACCTCGGAGGCAAGGCTCACAAGTGGGAAGAACTTCTACGGTTAGAAAATCCAAAGGACCATCCTTTACCAGCCTTATGATTCCGTCAATACCGATATGGCCAAGTTGGTAATGCCACAGGCACGTGGGACTAACTATATCACGAGTTCTTTTCTTGGGGATTTCGACCGACATAGTTTCGGCTAAGTTAGTTTCTAGGGAAGGATGTAGAACATAGAGACCGTTCTCCAGTTCCCCGCATGCGATGAATTTATTGTTCCTTTTAATAGTAGTCATATTACTCAAATAGACAGTATATCCATCAACACACAGTTTGGAAACAGAAATCAAATTTCTTCTTAAGTTCTGTACATAAAGACAATCCTTAAGTACAAGAATTATTTCTCTAAAGACTGATTCTACGGTTCTTATCGCCGTAGCTACAACACTTGCAAAAGTCCCCAAGTAAAGCGCCACTTCCCCTTCACTCAACCTTCTGCTTACTTTGAACCCCTGCAGTGAATTACACGCATGAGTTGAAGCCCCATAGTCAACACACCAGGACACAGAAGTAACTAACAGATTAGTCTCTATGACACAAGTTTCGAGATTACCTCTCTTAGATTCCAGGTAGGTGGGACAGTTCCTCTTCTAGTGGTCGGCCTGCTTGTAGAAGTGACAAACATTGGATGCCTTGTCTTTCTTTTGTTTCTTAGATTTGGTGGCCTTTTTCTGGGGCTTTCTCTTTGCGCTGCTCTTCTTGCCAGATTTGCCAACTTCAACAAGCATGGCTGTTGGCTCGTCCTTCCTAATCAGTTCTTCGACTCGTTGCAACATATTGCTGAGCTCTTGCAAGCTGACGTTCAACTTGTTCATGTTAAAGTTCATGATGAATGGATCGAAGGATGGAGGCAAGGAGTTAAGAATGGCGTCTATCTATGTGACCTGATCTAGCCCAAAGCCAAGGGCCTCCAACTTGTTTATGTAACCCATCATCCGAAGACAATGGTCATGGACTTGCTACCCCTTGGTCATCTGCGCGGACATGAACTACTTCAGGACCTTTTGGCAAGTAGAATAATTCTTCTCTTCGTACATAGTCTTTAGACTATCCAATATGTTTTTGGCGAGTTCGATCTGACCGAACTGTCTCTGTATCGGATTATCTAGAGAGGCTATGATATAGCAGCGGGCTAGGGAGTTTTTCTCCAACCACTCTTGGTAGTCCCTCCTGCGGGCTTCTGAAGCCCTATCTCCCGGACGTTCCGGTGTAGGATTCCTTGCCACCTTATCTAACTTTTCTGAAGTCAGGACCAACATAAGGTTTCTATACCAGTCGGCATAGTTTGGGCCCTTAAGCTTATTATCATCGAGAAGCTTTGCAAATTGACCGTTTGCCATTTTCTGGTAAAACAACAAAGCGTTAGTCCACAACCATAGTTTGATTCAAGTAACCTATATAGATATGGCTTTTAATCTATGTTCCATTTCCATTTATTCATCTCTGAGATTTCCCTCCCATCTCAATGACAGAGACGTCTAAATGTCTTTGGAAATGTGGAAAATCACATAGGGTGCATGGAGCCAACTGTTTCAGCTGCATAACCCCACCACCTTTCTGTGAAGGATCACATCCACTCATCGTATGAGTTTTCCCTTTGGCCTCTATCAGACAAGGTTCATAGCCATTTTAGGGCAAACCTTTCTGTTCAGTGAGTGCTCACCCATCATATTCGAGTTACGCCAAGGTACCATGAGAGAGTTCCCATTTTCTAGTGACCACATCGGTCTATGACGGCCCTATCATCTTACGGAACACTCTGATAGGTCTAACAACAAATGGATAACCCAATTTTATGGTGTGTTTCCTCATTACTAAAGGACCCATCATCATGCTAATGATGAAAGGCCTTTAGAGAGTTCATCACATGAGTCTCCCTATCACATGCACTCATATTGCTGGAGGGAACAAAATTTACACCCTAGTTAATTTAGGTTAAACCAAAGTGGCTCCCACTGACTTTTATAAAGTCAGATTTCTGGTGGCCCAAATCGGCTAGGGTTTCCGCACGCGTCCCTTTTCATGGTTATGGGGCCCACCACAAAGGGAGGGGTCATCCAATGACCCTAAGGGACACCATGGCAATGATGTGCATTCAGCCATGGTGTGTGTAAGAGCCACTATCGCATCATCATGGGCCAAGTGCTTATGGCCCATGGTCGCAACACATCATACATCCATACATCACATGCAATGGAAGAATTGATCCAATCAATCACTTGCTGTAAATCCCATTAATAAGCCCATTTAAAAGTCCATAATATTAACAATTAACATTATCTAGGTATATGGGCTGAATAGCAGTTAGCAGTTCGGCCCATGTAGCTTGCACACAAAAGTGGGCTTGTGCATCTTTAACTCTTTAAAACTGGGCTTTACAGGTTGGGCTGATTTGATTCTTACAATTAAACATTAGTTTCAAACCTCAAAGAGGGAGAAAATATGGCTGAAAATAGTCTCCTTCGAACCCTAGATTCGGTCCAAACAGCTTTGGTCCAATCTGGTATGAAATGGTCCGAAACTAATTTTCAATTCAAGAATCAATTTCAAGAAAGATCTGAAATTAACAATTCTGATTACAGACAATCATAAATAAGATATGGGGCTGTTCGTACTAAATCCACCTGCAAAACAGAGATTAGAACACAAGGTTGCAGTTTCATAAACTACAAAAATGCAGATTGCGAAAGTGATATCTGCGAATCTCCAGCATCGCCGCCAACTTTAATCAAGAAAAAAAAATAGAAATCCTATATTCTATTAATTAATTACAACTTGATTGAATCCTATACATTCAATCTAGAAAAGAAAAAAAAATATTACAGACCGAATGAATAGAATACTACTAATAGAATGTGCAGACATTCTGCGCTAAAATTGAACTTCGATCTCCATGTATGAACAACCCAATAAATCAAGAAATAAATAAAGAACAATTCTAGATCAATTTCAGATTTATAAAATTAATTTCAGATCAATCGCCCCACATCCAGAAACAATTTTCTAGAAATAAAAACAATCTGCGCAAATCCGGGTAGAACACCTTCTGCCCATTTGCACAGGTTCAGATATGATTTTATTTGATTCAAGATTCGAACCCGTGGCTTTGATACCACTGAAAGAATGGTAAGATCCATCATATGGACACCAAAAGGGTGCGGAATGGGTGGGCGAATTTTAAAAATTTCTTACCTTTCTTCCAACTGGGAATCATATTCCCTAAAATTTAGAATACAGTATTCAAGGATTTGACTTGAACCAAAACCGAACCAGATCTGAACCAAAAGAGAAGGGAAGGGATATACCAGATCCGGAGAAACAATATCTCCCAATGTCGGTGTTCATGCTCAAAGAAACTTTCAAGAACCATTCCCACTGAAGATGACATAGTGATAATGAAGCAGAACCAGCAGTGTTCGTCCCACGAACCAGGTCCTTCTGAAGAACTCGATGGAAGCAATGAGCACCACACACGATCAACCTTTAAGCAAAGATTGATATCAAGAACCTTTCTTGATCTTTCCCTTACAGAGAAAACGAATTGGCAGTAGATGGCGGGGGCTGCTGGAGGAGAGAGCTAGAGTAGAAGGTAGCGAATAGCTTTCTTCTCTCTAGGGTTTTCTCTGAGATCCTATCTCAAGGTGCAGTGTGTTCTGCGAATACCCTTAAGGATCTAATTCTTGTAATTCAGAATTAGGGTTTTCTCCTCTTTCCTTAGTGATTAAGAAACCTCCTAATCTCATTAGGACTTATCTTAATCCAAATCTGTATTTGGATAAAGAGTCTTCTTAATCCTATCTGCAGATTAGATCAGCCCACTCCTGATCTTATTACGAGATTACCAGATTCAAATCCTAATTTGATTTTGGTCTCCATGAGTGGATAGGGTTAAGACCCAATCCTTTTGGCTTGACCTAATTTGAATTTGGTCTCCGCTCCTCTAAGTGACTGATCAAATCAGCCTAGTTCGAAATGGGCTTTAGGCCCAATATGCATCAAGTGCTCAATAGTCTTTGAAACTGCTGCCTAGTTGGGCTTCTTTGTATGGTGTGGAATCCAAGCATTGATATACACATCAGCCACATGGGTTCGGCCCAGCCTCTGTTACAAGGCCTAGCCGAATTCACTAGAAAGCCCAGTAAACCCCTTGAGCCCATCACATGGACTCTATGGGCCCAACACTTACACTAAGTAGTCCCTGGGCCAAGCCATCTTATAAAAATCCAGGGACTGTGGGCAGATGCAAGATTAGCCCATCAGGTATAACCCTAAATGGCCCTACACTTAACCTCTCCGCCCATAATGATCCAAAACACTACCTGACAAGAGAGGACCTCTCCCTCGACTGCAAGGCATAGTGTTGCACTCTCCTCTAGGATGGACCCCAGGGATTAAAAATTTTTGCAAACGAGTTGAAACCATACATATATATTATATCATTATAAATATATTTTGCAAAACAAAATTCCAACGGTTGAAATCGACTGCCGACAGTTTTTGGTTTCCATCAAAGAGAGTGCATCCTCGATCATTACCTTTGTCCGACAAAGGGGCTGATCCTGTCACTATGATCACCCACTCAGATGGGTTCATGAACCATCCTAACATACCCAGGTTTTGACCCCCTCTAAGGATCTCACTGATTGGCATATCGAAGACAGCCCAATCTGCCACCTAGTGCAGTATCATAATCGAGTCTAGGGGTCAGGTGTAGTTTTCCAGTTTTGCCCACTCATCACCAAGGTCCAGGGCAATATTGGAAATCTGGTCCGGTTCAAGGTTTCAAGTTGAACCCTCATTGCATGTACCTCAGGTCTCACCCTGGCGGCTGAGACAAGCCTCCCCAACCAACTTCGCGGAACATTTGTGTCAGCCTTATCCGGATAGGTCTCCCCAGACCGCCAATGGCTGTGAACATTTTAAACTAACATGAGTCTCATTAAGTGTCCAGTTTAAGGGTCTTACACAGAAACATACCACACAACATGAATCAAACATGCACTTTATTCATTTACACTAAATGTCTAAAGTACATCAAAACTGATTGGAGCTAAGGGCATACAAACTGTCTAACAGTAGTTGCAACTTCTGGTGTTCTCCACTTTCATCCATCTTCATATTGAGACTCTTGATAGCCCAATAAACCTTGTGTTCAAGCTCGACTGGAAGGTGGCATGGTTTCCCAAACACCCACCGATAAGGTGACATACCAATGGGTGTCTTGTATGCAGTCATATATGCCCACAAAGCATCATCCAATCGCAAACTCCAGTCTTTTCTACTTGGATTGACTATCTTTTCAAGGATGGACTTGATCTCTTGATTTGACACTTCCACTTGCCCACTAGTTTGTGGATGGTAGGCAGTTGACACTTTGTGGGTCACATGGTATTTTCGCAGCAAAGCCTCCACAGTTCGATTGCAAAAGTGAGTGCCTCGATCGCTTATCAGAGCTCTTGGAATTCCAAACCTGGAGAAGTTGTTAGACTTGATAAAACCTGTAACAGCCATAGAATCGTCAGTCCTGGTGGCTTTAGCTTCCACCCATTTCGAGACATAATCAACAGCAAGTAAAATATAAACATAGTCAAATGATATAGGGAAAGGTCCCATGAAATCGATGCCCCAAACATAAAAAATTTCGCAAAACATTATGGGGGTTTGTGGCATCTCATTCCTTTGGGATATATTACCTGCCTTTTGACAATGATCGCATGACTTATAGAAAAAGTATGAGTCTCGGAATAACCTCGGCCAATAGAGACCATATTCTAGCACTTTTCTCGCTGTCCTCTTGGCTCCAAAGTGACTTCCACAAGCATAAGAATGATAGAAGGTTAGGATAGAAACAATCTCATTTTCAGATACGCACCTTCTTATCACTTGATTCGCACAATGCTTCCCTAAGTATGGGTCATTCCACACATAGTATTTGGCATCACTTTTGATTTTATCTCTTTGAGCTTTAGACAAACCAGGTGGCAACACATTAGTAACCAAATAATTCACAATGTTCGCATACCAAGGTGATGTCTCATTTGCTGAGAACAATTGCTCATCAGGGAACGTCTCTTGTAGAGGAAATTCATCCTCCACATGAACCAAATGACTCAAGTGATCTGTGACATGATTTTCTACACCCGTTTTGTCTTTGATCTCCAAATCAAATTCACTCAAGAGAAGTATCCACCTTATCAATCTTGGTTTCGCCTCTTTCTTCATCATCAAATAACGAAGAGATGCATGATCAGAATAAACAATGACTTTAGTACCAAGCAAATAAGATCGAAACTTTTCTAAAGCAAAAACAATAGCTAAAAGCTTCTTTTCAGTGGTGGAGTAATTTTTCTGAGCATCATTCAAAGTTCTCAAAGCATAATAAATGGCATGAGATGCTTTTCCAATTCTTTGACCCAAAACGGCGCCTACTGCATGATCACTTGCATCACACATAATCTTGAAGGGAACGTTCCAGTTAGGAGGCTGGATGATTGGGGTAAAGTTTAATAGTTCTTTCAGCCTATCGAAGGCCTTTTTACATGCTTCATCAAACTCAAAAGCCACATCCTTTTGTAGCAACCTACATAGGGGTAATGCTGTTTTGGAGAAGTCCTTGATGAATTTCTTGTAGAAACCTGCATGTCCAAGGCAAGAATGAACTTCCCGCACACTAGTGGGATAAGGTAAAGAACGAATAATATCAACTTTAGATTTATCTACCTCAATTCCCCTAGACGAAACAACATGACCCAAAACTATACCTTGTTCAACCATGAAATGACATTTTTCAAAATTCAGCACAAGGTTAGTTTCTATGCATCTTTGAAGGACAAGTGTAAGTTATTGCAAACAATTACCAAAGGAGTCTCCATAAACTGTGAAATCATCCATAAAGATTTCTATGATATTCTCAATGTAATATGAAAATATGCTGATCATACACCTTTGGAAAGTGGCTGGGGCGTTGCAAAGGCCAAAGGGCATGCAATGGTATGCAAAGGTCCCGGATGGGCATGTGAAAGTTGTCTTTTCCTGAACTTCTAGAGCAATTGCAATATGAAAATACCCTGTATAGCCATCAAGGAAACAATAGTAAGAATGACCAGCTAACCTTTCAAGCATTTGATCAATAAAAGGAAAAGGGAAGTGGTCCTTGTGGGTTATAGCATTTAATTTTCTATAATCTATACAAACCCGCCACCCATTCTGAACACGGGTGGAAACCAATTCATCATTCTGATTTTTCACCACAGTTATTCCCATCTTTTTAGGAACCACTTGAACTAGGCTAACCCAACTGTTGTCCAAAATGGGGTAAATCACTCCGACTTCAAGAAGTTTGAGGATCTCCTTCTTCACTACATCCATCATGAGTGGGTTCAGCCTTCTTTGTGGTTGACGGGAAGGTCTCGCTCCCTCTTCAAGCAAGATACGATGTATGCATGTAGACGGGCTGATTCCTTTAATATCCGCAATTGTCCAACCAATAGCCGTCTTATTCTCCTTAAGAACCTGCACAAGCTTCTCTTTTTGTGGTGTGCTAAGGCTACTAGAGATGATCACCAGTAATGTCTCTCCATCTCCAAAGAATACATACTTGAGGTGACTGGGGAGAGGCTTCAACTCTGGAATAGGGGCCTGCAAAACAGAGGGTAAAGGTCTCCTATCAAAAATCGGAAACATAATATAAGGAACATTACCTATCTATTGTAACTCCGGAGAATCATTCAATGCTGCAACTGTTAGACAGTTTTGTATGCCCTTAGGTTCAATCAGAATGATGTACTTTATGAGTTTATTGTAAATGAATAAAGATACATATTTGATTCATGTTCCCTAGGTATGTTTCTGTGTAATACCCTTAAACTGGACACTTAATGAGACTTGTGTTAGTTTAGAATGTTCACAGCTAGTGGGTCGGTCTGGGGAGACCTATCCTGACAAGGCTGACACTGTGGTGCCACCAAATCGGTTGGGGTGGCCTGTCTCAGCTGCCAGGGTGAGACCCTAGGCACATATAGTGTAGGATTAATTGAATCTTTGAACTGGACCAGATTTCCAGTATTGCCCTGGACCTTGGAGATTGATGGGCAAAACTGGAAAGTTACACCCGACCCCTAGACTCGATTATGATATTGCACTAGGTGTCGGATTGGGCTATCTTTGATGTACCAATCAGTGAGATCCTTAGCGGGGGTCAAAACCTGGGTATGTTGGGGCAGTCCGAGAATTCATTTGAGTGGGTGATCATAGTGACAAGATCAGCCCCTTTGTCGGACAAAGGTAATGATCGGGGATGCACTCTCACTGATGGAAACCAAGGCTGCCGGCAACCGATTTCAACCGTTGAGATTTGTTTTGCAAAATATATTTTATATAAGATACAAAAGTATATATATGGTTTCTGAAATGTTTGCAAGAAGGTTTTAATTCCCGGGATCCATATGAGGGGAGAGTGCAACACTGTTCCTTGCAGCCGAGGGAGAGGTCCTCTCTTGTCGGGCAGTGTATGATCATTATGGGCTGAGAGGTTAAGTGTAAGACCATTGAGGATAACACCTGATGGGCTAATCTTGCATCTGCCCACAGTCCCTGGGTGTTACAAGGTGGCTTGGCCCAGGGACCACTTAGTGTAAGTGTTGGGCCCATAGAGCCCATTTGATGGGTTTCAGGGGGTACACTGTCTTTAGCAGTGCATTCGGCCAGGCCTTGTAACAAAGGCTGGGCTGAACCCATGTGGCTGATGTGTAGATCAATGCTTGGGTCCCACGCCATATAAGGAAGCCCAATTGGGCAGCAGTTTGGAAGGCTTTTTGAGTACATAACCTTAAATGGGTCTTAAGCCCATTTCGAACTGGGCTGATTAGATCAGTCATTTAAAGGGGGCGAATTCTGAAGTGGGTCAACTAAAAGGATTGGGCTTAGACCCTATCCACTCAGAGAGTCCAAGATCTAAATGAGATTTAGATCTGGAAACCTCCTATTTATATTAGGAGATAGCTGATCTGATCTGCAAATAAGATAAGGATTATCCCTTATCACTAAGGGACTTCTAACCCAAATATGATTTGGATTAGCAACTCCTAATCTAATTAGGAGCTGATCCCTTTGAGATTATAAAAGGGGAAGGGGCGGCAGCCTTTTACATAATCAACAGCATTCTTCTCTTAAAGAAAGAGAGATTGAGAGATTTCCTGCACACTGCGAATTCTCTTCTGCCGCCACCTTCCTGCCATTGCCATTCCTTCAGTTCGATCTCCAGTTCTTGGGAGCAATTAAGATTTGATCTTGATCTTAATCTTTTGGGAAAAGATTGGTTGGAGCTGTACTCACAAGCCGTCCAGTTGATTATTGCGAAGGGTCAAGTTCTTTTGAAGAACATTGTTGATTCTGCTCCATCCTTCACTGCGCCATCTTCAGTGGGAGCAGATTTTGGATCCTTCCTTGGGCGTGAACACCTCTATTGGGAGATAGTATTTCTCCGTATCAGATATAATCCTCTCTCACTCCTTTTGGTTCAGATTTGGTTCATTTTATGGTTCAAGATTGATCCTTGAAAATATGATTTTCTAAATAGGGAATACGATTCCTAGTTGAAGGGAGAGATAAATTTTTGAAATTCGCCCCTTATTCCGCAATCCTTGGGCGTCCATAGGATGGATCTCTCATCCCTTCAGTGGTATCAGAGCACAGGTTCAAATCTTGAACCATCTAGTTTCAGATCTGAACCTGCACAAATAGGCAGAAGGTGTTCTACCCGATTTGCGCAGATATGGGTTTTGGGAAATTTTGTTCCCAAAATTAATGGGCGAATAATCTGAAATTAATTTTATATAAATCTGATAATTTTTTAGAATTGTTCTTTATGATTTTCTTGTTTTATGGGCGGTTCGTACAAGAGGAGATCGAAATCTTGGTTTGCGCAGGGAACCTGCAAGATTTGCAGTTTCTTGATTTATTTATTACATTTGATCTGTAAATAATTTTTTTATTTTCTAGACTCAATGTATAGGTATTCGATCTGATGTAATTATTAATAGAAATAGGATTTCTATATATTTTAATTTTGGATCAAAGATGGCGGCGCAGAAAGGGAGATTTCGCAGAGAAGAAGATTTTGCAAATGGGAGAATCGCTATCTGCGATTTGCAGTTTGTGAAACTGCATTCTGTAATCTAACCTCTGTTTTGCCGGATGGATTGTGCGAACAGCCCTGTTTGACTGGTTCTTGAGTTTATTTTATTAGTAATTAATTTCAGATTATTTTCTTGAATTAAAGATTTAATTAAAGATCAAACCCTAGACCCATTCGAACCAAGATTGGTTCAAACTGTTTGGACCAAATCTAGGGTTTAATCAAGGCTGAAAGTCAACCCTAATTTTCCCACTAATGGGTGATGAGACTTAGAAGAACCTTATTTTGTCTTCTTAATTTCATCCTTTTTACACTACTTTAGCACTTAAATGCACTCATTACTCTTGTATTTCGATTCAGGGCAATAAAGAAGGCAATTGGAAGGAAACAAGCCAATTCGGGTGATTTTGCACAGTTTCGGCGACAGTCAGTGATCTGGGCCTAACTCACAGTTCCGGACTCCGAATTGGGCAATTCAAGAAGAATTAGAAAGAAGAAAGAAAGGCCCACAGCTTTACTATTTTTGGTTTTGACTGATTCGGCCCGCATCGAGTAGAAAACTGGGCTCGAAGTCGGAGCAAATTCGCAGCCAGGCCCATTTAACAGCTGAAGCCCAACTCGCAGAAGAACCTGGAAGCAGCCCAAGTAGCAGAGAAGCCCAACTCGGATGCAAGAGTCTAGAGTCCTAATTCAAATGTAATCTCCCAAAAGGGAGAGAGTCTTATTAGATCTAAACTTTGAATGTAATCCTATAAGGATAAGAAGGTTGGGGATTAGATAAGAGATAGGATAGGATTAGTTCAAAGAAGATCAAGACTCCCTAAAGATAAGATGATCTCCTAGAAGGAGTTGGAAAACAGTCATCTCCTTTGGCTATATAAAGAGGGGGGTGAACCAGCTCTAGCATCACTCATTCCAAGACCCAAGAGATCATCAAGAGGCCAAGAAGCTCAAGAAAGCAGTTCGGCTATGGAGAAGAAAGGCATGAAGATTGCACAGATCATGAGTAGCTAAGCTTCTTTTTCTGGTTCAAGGGGGGAGGTTCGATTGTGTCATTGTGAGGTTCTATAGTTAATTTATTTTCTTGCTTTTTAATTCAAGTATTCATTGATTCTTGTGCATATTTTTATTGGATGTTGATGTTAATTAGTTTGACAAACTGAATTAATGTTGATCTTCCTATTGCTATCCATGATTTCGGTGACCCGTAATTGTCACGAATAATGGTACAAGTAGCAATTAGGTTGATATCTTTTTGGGTCAATTGTTCGTGACAGCCTTTGACCAATGTTTTAACATGGTTCAACCTAAAGGAATCGTTGGAACAAAATTCAGTAATTGCAGCTATCTCAATTATTGTTATTTTGGTTTAACTGTTTTCACAAATCTTAATGCTATCATTGTTTAACATGGAACGCTATCGTACCCAGTTGAGTGGTGATAAGTGTTGATCGAATGCTGGGTTTGGTCAACTGAATTAGGAAAACACAAGGTTTATTATGGCTATCCTAATAAATCTAAGGTTAAATGCTTGAATTGCAAGAATGCTGAAATGTACCTAGGATCGATGGCCAATCAATTCAACCCGAACCCTTGAACCAGAATTCGGTAAGACTGATTTTCTCTTGTTTGTTTAGTTTGTTATTCATTTAATTTTAGTTATTAAATTTTCCCACACAATTACTTTATCCATTCGGCTAAGAGATTACTGATTTGCTCCCTGTGGGATTCGACCTAGAACCACTTTTACTGCAAATATTTTATTGTGGGACTAGTAATAATTTTGAGGGCTTCGACAACCCGTCAAAATTTTGGCGCCGTTGCCGGGGAGCAACGTTAATTTCTTAGCTATTACCTTCTTTTTGTTAACCTTCTTGTTTTATGACTCGTGCTTCTCAACGAGGTGAACTCGAGTATAACCCCGAAATTGAGAGGACCACCCGTCGGTTAAGGAAGGAGGCTAAGCAAAGGAAGGATCGTTCACCTAAAAGGGTGAACACAGATCTCGATCTACCCACTTGTGATTTTCCCATCTTTGAAGAAGTAGAAAGAATGGCTGACAGAGAGAGGACATTAAGGGAGTTGGCTGCACCAATTATAAACCAACAGCCCTTATGCATCACGTACCCCACTCTTGGGGTAGCCTTTGAACTCAAATCTGGTTTGATTCAATTATTGCCTCTGTTTCATGGTTTCCCAGGTGAGGACCCTCACAAACATCTAAAGGAATTTCATGTCGTCTGTTTAAGCATGAAACCCCACGGTATGACCGAGGACCAAGTAAAACTCATAGCCTTCCCATTTACTTTAAGAGATAAAGCAAATGATTGGTTGTATATTCTCCCTCCCGGTTCAGTACGCACATGGGATGAAATGAATAGGATATTTTTAGATAAATATTTTCCTGCATCCCGGGCTGCAAATATAAGAAAAGAAATATGTGGAGTTCGGCAGTTTGGTGGTGAGACATTATATGAATATTGGGAAAGGTTTAAGCAACTTGTTGCTAGTTGTCCCCACCACCAAATTCCTGAACAATTGTTAATCCAATACTTCTATGAAGGGCTTCAGCCCATGGATAGAAGTATGGTCGATGCAGCCAGTGGAGGAGCTCTAGTGAACAAGACACCTGAAGCAGCCAGGGAATTAAACTCCAATATGGCAAAAAATTCTCAGCAATTTGGTACAAGGACAGAAGGTACCATTAGAAGGGTTAACGAGGTAAGCCATGCAAATTTAGAAAACCAGATTTCCGATTTAACTGGCTTGGTTAAGCAGCTCGCAGCAGGACAGTTACAAACTGCCAGGGTGTGTGGTATCTATTCGATCCCAGGACATCCTACGGACATGTGTCCATCACTACAAGATGGCCCAATGCAGCAAGTCAATGCCGTGGGAGGATTCCCGGGCCAGCCTCAACGAAAGTATGATCCTTACTCCAATCATTACAATCCGGGGTGGAGAGATCATCCAAACTTTAGCTACGGGACCCAAGGAGGACAGCAGAAATATCAGCTCCAATTTTTCAATCGACAGCCCCAGTTTTTAACACCCATCACAGCGCAAGGTCAACCCCCGAATTCAGGTATGTCTTTGGATGAAATAGTTAAGGCTCTAGCTACTAATACTCAGCAATTTCAGCAGGAAATGAGAGCTAGCATTCAGAATTTGGGGAACCAAATTAGCCAACTTGCCACTTCCATCAGCAAATTGGAGGCGCAGAACTCCGGGAAACTACCCTCACAAACAGTAGTTAATCCGAAAGAGAATGCAAGTGCGGTGGTGTTGAGAAGCGGAAGAGAGTTGCAGTCCCAACCAAGTTCACCATCGAAGGAAGCCAAGGAAGAGGAAGGACAAGGGTCAAACGACAGCCCCATTGAGGTAAAATCGGACCCCCCTCTCCCTAAGGTTACTAATGTTGTACCACCTTTTCCTAGTAGGTTGGCAAATTCAAAGAAAGAGGAATATGAACAAGAAGTGTTAGAAACCTTCAGGAAGGTGGAGATCAACATTCCCTTGCTAGATGCAATAAAACAAATCCCTAAATATGCAAAATTTTTGAAAGAGTTATGCACTAACAAGAGGAGGTTGCGAATTGATGAAAAGGTAAGAGTGGGAGAGAACGTTTCAGCCGTGATCAAGAGGACCCTGCCAGAAAAGCGTGCTGATCCAGGTATGTTTACCCTACCCTGTGTGATTGGTAATAAACGAATCGAGCGTGCCATGCTGGACTTAGGTGCATCTATTAATGTCATGTCATACTCGATTTACTGTGCATTGAGACTAGGTCCTTTAAAAGAGACTAGAGTTGTTATTCAATTGGTTGATCGTTCTAATGCATACCCAGAAGGGATTGTTGAGGATGTATTAGTGCAGGTTAATGATTTGATCTTTCCAGCTGATTTTTACATCCTGAAGATGGAAGAAGACATAGCCACGAGTTCAGCCCCACTTCTATTAGGTCGTCCATTCATGAAAATGGCCAAGACCAAAATAGATGTGGACGAGGGTACCCTCTCCGTCGAGTTTGATGGAGAGATTGTAAAATTTAATATTTTTGATGCAATGAAATATCCTAGTGAGTGTCATTCGATTTGCTCTATTGATACTATCGAGTCGATTGTGCAGGAAGTCTTTGGAGAGGAGGACATGGATGATGAGCTAGAATATAAGGCACAATCGGACAGGGAGGAAGAGATCGATGCATCCTATGATACTCTGGAACCTGAACAGGAGGTAAGGACTTTTGATGTTCAATCGAAGGTTTCTCACACAAGGCTGTTGCCCTCTGTTTTGCAGGCTCCGGAGCTGGAACTAAAGACCCTACCTGATCACCTAAAATATGCCTACTTGGGCGAAAAAGAGACACTACCTGTGATCATTGCAAAAGGGTTGACTGAGGAGCAAGAGGAGAGGCTCATCAAAGTCCTAAAGGACCATAAGGAGGCGATTGGCTGGACCCTAGCCGACATAAAAGGGGTCAGCCCCTCAATTTGCATGCATAGGATCCTTTTGGAAGATGATGCCAAACCGGTTAGAGAACCACAAAGGAAACTCAACCCGGTAATGAAAGAGGTGCTTAAACTGTTAGATGAAGGGATAATTTATCCAATTTCAGACAGCAAGTGGGTAAGTCCTATTCATGTTGTGCCTAAGAAAACTGGGATGACTGTAGTAAAAAATAAAAATAATGAACTAATTCCCATGAGGGTACAAGGTGGCTGGCAAATGGTAATAGATTTTCGAAAACTCAACTTGGCCACTCGAAAGGACCATTTTCCCCTACCCTTCATTGATCAGATGCTAGAGAGGCTGGCAGGTAAGGCTTTCTTCTGTTTTCTCGATGGATTCTCCGGGTATTATCAGATTGTTATTACGCAGGAGGACCAAGAGAAAACGACATTCACTTGTCCATTCGGCACCTTCACCTACAGACGAATGCCCTTTGGTTTGTGTAACGCTCCGGGCACTTTTCAAAGATGCATGATGAGCATATTTTCTGATTTTATTGAAAAATGCATTGAAGTGTTCATGGATGATTTTACTATTTATGGTGATTCGTTTGATGATGGTTTGAATAGTTTAAGTAAAATTCTGAATAGGTGTGTGGAAACAAATCTTGTCTTAAACTATGAAAAATGTCATTTTATGGTGAAGGAGGGTATTGTGTTGGGACATGTAGTTTCAGCCAGAGGAATAGAAGTTGACAAGGCAAAAATTGATTTGATTGTGAGTTTACCTTACCCTACAAATGTTAGGGAGGTTCATTCTTTTCTTGGACATGCAGGCTTTTATCGTAGGTTCATCAAAGATTTTTCAAAAATTGCCTTGCCATTGTCCAGTTTGCTGCAAAAAGATGTGCCTTTCGATTTTGATGATGAGTGCAAGGAAGCTTTTAACAAGCTTAAAAATTTATTAACCATTGCACCCATCATTCAACCACCCGATTGGAACTTGCCCTTTGAGATCATGACAGATGCAAGTAATTATGCAATAGGGGCTGCTCTAGGGCAGCGAATAAATGGGAAGAGCCATGTCATTCACTATGCTTCCAAAACGTTGAATGCTGCACAGAGCAATTACACAACCACAGAAAAAGAGCTATTAGCTATTGTGTTTGCCTTAGACAAATTTAGGTCATATTTGCTTGGCTCTAAAGTGATTGTTTTTTCTGACCATGCAGCTTTGAGATACCTACAAGCAAATAAGGAGTCGAAACCGAGGCTGATAAGGTGGATACTCTTGCTCCAAGAGTTCGATCTAGAAATCAAGGATCGAAGGGGAGCTGAAAATTCGGTGGCTGATCACCTAAGTAGGTTGGTGAAAGACGAGGACTCTTCTCCCATTTGTGAGTTGTTTCCTGATGAGCAGTTGTTCCACATGAGAGGTATGACTCCATGGTATGCTGACATTGTGAATTACTTGGTCATAGGAATTTTGCCTAATGACCTTAGCAGTTCCATAAAGAATAAAATCAGGTATGAGGCGAAATATTATGTATGGGACGAACCCTACCTATGGAAATTTTGTTATGACCAAATGATTTGGAGATGTGTCCCTGAGGAGGAGCAGATGTCGATTCTAAGGTTTTGTCATAATTATGCATGTGGGGGCCATTTTGGGCCAAAGAGGACTGCTCGAAAAGTCTTGGATAGTGGGCTGTATTGGGCCACCTTATTTAGAGATGCCTACTTGTTTTGTAAAAACTGTGAAAGATGTCAACAAACAGGTACACTATCTCGCAGGAATGAGATGCCCCAAACCCCCATTCTTATATGTGAAATATTTGATGTTTGGGGCATTGATTTCATGGGACCCTTTCCCCCCTCTTGTGGTTTTTCTTACATACTTTTGGCAGTCGATTATGTCTCAAAATGGGTGGAAGCCAAAGCCACCAAAACTGATGATTCTAAATGTGTTGTAGGGTTTATAAAGTCTAACATCTTCAGTAGGTTTGGCATTCCTCGAGCCATCATAAGCGATCAAGGGACCCATTTTTGCAATAGAACAGTTGAAGCCTTATTGAGAAGATATGGGGTGCATCACCGAATTGCCACTGCTTATCATCCCCAGACTAACGGGCAAGCTGAAATTTCCAATAGAGAGGTAAAGTCTATCTTGGAAAAGACGGTGAATCCAGGAAGGAAGGATTGGAACCTACGTCTAAATGATGCTCTCTGGGCATATCGGACAGCTTACAAGACCCCAATAGGTATGTCCCCTTACAGGTTAATTTTTGGCAAATCTTGCCACTTGCCGGTGGAAATTGAACATAGGGCCTATTGGGAAATCAAGCAATGCAACATGAATATGGAAGAAGTAGGGAAGGAAAGGAAACTCCAGTTGCAAGAGCTGGAAGAGTTGAGGTTAGAGGCATACGAGAATTCAAGAATCTACAAAGAAAAGACCAAATCGTTCCATGACAATGCACTCTTAAGAAAACAATTTAAAATTAGACAAAAGGTCTTATTGTATAATTCTCGACTTCAACTCATGCCAGGTAAGCTGCGTTCCAGGTGGATGGGTCCATTTACTGTGACTAATGTTTTTCCCTATGGTGCAGTAGAGATTAAAAGTCTCGACACAGGTAAGATCTTCAAGGTGAATGGACATCGATTGAAGTTGTTCCATGAGGATGCAAATGTCCCCTCTACGGTAGACATCTCGTTGGACATTCCACGGTATTCGTTGGATTAAAGGAACAAAAAGAGGATGTCGAGCATAATGACGTTAAACAATTGCGCTTCTAGGAGGCAACCCATTATGTTTAGTTAATTTTGTTATTTGGTTTTGATATTTGTATTTAGCAGGAACCTCAAAAAGCGAACAAGGAAGTACCCCCAAATCCTTCTACTTTATGCATAATCACATACATTGGGGACAATGTATAACTTAAGTGTGGGGGGATTAGGGAAATCTGATGGAAATCTGGGATACCTTACCTTCTTGAAATTTCTGCTCCCGGAAACTTATCCTTGAATGATTTCAACTTATCAGGAATCATGTGCTTAGGCTGAATAGATAAGATAGGATGCAAGCACGACTAACTGAATCTTTTTGGCTGCATATGGTACCTCATGATTTTAATCGATCAATAGGCAAGATGCATAAGGGTTTGATTGATTTTCACATAATTATCCGTCAAACATGGGTTGATTATTCTAGAACTTGTTGTGTTAGGCATATAGAGACCACGATCAATGAATTCATGGATCAGATGGTGAAACCTTGTGATTCTTGTGCATTACAAAAAGAAAAAATAAATAAAGGGAGTTTGAAAATAAAATCGTGACTAATGTGAGATGGAGCATTTTGTGATTCTTGTGCATAAAAAAAAAATAAAAAAAAAATAAAGGGAGTTTGAAAATAAAATCGTGACTAATGTGAGATGGAACATAAAATGCACTCACATCTAGAAACAAAAACAAGTGTGAGATGGAGCCTAAAATGCACTCACATCTTGAAAAGAAGGCAAGGGTGAGATGGAGCATAAAATGCACTCACCCTAAAAACCCCAACCCCATTCTCACCTTCAGATCCTAGGAATTCACACTAAGTGGTGGAGATGTGATACATAACAAGCTTATGGAAATAAGCACACCTTGTTTTGATTCAAAGAAAAGTAATTGCATCTGGCTGAATTGGTTTGTTAAAAGCAATGAGAACCCGTGCAGTCCAAGGAGTTTCAACCCTAGAAGGCTTGCCTCCTTGACTATCGATTTAACTTGGGACCATGAGGAATGATGATTTGCGATCACTCTTGGACAAGAAAAAGGGGAAAAGAGATGAAAAGGGAAAGGTTACCAAGACTGGACTGAAGCATGCATTGGACCAGGCCTCGTGGAAAGGAAAAGAAGAGAGATTCATTAGTTAGGTTCTCCTATTTTGCTTGAATTTTGCCTTGCCCGAGGACGGGCAAAGTTTAAGTGTGGGGGGATTTGATGAGACTTAGAAGAACCTTATTTTGTCCCCTTAATTTCATCATTTTTACACTACTTTAGCACTTAAATGCACTCATTACTCTTGTATTTCGATTCAGGGCAATAAAGAAGGCAATTGGAAGGAAATAGGCCAATTCGGGTGATTTTGCACAGTTTCGGCGATAGTCAGTGATCTGGGCCTAACTCACAGTTCCGGACTCCGAATTGGGCAATTCAAGAAGCATTAGAAAGAAGAAAGAAAGGCCCACAACTTTATGATTTTGGGTTTTGACTGATTCTGTTAGACAGTTTTTGTATGCCCTTAGCTTCAATCAGAATGATGTACTTTATGAGTTTATTGTAAATGAATAAAGATACATATTTGATTCGTGTTCCCTTGGTATGTTTCTGTGTAATACCCTTAAACTGGACACTTAATGAGACTCATGTTAGTTTAGAATGTTCACAGCCAGTGGGTCGATCTGGGGAGACCTATACTGACAAGGCTGACACTGTAGTGCCACCAAGTCGGTTGGGGTGGCATGTCTCAGCTGCCAGGGTGAGACCCTAGGCACATACAGTGTAGGATTAATTGAATCTTTGAACTGGACCAGATTTCTAGTATTGCCCTGGACCTTGGAGACTGATGGGCAAAACTGGAAAGTTACACCTGACCCCTAGACTCGATTATGATACTGCACTAGGTGTCGGATTAGGCTGTCTTTGATGTACCAATCAGTGAGATCCTTAGCGGGGGTCAAAACCTGGGTATGTTGGGACAGTCCGAGAATTCATCTGAGTGGGTGATCATAGTGACAGGATCAGCCCCTTTGTCGGACAAAGGTAATGATCAGGGATGCACTCTCTCTGATGGAAACCAAGACTGTCGGCAGCCGATTTCAACCGTTGAGATTTGTTTTGCAAAATATATTTTATATAAGATATAAAAGTATATATATGGTTTCTAAAATGTTTGCAAGAAGGTTTTAATTCCCGGGATCCATATAAGTGGAGAGTGCAACACTGTTCCTTGCAGCCGAGGGAGAGGTCCTCTCTTGTCGGGCAGTGTATGATCATTATGGGCTGAGAGGTTAAGTGTAAGACCATTGAGGATAATGCCTGATGGGCTAATCTTGCATCTGCCCACAGTCCCTGGGTGTTACAAGGTGGCTTGGCCCAGGGACCACTTAGTGTAAGTGTTGGGCCCACAGAGCTCATTTGATGGGTTTCAAGGGGTACACTGTCTTCAGCAGTGCATTCGGCCAGGCCTTGTAACAAAGGCTGGGCTGAACCCATGTGGTTGATGTGTAGATCAATGCTTGGGTCCCACGCCATACAAGGAAGCCCAACTGGGCAGCAATTTGGAAGGTTTTTGAGTACATAACCTTAATGGGCCTTAAGCCCATTTCGAACTGGGCTGATTTGATCAGTCATTTAAAGGGGGCGAATTCTGAAGTGGGTCAGCTAAAAGGATTGGGCTTAGACCCTATCCACTCAGAGAGTCCAAGATCTAAATAAGATTTAGATCTGGAAACCTCCTAATTAGATTAGGAGACAGCTGATCTGATCTGCAGATAAGATAAGGATTATCCCTTACCACTAAGGGACTTCTAACCCAAATATGATTTGGATTAGCAACTCCTAATCTGATTAGGTGCTGATCCCTTTAAGATTATAAAAGGGGAAGGGGGCGGCAGCCTTGAAAAAACACAATAACATCAATAGCATTCTTCTCTTTAAGAAAGAGAGATTAAGAGATTTCCTGCATACTGCGAATTCTCTTCTGCCGCCACCTTCCTGCCATTGCCATTCCTTCAGTTCGATCTCCAGTTCTTGGGAGCAATCAAGATTGGATCGTGATTTCAATCTTTTTGAAAAAGATCGATTGGAGCTGTACTCACAAGCCGTCCAGTTGATTCTTGCGAAGGGTCAAGTTCTTTTGAAGAACATTGCTGATTCTGCTCCATCCTTCACTGCGCCATCTTCAGTGGGAGCTGATTTTGGATCCTTCCTTGGGCGTGAACACCTCCATTGGGAGATAGTATTTCTCCGTATCAGGTATTATCCTCTCCCACTCCTTTTGATTCAGATCTGGTTCAGTTAATGGTTCAAGATTGATCCTTGAAAATATGATTTTCTAAATAGGGAATACGATTCCCAGTTGAAGGGAGAGATAAAATTTTTGAAATTCACCCCTTATTCCGCAATCTTTGGGCGTCCATAGGATGGTTCTCTCATCCCTTCATTGGTATCAGAGCTAGGTTCAAATCTTGAACCAGTTTGTTTCAGATCTGAACCTGCCCAAATGGGTAGAAGGTGTTCTACCCGATTTGCGCAGATATGGGTTTTGGGAAATTTTGTTCCCAAAATTAATGGGCGAATAATCTGAAATTAATTTTATATAAATCTGATTATTATTTAGAATTGTTCTTTATGATTTTCTTGATTTATGGGCTGTTCGTACAAGAGGAGATCGAAATCTTGGTTTGCGCAGGGAACCTGCAAGATTTGCAGTTTCTTGATTTATTTATTACATTTGGTCTGTAAATAATTTTTTTTTTCTAGACTCAATGTATAGGTATTCGATCTGATGTAATTATTAATAGAAATAGGATTTCTATTTATTTTAATTATGGATCGAAGATGGCGGCGCAGAAAGGGAGATTTCGCAGAGAAGAAGATTTCGCAGATGGGAGAATCGCCATCTGCGATTTGTAGTTTGTGAAACTGCATTCTGTGATCTAACCTCTGTTTTGCAGGATGGATTGTGCGAACAGCCCTGATTTACTGATTGTTGTTTTTCCGTAATTAATTTCAGATTATTTTCTTGAATTAAAGATTTAATTAAAGATCAAACCCTAGACCCATTCGAACCAAGATTGGTTCAAACTGTTTGGACCGAATCTAGGGTTTAATCAAGGCTGAAAGTCAGCCCTAATTTTCCCACTAATGGGCCTAAGGATTGATATATAATTAAATGGTTAATTCGGCCCAACCTGTAAAGACCCAGTTTTAAACAGTTAAAACTGCTAAAAGCCCACCTAAACCCTTTAAAGCTATATGGGTTGAACCGTTCGGCCCATATACCTAGATAATGTTAATGGTTAATATTATGGATTTAAAATGGGCTTCAAATGGGCTTTACAGATAATTGATTGATTGGATCAATTTATCCCTGCATGTGATGTGCTACGTACATGGGCCATAAGTACTTGGCCCATGCTCAATCGACAGTGGCTCTTTCGCACACCATGGCTGAATGCACATCATTGCCATGGTGTCCCTTTTGGTCATTGGATGACCTCCCTCAGTGGTGGGCCCCACACCTCATCATGAGGTCTCGTGCGGAACCCTAGCCGATTTAGGCCCACCAAAATCTGGCTTTATGAAAGTCAGTGGGAGCCGCTTTGGTTTGACCTAAAGATAGAACTAGGGCGTAATTTTCTGTTCCCTCTAGATGATATGAGTGCATGTGATAGGGAGATTCATATGATGAACTCTCTAAAGGCCTTCCATCATTAGCACGAGGATGGGTCCTTCAGTAATGAGGAAACGCACCAGAAAATGGGCTATCCATTTGCTGTTGGGCTTGTCTAAGTGTTTCATAAGATGATAGGGGCGTTCACGAATATGATGGGTAATCACTCACTGGACAGAAAGGTTTACCTGAAAATGGCTCTGAACCTTGTCTGACAGAGGCCAAAGGGAAAACTCATATGATGAGTGGATATGATCCTTCACAGAAAGGTGGTGGGGTTATGCAGCTGAAACAGTTGGCTTCATGCACCCTATGTGATTTCCCACATTTCCAGAGACAACCCGTAGTCTCCGTCACTGAGAAAGGAGGGAAATCTCAGAGATGAATAAATGGAAATGGATCGTAGATTAAAATCCATATCTATGAAATGAACATGAATCAAATTAGGTCGTGGACTGATGTTTGCTCTTTTATCAGAAAATGGCAAACGGATCATTTGCAAAGCTACTTGATGACAACAAGTTGAAGGGCCCAAACTATGCTGACTGGTATAGGAACCTTATGTTGGTCTTAACCTCTAAGAAATTGGATGAGGTAGCAAAGTATCCTGCCCCGGATCGTCCGGGAGATAGGGCTTCTGAGGCTCGAAGAAGAGAATACCAAGAATGGGAGGAGAAAAACTCCCTTGCCCGCTGCTATATCATTGCCTCCTTAGACAATCCAATTCAGAGGCAGTTCGATCAGATCGAACTTGCTAAG
The DNA here is from genome assembly GCF_055504915.1 of Nelumbo nucifera. Taxonomy (NCBI): domain Eukaryota; kingdom Viridiplantae; phylum Streptophyta; class Magnoliopsida; order Proteales; family Nelumbonaceae; genus Nelumbo; species Nelumbo nucifera. The sequence goes on from NC_142652.1 coordinate 67,687,295, forward strand.
GACATATTGGACAGTCTTAGGACAATGTACGAAGAGCAGAATCGTTCTACTCGGCAGAAGGTCTTGAAACAGTTCATGACCGCGCAGATGTCCAAGGGCCAACAAGTTCACGACCATTGTCTCCGGATGATGGGCTATATCAATGAACTAGAGGCTCTTGGATCCGGGCTGGATCTGGTAACTCAGATCGATGCTATTCTCAACTCTCTGCCTCCATCCTTTAATCCATTCATCATGAACTACAACATGAACAAGCTGAACGTCAGCTTGTAGGAACTCAGCAATATGTTGTAGAGGGCCGAAGAAGTGATTAAAAAGGATGAGCCCATTGCCATGCTTGTTGAAACTGGCAAATCGGGCAAGAAAACGAAGGCGAAGAGAAAGCCCCAGAAAAAGGCTGCCAAACCCAAGAAACAGAGGAAGGACAAGGCATCAGATGCCTGTCATTTTTGCAAGAAGACCGGCCACTGGAAAAGGAATTGTCCTGCCTACCTGGAATCCAAGAAAGGTAATTTCGAAACTTGTGTTATAGAAACCAATTTGTTGGTAGCTTCTGCGTCCTGGTGTATTGACTCCGGGGCTTCAACTCATGCATGTAACTCACTGTAGGGGTTCAAGGTAAGTAGAAGGCTGAGTGAAGGAGAAGTCACACTCTACTTGGGGACTACTGCAACTGTTGCAGCCGCGGCCATAGGAACCGTGGAATTATATTTTAGAGAAGGAATAATTGTACTGAAAGATTGTCTTTATGTACAAAATTTAAGAAGAAATTTGATTTTTGTCTCAAAACTGTGTGCAGATGGTTATTCTGTCTTCTTTTGTAATACGATTACTATTAAAAGAAACAACAGATTCATCGCATACGGGGAACTGGAGAACGGTCTCTATGTTCTACATCCTTCTCTAGAAACTAACGTAATCGAAACTGCATCGATTGAAAACCCCAAGAAGAGAGCCCGTGATATAGTTAATCCCACGTGTCTGTGGCATTACCGACTTGGCCACGTCGGTGTTGACCGAATCACAAGGTTGGTAAAGGATGGTCCTTTGGATTTTCTAGCTGTAGAAGATCTTTCCACCTGTGAGCCTTGCCTACAAGGCAAGATGACGAGACGGCCATTTAGTAGTAAGCCTGAAAGATATACAGGCACACTTGACCTAATACATACTGATGTATGTGGTCCCCTGAGTGTTAGGACACGAAATCAACACGTATATTTCATCACCTTCACAGATGATTTTTCACGATATGCTTACGTGTACCTAATGAGACACAAGTCTGAATCCTTTGAAAAGTTCAAAGAGTTTAGACAAGAGGCCGAGAAATAGTTAGGGAGAGAAATTAAAGCCCTTTGATCAGATCGAGGTGGCGAGTATCTCTCTGACGAATTTAGGGACTACTTAAGGCAAAATGGGATAGTATCACAATTGGCTCCTCCTGCTACACCACAACTTAACGGTGTTTCAGAGAGGAGGAATAGGACCTTATTAGATATGGTCCGGTCGCTTCTCATACACTCAGAGTTACCCACATCCTTTTGGGGTTACGCATTAGAGACTGCGATTTATGTGCTGAATAGGGTTCCAATCAAATCTGTTCCGAATACTCCATATGAACATTGGACCGGAAAGAAACCAAGTGTCAGACACTTGAAGATTTGGGGTTGTCCAGCACACGTTAAAAGAACGAGTGCAGACAAGTTGGAATCCAAGACCAGCCGTTGCCTATTTGTAGGCTACCCAAAAGGCTCTGTAGGTTACCTTTTCTATGACCCAAGTGAGCAGAAAGTGTTCTGCAGTCGAAATGCGCAATTCTTGGAAACCGACTATATCCTGGACACCCATCATCAGGAAGTTGTTCTTGATAAGGAGAACTCAGGAGTAGTGGGAGATGTCCCACAAGTTCCAGGTAGTGACCAACTTAGAAGATCCACTCGGGCATCCAGGCCACTAGTCCGTTATGGTTATGATTAGGATAGTTACCTGGTGGAAACCTTGACTAGTGAGGAGGATCCCGTGACTTACGCGGAAGCTATGTTGGACATAGATTCCGAGAAGTGGGTGGAGGCCATGAGAGCAGAGATGGACTCAATGGAGGCCAATGGAGTTTGGACTCTAGTAGATCCACCCTCTGGGGTAAAAGCAATCGGTTGCAAATGGATTTACAAGAGGAAGAAGGGCCCCGATGGCAGGATTGAGACCTTCAAGGCTCGTCTTGTGGCGAAAGGGTACACTCAGAAAGAAGGCATCGATTATGAGGAAACCTTTTCGCCTGTGGCCATGCTTAAATCCATTAGGATCCTGCTAGCTGTAGCAGCATACCATGATTATGAGATTTGGTAGATGGATGTCAAAACTGCATTCCTGAATGGAGATCTTACTGAAGATATCTATATGCAGCAGCCGCAAGGCTTCATTGCTGCAGGTCAGGAAACACAAGGTATGTAAACTTAATAGATCCATTTACGGACTTAAGCAAGCTTCTAGAAGTTGGAACATCCATTTTGACTCTGCTGTCAAATTGTTTGACTTCGAGCAGAATCCGAATGAACCCTGTGTCTACAGGAAGTTCAGTGGAGATAAGGTTGCCTTCTTGGTTCTATATGTAGATGACATTCTACTCATTGGGAATGATGTAGGAATGTTAACTACGGCGAAAGTATGGCTTTCACAGCAATTCTCCATGAAAGATCTTGGAGAAGCCTCCTATATACTGGGTCTTTGACTCTATAGAGATAGATCGAAGCGGATAATAGGATTATCCCAATCTGCTTACATTGATAAAATAGTCAAGAGATACAGCATGGAAAACTCCAAGAAAGGAAATGTTCCTTCCAGGGACGGAGTCACTCTCGCCAAGAAGATGTCTCCCAAGACTTCTGAGGAGATTGATGGCATGAAAGACGTTCCCTATGCCTCTACCGTAGGGAGCATCATGTATGCCATGCTGTGCACTCGTCCTGACATTGCTCAGGCAGTGAGTGTAGTAAGTAGATTTCAGGCCAACCCAGGGCAGGAGCATTGGACTGCTGTGAAAAACATACTTAAGTACCTTCGAAGGACAAAAGAGTTTTGTCAGATGTTCGACGGTAGCTCACTACAGATCCAGGGGTTTACAGATGCCAATTTCCAGTCAGACCCAGATGATAGAAAGTCTACATCTGGATATGTTTTCACGATAGGATCATGTGCTGTTTGCTGGAAAAGCAGCAAATAGGGGTCCACTGCAGACTCCACGACCGAGGCCGAATACATTGCCGCAAGTGAGGCTGCCAAAGAAGCTGTGTGGATGAAGAAGTTCATTCACGAGTTGGGAGTTGTTCCATCCAGCACATCACCTATCCCATTGTTGTGTGACAACAATGGAGCCATTGCTCAGGCTAAGGAGCCACGAGCCCACTCGAAGTCGAGGCACATCGAGAGGAAGTACCACGTACTGCGGGAGATTGTTGGTAGAGGGGACGTCTTGATTCAGAAGGTAGCGTCAGCGGAAAATGTAGCAGACCCATTGACAAAGCCACTATCACAGAAAGTGTTTGAGAAACACGTGGAAAGCATGGGACTCCGGCTAGTACCTGATTGGACCTAAGTGCAAGTGGGAGCTGTTAGACAGTTTTGTATGCCCTTAGGTTCAATCAGAATGATGTACTTTATGAGTTTATTGTAAATGAATAAAGATACATATTTGATTCATGTTCCCTAGGTATGTTTCTATGTAATACCCTTAAACTGGACACTTAATGAGACTCGTGTTAGTTTAGAATGTTCACAGCTAGTGGGTCGGTCTGGGGAGACCTGTCCTGACAAGGCTGACACTGTGGTGCCACCAAGTCGGTTGGGGTGGCCTGTCTCAGCTGCCAGGGTGAGACCCTAGGCACATACAGTGTAGGATTAATTGAATCTTTGAACTGGACCAGATTTCCAGTATTGCCCTGGACCTTTGAGATTGATGGGCAAAACTGGAAAGTTACACCCGACCCCTATGAAGGGATGAGAGATCCATCCTATGGACGTCTAAAGATTGGGGAATAAGGGGCGAATTTCAAAAATTTATCTCTCCCTTCAACTGGGAATCGTATTCCCTATTTAGAAAATCATATTTTCAAGGATCAATCTTGAACCATAAACTGAACCGGATCTGAACCAAAAGCAGTGGGAGAGGATTATACCTGATACGGAGAAATACTATCTCCCAATGGAGGTGTTCACGCCCAAGAAAGGATCCAAAATCTGCTCCCACTGAAGATGGCGCAGTGAAGGATGGAGCAGAATCAACAATGTTCTTCAAAAGAACTTGACCCTTCGCAAGAATCAACTGGACGGCTTGTGAGTACAGCTCCAACCAATCTTTTCCCAAAAGATTGAGATCAAGATCAAATCTTGATTGCTCCCAAGAACTAGAGATCGAACTGAAGGAATGGCAATGGCAGGAAGGTGGCGGTAGGAGAGAATTCGCAGTATGCAGGAAATCTCTCAATCTCTCTTTCTTCAAAGAGAAAAATGTTGTTTTTCATGTAAAAGACTGCCGCCCCCTTCCCCTTTTATAATCTCAAAGGGATCAGCTCCTAATCAGATTAGGAGTTGCTAATCCAAATCATATTTGGGTTAGAAGTCCCTTAGTGATAAGGGATAATCCTTATCTTATCTGCAGATCAGATCAGCTATCTCCTAATATAATTATGAGGTTTCCAGATCTAAATCTCATTTAGATCTTGGACTCTCTGAGTGGATAGGGTCTAAGCCCAATCCTTTTAGCTGACCCACTTCAGAATTCGCCCCCTTTAAATGACTGATCAAATCAGCCCAGTTCAAAATGGGCTTAAGGCCCATTTAAGGTTATGTACTCAAAAAGCCTCCAAACTGCTGCCCAGTTGGGCTTCCTTGTATGGCGTGGGACCCAAGCATTGATCTACACATCAGCCACATGGGTTTCTGAAACCCATGTGGAGGCTTTTTGAGTACATAACCTTAAATGGGCCTTAAGCCCATTTTGAACTGGGCTGATTTGATCAGTCATTTAAAGGGGGCGAATTCTGAAGTGGGTCAGCTAAAAGGATTGGGCTTAGACCCTATCCACTCAGAGAGTCCAAGATCTAAATGAGATTTAGATCTGGAAACCTCCTATTTATATTAGGAGATAGCTGATCTGATCTGCAGATAAGATAAGGATTATCCCTTATCACTAAGGGACTTTTAACCCAAATATGATTTGGATTAGCAACTCATAATCTGATTAGGAGCTAATCCCTTTGAGATTATAAAAGGGGAAGGGGGCGGAAGCCTTTTACATAATCAACAACATTCTTCTCTTAAAGAAAGAGAGATTGAGAGATTTCCTGCACACTGCGAATTCTCTCCTACCGCCACCTTCCTGCCATTGCCATTCCTTCAGTTCGATCTCTAGTTCTTGGGAGCAATCAAGATTTGATCTTGATCTCAATCTTTTGGGAAAAGATTGGTTGGAGCGGTACTCACAAGCCGTCCAGTTTATTCTTGTGAAGGGTCAAGTTCTTTTGAAGAACATTGTTGATTCTGCTCCATCCTTCACTGCGCCATCTTCAGTGGGAGCAGATTTTGGATCCTTCCTTGGGCGTGAACACCTCCATTGGGAGATAGTATTTCTCCATATCAGGTATAATCCTCTCCCACTCCTTTTGGTTCAGATCTGGTTCTGTTTATGGTTGAAGATTGATCCTTGAAAATATGATTTTCTAAATAGGGAATACGATTCCCAGTTGAAGGGAGAGATAAATTTTTGAAATTCGCCCCTTATTCCGCAATCCTTGGGCGTCCATAGGATGGATCTCTCATCCGTTCAGCAACAGTTTCCTACAAATCAACATTCAACATTGACTCCTCTTTCTCAAGATGCTTACTAATGGAAATTTCCAATCCATCCTTCCCATCAAGTTCAAAGACTTCCTGTGCCAAAGAATCAATCACTTCAATAGGAAAAATAGGATTATCATCAGTAGGATATTTCATGGCATCATAAATATTAAATTTAACAATTTCACCATCAAATTCCATGGTGAGTGTGCCACTATGAACATCTATCTTAGTCTTGAATGTCTTTAAGAATGGTCTCCCTAGCAAAATAGGAGTGGTTTGATCACCGTTATCCATATCAAGCACGTCGAAATCGGTAGGGAAAATCAAGTCATTTACTTTCACAAGAACATCCTCAACTACACCCTTAGGATAGGCATTAGATCTATCAACCAATTGAATCACAACACCAGTTTTATTCAAAGGTCCAAGTTTCAAAGAAGCATATATAGAATATGGCATGACATTGATAAAAGCTCCTAAGTCTAACATGGCCTTCTCTATTCTAGTGTTACCTATCATGCAAGGGATAGTAAACATACCTGGATCTTTGCACTTTGCAGGGAGTTTTCTTTGAACGATTGCAGAAACATTCTCCCCTACTCTTACCTTCTCACATCCTTTCAGTTTCTGTTTCCTCTTATGTGTACACAATTCTTTCAGGAATTTAGCATAATGAGGCACTTGTTTAATAGCATCTAAAAGGGGAATATTTACCTCGCATCTACGAAAAGTCTCATAAAAATCTTTAAACTGCTCATCTTTTCTAGATCCTACTAAAGCATGAGGAAAATGAGGTACTAATTTATAATCAGAAAGAGGCAGAAAATTACGCTTGGGTACTTCATCGTCATTGGGAATGATGTCTTTCTCCTTTTCTTGCTTCGACAATGCAGGGGCTGCTCTCGCTAGAGCCTCAACCTCCTTACCACTTCTCAAAACAATTGCACTTGCATTTTCTTTTGGATTCACAACCATTTGAGAGGGTAATTTCCCCGAACCTTGTGCCTCTAATTGACTAATTGCAGTCACCATCTGACCCATATGATTGTCCAAACATTGGATACTGGCCCTCGTCTCTTGCTGAAATTGCAAAGTGTTAGTGGCAAGAGATTTAACAATATCCTCTAAAGACATACCAGAATTGGAAATTTGGGCTGGCTGTTGTCTAGGGGGGTGCGATTGATATTGCTGGAAAGTCGGGCGATTTCACGGATTCCCATAGCTGAGATTGGGATGATCCCTCCATCCCGGATTATATGTGCTCGAATAGGGATCATACTTCCTCTGCGGTTGCCCCGGAAAACCACCTGCTGCATTCACTTGCTCAATGGGCTCCTCTTGAAGAGTTGGGCACATATCGGTTGGATGCCCTACTATTGAACACTTCCTACAAGCCTTCACCCGTTTGCATATTACCTACAACCATTTGATGAACAAGAGAAGTTAGACTCGCAATTGGTTGTTCAAGGGAAGAGATATTTACCTCATTAGCATGCTTTGATGGAGGGTCAAGCCTATAGCCGAATTGTTGAGAATTGGCCGCCATATTTGCAATCAAGTTTCTCGCGGCTTCGAGAGTTTTATCCACTAAAGCTCCTCCACTAGCAGCATCAATCATACTCCTATCAGTGGGTTGAAGATCCTCATAGAAATATTGGATGAGTGCTCACTGATTTGATGATGTGGGCAGCTTGCACATAATTTTTAAAAATGTTCCCAGTATTCATGTAGGGACTCCCCGTTGTACTGCCTTACACTACAAATTTCTTTTCTAATGTTGGCCTTCCTTGAAGCTAGGAAGTACTTCTCTAAGAATAGCCTCTTCATCTCGTTCCATGTGGTAATACTCCTAGAGGGTACATAATAGAGCCAATCCTTAGCCGAATCCTTCAGAAAAAATGGAAAGGCTCTTAGTTTAATTTGTTCTTCAGTCACCCCCATGGGTTTCATACTCGTGCATACCACATGCAGCTCCTTCAAATGCTTGTGAGGATCCTCACTTGCAAGAACATGAAAAGTGGGCAAGAGATGTATTAGTCCAGATTTCAATTCAAAAGTAGCATCTTTATCTAAAGTAGGAAAAGTTATGCATAAGGGTTGTTGATTCAAATCAGGTGCGGCAAGCTCTTTCAAAGTTCGGTTTCCAGCCATGATGTCCTCCTCTTTCAAATCACAACTGCTAACAGATAGGGAATCAAGAGCTGGATTGTTCTCTTTAGAATGACTCCGAGCTTCTCTCCTTAACCTGCACAAAGTTCCCTCTATTTCTGGATCGTACTGCAAATCACCTTGCTTAGAGAATCGAGTTACAGGCATAAATCAAGGGAACCCTAATAACCCATGAACGACATACCATAAAAAAAATCTAGAATGATGAAAATAAATAAATAAACAAAACATAAAATATTCTACGCTAAAACACAAACAATCAAAGTGATCTATATATATATTTTTTTTCAAAAATTTCAAGAACGAAACAATGATCACAAGAAGCACAAAAACCGATTAGAAAAACTCCTCGTAGGCACCCAAATAAAACCTATACTCCTAAAAATAAATGCTGTATTGTGAGTAAGGATCATTCCCACAGAGAGTATCTGACCTAGTTTGTGTGCTGCGTGAACAAAGATGGAGGGGGGGTTGTATGTAACGAACCAGAATTAAAAAGAAAGAAAATCAGAATTAAAAAGAACGAAAATCAAATGAGAAACAATGCAATTCAGAGTACTGAAATTAATCAAAAGAACGAGTCTTGGTCTAAGTCAACATCCACCATCAGAATTTTACTACTGCTCATCGATGCAAAGATATATCAATTCAGACTTTGAATATTCATCGTAGGAATTATTTTCCTGCATCTCCCTAATCTCAGTTAATCAATAAACAAGCGATCCTCTTAACCCTTACTACTAAACAACCCCTAAACAAGCGTTAAAGATTTAATCCAGTAGAAGCCTTAAGCATTAGAGATCGATGAAGCTAAACAACATAAGCACAAGCAGTTGCATTTAATTCAGTCGAGTCTTCTTCCTAAGATCTAACAATTTCTGACGCAAAAAATCATTAAACCCTAGTTGTTTCACAGATTAGAGGGATCAGACAATTACGGATTTGATATCTAACCTAGTAGTAGATTGCAACGAATAATAAACTAATAGGCCTCCTATCAATCAGACAAAACAATCATGAACATAAACATAAAAGAACATTCGATATTCAAAGTGTAAATCAAATAATAATAATCAAATTAGATCTCACAGTTTTGTTGATTCTGAGGCTTCTGTTTCCTTTGACCAAGTATCAGAGTTTAGCCACGCATGGTCATGGTGAAAACTCAAGAAAAATCAGAGAAGAGAGAAGAGAAGAGAAGAGAGGTGTGGCAGCCCTAGGTCTGATTATTTTCTTTCTTGTTTTCCTCTTCTTTTCTTTCTCTGTACTTCCCCAATAGAAGCCTACAAAATCTCCTAAAATTTCTCTAGATAACAGTCTCCAAGTCTGACTTATCAAGAAAAATATCAAAGATAAGATAAAACAAAGTCGGAGACGGCGAATTATGTCTTTGGAAATGTAACCCCACCACCTTTCTATGAAGGATCATATCCACTCATCTTATGAGCTTTCCCTTTGGCCTCTGGTAGACAAGGTTCATTGCCATTTTAGGTTAAACCTTTCTGTCCAGTGAGTGCACACCCATCATATTCGTGAACGCCAAGGTACCGTGAGAGAGTCTTCCATTTTAGTATAGGCCCCTCCCACAATGGTCTATGATGCCTCTATCTTCTTATGAAACATTCCAACAGATCCAACAACAAATGGATAGCCCAATTTTATGGTATGTTTCCTCATTACTGAAGGACCCATATTCATGCTAATGATGGAAGTCCTTTAGAGAGTTCATCATATGAATCTCCCTATCACATGTACTCATATTTTAGAGGAGGGAATGAAAAATATGCCCTAGTTTAACTTAAGTTAAACCAAAATGGTTCCCACTAGCTTTCATAAAGCCAGATTTAGATGGGCCCTAAATGGCTAGGGTTCCGCATGGTTCCTCTTAGGGAGGTGTGGGGACCACCACGAAGGGAAATCATCCAATGATCTTCAGGGACACCATGGCAATGATGTGCATTCTGCCATGGTGTGCGTAGGAGCCACTATCATATCAGCATGGGCCAAGCACTTATGGCCCATAAACGTTGCACATCACACATCCATACATCACATGCATGAAAAACAAAATTGATCCAATCAATTAATATCTGTAAAACCCATAATTAAAGTCCATAATTATCCATAATATTACTGATTAATATTATCTAGGTATATGGGCTGAATTGCAAAGAACAGTTCGACCCATATAGCTTTTATGCAGATAATGGGCTAAAGCAGTTTTAGCACATCGTTTTATAGGTGTGGGCTGAATTGCATCTTGCAATTAACCATCAACTCCTGGACCCAAGAGTGAAAAATTAGGGCTAAGAATAGCGCCCATCTAACCACAGATTCGGTCCAACCAGTTTGGTCCAATCTGGTTTGAATGGGTCTAGGGTTTGATCTTTAATTCACGATCTAATTCAAGATTTTGATCTGAAATTAAATTATTGATGCAAGACATTCAAAAATCAGAAAAGGGGGACTGTTCGTAGGTCTGCTACCCTACAAAATAGAGGTTAGTACACAGCTTGCAGTTTCCAAAACTGCAATTCACAGATGGGCGAACCCTAATCTTCGAATATCTCCTCCTTGCGCTTTCTGCTTCAACTTTGAATGGAACATAATAGAAAACCTAATTTCTATTAATATTTTATCAAATTGAATTCCTATACATTTTGTCTAAAAAATAAAAAAAAAAATATTTACAGACCAAGAATGTAAGAAAACAGCAAAAATGCAGATTTCCTATGCCATAAAAAGATTTCGATCTCCACCATATGAACAGCCCAAAAATCAAGAAAAATATAAAGAACAATTCTAAATATAATTAAGATTTATAAAATTTAATTTCAGATCAATCGCCCAAAAATCTGGGGACAAATTTCCTAGAAATCGCTAATATGTGCAAATCGGGTAGAACGCCTTCTGCCTATTTGCGCAGTTCCTGATCTGGTTAATTTTGGTTCAAGATTTGAACCTGGCCGTGATACCACTGAAGGGATGAGAGATCCATCATATGGATGGCCGAACCTTGCAGGTAGGTTGGGCAAAATTTCCAAAATTTCTGTCTCTCCCATGTGGGAATCACATTCCCTGTTTTAGAAAACTGCATTTTCAAGGATCAATCGTGAATCTAAACCAGACCAGATCTGAAACCCAAAAGGGAGTGGAGGGTTATACCTGATATGTAGTAATAGTAACCTCCAATGAAGGTGTTCACGCCTAAGGATGAATCCAAAGACTACATCCACTGAAGATGACACGGTGCAGGATGAAGTAGAATTAGTAGGATGACTCTTCAGCAAAAACGTGATTCTTCAGTAAGAATCTGATGAAGGGCGAGTGAGCACGACTTCAGATCACCTTTTCTGCCAAAAGATGATATCAAGAACCCTTTCTTGATTGCTCCCTGAGTGGAGATCGAACTGGTTATGGCGACAATAGCAAGAGAGAGCAAGAGCAGAAGATAGAGACAATCCAACTGTATGCTATTTTCTCTCTTGAATTTGTAGACTAAAGGATGAACTGGAGGTTCACCCTGCTCCTCTATTTATACCCTTAAAGAGAGGTTCTCCTAATCCCATTAGGAGTTTCCTAATGCAAATCTTGAATTTGGATCTAGACTCTCTTCAAGAGATAAGGATAATCCCTTATCTTATTTGTAGATAAAGATCAACCCTCCTAATCTAATTAGGAGTTTCCTGATCCAAATCTTTATTTAGATCTGGACTCTCTGAGTGGATAGGCACAATCCCTTATCCTATCTTCTGATCTAAATCCCATAACCACCCCTCTTTTAATTAATCTCATTAAGCCAGTTCGAATTGGGCTTTAGTCCCTTTAAGTCTATGTGCTCACTTATCCTCCAAACTGATGCCCAGTTAGATATCCTTGTATTGCATGGGACACAAACATTGATCTACACATCAGCCACATGGGTTCAGTCTAGCCTCTGTTACAAGGCTTGGCCAAATTCACTGTAGAAGACAGTGAACCCTTGATTCCATCATCATGGGCTCTTAATGGGCCCAACATTTACACTAAATGGTCCTTGGGTCAAACCACCTTATAAAAACCCAAGGACTGTCAGCAAATGCAAAATTAGCCCATCAGGTATTACCCTCAATCGTTTTACACTTAACCTCTTAGCCCATAATGATCAAACACTGTCCGACAAGAGAGGACCTCTCCCTCGGCTGCAAGGTACAGTGTTGCACTCTCTACTCACATGGATCCTGGGAATTAAAACCTTTTGCAAACATTTTGAAACCATAATATATATATCTGTATATCTCTATATAAATATATTTTGCAAAACAAATTTCAACGGTTTTAATCAACTGCCGGCAGTTTTGGTTTCCATTAGAGAGAGTGCATCCTTGATCATTCACTTTGTCCGACAAAGGGGGTGATCTTGTCACTATGATCACCCACTCAGATGAATTCTCAGACTGTCCCAACATACCCATGTTTTGACCCCCTCTAAGGATCTCACTGATTGGCATATCAAAGATAGCCCAATCTGACACCTAGTGTAGTATCATAATCGAGTCTAGGGGTCATGTGTAACATTCCAGTTTTGCCCATCTATCTCCAATGTCCAAGGCAATACTGGAATTCTGGTCCAATTCAGGGTTTCAAGAAAACACACACTGCATGTACCTTAGGTCTCACCCTGGCAGCTGAGACAAGCCACCCCAACCAACTTGGTGGCACATTAATGTCAGCCTTGGCCAGATAAATCTCCCCAGATCTATCCAACGGCTGTGAAGATTTTAAACTAACACGAGTCTCATATGTGTCCAGTTTAAGGGTATTATACGGAAACACACCATAACAACATGAATCAAATATGTACTTTATTCATTTACATTAAATGTCATAATGTACATCATTCTGATTGGAGCTAAGGGCATACACTGTCTAACATGATTAGATCGAGGTGGCGAGTATCTCTCTGATGAATTCAGGGACTTAAAGGACAATGGGATAGTATCACAACTAGCCCCTCCTGCTACACCACAGTTAAACGGTGTGTCAGAAAGGAAGAACCAAACTTTATTGGATATGATCCGATCACTTCTCGTACACTCAGAGCTGCCCACATCCTTTTGGGGTTATGCATTAGAGATTGTGATATACATGCTGAACCAAGTTCTAACCAAATTTGTTCCAAAGACTCCCTATGAGCTCTGGACCAATAAGAAACCATGTGTGAAACACTTGGAGATTTGGGGTTATCCAACACATGTTAAAATAATGAGTGCTGACAAATTATAATCCAAGACCAGTCGTTTCCTATTTGTAAGTTACCCAAAAGGCTCTATAGGGTATTTGTTATATGACCAATGAGAACAGAAGCTGTTCTGTAGTCGAAATGCCCATTTATTGGAAGATGATTACATCCTGAACAATCATTGTCTCACAAGCACCAATTAATAACCAACCTAGGAGATCTACCCGGGATTCCAGTGAGGAGGACCCCATGACTTATACGGAAACCAAAACTGCCGGCAGTCGATTTCAACCGTTGATATTTGTTTTTGCAAAATATATTTATATAGAGATATACATACATATATATCTACATATATATATATATTATGGTTTCAAAATGTTTGCAAAATGTTTTAATTCCCGGGATCCATGTAAGTAGAGAGTGCAACACTGTACCTTGTAGCCGAAGGAGAGGTCCACTCTTGTCGGGCAGTGTTTGATCATTATGGGCTAAGAAGTTAAGTGTCAAACCATTTAGGGTAATACCTGATGGGCTAATCTTGCATCTGCCCACAATCCTTGGGTTTTTATAAGGTGGCTTAACCCAAGGACAATTTAGTGTAAATGTTGGGCCCATTAAGAGCCCATGGTGATGGACTCAGTGGTTCACTGTCTCCTACAGTGAATTCAGCTAGGCCTTGTAACAGAGGCTGGGCTGAAACCTTGTGGCTGATGTGTAGATCAATATTTGGGTCCCACGCCATACAAGGATAGCCAACTAGGCAGCAAATTAAGAGGTTAAGTGAGCACATAGACCTAATGGGCCTAAAGCCCTATTTGAACTGGCTTAATAAGATTAATTAAATAAGGGTGGTTCTGGGATTTGGATTAGCAGATAGGATAAGGGATTATCCCAATCCACTCAAAGAGTCCAGATCCAAATAATAGATTTGGATAAGGAAATTCCTAATTTGATTAGGAAGGCTGATCTTTATCTGTAGATAAGATAAGGGATTATCCTTATCTCTTAAAGAGAGTCCAGATCCAAATAAAAGATTTGGATTACGAAACTCCTAATAAGATTAGGAGAACCTCTCTTTAAAGGCTATAAATAGGAGAGCAGGGCGAACCTACAGAGATACAACAAAAATCATAGATAGTCTGCTGAATTAAGAGAGAAGACAATATACAGTTCGACTGCTTCTGTCTTTTGCTCTTGTTCCTACTCTTGCCGCCCTACCTGGTTCGATCTCCACTAGTGGGAGTGATCAAGAATAGTTCTTGATATTGCCTTTTGCTAGAAGAGGCAATCTAAAGTTGTGCTCACCAGCCATCCATCATATGCTTGCTGAAGAATTCGGTTCTTGTTGTAGAACCGTCCTACTGATTCTACTTCACCTCACATCGTGTCATCTTTGGTGGAAGCAGTCTTTGGTTTCCTTCTTGGGCGTGAACACCTTCTTTGGGGGTTTACTATTACTCCGTATCTGGTATATCCCTTTACTCCTTTTTGGTTTCAGATCTGGTCCAGTTTGGTTTCAAGATTGATCCTTGAAAATGCAATTTTCTAAAATAGGGAATGCGATTCCCACATGGGAGAGAGAGAAATTTTTGAAAATTTTCCCAATCTTCCTACATGATTCAGCCACCCATATGATGGATGTCTCATCCCTTCAGTTTTGTCCCCCAAAGGATCTCACTGATTAGCATGTGAAAGACAGCTTGATCTGACACCCAGTGTAGTATCATAATCGAGTCTAGGAGCTAGGTTTACCCATCAGTCTCCAAGGTCTAGGGCATAACTGGAAATTGGTCCAGGTTTAGTGTTTCAAACAAATACACACTACATGTGCTTTGGGTCCAACCCTAGCTGCTGAGACAGGCTTCCCCAACCTTCTTGGCAGCACATTAGTGTCAACCTTGGTAGGATAAACTCCCCAAGTCTATCCAACGGCTGGGAATATTCTAAACTAACACGAGTCTCATAAGTGTCAGTTAAAGGGGTAAATACATAGAAACACACCAATCATAACATGAAACAATTATGTACTTTTACTTATTTATAGTAAATGTATCAGTACATCAATTTGATTGGAGCTAAGGGCATGCATTGCCTAACAGCCCCCACTTGCACTTTGGTCCAATCTGATACAAGCCTCAGTCTCATACTGTCCACGTATTTCTCAAACACTTTCTATGTCAGTGGTTTAGTTAATGGGTCTACCACATTCTCTGTTGATGCTACCTTCTAAATCTGGATGTTCCCTTCTACCAACAATCTCCTAAAGTACATGATACTTCCTCTCGATGTGCTTTGACTTCGAGTGGGCTCTTGGCTCCTTAGCCTAAGCAATGACTCCATTGTTGTCGTACAATAGTGGAATGGGTGATGTGTGGGATGGAATAACTCCTAATTTGTGAATGAACTTCTTCATCCACACTGATTCCTTGGCAGCTTCACTTGTGGCAATGTACTCGGCCACGGTTGTGGAATCTATTGTGGACAGTTGTTTGCTGCTTTTCCAACTAATTGCACAAGACCACATCATGAAGATGTAACCAGATGTACACTTTCTATCATTTGGGTTTGACTGAAAGTCGGCATCAGTATCCCTAACCATTTGTAATGAACTACTTATAGTCTAGATGCACTACAGTCCATGCTCTTGTCCTAGGTTTGATTGGTATCTACTTATCACACTCACTGCCTATGTTATGTTTAGCTGAGTGCAAAACATGGTAGACATGGTGCTCCCTATGACTGAGGCATAGGGAACCTCTCTCATGCCCTTTGAGAGAGTGACTCCGTGTCTGAAAGGGGTAAATCCCTTCTTGGACTTCCCCATGTTGTAGTTGTTGACAATCTTGTCAATGTAAGTAGATTGTGATAATTCCTCTTCAATATATCTCTATAGAGTCAAAGTCCTAAGATGCAGGAGGCCTCGAACACCAGTTTAAACATTTATAATTTTTACCATTTCTCAAACAACTACTAACACAGTAAAGGGATGAGTACGGGTCGTATCCACAGGAAGCAAGTGAAAAATTAATATATACTTAGATCCAGACAAGAGAATGCAATCGGGAATGGTAGAAAATACGAAAATAAAATCTATTATTGCTGAAATTAAATGTTTCGAATTTAAAATAGACAATAAATAAAAACCAGAATTTAATAAAGTACGAGAATTAACAAATGAAATAAAAGAAATAAATAAAAAAATGATCCAGAATCCGGATCTGGTGGTAGTAGTTGCAGATCGGCCAGACAGCTTGTAGATCTGCAAAACCCCTCGAAACTCCTCTCTACAACCCTCAAACCCCTCAAGATACCTTAGCCTTGAATTGAACGAATTCAGATCTGCAAAACAGAGAAACGAACAAGAATTAAATCTAAAAGATTGCAGAAATAAAATTAACAGAAGAGAAAATAAAGAAAAAAAAAAGAATGGTTGATCAGATCTAGTGGTGAAATTTGCAGAATGGTTGAACAGCTTGCAGGAACCCCTCCTGACAAGATCTGGGCTTTCTTCCCTTCTAAAACACTTGAACTCCTCAAGAAACCTTAGCCTTGTTAATTGGGTGAATTGACCAACCCCTTCTCTAGGGCCCTTGGGGTCCTTTTTATAGAGAAGATTGGATAAAATTGGGATTAGAGAGAAAGAGGGGGCGGCAAGTGGGTTTTTGCAAAAATATGGGTGTCATAGGGTTTAGAATGAAGGGTGATCCTAAGGTTGAGAAGAAAAGGAGAAGGCACCCAATATTATGTAACACTGAGATTTAATGGCTAAAGGTTGAATGGTGAAGATTAAAAGTTAGGTGGCTCCTAGGGCTAGAATGCTAAAAAGAGAGTGCCATAGAATGGGTGGTGTAGATTAGAAGGGATGGAAGGTGAGGATTTAGCAGTTAGGGGCGGCTAGGGTTTGTTAGGAGTGAAAAGAATGGGTTAAAAGGTACTCTAGGGTTTGCTAAGACGTGGGAAGCATACTAATACAGTCGGAGGGGCGCCAAACTGGGTTTAGCAGCCAAGAGGCGCCCACCTACTTTTAGTTTTTCACAAAAACACCCCCTCTCTCAGATGGACTTCACACCAGCTTCCCAAAATCTGCATTTCAGCCATGAAAACTTCTCAGTTTTGCACAGAATTTGCATAAAGACCCTTAGAGGTCACAACATTGAAATTAACTAGGAAAATGATACAATTTGACTACTCTAAGGCCGAAAATACCCATGAACTGAAGCCCTTAAGGCATCTAAATGTAGAGTCATCACCTTGCTAGGCCAAGCTGTATGGGCCGAGTTGAAATATGACCGACCTTGTGTTCGGATGACCGAGATGAAGTATGCTACAAAGGGAAGAAGGTGAGAGTGCCCAAGTGTCTTTTACCCGGGGAGAGCACTCTGATGCTTAAGTCAGAAAGTGTTTGAGAGTTCTTTGGGAGATTGAGGGAGCTCTAAAGTACTTAGTGCGCTACCTTTTCAAGTGGGATTAGCTGCCTTTTATAGGTGCTAGTTCTTAGGGCCTTCAGGGTAACGGACCTGAGCTCCCTGCGGAGCTGTTTCCATTTTATTTGGTGCGTTAATGCATTAGTTGCGAGATCCTTGCGGAGGTTACGGTCTGCCCGAGTAAAGTCGACGTGTGTGACATGGAAGACCATTCTAACAATTGAGGCGTTTGCTCTCTTGGCAGCGTAGTGCTGGGGGTGGTTAGCGAGCTCTCCTTCATAGGTCGTCTTGAATCTCTATACCTTGGTCTTGCCGAGGTGGAGGTCAGCCTGGGTGAGGTGCTTTGAGCTAATTTCCCAAGTTGGTTTGCTGAATTCAGCGCCAAGGTGTCGACCGGAGGCCATATGTCGCTATTTGATTAGGAGGACCAAATTGCCCCTCATCATGTTCAAATGGTACATTTGAGCCTAGTGTGGAGTAATTGGATATTGGATATCAAAGGGTGGGACATATGAAATCAGAGAGATGGGCAAGTGCTTTACGACCACGAGTGGGCCGTATAGCTACAAGCTCAGGTGGTGGATCTAAAGATTGAATAGGTGATGTGGGTTGAGAATAAAAAATGGGTTCAAATTGTGGGCTAGATAGGCCCAAGTTGTCTATGACAGGTTCAGGAACATGTAAAGTTGTAACGGGGCCAAAATCTAATGCTGGATCAATGTGAAAAGATGAGGATCCAAATGGAAACTGATTCTCAATGAAGATTATGTCTCTTGAGACAAAAAATTGTCTAGTCTCCATATTGTAAAGCCGGTATTGAAGGGATGAGAGATCCATCGTATGGACGCCCAAATGTTGCGGAATTAGGGGGCGAATTTCAAAAATTTTTCTCTCCCTTCAACTAGGAATCGCATTCCCTATTTAGAAAATCATATTTTCAATGATCATTCTTGAACCATAAATTGAACCAGATCTGAACCAAAAGGAGTAGAAGAGGATTATACCTGATACGGAGAAATAGTATCACCCAATGAAGGTGTTTACGCCCAAGGAAGGATCCAAAGACTGCTCCCACTGAAAATAGCGCAGTGCAAGATGGAGCAAAATCAGCAGTATTCTTCTTCAAGAATTCTGTCCTTCGCAAGAAACAACAGGATGGCACGTGAGCACAGCTTCCTATCAATTCTTTCTCAGAGAATTGATGTCAATATCGAATCTTGACTTCTCCCACAACTGGAGATCGAACTGGCGAACAGGGCGGCAAGAACAAGGGGGCGGCAAGAAAGAATTCTGCAGGATTGCTTAATACTTTCTTCTGTGATTTCAGCTCTAAAGAGGATCTGATTATGTGTCTTCTCAAGGCTGTCGCCCCCTTCTTCTTTTGTTAACCTAAAAGATCAGCTCCTAATCCAATTAGGAGCTTTTTATCCAAATCATATTTGGATCAACCCTCTCTTTAGGTGATAAGGATAAACCCTTATCTTATCTGCAGAATAGATTAGCTTTCTCCTAATCTCATTAGGAGGTTTCTAGATCTGAATGTTCAGATCTGGACTCTCTGAGTGGATAAGGTCAAGACCCTATCCTATCTGCTAATCCATCTCAGAATTCGCCCCATAATTAACTAATTAAATAGCCCAGTTTGAAATGGGCTTTAGGCCCATTAAGCTTATGTGCTCACTTAACCTTCCTAATTGCTGCCCAGTTGGGCTTCCTTGTATGGCGTGGGACCCAAGCATTGATCTACACATCAGCCACATGGGTTCGGCCCAGCCTTTGTTATAAGGCCTGGCTGAATACACTATTATGGACAGTGCACCCCCTGAAACCCATCAAATGGGCTCTATGGGCCCAACACTTACCCTAAGTGGTCACTGGGCCAATCCACCTCGTAACACCCAAGGACTGTGGGCAGATGCAAGATTAGCCCATCAGGCATTACCCTCAATGGTCTTACACATAACCTCTCAGCCCATAATGATCATACACTACCCGACAAGAGAGGACCTCTCCCTCGGCTGCAAGGAACAGTGTTGCACTCTCTACTTCTATGGATCCCGGGAATTAAAACCTTCTTGCAAACATTTTAGAAACCATAATATATATACTTTTATATCTCATATAAAATATATTTTGCAAAATAAATCTCAACGATTGAAATCGGCTGTCGGCAGTCTTGGTTTCCATCAGTGAGAGTGCATCCCCGATCATTACCTTTGTCCGACAAAGGGGCTGATCCTGTCACTATGATCACCCACTCATATGAGTTCTCAATCTGTCCTAACATACCCAGGTTTTGACCCCCGCTAAGGATCTCACTGATTGGTACATCAAAAACAACCCAATCCGACACCTAGTGTAGTATCATAATCGAGTCTAGGGGTCGGGTGTAACTTTTCAGTTTTGCCCATCAATCTCCAAGGTCCAAGGCAATACTGAAAATTTGGTACAGTTCAAAGATTCAATTAATCCTACACTGTATGTGCCTAGGGTCTCACCCTGGCAGCTGAGACAGGCCACCCTAACCTACTTGGTGGCACCACAGTGTCAGCCTTATTAGGATAAATCTCCCTAGACCGACCCACTGACTGTGAACATTCAAAACTAACACGAGTCTCATTAAGTGTCCAGTTTAAGGGTATTACACAGAAACATACCAAGGGAACATGAATCAAATATGCATTTTTATTCAATTACAATAAACTTATAAAGTACATCATTTTGATTGAAGCTAAAGGCATACAAAACTGTCTAACAGCTCCCACTTGCACTTAGGTCCAATCAGGTACAAGTCGGAGTCTCATGCTTTCCACGTGTTTCTCAAACACTTTCTGTGATAGTGGTTTCGTCAATGGGTCTGCTACATTTTCCGCTGACGCTACATTCTGAATCAGGACGTCCCCTCTACCAACAATCTCCCGCAGTACACGGTACTTCCTCTCGATGTGCTTCGACTTCGAATGGGCTCGTGGCTCCTTAGCCTGAGCAATGGCTCCATTGTTACAAAACAATGGGATGGGTGATGTGCTTGACGGAACTTCTCCCAACTCGTGAACGAACTTCTTCATCCACACGGCTTCTTTGGCAGCACCACTTGCGGCAATGTACTCGGCCTCGGTCGTGGAGTTTGCAGTGGACCCCTGTTTGCTGCTTTTCTAGCAAACAACACACGATCCTATCGTGAAAACATATCCAGCTGTAGACTTTCTATCATCAGGATCCGACTGGAAATCGACATCTGTATACCCTTGGATCTGTAGTGTGTTACCGTCGAATAGTAGACAAAACTCTTTTGTCCTTCGAAGGTACTTAAGTATGTTTTTCACAGCAGTCCAGTGCTCCTGCCCTGGGTTGGCCTGGAATCTGCTTACTACACTCATTGCTTGAGCAATGTCAGGACGAGTGCACAACATGGTATACATGATGCTCCCTACGGCAGAGGCATAGGGAATATCTTTCATGCCATCAATCTCCTCAGAAGTCTTGGGAGACATCTTTTTGGAGAGAGTGACTCCGTGCCTGGAAGGAAGATTTCTTTTCTTGGAGTTTTCCATGCTGTATCTTTTGACTATTTTGTCAATGTAAGCAGATTGGGATAATCCTATTATTCGTTTCGATCTATCTCTATAGAGTCGAAAACCTAGTATATAGGAGGCTTCTCCAATATCTTTCATGGAGAATTGCTGTGAAAGCCATACTTTCACCATAGTTAACATTCCTACATCATTCCCAATGAGTAGAATGTCATCTACATACAGAACCAAAAAGGTAACCTTATCTCCACTGTACTTCCTGTAGACACAGGGTTCATCCAGATTCTGCTTGAAGTCAAACGATTTGACAACAGAGTCAAAACGTATGTTCCAACTTCTAGAAACTTGGTTAAGTTCATAAATGGATCTATTAAGTTTACATACCATGTTTTTCTGACCTGCAGCAATGAAGCCTTGCAGCTGCTGCATATAGATATCTTTAATAAGATCTCCATTCAGGAATGCAGTTTTGACATCCATCTGCCAAATCTCATAATCATGGTATGCTGCTACTGTTAGCTGGATCCTAATGGATTTAAGCATGGCCACAGGCAAAAAGGTTTTCTCATAATCAATGTCCTCTTTCTGAGTGTACCCTTTCGCCACCAGACGATCTTTGAAGGTCTCAACCCTACCATTGGGGCCCTTCTTCCTCTTGTAAATCCATTTGCAACTGATTGCTTTTACCCCTGAGGGCGGATCTACTAGAGTCCAGACTCCATTGGTCTCCATTGAGTCCATCTCTGGTCTCATGGCCTCCACCCACCTCTGGGAATCTATGTCCAACATAGATTTCGCGTAAGTCACGGGATCCTCCTCACTAGTCACGGTTTCCACCAGGTAACTATCCTGGTCATAAGCATAATGGACTGGTGGCTTGGATACCCGAGTGGATCTTCTAGGTTGGTCACTACTTGGAACTTGTGGGACATCTCCCACTGCTCCTGAGCTCTCATCATCAAGAACAATTTCCTGACGATGGGTGTCTAGGATGTAATCGGTTTCCAAGAATTGTGCATTTCGACTGCAGAACACTTTCTGCTCACTTGGGTCATAGAATAGGTAACCTACAGAGCCTTTTGGGTAGCCCACAAATAGGCAACGACTGGTCTTGGATTCCAACTTGTCTACACTCGTTCTTTTAATGTGTGCTGAACAACCCCAAATCTTCAAGTGTCTGACACTTGGTTTCTTTCCGGTCCAAAGTTCATATGGAGTATTCGGAACTGATTTGGTTGGAACCCGATTCAGCACGTAAATCACAGTCTCTAATGCGTAACCCCAAAAGGATGTGGGTAACTCTGAGTGTATGAGAAGCGACCGGACCATATCCAATAAGGTCCTCTTCCTCCTCTCCGAAACACCGTTAAGTTGTGGTGTAGCAGGAGGAGCTAATTGTGATACTATCCCATTTTCTTTTAAGTAGTCCCTGAATTCGTCAGAGAGATACTCGCCACCTCGATCTAATCGAAGGGCTTTAATTTATCTCCCTAACTGTTTCTCGACCTCTTGTCTAAACTCTTTGAACTTTTCAAATGATTCAGACTTGTGTCTCATTAGGTACACGTAACCATATCGTGAAAAATCATCTCTGAAGGTGATGAAATACACGTGTTGATTCCGTGTCTTAACACTCAGGGAACCACATACATCAGTATATATTAGGTCAAGTGTGCCTGTACATCTTTCAGGCTTATCGTTAAATGGCCGTTTCGTCATCTTGCCTTGTAGGCAAGGCTCACAGGTGGGGAGATATTCTATAGTTAGAAAATCCAAAGGACCATCTTTTACCAACCTTGTGATTTGGTCAACACCGATGTGGCTAAGTCGGTAATGCCACAGACACGTGGGATTAACTGTATTACGGGCTCTCTTCTTGGGGTTTTCAGCCGACGTAGTTTCGGTTATATTAGTTTCTAGAGTTGAAGCCCTGCAGTGAGTTACACGCATGAGTTGAATCCCCATAGTCAATACACCAGGATGAAGAAACTACCAACAGATTGGTTTCTATAACACAAGTTTCGAAATTACCTTTCTTGGATTCTAGGTAGGCAGGACAATTCTTTTTCCAGTGGCCGGTCTTCTTGCAGAAGTGACAGGCATCCGATGCTTTGACTTTCTTCTGCTTCTTGCCCTTAGTGGCTTTCTTCTGAGGCTTCTTTGCCTTCCTCTTTCTCTTGCCTGTCTTGCTAGCTTCAACAAACATAGCTACGGGCTCATCCTTTTTAATCAGTTTTTAGCTCTTTGCAACATATTGCTGAGCTCTTACAGGCTGACATTCAGCTTGTTCATGTTATAGTTTATGATGAACGGATTAAAGGAAGGAGGAAAAGAATTAAGGATAACATCTATCTGGGTCGCAAGGTCCAGCCCGGATCCAAGAGCCTCCAGTTCGTTGATGTATGCCATCATCCGAAAACAATGGTCGTGATTTTGTTGGCCCTTGGTCATTTGTGCGGTCATGAACTGTTTCAAGACCTTTTGTCGAGTAGAACGATTCTGCTCTTTATACATTGTCCTGAGACTGTCCAATATGCCATTGGCAAGTTCGATCTGATCGAACTGCCTCTGTATTGGGTTGTCCAAGGAGGCAATGATGTAACACCGGGCAAGGGAGTTTTTCTCCTCCCAATCCTGATAGTCTCTCCTTCGGGCCTCAAAAGCCTCATCATCCGGATGCTCCGGGGCATGATTCTTTGCCATTTTATCTAACTTTTCAGAAGTTAGGACCAGCATAAGGTTCCTGTACCAGTTGGCATAGTTTGGCCCCTTCAACTTGTTTTCATTAAGCAATTTTGCAAATGATCCGTTTGCCATTTTCTGATAAAAGACCAAACATCAGTCCACAACCTAATTTGATTGATGTTCATTTCATAGATATGGATTTTAATCTACGTTCCATTTCCATTTATTCATCTCTGAGATTTCCCTCCTTTCTCAGTGATGGAGACTTCGGGTTGTCTCTAGAAATGTGGGAAATCACATAGGCTGCATGGAGACAATTGTTTCAGCTGCATAACCCCACCACCTTTCTGTGAAGGATCATATCCACTCATCATATGAGTTTTCCCTTTGGCCTTTGTCAGACAAGGTTCATAGTCGTTTTCAGGTAAACCTTTCTGTCCAGTGAGTGTTTACCCATCATATTCGTGAACGCCAAGGTACCGTGAGAGAGTTTCCATTTTCTGGTGAAGCCCCTCCCACACCGGTATATGACGCCCCTATCATCTTATGAAACACTCAGACAAGTCCAACAGCAAATGGATAGCCCATTTTCTGATGCGTTTCCTCATTACTGAAGGACCCATCCTCATGCTAATGATGGAAAGCCTTTGGAGAATTCATCATATGAATCTCCCTATCACATGCACTCATATTAACTGGAGGGAACAGTTAATTACGCCCAAGTTTGATGTAGGTCAAACCAAAGTGGCTCCCACTGACTTTCATAAAGTCAGATTTCGGTGGGCCTAAATCGGCTTGGGTTCCGCACGTAACCTCTTGATGAGGTGTGGGGCCCACCACTGAGGGAGGTCATCCAATGACCAAAAGGGACACCATGGCAATGATGTGCATTCAACCATGGTGTGCGCAAGAGCCACTGTCGATTGAGCATGGGCCAAGCACTTATGGCCCATGTACGTAGCACATCACACATCCATACTTCTCATGCAGGGATAAATTGATCCAATCAATTAATCATCTGTAAGGCCCATTTGAAGCCCATTTTAAATCCATAATATTAACCATTAATATTATCTAGGTATATGGGCCGAATGGTTCAGCCCATATAGCTTTATGTGTTAAGTGGGCTTTTAACACTTTTAACTATTTAAAACTGGGCCTTTACAGGTTGGGCCGAATTAACCATTTAATTAAACATCAATCCTCAGGCCCATTAGTGGGAAAATTAGGGCTGACTTTCAGCCTTGATTAAACCCTAGATTCGGTCCAAACAGTTTGACCAGTCTTGGTTCGAATGGGTCTAGGGTTTGATCTTTAATTAAATCTTTAATTCAAGAAAATAATATGAAATTCAATACTGATAAAAGAAAATCAAGAATCAGTCAAACAGGGCTGTTCACACAATCCATCCTGCAAAACAGAGGTTAGACCACAGGTTGCAGTTTCATAAACTGCAAATCGCAGATTGCGATTCTCCCATCTGCGAAATCTCCTTCTCTACGAAATATCCTTTTCTGCGCCACCATTTTCGATCCAAAAATAAAATAAATAAAAATCCTAATTTCTATTAATAATTACATCAGATCGAATACCTATACATTCAATCTAAAAAATAATAAATTATTTTACAGACCAAATGTAATAAAGTAATCCAAAAATTGCAAAAACGCAGGTTCCCTACGCAAATCAAGATTTTGATCTCCACTTGTACGAACAACCCATAAATCAAGAAAATCATAAAGAACAGTTCTAAATAATAATCAGATTTATATAAAATTAATTTCAGATTATTCGCCCATTAACAAAGGCTGGGCCGAACCCATGTGGCTGATGTGTAGATCAATGCTTGGGTCTCACGCCATACGAGGAAGCCTAATTGGGTAGCAGTTAGGAGGTTAAGTGAGCACATAAGCTTAATGGGCCCAAAACCCATTTCGAACTGGGCTATTTAATTAGTTAATTATAGGGCGAATTCTGAGATGGATTAGCAGATAGGATAGGGTCTTGACCCTATCCACTCAGAGAGTCCATATCTGAATGTGATTCAGATCTAGAAACCTCCTAATGAGATTAGGAGAAATCTAATCTAATCTGCAGATAAGATAAGGGTTTATCCCTATCACATAAAGAGAGGGTTGATCCAAATATGATTTGGATAAGTAGCTCCTAATTGGATTAGGAGCTGATCCTTTGGGTTTACAAAAGAAGGAAGGGGCAACAACCTTTAGAAGAATGAGATATTCACTTCCTCTTGAGTTCTGAAAAACACAGAAAAAAGAATTAAGCAACCCTGCAGAATTCTTTCTTGCCGCCTCCTTGTTCTTGCCGCCCTGGTTGCTAGTTCGATCTCCAATTGTGGGAGAAGTCAAGATTCGATCTTGACATCAGTTCTTTGAGAAAAAATTGATAGGAAGCTGTGCTCACGTGCCATCCTACTGTTTCTTGCGAATGACAGAGTGTTCGGAGAAAAACACTACTGATTCTGCTCCATCCTACACTGCGCCATCTTCAGTGGGAGCAGTTTTTGGATCCTTCTTTGGGCGTGAACACCTTCGTTGGAAGATATTACTTCTCCGTATCAGGTATAATCCTCTCTTACTCCTTTTGGTTCAGATTTGGTTCAGTTTATGGTTCAAGATTGATCCTTGAAAATATGATTTTCTAAATAGGGAATGCGATTCACAGTTGAAGGGAGAGAATTTTTTGAAATTCGCCCCCTTATTCCACAAGATTTGGGCGTCCATACGATGGATCTCTCATCCCTTCAGTGGTATCAGAGCCTAGGTTCAAATCTTGAACCAATTTTTTTCAGATCTGAACCTGCGCCAATGGGTAGAAGGCGTTCTACCCGATTTGCGTAGATATGGGTTTTGGGAAATTTGTTCCCAAAATTAATGGGCGAATAATCTGAAATTAATTTTATATAAATCTGATTATTATTTAGAACTGTTCTTTATGATTTTCTTGATTTATGGGTTGTTCGTACAAGAGGAGATCGAAATCTTGATTTGCGTAGGGAAACTGCGATTTTGCAGATTTTGGATTGCTTTATTACATTTGGTCTGCAAAATAATTTTTTTTTATTTTTAGACTGAATGTATAGGTATTCGATCTGATGTAATTATTAAGAGAAATTAGGATTTTTATTTATTTTATTTTTGGATCAAAGATGGCGGCGCAGAAAAGGAGATTTCGCAAATGGGAGAATTACAATCTGCGATTTGCAGTTTATGAAACTGTAAACTGTGATCTAACCTCTGTTTTGCAGGATGGATTGTGTGAACAACCTTGTTTGACTGATTCTTGATTTTTCTTTTATCAGTAATTAATTTCAGATTATTTTCTTGAATTAAAGATTTAATTAAAGATCAAACCCTAGACCCATTCGAACCAAGATTGGTTCAAATTGTTTGGACCGAATCTAGGGTTTAATCAAGGCAGAAAGTCAGCCCTAATTTTCCCAGTAATGGGCCTGAGGATTGATGTTTAATTAAATGGTTAATTCGGCCCAACCTGTAAAGGCCCAATTTTAAATAGTTAAAATTGCTAAAAGCCCACTTAACTCTTAAAGATATATGGGCCGAACCAATCAACACTAATTCGGCCCATATACCTAGATAATATTAATGATTAATATTATGGATTCAAAATGGGCTTTACAAATGATTAATTGATTGGATCAATTTATCCCTGCATGAGATGTATGGATGTGTGATGTGCTACGTACATGGGCCATAAGTGCTTGGCCCATGTTCAATCGATAGTGGCTCTTGCGCACACCATGGCTGAATGCACATCATTGCCATGGTGTCCTTTTTGGTCATTGGATGACCTCACTCAGTGGTGGGCCCCACGCCTCATCAAGAGGTTACGTGTGAAACCCTAGCCGATTTAGGCCCACTGAAATCTGACTTTATGAAAGTCAGTGGGAGCCACTTTGGTTTGACCTAGATCAAATTAGGGCGTAATTAACTGTTCCCTCCAGCTAATATGAGTGCATGTGATAGGGAGATTCATATGATGAATTCTTTAAAGGCCTTCCATCATTAGTATGAGGATGGGTCCTTCAGTAATGAGGAAATGCACCAAAAAATGGGCTATCCATTTACTGTTTGGTTTGTCTGAGTGTTTCATAAGATGATAGGGGCTTCATAGACCGATGTGTGTGGGGTTTCACCAGAAAATGAGAACTTTCTCACGGTACATTGGCGTTCATGAATATGATGGGTAAGCCCTCACTGGACAGAAAAGATTACCTGAAAACGGCTCTGAACCTTGTTTGACAGAGGCCAAAGGGAAAATTCATATGATGAGTGGATATGATCCTTCACAGAAAGGTGGTGGGGTTATGCAGTTGAAACAGTTGACTCCATGCACCCTATGTGATTGCCCACATTTTCAGAGACAACCCGTAGTCTCCGTCACTGAGAAATGAGGGAAATCTCAGAGATGAATAAATGCAAATAGAACGTAGATTAAAATCCATATTTATGAAATGAACATGAATCTAGTATGGTTGTGGACTGATGTTTGCTCTTTTATCAGAAAATGACAAACGGACAATTTGCAAAATTACTTGATGACAACAAGTTGAAGGGCCCAAACTATGCTGACTGGTACAAGAACATTATGCTGGTCCTAACTTCTGAAAAGTTAGATAAAGTGGCAAAGAATCCTGCCCCGGAGCGTCCGGGTGATAAGGCTTCTGATACCCAAAGGAGAGACTATCAGGATTGGGAGGAGAAAAACTCCCTTGCTCGGTATTACATCATTGCCTCCTTGGACAACCCAATACAGAGGCAGTTCGATCAGATCGAACTTTCCAAGGACATATTGGACAGTCTCGGGACGATGTATGAAGAGCAAAATCGTTCTACTCGACAAAAGGACTTGAAACAGTTCATGACCGCACAAATGTCCAAGGGCCAACAAGTTCACGACCATTGTTTTCGGATGATGGGATATATCAACGAACTAGAGGCTCTTGGATCCGGGCTGGACCTTGCGACCCAGATAGATGCTATCCTTAATTCTTTGCCTCCTTTTAATCCGTTCATCATGAACTATAACATGAACAAGCTGAATGTCCGTTTGCAAGAGCTCAGCAATATGTTACAAAGAGCTGAAGAACTGATTAAAAAGGATGAGCCTGTGGCTATGCTTGTTGAAACTAGCAAAACAGGCAAGAGAAAGAGGAAGGCAAAGAAGCCTCAGAAGAAAGCCACTAAGGGCAAGAAGCAGAAGAAAGATAAAGGATCAGATGCCTGTCACTTCTGCAAAAAGACCGGCCACTGGAAAAGGAACAGTCCTGCCTACCTGGATTCCAAGAAAGGTAATTTCGAAACTTGTGTTATAGAAACCAATTTATTGGTAGCTTCTGTGTCTTGGTGTATTGACTCCCAACTCATGCGTGTAACTCACTACAGGGGTTCAAGGTAAGCAGAAGGCTGAGTGAAGGAGAAATCACAGTCTACTTGGGGAGTAGTACAACTGTTGCAGTCGCGGCCATAGGAACCGTGGAGTTACTTTTCGAGAAGGAACAAATGTTCAGAAATATTGTCTGTATGTACAAAATTTAAGGAGAAATTTGATTTCCATCTCAAAACTATGTGCAGATGGTTATTCTGACTTCTTTAATAATACGATTACTATTAAAAGAAATAACAGATTCATCGCATACGGGGAACTGGAGAACGGTCTCTATGTTCTACATCCTTATCTAGAAACTAACATAACTGAAACTACGTTGGCTGAAATCCCCAAAAAGAGAGCCCGTGGTACAATTAATCCCACGTGTCTATGGCATTACCGACTTGGCCACATCGGTGTTGACCGAATCACAAGGTTGGTAAATGATGGTCCTTTGGATTTTCTAACTGTAGAAGCTCTTCCCACCTGTGAGCCTTGCCTACAAGGCAAGATGACGAAACGGCCATTTAGCGGTAAGCCTGAAAGATGTACATGTCGCTTCTTATACACTTAGAGTTATAGGACCTTATTGGATATGGTCTGGTCGCTTCTCATACACTCAGAGTTACCCACATCCTTTTGGGGTTATGCATTAGAGATTGCGATTTACGTGCTGAATCGGGTTCCAACCAAATCGGTTTCGAATACTCCATAATAACTTTGGACCGGAAAGAAACCAAGTGTCAGACATTTGAAGATTTGGGGTTGTTCAGCACACGTTAAAAGAACGAGTGTAGACAAGTTGGAATCCAAGACCAGTCGTTGCCTATTTGTGGGCTACCCAAAAGGCTCTGTAGGTTACCTATTCTATGACCCAAGTGAGCAGAAAGTGTTATGTAGTCGAAATGCACAATTCTTGGAAACTGATTACATCCTGAACACCCATCGTCAGGAAGTTGTTCTTGAAGAGAAGAGCTTAGGAGTAGTGGGAGATGTCCCACAAGTTCCAGGTAGTGACCAACCTAGAAGATCCAATCGGGTATCCAGGCCACCAGTCCGTTATGGTTACGACCAAGATAGTTACCTAGTGGAAACCTTGACTAGTGAGGAGGATCCCGTGACTTACGCGGAAGGTATGTTGGACATAGATTCCCAGAAGTGGTTGGAGGCCATGAGAGTAGAGATGGACTCAATGGAGACCAATGGAGTCTGGACTCTAGTAGATCCGCCCTCCGGGGTAAAAGCAATCAGTTGCAAATGGATTTACAAGAGGAAGAAGGGCCCCGATGGGAGAGTTGAGACCTTCAAAGCTCGTCTGGTGGCGAAAGGGTACACCAGAAAGAGGGGGCATCTTGATTCAGAAGGTAGTGTCAGCGGAAAATGTAGCAGACCCATTGACGAAACCACTATCACAGAAAGTGTTTGAGAAACACGTGGAAAGCATGGGACTTTTGCTTGTACCTAATTGGACCTAAGTGCAAGTGAGAGCTGTTAGACAGTTTTGTATGCCCTTAGCTTCAATCAAAATGTTGTACTTTATGAGTTTATTGTTAATGAATAAAAGTGCATGTTTGAGTCATGTTCCCTTGGTATGTTTCTGTGTAGTACCCTTAAACTAGACACTTAATGAGACTCGTGTTAGTTTTGAATGTTCACAGCCAGTGGGTCGGTCTGGGGAGATCTATCCTAATAAGGCTGACACTGTGGTGCTACCAAGCCGGTTGGGGTGGCCTGTCTCAGGTGCCAGGGTGAGACCCTAGGCACATACAGTGTATGATTAATTGAATCTTTGAACTGAACCAGATCTCTAGTATTGCTCTGGACCAGATTTCCAGATTTCCGACCCCTAGACTCGATTATGACACTGCACTAGGTGTCGGATTGGGCTGTCTTTGATGTATCAATAAGTGATATCCTTAGCGGGGGTCAAAACCTGGGTATGTTGGGACAGTTTGAAAATTCATCTGAGTGGGTGATCATAGTAACAGGATCAGCCCCCTTTGTCGGACAAAGTTAATGATCAGGGATGCACTCTCACTGATGGAAACCAAGACTATCGGCAGCCGATTTCAATCGTTGAGATTTGTTTCGCAAAGTATATTTTATATGAGATATAAAAGTATATATATATTATGGTTTCCAAAATGTTTGCAAGAAGGTTTTAAATCCCGGGATCCATAGAAGTAGAGAGTGCAACACTGTTCCTTGCAGCTGAGGGAGAGGTCCGCTCTTGTCGGGTAGTGTATGATCATTATGGGCTGAGAGGTTAAGTGTAAGACCATTAAAGATAATACCTGATGGGCTAATCTTGCATCTGCCCATAGTCCCTGGGTGTTACAAGGTGGCTTGGCCCAAGGACCACTTAGGGTAAGTGTTGGGCCCATAGAGCCCATTTGATGGGTTTCTGGGGGTGCACTGTCCATAACAGTGTATTCGGCCAGGCCTTGTAACAAAGGCTGGGCCGAACCCATGTGGCTGATGTGTAGATCAATGCTTGGGTCCCACGCCATACAAGGAAGCCCCACTGGGCAACAGTTAGGAAGGTTAAGTGAGCACATAAGCTTAATGGGCCTAAAGCCCATTTCAAACTGGGCTATTTAATTAGTTAATTATGGGGCGAATTCTGAGATGGATTAGCAGATAGGATAGGGTCTTGACCCTATCCACTCAGAGAGTCTAGATCTGAATGTGATTTAGATCTAGAAACCTCCTAATGAGATTAGGAAAAAGTTAATCTAATCTGCAGATAAGATAAGGGTTTATCCTTATCACCTAAAGAGAGGGCTGATCCAAATATGATTTGGATAAGCAGCTCATAATTGGATTAGGAGCTGATCCTTTGGGTTTACAAAAGAAGGAAGGGGCGACAGCCTTTAGAAGAATGAGATATTCACATCATCTTTAGTGTTGAAAAACACAGAAGAAAGAATTAAGCAACCCTGCAAAATTCTTCTTGCCGCCCTGGTTTCCAGTTCGATCTCCAGTTGTGGGAGAAGTCAAGATATGATCTTGACTTCAGTTCTTTGAGAAGGAATTGATAGGAAGCTGTGCTCACGTGCCATCCTGCTGTTTCTTGTGAAAGACAGAGTGTTTGGAGAAGAACACTGCTGATTCTGCTCCATCCTACACTGCGCCATCTTCAGTGGGAGCAGTCTTTGGATCCTTCCTTGGGCGTGAATACGTTCGTTGAGAGATATTACTTCTCCGTATCAGGTATAATCCTCTCCTACTTCTTTTGGTTCAAATTTGGTTCAGTTTATGGTTCAAGATTGATCCTTGAAAATATGATTTTCTAAATAGGGAATGCAATTCCCAGTTGAAGGGAGAACAAAATTTTTGAAATTCACTCCCTTATTCCACAAGATTTGAGCATCCATACGATGGATCTCTCATCCCTTCAAGAATGCCAATCTCGGGGTGGAAAACCAGCCTGAGATGGAAACACGCATCAAAGCCGATATCAACAAACTAACAAACAAAGTCTATGGGTTCAAGGCACTCTTTGAAGACTAGTTCAAGAGGTTGGAACAAATGCAGGAAGAAAACGAGAAGCGTCTTCCATATCCTATTCAACCGTTCGGCCCAGGCTCAACAAACCCCCGCCGCCACTCTCCCTGGTGTCCCCAACTCAAACCCCAATCCCTATTGCCATGCCTCTAACCCAACCCCTGCTATTCCCGTACAATCCAATAGAGCCAACCAAGCTTTGGCTCAAATTGGCTACCAACCAACTCACCAGCGTCATGCCTTCCCCTACACGGAATCCTTCAATTAACTCTAGAGGTGCACGAAAAGGACAATGCAGACCGTGAATGACACCTCCTCATACAACAGGAACGAGGCATATGTGGTCGATAGAAGAACTAGGAACAACGGAGGAGCTAGACAAGGGCCGTATCAGCGAGACAACGCCCAAGGGAAGAGAAACACACCACCACCTCCCCCCTTTCCTTGCACAAAAATCATGATAATGAATAAGCTAGTCGAGGACAGGGTCATCAACCTGCCGCTACTACTGCCAGGAGTAGACCTAGAGAAGGACAAGCGTGGTGGGAGATCGTGCAACTTCCACCAGACACCACCCCACGACCTAATGAATTGCTTCACTTTGAGAAGGTTATCTGTGCAGAAGGTAAAGTTAGACCAGTTCTTAAAGAAAGACCTAGCTTGTGTGGAAACTGACCCTCTCCCAGCCCATACCCAAGGAGGTAGCATCAACGTGGTTGGGGCATCTGGCCAGTACCAATCTGACGCTCTGATAGAGAAACAAGAGCAGAGCGAAGAACTACAACAATTTTTCACCAAACATGGGGCCAACACTATGACACAAAAGCTGGCCATCAGAGCAATGGAAGAGGTATTCTGGTACCCACTACAACCCTACAGTTGTGACCGCAATAGCATGGAATTCACAGCGGATGACATGTTGGCTGCCGACCCCCATCACAATAGACCCCTATACATCATGGCGAAAATAGGGGGTTTCGATACGAGAAGATCAATGATTGACCCAGGAAGTTCTATTAATCTCATTTCCATCCACACCTTAGAATCGATAAACGTTCGAAAGGAGGACATCATGGGATTTCCATTAGAAGTAACAGACTTCAACGGGAACCCATCCATCACCGAAGGATCCATCGAGCTGCAAGTAGCGATCGAGCCATTCAGCATAGTGCAAGAATTCCAAGTAATCCCAATAAGGACTTCCTATCACACTCTCTTTGGGTGTCCATTGATACACGACTTGGCCCTCGCCCCCTCGACATACCACCAATGCATTGAAGCTAGATACCGAGGACTATCAATAAGGATCCCAGCCACTAGGGCCCCGTTCGACAAATCTGAAGTGCACCTATAGGACGCCATCTAGTTCATGGAGTTGCCACTTCGACAAGTCTGAGATGCACCGAGGGTACAAAGCTTCATTACCCACCAAAACGTAAGCCTGCGGGAACCTTAGAACATAAGAAGAGAAGCAGGCACATCCGAATGATTGGGAGTGGTGGGAAAGATTACTATACCATCATCGAGGAGGATGAAGACGACGAACCACTGACAGTCAAGATGGCAATAATAGCAAAGCACTTGTTTTCTTTTTCAAAAGAAAAGACAACCTACATCTAATGTATGATCAATTCTTCTCTATATCAAATACATGCCTATCTAGTCATTTCAGTTTTCTGATAAGAATCATGATAATGTTTCAACCAGTACTATTTCACAACATCGCAAAATGATGTCGCAAGAGTGTTACCATCACACAATGAAGGGGTGAGAGATCCATCATATGGATGGCCGAACCCTGCAGGAAGGTTGGGCAAAATTTCAAAATTTTCTCTCTCCCATTTGGGAATCACATTCCCTATTTTAGAAAACTGCATTTTCAAGGATCGTTCTTGAATTCAAAATCGAACCAGATATGAAACAAAAGGGAGGAGAGGGATATATTTGATATGAAGTAGAAGTAACTCCCAATGAAGGTGTTCACACCCAAGGAGAATACCAAAACCCGCTTCCACTGAAGATGACACAGTGTGTGATCAGTAGAATGGCTCTTTAGCAAGAACCAAAATTCTTTAGCAAGAATCGAGCAAGGGCTGGTGAGCACGTCTTCAAATTGTTTCTTCAGCCAAGAAACAACATCAAGAACCTTTCTTGATTAATTACTGAAGAGGAGATCGAATTGGGTAGGGATGGCAAGAATAGGGGAGAAGTCTGTAGGTTGTTGTGTGTTAAAACTGAGGAATTCACCCCCTATTTATTGTCTTCTTTGGATCAGCCTCCTAATCTAATTAGGAGAGAGTCTCTTGATCCAAATCTGATATATGGATCTGGACTCTTGAATGGATAAGACTTATCTTATCTTTCAGCTAATCCTAATAAGATTATAAATCATATCTTGCCGCTTTTAACTAACTAAATTAAGCCTAGTTCGAATTGGGCTTTAGGCCCAATAAGCTTATGTGCTCAGTTACCCCTTAATCTGTTGCCCAGTTGGCTCTCTTTATATGGCGTGAGACCCAAACATTGATCTACACATCAGCCACATGGTTTCAGCCCAGCCTTTGTTACAAGGCATGACCGAATTCACTATAGGAGACAGTGAACCCCTGAGTCCATCACCATGGGCTCTTAATGGGCCCAACATTTACACTAAATGATCCTTAGGTCTAGCCACCTTATGAAAACCCAAGGACTGTGGACATATGCAAGATTAGCCCATCAGGTATTACCCTCAATGGTCTTACACTTAACCTCTCAACCCTTAATGATCAAACATTGCCTGGCAAGAGTGGACCTCTCCCTTGATTGAAAGGTATAGTGCTACACTCTCTACTTTGTCCCTTGATTGCAAGGTATAGTGCATTCCCTGATCATTCACTTTGTCTGACAAAGGTGTTGATCCTGTCACTAATCACCCACTCAGATGAATTCTCGAACTGTCCCAACATGCCCAGGTTTTGACACCCTCTAAAGATCTCACTGATTGGCATATCAAACGGCATGAATCAATTCTGTACTTTATTCATTTACAATAAATGTCATAAGTGTCCAGTTTAAGGGTATTACATAGAAACATACCACAATGACATGAATCAATTTTGTACTTTATTCATTTACAATAAATGTCAAAAGATACATCAATCTGATTGGAGCTATGGGCATAACTATCTAACACACAAAACTCCCATCGTTGGGCATGACACAAAGGTAAAATATCCAACCACAACCTTTAAACACAAACAAATAATTAGAAGAATATTTAATAACACGCGCATCTTCAGGAGTTGAAAGAAGATACCTTGGAATGCTGCAGTGAAGTCAGAGCACCTCCGAGGTGCATAATGGATTCCATCGACATGGTCCAGGAACCATTAGAGAAGATCAACCTAGCAACTAACGGAACAAATGAAAGATCATACATATCCGCCAAGCTAGCAGCTGAGGACAAAGGAAAACTTATCGCACTTCTGAAAGGTAAAGAAGTGTCCTCATCGTAGAAACCTTAGAACTTGAAATCGGTCTAACCAACATTTCTCTCAGAGAATTTCAGGATGTATTCGCCTGGTCATACGACCAGATGCCAGGGTTAGATTTAGAGCTTGTCCGCCACTCCCTGTGCATAGATCCAAAATTCTGACCAGTGAAGTAGCCGCAGAGGATTTTTAAGCCGGAGATAACCCTAAAGATCAAAGAGGAAATTCAATGGCTTTTAAAAGTGGGCTTCATCAATCCTATAGCACATCCTCAACGGCTAGCCAATGTAGTCCTAGTGAAGAAGAAGAATGGACAGCTGAGGTTAGTACCTTTCCCACCTACCTCCTTAGCAATAGTACTGAAAGGATGAGAGATCCATCATATGGATGGCCAAACCCTACAGGATGGTAGGGCGAAATTTCAAAAAATTTTTCTCTCCCATCTGGGAATCACATTCCCTATTTTAGAAAATTGCTTTTCAATGATCAATCTTGAACCAAGAACCGAACTAGATCTGAACCAAAATATTAGGAGAGGGATATATCTGATACGAAGATGCAATATCTCCCAACGAAGGTGTTCACGCCCAAAGAAATACTCCAAAGACTACTCCCACTAAAAATGACACAGTGAATGGTGGAGCAGAATCAGTAGGGTCCGTCCAACGAACCGAATTCTTCAACAAGAATTCGATGGAGGCAGTGAGCACGACTTCTGACCGGCCCTTCTCCAAAGACTGATATCAAGACACTTCTTGATCACTCCTACTAAGGATGGAGATCGAACTGGCTATGGGGCAACTGGAGGAAATCGTAGGGAGAAGATGGCGCAGTCACACTATTGCTGTCTTCTTTCTAGGTGCTCTGAGATCTGATCTCTGAGATTTCTAGGATGCTTGGGATGAACTGAATGGTTCGCCCCCTTCCTCCTTTTATAGCCTTAAAGAGAGCTCCTAATCTCATTAGTAGTTTCCTAATCCAAATCTGTATTTGGATAAGGAGTTCTCTTTAAGAGATAAGGATAATCCCTTATCTTATCAGCAGATTAAATCAACTCTCTCTGACTTAATCCTAGATCCGCCCCCTTATTTAACTAATCAAATTAGGCCAGTTCAAAATGGGCTTTAGGCCCAATAAGTCTAAGTGCTCAAAATGCTTCCAACCTGCTGCCCAGTTGGGCTTTTTTGTATGGCGTGGGACCCAAACATTGATCTACACATCAGCCACATGGGTTCAGCCAAGCCTTTGTTACAAGGCCTGGCCGAATTCACTAAAAAGACAGTGAACCCCCTGAAGCCCATCACATGGACTCCTAATGGGCCCAACACTTACACTAAGTGGTCCCTGGGCCAAGCCACCTTATAAAAACCCAGGGACTGTGGGCAGATGCAAGATTAGCCCATCAAGCATTACCCTCAATGTGAAGGAATGGTAGGATCCATCTAATGGACGCCAAAAGGTTGCAGAATGGGTGGGCGAATTTCAAAAATTTCCAACCTTCCTCCAACTGGGAATCGTATTCCCTAAATTTAGAATACCATATTCAAGGATCTTATTTGAACCATAATCGAACCAGATCTGAACCAAAAGGTAAATGGGAGGATTATACCTGATCCGGAGAAGTAGTATCTCCCAAAGTTGGTGTTCACACCCAAAGAAGAAACCAAGATCCGCTCCTGTTGAAGATGACACAGCTGTGGATGGAACGGAACCACCAGGGTGCGTCCTACACACTGGATCCTTCGCAAGAATCCTCTGGAAACTCTGAACACCGAATCTTCTTCAGTCTTTCTTGCAAGACTGATGTCAAGAACTGATTTCTTGACTTCCTATTGTTGCAAAGATCGAATCTTGTGAGGATGAGTGGCGGCGGCAGGAGGAGAACTCTAGGGACGAAGATGGCTGAACTGCTTTTCTTCTCTCTGGAGTATGAATGAGATCTAATCTCAATTTGCAGGGAGTTTTCTTTCACCAAAACCCTAGTTCGAATTCTGATGTATTTTCTCTCTTGTTTTTCTCCTCTTTTCTTCTTGATTAAGAAACCTCCTAATTAGGAGTTATCCCAATCCAAATCTGTATTTGGATAGGGGATTATCTTAATCCTATCTGCAGATTATGTTGGTTTACTCCTGATCTTATCAGGAGGTTACCAGATTCAAATCTAATTTGAATTTGGTCTCCTGGAGTGGATAAGGTCAAAGGCCCAATCCTTTTACTAACATTAATCTCAGATTCGCCCCATAGATGGGTGATCATATCAGCTCAGCTCGAAATGGGCTTTTGGCCCATTAGATGTTCAGTGTTTAACTAGCTTCCAATCTGCTGCCCAGTTGGGCTTCTTTGTATGGCGTAGGACCCAAGCATTGATCTACACACCAGCCACATGGGTTCGGCCCAGCCTTTAATACAAGGCCCAGCCGAATTCACTGAAAGACTCAGTAAACCCCTGAGCCCATCATATGGACCCTATGGGCCCAACACTTACATTAAGTGGTCCCTAGGCCAAGCCATCTTATAAAAACCCAGGGACTGTGGGCAGGTGCAAGATTTGCCCATCAGGTACTACCCTAAATGGTCTTACACTTAACCTCTCAGTCCTTAATGATCAAACACTGCCCGACAAGAGAGGACATCTCCCTCGACTGCAAGGAACAGTGCTGCACTCTCCACTCACATGGATCCTGGGAATTAAAACCATTTGCAAACAATTCGAAACCGTACATATATATATATAAATATATTAATTTTGCAAAACAAAATTCCAACGATTGAAATCAACTGTCGGCAGTTTGGTTTCCATCAGGGAGAGTGCATTCCCGATCATTACCCTTTGTCCGACAAAGGGGCTGATCCTATTACTATGATCACCCACTTAGATGAATTCTTAGACTGTTCCAACATACCCAGATTTTGATCCCCATCTAAGGATCTCACTGATTGGCATATCAAAGACAGCCCGATCCGACACCTAGTGAAATGTCATAATCGAGTCTAGGGGTCAGGTGTAACTTTCCAATTTTTCCCATCTGTCTCCAAGGTCCAGGGCAACACTGGAAATCTGGTCCGGTTCAAGGATTCAAGTAATCCCATACTGCATGTGCCTTGGGTTTTACCTTGGTGGCTGAGACAGGCCATCCCAACACTTGGTGGCACACCAGTATCAGCCTTGGCAGGATAAATCTCCCCAGACTTATCCAACGGCTGTGAATATTTAAAACTAACACGAGTCTCTATAAGTGTCCAGTTTTAGGGTCTTACAAAGAATTAAACCAAACAGCATGAATCAAACATGCACTTTATTTATTTCCACTAAATAAGAAAAGTACATCAAATCGAATTGAAGCTAAGGGCATACAAAGCTGTCTAACACAATGGTCTTACACTTAACCTTTCAGCTCATAATGATCAAACACTGCCCGACAAGAGAGGACCTCTCCCTCGGCTGCAAGGAACAGTGCTGCACTCTCTACTCACATGGATCCCGGGAATTAAAACATTTTGCAATCATTTTGAAACCATAATATATATATATATATATATATATATATATATATTTTGTATATCCGTATATAAATATATTTTGCAAAACAAATTTCAACGATTGAAATCGGCTGCCGGCAGTCTTGGTTTCCATCAAAGAGAGTGCATCCCCAATCATTACCTTTGCCTGACAAAGGGGCTGATCCTATCACTATGATCACCCACTCAGACGAATTCTTGGACTGTCCCAACATACCCAGGTTTTGATCCCTTCTAAGGATCTCACTGATTGGCATATCAAAGACATCCCAATCTGACACCTAGTGCAGTATCATAACCGAGTCTAGGGGTCAGGTGTAAGTTTCCAGTTTTGCCTACTAATCAACAAGGTCCAGGGCAATACAGGAAATTTGGTTCGGTTCAGGGTTTCAAGTAAACCTACACTGCATGTACCTTGGCGGCACATCAGTGTCAGCCTTAGTGGGATAAATCTCCCCAGACTTATCCAATGGCTGTGAACATTATAAACTAATACGAGTCTCATAAGTGTCCGGTTTAAGGGTATTACACAGAAAAACACCACTATAACATGAATCAAATATGTACTTTATTCATTTACAATAAATGTCATAATGTACATCAACCTGATTGGAGCTAAGGGCATACACTGTCTAACAGCTTATTCATATTGTTGCTCATTGATGTAACCCATCATCTGAAGACAATGGTCATGAACTTGTTGCCCCTTGGACATCTGTGCGATCATGAACTATTTCAAGACCTTCAGTCGAGTAGAACGATTCTGCTCTTCATACATTGTCTTTAAACTATCCAATATGTCCTTGGCTAGTTCGATCTGATCGAACTGCCTCTGTATTGGATTGTCTTGGGAGGCAATGATGTAACATCGGGCGAGGGTGTTTTTCTCCTCCCATTCCTGATAGTCCCTTCTCCGTGCCTCAGAAGCCCTATCTCCCGGACGTTCTAGGGAAGGATTCTTGGCCACCTTATCCAATTTTTCGGAGGTCAAGACCAGCATTAGGTTACAGTACCAGTCGGCATAGTTTAGGACCTTAAGCTTGTTGTCGTCAAGAAGCTTTCCAAATTGTCTGTTTGCCATTTTCTGATAAAAGAGCAAACATTAGTCCACAACCTAATTTGATTCATGTTATCTACATAGATATGGCTTTTAATCTATGTTCCATTCCCATTTATTCGTCTCTGAGATTTCCCTCCTATCTCAGTGACGGAGACTACGAATTGTCTCTAGAAATGTGGGAAATCACATAGTGTGCATCGAACCAACTGTTTCAGCTGCATAACCCCACCACTTTTCTGTGAAGGATCATACCCACTCATCGTATGAGCTTTCCCTTTGGCCTCTGTCAGACAAGGTTCAGAGCTATTT
Source organism: Nelumbo nucifera (assembly GCF_055504915.1). Classification (NCBI taxonomy): domain Eukaryota; kingdom Viridiplantae; phylum Streptophyta; class Magnoliopsida; order Proteales; family Nelumbonaceae; genus Nelumbo; species Nelumbo nucifera. Next base: position 67,728,439 of record NC_142652.1, read on the forward strand.
TAGGTTAAACCTTTCTGTCCTGTGAGTACTCACCCATCATATTCATGAACGCCAAGGTACCGTGAGAGTCTCCCATTTTCTGGTGAGGTCCTCCCACATCGGTCTATGATGCCCATATCATCTTATGAAACATTCCTACAGATCCAGCAGCAACCTGGATGACCCATTTTCTGGTGCTTCCCCTCATTACTTGAAGGACACATCTTCATGCTAATGATAGAAGGCCTTTAGAGAGTTCGTCATATGAATCTCCCTATCACATGCACTCATATTTCGGGAGGGAAAAAAAATTATGGCCTAGTTTAATTTAGGTCAAACCAAAGTGGCTCCCACTGACTTTCATAAAGCCAGATTTAGGTGGGCCCTAAACAGTTAGGGTTCGCACGTATCCTTTTCAGGGGTGTAGGGCCCACCACTGAGGGAGATCATCCAATGACCTTTAGGGACACCATGGCAATGATGTGCATTCAGCCATGGTGTGTGCAAGAGCCACTATCGTATCTGCATGGGCCAAGTACTTATGGCCCATGTACGTAGCACATTACACATCCATACATCACATGCAACGATAGAATTGCTCCAATCAATTAATATCTGTAAAGCCCATTAATAAAGCCCATTTTAATCCATAATATTACCAATTAATATTATCTAGGTATATGGGTTGAGTAGCAGTTAGCAGTTCGGCCCATATAGCTTTCCTGCAATTAGTGGGCTTTTGCAGTTTTAACACCTTAAAACTGGGCCTTACAGGTGTGGGCCGAATTAAGTCTCTCAATTAACCATCAATCCCTTTACCCAAAAGTGGGAAATTAGGGCTGACAATCAGCCTCCATCGAACCACAGGTTCAGTCCAACCAGTTTGGACCAACCTGGTTCAAATGGGTCTAGGGTTTGATTTTTAATTAAAGATTATATTCAAGAAACGATCTGAAATTAATTTACTGATTAAAGAACAAGCAAGAATCAGTCATAGGGCTGTTCGCACACCTCCATCCTGCAAAACAAACATCATATCACAGTTTGCAGTTTCATAAACTACAAATCATAGATGGCGATCTTGATATCTACGAAATCTCCTTCTGCGCCGCCATCTTCGACCAAGAAAATAAAATAAATAGAAAACCTAGTTTCTATTAATATTACATCTGATCGAATCCTATACATTCAGTCTAGAAAAAAAATTATTTACAGACAAGAATGTAAAAACAAAAACTGTAAATCGCAAGTTCACTGCGCCAATTAAGATTTCGATCATTCGCCCTTTAACTGGGAACCGATTTCCCAAATTTATAAAAATTTATAACTCAAGAAAATAATAAAGAACAGTTCTAAATAAATTCCAGATTTATAAAAATTAATTTCAGATCATTCGCCCTTTAACTGGGAACCGATTTCCCAAAAAAAACCTAATTTGCGGAAATCGGGTAGAACGCCTTCTGCCCATTTGCATAGGTTCAGATCTATTTAATTTTCGGTTCAAGATTTGAACCATGGCTCTGATACCACTGATGGGATGAGAGATCCATCATATGGATGGCCGACCCTGTAGGAAGGTAGGGCGAAATTTCAAAAAATTTCTCTCTCCCATCTCGGAATCACATTCCCTGTTTTAGAAAACTGCTTTTCAAGGATCAATCTTGAACCAAGAGCCAAACCAGATCCGAACCAAAATAGTAGGAGAGGGATATACCTGATACGAAGATGCAATATCTCCCAACGAAGGTGTTCACGCCTAAAAAAAGACTCCAAAGACTGCTTCCACTGAAGATGACACAATGAATGGTGGAGCAGAATCATTAGGGTCTGTCCAACGAACCGAATTCTTCAGCAAGAATTCGATGGAGGCAGTGAGCAGAACTTCTGATCAGCCCTTCTCCAAAGACATATATCATGACACTTCTTGATCGCTCCTACTAAGGATGGAGATCGAACTGGCTGTGGGGCAACTGGAGGACTTCGCAGGGAGAAGATGGCGCAGTCACACTGTTGTTGTCTTCTCTCTAGGTGCTCTGAGATCTGATCTCTGAGATTTCTGGGATGCTTGGGATGAACTGAATGGTTCGCCCCCTTCCTCCTTTTATAGCCTAAAAGAAAGCTCCTAATCTCCTGAGGAGTTTCCTAATCCAAATCTGTATTTGGATAAGGAGTTCTCTTTAAGAGATAAGGATAAGCCCTTATCTTATCTGCAGATTAGATCAACTCTCTCCTAATCTCATTAGGAGGTTTTCAGATCTGGACTCTCTGAGTGGATTGGGTAAGACCATATCCGATCTGCTAATTTAATCTCCGATCCGCCCCTTATTTAACTAATCAAATTAGGTTAGTTCAAAATGGGCTTTAGGCCCAATAAGTCTAAGTGCTCAAAATGCTTCCAACCTGATGCCCAGTTGGGCTTATTTGTATGGCGTGGGACCCAAACATTTCTTCTACACATCAGCCACTTGGGTTCAGCCCAACCTTTGTTACAAGGCCTGGCCGAATTCACTGAAAAGACAGCGAACCCCCTGAATCCCATCACATGGACTCCTAATGGGCCCAACACTTACACTAAGTGGTCCTTGGGCCAAGCCACCTTATAAAAACCCAGGGACTGTGGGCAAATGCAAGATTAGCTCATCAGGCATTACCCTCAATGGTCTTACACTTAACCTCTCAGTCCATAATGATCAAACACTACCCGACAAGAGAGCACCTCCCCCTCGGTTGCAAGGAACAGTGTTGCACTCTCTACTCACATGGATCCCGGGAATTAAAACCTTTTGCAAACATTTTGAAACCATAATATATATATATATATGTGTGTGTGTGTGTGTGTGTGTGTGTGTGTGTGTGTATCCGTATATAAATATATTTTTCAAAACAAATTTCAACGATTGAAATTGGCTGCCGACAGTCTTGGTTTCCATCAGAGAGAGTTCATCCCCGATCATTACCTTTGTCCGACAAAGGGGCTGATCCTATCACTATATCACCCACTCAGATGAATTCTTGGATTGTCCCAACATACCCAGGTTTTGACCCCCGCTAAGGATCTCACTGATTGGCATATCAAAGATAGCCCAATCCGACACCTAGTACAGTATCATAATCGAGTCTAGGGGTTAGCTATAACTTTCTAGTTTTGCCCACTAATCACCAAGGTCCAAGGCAATACTGCAAATCTGGTCCGGTTTAGGGTTTCATGTAAACCTACACTACATGTACCTTGGGTCTCACCCTGGCAGTTGAGACAGGCCACCCCAACACTTGGTGGCACATCAGTGTCAACCTTAGCAGGATAAATCTCCCCAGACTTATCGAACGGCTGTGAACATTCTAAACTAACACAAGTCTCAAAGTGTCATGTTTAAGGGTATTACACAGAAACACACTACTATAACATGAATCAAATATGTACTTTATTCATTTACAATAAATGTCATAATGTACATCAATCTAATTGGAGCTAAGGGCATACACTGTCTAACAAGTACAACACCCAAACACTATTTCCACCTTATTGCAGATGTTGCATCGACTTTAGGGACCTAAACAAGGCCTGCCCAAAAGACGAGTTCCCTCTACCCATCATGGAGGTGTTGATAGATTCAACTATAGGACATGAACTCTTCTCCTTCCTAGATGCTTATAGTGGATACAATCAGATCTTCATGTATCCCGCAGACACACCCTACACAGCCTTCAGGACACCTATAGGGAACTTTTATTAGAAGATGATGACCTTCGGACTGAAGAACGTAGATGCTACATACCAAAGAGAAATTACTAGTGTCTTCCACGATATGATCCACAAGGAAATCGAGTGTTATGTAGATGATGCAGTAGTCAAAGCAAGGAAAAGAGAGGATCACTCTGAGGTTTTGAGGAAAGTGTTCACAAGGTGCAGAGAGTTCAAGCTGAGGTTGAACCCACTAAAATGCGCATTCGGGGTGTAGTTGGGAAAGCTTCTAGGCTACCAGGTAGATAAGATGGGTATACATCCAAACAAAAGCAATGTTAAAGCCATCCTAGACCTCCTGCCGCCAGTAAACAAATCCTAGTTAAAAATGTTCCTAGGGAAAGTCTCACACTTGAGAAGGTTCATCCCTGGTCTCGTGCATGCAACACTGGCGAGGGCACCGACGATGTCACCGTCCAAAGATAGGCGGGAATTCAGAATATACATTGCAACGGGAACAGAGGCCATAAGGATGCCTATTAGCACAGGAGGATGATAGTAAAGTGAAACTCCCTATTTATTATGCAAGTAGAACCCTTAAACCGGTACAGAAGAATTATTCCCACATGGAGCAACAGTGCCTAGCCCTGGTCTTTGCTACACAAAAATTTTTACACTACATCATAGGACAAAAGGTGAGGTTGATTGCACGAAATGACCCAATCAAGTTCTTCATGGACAGACCTCCCCTTTCTGCAAGACTTGTCAAATGGATGATGCAGCTCAATGAGTATGCAATAGACACAGCCTAGAGCTATCAAGTGTCAGGCAGCAACGGATCTATTAGCCATATTTCCATCGAACATTGATTTTCCTATATTGAATGAGGTCCTTGGAGACACACCAATGGTCGCCCTAGACGAAAGTAGAGAGTGGGTCCAAACCTTTGATGGGAGTAGTATGAGCACCTTGGCCGACACTAGAGTAACCGTAACCTCACCTGACGGACAAACCTCTGCCTACACCTTTAAACTTCAGTTCCCCTGTTCTCACAACATAGCAGAACTAACTATTCCACCGTATAGGACCCTGATCCAGAAGCTAATCTAAAACCTAGACGTAGACTTCAAACACCAGAGCCGATAGAGATCACTATCCAATCAGTCGACAAACAATTGATTTTTACCCTGAAGAACCGAGTAGAAGAGGAGCATAAAATAGAAACGGATGATTGGAGATATGAAGTAATACAAAAGCTAAAAAGTCAAACCATAGGGACACAAGACATCAAGTTAATCGCAAAGTACCAACTGGTGAACAGGGTGCTATACCACAGAGAATTAGACGGTGTAAGGACAAGGTGCCTGGGCAAATTGGAGGCTGAAGCGGTGTTGAACGAAGTACACAAGGCCAACTGTGGAGATGTCACAAGCACCCTATTCCGTAGACTGTAGAGGTTAGGTTTTACTAGACTGCGATGAAGTGGGATTCTACCAAGGTACAAAGAGAATGTGATAAATGCATCACAAACGGATGGCAGAGAATGTTTAGCAGTTTGTGAAAAAGATTGGAGAATGTACATAGACTATCTGCAAGAGCACACGTTTCCCATTGACATTGCATTAACAAGGAAGCTATTGTCCAAAGTCAAGCGATTTTACCTCCAATATGGAATACTGTATAGGAAATTGCACACAGGAAAACCTTTGCGATGTCTAGCCACCGATGAAATCGATGAAGTGTTGGAAGCAACCCATAGTTCCGAACCTATAGCTCATCAAGGGCAATTGGTGCTACACAATCATGTACTACACTTAGGGTTCTACTGGCTGACCATGATGGAAGATACGTAGCGGCACGTACGTAGATGCCACAAGTGCCAAATCTACGACAAAAGAATTCATAAGCCTGCCAATAGCCTTCACTCAATTATCACACTCTAGCCATTCCACACTTAGGGGGTAGATCTAATAGGCAAAATACACGCACCTTCTAGAGGGTACTATTTCATCATCATAGCCATAGATTATTTCACTAAATGGTAGAAGCCATACCCTTGCGGCGAATATGTGCAGCCAAACATAGCAAACTTTCTAAGACAAAACATAGTCCATAGATTCGGAGTTCCGATACGGATATTGACAGATAACGGCCTATACATCAAAAACCAACAAGTTTGTGATCTCCTAGGGTAGTACAATGCAAGGTTAGAAAGATCCACAACATATTACCCCTAGGGAAATGGTCAGGCAAAATCCATAAACGAGACTATACTAAGGATGTTGAGCAAAACAGTGGCCGATAATCAAAAGGACTAGGTAAATAAGCTATCGAAAACCCTTTGGGCTTATCGCATATCTATTAGAAAAAGTACACAAGTGACGCCCTACTCCTTAGTCTTCGGTCAAGAAGCAGTGCTCCCAACAGAGATAAAAGTTGTATCAACCAGGGTAGCTTTCGCGATGGGTAAGAAGATCAGGCTAGGGGACTTAAATTCTCTACTTGCAGACAAGCTCGAGGTAGTCGACGAAGTTTGAGACGTAACCTCGTAGAAGTAGAGTAAGTACAAACAAGCTCTAGCCAATAACTTCAATAGACACTTGAAGCCTAGGAATTTCAAAGAAGGGGATAAAGTATTGAAGACGGCTCTCAACGTTTGGCAAGGCAAGTCCGCGGGAGAGTTCACACCAACATGGGAGGTGGTGTGTCCGGAAGAGTGTCACTAAACACCTCGGAACACCAATTTAATATTTATAAAATTTTTTCGTTTCTCAAACAACTACTAACTTAGTAAATGGGTGAGAATGGATCGTATCCACAGGGAAGAAAATGAAAAATAATATATACTTAGATCCAAACAAGAGAATGCAATCGAGAATGGCAGAAAATATGAAAATAAAATCTATTATTGCTTAAATTAAATGTTTTGAATTTAAACAAGACAATAAATAAAATTCAGAATTTAATAAAGTATGGGAATCAACAAAGGAAATAAAAGAAATAAATAAAAAAATGATCCAGAATCAAGATCCTGTGGCGGTAGTTGCAGATCAACCAAACAGCTTGCAGAAACCCCTCCTTATAATAACCGGGCGTCTGCCCTTTTTACAGCCCTTGAACCCCTCGAGACACCTTAGCCTTGAACTGAACGAATTCAGATATGCAAAACAGAGAAATGAACAAGAATTAATTCTAAAAGATTACAGAAATAAAAATAACAGAAAAGAAAAGAATGATTGATCAAATCCAGTGGCGGTAGTTGTAGAATGGTTGAACAGCTTGCAGGAACCCCTCCTGACAAGAACTGGGTGTCCTCCCCTTCTACAACCCTTGAAATTCTCAAGAAACCTTGGCCTTCTTAACTAGGTGAATTGACCAACCCCTTCTCCAGGGCCCCTAGGGTCCTTTTTATAGAGAAGGGTGGATATAAATGGAATAAGAGAGAAAGAGGGGGGTGGAAGTTGGATTTTAGCAAAAATATGGGTGCCCTAAGGTTTAGAGTGAAAGGTTATGATGGCTCTAGGGTGATCCTAAGGCTGAGAAGAAAAGGAGAAGGCACCCAATATTATGTAAGGCTGAGATTTAATGGTTAAAGGCTGAATGGTGAAGATTAGAAGTTAGGTGGCTCCTAGGGTTAGAATGTTAAAAAGAAAGTTCCCTAGAATGGATGGTGGAGATTAGCCGGGCTGGAAGGTGAGGATTAAGCAGTTAGGGGTGGCTAGGGTTTGTTATGAATGAAAAGAATGGGTTAAAAGGTGCCCTAGGGTTTGCTAAGTCGTGGGGAGCATGGTAATATAGTAGGAGGGACGCCAAACTGGGTTTAGTAGCTAGGAGGCACTCTCCTACTTTCATTTTTTCACAAAAACACCCCCTGTCTCAACTGGACTTCACACCGGCTTCTCAAAATCTGCATTTCAGCCATGAAAACTTTCCAGTTTTCCCCAAAATTTCCATAGAGACCCTTACAGGCCACATCATTGCAATTAACTGGGAAAATGGCACATCTTGACTATTCTAAGGCCGAAAATACCGCTGAATTGATGCCCTTAAGGCATCAAAATGCAGAGTTATCACACCCCCAACTTAAACATTTCTAGTCCCTTAGCAATGCAACCTTAAAACTACACTGATCATAGAGATCTTTCCCATCTCAAGATCCTCCCTGACAGAATTAGTCAAGCATCCTGATTCCTACAATCTCAAACTCTGTATAGATCAGTATTGGGTTTTAGTGGTAAAACCGTCTTGTTTTGAATATTACAGAAACTTGGCTTAAAAATCTTATTTACCCTTCCATCTACAGACTATTTTGATAGATTGAGATTGATTCTTAAAATCAGACATGTATTCTTCTTATCATTTATGACAGTGGATTTCTACCCCTGTACTTGATTTGCACACTTTTTTTTTATTGCTACCTTCCACCATTTGACGTGAATATCAACACTTGCCTTAGGTGAAGAGACCCGGTTACTAAGTATTAAGTGAGTGTCTTTGGCATTCCCTTTTTCGTTTGATGCGAATCTCGACACTTGACTTAGGAGAAGAGACCTGGTTACTAAGTCTAGGGTGTCCATTGACCTTTTATTCTCACTCTCTCTTTTTTTTTTTTTTTGTAGAAGCACAATTCAGGGTAGTCCAGTGCCTCTAAAATTTTGAAGATTTTTTTTTTTGTCTAGTTTCTCAATCTCTCTCTTCTTATCTTGGCAGAGACAAACTTGGGAGTATATTCAAATTTCTAAACGGTTTCGACAATAATCAAATAAGACCAATTTTTTACTCTTATCACTGGCTACCAATTTCTACAGAATTCAATATTCTTTTACCAGTTTCCTCTACTTTTTCTGTTTAGGAATCTCTTTTAATGGAAAACTTTTTTAAATTTTTAGTGAAATTTTAAAAACTACATATTTAAAGGCTTAGCTTTTCAATTTTTTTTCAATATATATATATATACATATTAATTTTTCTCTCTCTTTCCTTACCCCCAACTTAAACGCCATTGTCCCTAATGGCATAACCAGACTGATGTAAAAAGGGCTTGGGCCAAAGGGAACAATTAATAGGTTTTCTTGAGGGGTTCAAGGTCTGCCACGTGGTCTCGAATCGAGAAAAGAAAAAGCTCAACTACTAGAAGAAGAAAAACTAAAAATTTCGTTGGGTTGCCTCCCAACCAGCGCTAAGTTTAACATCTTCAATCGAATTCATTCACGCACTTCTTCCATCTGCACTCTCCAACTAACTTTCATCTTCATACAAACAGGGCTCAAACTGGACTAACCAAGGGTCAGATAGGGCATCTAAAAGATCATCAACTACATCTATCTTGCACTCATCTTCCCCTAGGTTTGGATGCTTAGAGGCACAAAAAGCATTTAACGGGGTTTTCTGTTCTCCAAATAAAATGTCTATTTCTCCCGATTTATAGTTGGTGTTTCTATTTTCTGTTGCTAAAAACGGTCATCTTAAGATTATCGAGATATAGTTCAGTTCCTCAGTTGGGGGCATGCCTAGGATGATAGAATCCAATGGAAAGTGACAAACCTCTACCCTAACAATGATGTCCTCGATAACACTTTGAGGAGTCTTAATGGACCAATCAACGAATTGTAGAATTATCATAGTAGGTTTTAACTCGCTGATCCTGAACCTATCATAAATAGATGGAAGCAGATTTATACTGGCCATAAGATCCAATAGGGCCCGCTCGAAGGTGATTCCAGATATGACACAGTTTATGAGAGGAGCATTCGAGGAAGTTGGTTTAGGAGAGCCACACTAACATTTGCTGAGAGCATCACTTTTTGTGGGGCCGGTCGTGGCTCCATCATTTGAGTACATAGCTCTTTCAAGAACTTGGCATAGGTCGGGATATGTTGGATCACGTCGAGGAGAGGGAAGTTAATATGGACTTCTTTATGGTTTTCTTGCTCATTTTCTTCTCAATTAGTTGTCTTTTCCTCACACGGGTCCTCTAAAATCCTCCCACTCCTTAAGGTTATAATAGCCTTGGTATTTTCAAGCTCAGGGTTCCTAGGAGGTAGTTGAATCTGCTGTAGAGGAAAACCCGGTGGCTGATTTCTAGGGTTTGCAACCGGTTGACTCGATAGTTGCCCTACTTCTCTCCTCACCTTGGCTTTTGCCAGCTGTCCTATTTGACTCTCTAGTCTGTCGATGGACTGTTGCTGATTTTGGATCAGCTGCTGAAACTGTATTAATTGGTCATCTACTGTATGGGCTTGAGGAGGTTGTAGATAAGCTCGATAAGCTTGAGTCGGTTGATTCCTAGGGTACATTTGCTAGAATTGGTTCTGTACTTGTTGCCTCCGAAATTGCTGGGCCAAGGAGTTAGATGTCTGATGATACTATTGGGACTGTGTATAGGTTTGACATGGTTTAGTCGTTTGAGTCCCAGGGTAACCATTGTACTCCCATTGGGTCTGGGCTTCAAACCATTGGGAGTGCATATCTGGCAGGGCGGGTTTCTTGGGCTTGGGCCCTGTAAGTGAAGTTTGGTTGATTTTCCCACTCAGGGTTATATGGGCTAAAGAATGGCTTAGCATTGGGTTGGAAAAATCTATTGGTCGCATGTACTTGGTTTGGATTGACTGGTTGACATGGGCCCGCCGCAGGGCATTGGCTAACATGATGGGCCGGGCTTGCACAGATGGAACATGATGGATAGGATGACAAAGTTGGGTATGGGTCACTTGGTTGACGATGTGCAAGGACTTCGTCAAGTCTTTGGGCCATACCATTAATCTTGTCCAGTTGTCGAGACACCTGGTTCCATTTGTGGCTCAGGTTGTAAGTAGTTTCTAATTCCACAAACTCCAGCCATTGTATTCATTTTCTCTTATTTTGTTTTAACCCTCTTTCTCTTCTTCTTTTTTTTGAAATTTGAAATTTAAATTTTGAATTTTAATTTCAAATTTAATATTCTACAATTTAAACTCAAATTTAAATTTTTAAAATTTTTATTTTCTTTTTTGTTTACTTTTTGATGTTGTTTTTATATGAAATTTGAAATTTAAATTCAAATTTAGATTTTGAAACTTAAATTCCTGAAAATTAAATTCAGATTTGAATTTTTAAAATTTTATTATATATTTATTTTTTTATTTTTTTGAAATTTATATTCCTGAAATTTAAATTCAAATTTGAATTTTTAAATTTAAGAAAAATGCAAGCTAATCAACCACACGACCTAGGGGCTGACCTAGGGTTTCCTAAACTAATGGTTCAACCAATGTGAATCCTCTTAGATTCACTTGGAATTACACCACTTCCTTTGGTTATTCAGGTAAGAGGTGGGGATTTGGGAGGCTCCCCTTGCTCTCACAAGGACCTAATTAAGTAACCACAAACCCGCTTAGGCATAGCCGTTTAACCTCTTTCTTTAGGCACCAACCACCGGTTATGGAAAGTAATTACAAGCTTTCCTAAAATTCAGCACACCTTTAAATCAAGTGTGAGGCTTCCCTAAAGGATCTTTTTATCCAAATTTTAAATTAGGGTTAGGGTGAACCGCATGTGAAGGGTGGTGATTTTTTTGGGGGGCAAGGAAGGGTGACGAAATCCCCACCTTATCTTATTTAAGTTGGATGCCCTTAGAATGGATTAACGGAAAGAAACAAAATAAACAAAGCAAATGCAACTAATTACAAAGCATGCACAATTATTCCTAAAATGCAATTCAGAAATATAACATAAAAGAATAAAATAAACTAAGCACAAGAAGTAATTAAAATTAAACTAAGCACAAGAAGCAATTAAAATAAAAGAAACCTAGCACATTCATAACTAACAAAATAATTTCAGCAATTAAATAATCCTATATGATGCATGCTCTAAACATATCAAATCCTAGATGTTAGAATGTAAATGCAAAACTTTTAAAATATTAATTATTTTTTATTTTTTTTTTATTTTTGATTTTTATTTATTTACTTTTTTGAAATTCAAAATTTTAAATTTAAATTTCGAAATTTGAAATTCAAATTCAAATTCCAATTTAGATTCGAATTTAAATTTAAATTTAAATTCAAATTCCAAATTTAAACTCAAATTCAAAAATTTAAACAATTTCCTATTGAACGATTAATTATTCAATTAAATAACTAAAAGAAAAGAAATTAAATAAAACAATAAATAATAATTGCAAACAGAAAATAAAACAACAATTAATTGTGCTAAACAAAATTAACTACCAAAAATAAATTCTAGCAAACCAATTGCTAATCTAAAAATTAAACTGAAAATAAAATGATCAAAAAGAAAATTATGCAAGAAATAGAAAAAAAATACAAATCTGAAAAAATTAAACCAAAAATAAAATAAACAAAAGAAAAAAATATACTGAAATTCTTTTATATATATATATATTTTTTTCGCTTTTTTTATAAAAGGAAAACACAAATCTAAAAATTAATATGAAATTAAAATTAATGAAAGAAAAATACGCTGCAAAAATAAATAAAATAAAATAAACGAATTTTTTATTTCTTTTTTTATTGTTTTTTTATCTGAAATAAAAGAAAAATGAATCTAAAATTTAAACCAAAAATAAAATAAAATAAACAAATGAAAATTATGCTGCTAGAAATAAAATAAATGATTTTTTTTTGTTTTTTTAATAATCTGAAGTAAAAGAAAAACACAAACCTAAAAAAGTAAAAAAAAAATCGAACAAGAAATAAAATAAAAAAAAATAGATCTAGAAACAAAAGGGAACCAAAATAATACTAAAAAATTAAATTAGATCTACAAAAAAAATTAAAAATTAAAAAATAACTATTCTATAAAAAAATAGAGTTTGAAAATAAAAATAAGAAAATTAAAAATAAAATGGAATGACTACACCTGAAACGCAATCCGGTTTCTCTTCTCTTCTCTTCTCTTCCATCCCGCAGTCCCACAATGCTCTAGTACCCCACCTTTCGCTATTTTGTCCTGCAGAATCAAAGAGGAACAAGAATTAAACTGAGATAACGGATCAAACAAAACGAAAAAGAAAAAATAATGAAACAGAACCATAAAAAGTAAATAAAAATTTTCTCCGTGCTTCCCCAACAGTAGCACCAAAAACTAGGTGTGTCCGAAAATAAAATCTATTATTGCTGAAAGTAAATGTTTCAAATTTAAACAAAACAATAAATCAAAATCAGAATTTAATAAAGTATGGGAATCAACAAAGGAAATAAAAGAAATAAATAAAAAAAACGATATAGAATCCGGATCCAGTAGTGGTAGCTGTATTTAATAAAGTAGCTTGCAAAAACCCTTCCTGATAAGAACCAGGCATCCATCTTTTCTACAGCCCTCGAACCCCTCGAGACACCTTAGCCTTGAACTGAACGAATTCAGATATGCAAAACAGAGAAATGAACAAGAATTAAATCTAAAAGATTGCAAAAATAAAAATAACAGAAAAGAAAATAAAGAAAAGAAAAGAATGGTTGATCAAATCCAGTTGTGATAGTTGTAGAATGGTTGAACAGCTTCCACGAACCCCTCCTGACAAGAATTGGGCGTCCTCCCCTTCTACAACCCTTGAACTCCTCAAGAAACCTTAACCTTGTTAACTGGGTGAATTGACCAACCCCTTCTCCAGGGCCCCTAGGATCCTTTTTATAGAGAAGGGTGGATATAACTGAAATTAGAGAGAAAGAGGGGTGGAAGTTGGGTTTTAGCACAAAATTTGGGTGCCCTAGGGTTTAGAATGAAGGGTTATGATGGTTCTAGGGTGATCCTAAGGTTGAGAAGAAAAGGAGAAGGCACCCAATATTATGTAAGGCTGAGATTTAATGGTTAAAGGCTGAATGGTGAAGATTAGAAGTTAGGTGGCTCCTAGGGTTAGAATGCTAAAAAGAGAGTGCCCTAGAATGGATGGTGGAGATTAGAAGGGATTGAAGGTGAGGATTTAGCAGTTAGGGGTGGTTAGGGTTTGTTAAGAGTGAAAAGAATGGGTTAAAAGGCGCCTAGGGTTTGCTAAGTCGTTGGGAGCATGGTAATACAGTAGGAGGGGCACCAAACTGGGTTTAGTAGCTAGGAGGCGCCCTCCTGCTTTCAGATTTTCACGGAAACACCCCGTCTCTCAGCTGGACTTTACACCAGCTTCCCAAAATCTGCATTTGAGCCATGAAAACTTGCTAGTTTTCCCTTGAATTTGCACAAAGAGCCTTAGAGGCCACGACATTGCATTTAACTTGAAAAAGGGGTCGTACTTAATAAAAGAAGGTTGAAAATACCCCTTAATTGATGCCCTTAAGGCATCAAAATGCAGAGTTATCAGGAGGGGTCGTACTTAATAAAAGAAGCCCATAGTTCGGGCTACTATGTATTAAAAACTGTGGACACAGGCGAAGACGATGAAAGCATAAATGGTTACTAGTTGAAACCTTACTTTTATTAGTTTTGTGTTTCTGTAATTACCTGAATATATGTACATGTATTATGAATAAATCTACAATGTTTTACAAGATTCTTTATTAGTTACACTTTTGATCTGTGATAAAGTCTAGAATTCTAATTGTAATTACATTTGCACATTATGAAAGTAGCGAAATGAATGGTACAATTGGATTGACTTGCTTACACACATATCTTGTTCATGATCATACAATCTGATTTACTATGCTCTCAAAGCTCTAGCAACCACAGGCACTCTATACCGCATGCTCCATACGAAGGCCCTGGCAACCCTAGGCGTAGCTCAAAGCCCCCCAACCCTGGGCAACTCCAGACACAGATAAAGCCTTGGCAACCTAGGCACAGACAATCCCTAGCAACCCCAAGCATAGACAAGCCCTGGCAACCCCAGGCACAGATAAAGCTCTAGCAACCCCAAACACAGATAAAGCCCTAGCAACATCAGGCACAAATAAAACCCTGGCAACCCCAGGCACAGACAAGCCCTGGCAACCCCAGGCACAGACAAAGCCCTTGTAACCCCAGACAAGCCCTGGAAACTCTAGGCACAGACGAAGCCCTAGTGACTTCAGGCACAGACACACCTCCATGAAACTATTGGGGGGCTTCATCGATAGCAGGTATGACTCCTATCCAATTTATAAGCACAGATACTCCATCTAACTACGATGTACTAAGGGAAGACAAACTTCACTCGTCCTGCATTGACAATAACACTTCTCTTAAGAACAACACTTCATTTCCCAAACATGGTTGCGATAAAACTTTAACTTATGCTAATTATTTATACTATGACCGAACCCCAATTGTATCTCCCATGAAGGGCCCTGTCTTCCTAAGACACGACAACCCTTGATCCTTGTATCGGTGGCAAAAACTGTAACATAGCTCAGCTTCCCTTCTTTACAAATACGGATCTTAATGCTCATTCCACAGCTCATTCCTACTATATGTTGGTCTTTTACACTTGACAATGTTTAGATATCAAGAGAACTCTTCTTTATGAATATGTTTATCACGTACTCATTTTATATAACATTATCACACCTGATAGTATCTCATATGTTGAATAACATAGTTCGATCTGCAATAAAATTGACTATACCTGTGCCGATACTTGATTACGATAGAGTTCAACGGGTGCTCGACCCTGAAATACTTGAATCCTATTATTTCCGATGTTACCCATAAAAACCTATGAAGTCCCTTCCAATGTTAGTGGACACTTGCAACTTTCTTTCTTCTCAACAACGTTTAACACTTGCAATGAGCCTCTAAACTAAGGGGCACACACGATTTCCTTTTATAGTAGTTTGCTATTAATGGTTGATTACATTCGCAATGGTGTTCGATTATGATTAACTTCTATAATACTTACGAAACGTACTTATTTGTGATGAGTGCACATGACCAACTTTAAATGATTTGATTACCATTCGACATTTGTGTTAATACAAGTTGCAACAAAAATTCACAAACCATGCGACTTTCTAAACCGCACTACCTACAACCTTAATTCAAACTCTTTCTTACAAACTAATATACGATAAAGTTTTATTACAAGATCGAAAATTCAGGACAAATGACGAAGTTCTCTTAGAAGTCATTGCGAAGGTTCTCTCATCTGGAAGCTCTAATACAATGAGAAAAAATTCCTCTACATTTAAAATCGCTATGCATCAGAACCCGAACATAATACGTGTTGGAATGTTAACTTTATTTATTATGTTTGTATTCTGCTGAGTTAGGGTCCGTTTCAAAAAATTAAAGCCATTTTTTCTTTTGTTTTTTATGTTGTAATTTAAGTAGGGGCATAAGGGTCCTTTCCCTTCTAATTATGGTTCCCTATATATATTAATATAAACTGGCGCCACTAGCACTGTAGCAGACTCCAAATCTCTTTCTTCTCTTCTCTCCTCTCTCCTCTCTTCTCTCTTCTTTCCTTTCTTCCTCTTCTCTTCTCCTACCTCTCTTCTCCTCTATTCAGTTGTTAATATTGGTATCAGAGCGGTTCTTCCAGGCCTGTGAGCAGATCAAACAAGCTTCAACCTATTGTCTTCTTCAACTGAGATAAAAAAGTGCAAACCTACGATTGGTATAGATTTTTTTTAGTGTTTTCTTCCTTTTCCTTGGCCGTGTACCAAGAAGAATCTATATGACTCCAAACTGTTGAATGTTTTCCGAGAAGCTATAAGGTTCGAACCTCTTTTTTTATGGATCGTGTAATCCCATGTCTAAGAATTCAGATCTGTAGGTCATGGTGGTGTAACCATACTGGTTTATGACCCCTCCTAGCAGTTGATGTGTTTGGGGTGTCTGGAAGTTGGTGGAGTGTGACTGCTAGGTCAGACCAGCTCTGAGATCACCTTAAAGACAGAAAAAAGAAATAAAAACAAGGGCAATCAGTGACTGAACTTGCAACGATCTAATTGAAAGCGCTAGGACTATTGGTCCACCTAACCATTCCAATGAACATCACTTTATTAAATTAACCAAGATAATTTGTTATTTTCATAAGCTGATGTTTTTCCTAATTTATTTAATATTCCCTCCCAGGATATATCAAACCTACTTCTATCAAGTAACCCTTCGATTCCTCGACTAGAGTTCTCGAGATAGAAAGTGCATTAAGTTCTATGAAAAACCTGTATCATCAGATGAATCATGTATATATATTCCTATATACCATTCAATTCACACTATAAGTTATTTAGTCTATTATATGAATTCCTCTTCCGATTCATCCACATAAACCAAATCAACTAAGAGGTAGCCAAACTCCTAATCGCATTACGCATAATAACTCATAGACAATATGAAAATAAAAACAACTTGATTGAATTAAATAAAAAATCAATCCATGGTCGTGGTTAGGCTTTCCATAGCCCTATATATAAATAAACTAATTCATGATAAAGGAATTTAAACAAATAAGGTATATGAAATAACTCATGATGTCGCCCTTGAGGTTGAGATCGATGAGCTTGTCTTCTCCTTGCCGTCGCCTTCCTCCTTTTCTCCTCCTACATTGCTGACTACCTTCTTGAAGGATGAAGCTTTCTTGGAGGATTTCTTCTTGATTGCTCCAGAGATTGATTGATGCCCTGGTGCTAGTCCACCCCCCCCCCCCCTTTATATAGCTTTAGGAGGAGGGGTTGTTTCCAACTCCTTCTTGGAGTTCTTCCTCAAAAATAGAAAGTCCTAATCTAATCATATCTTTATCTCTTATCTAGTAATCTCAATCTCCTTTATCTTTATAGAATTACATCAGAAAATTAAATCTGATAGGACTCTTTGCAATTTCTTATTCTTGCATTCGTATTAGGGTGCTTAACGAATTGGGCTACTGCGAATTGGGCTTCTACTGCGAGTTGGGCTTTTGCTGCGAACTAGGCTTCCCTGCGAATTTTCTCAGACTTCGGGCCCGGATGCATCTTGAATCATCTCAATGCATCCCTGTGAAGTTGTAGAGTTCTTCCTTATCTTTCCAATGCATCTTGAATCATCTCAATCGGAGTCAGGATGAGAGAGTTATGCCCAGATTACTAAGCGGCGCCGAAACTGTGCAAAATTACCCGATTAGCCTTGTTTTTCTTCCTGACGTCTTCTTTCGTGCCCTAAATCGAAATACAAGAATAATGAGTCCAATTAAGTACTAATTAAGTATAAAAGACTAAATATTTAGGGATAAAAATATGATAATATTTATTCTTATCATGAATCATGTCCTCTGAGAATTCTACAACTTTAGGAATTTCAGGAGGTCAAAATGGAATGAGTGGGGGGATGGATATGAGTTTCCCCATGGCTGTAATCCCCTTTGATGGATTGAACTATCTTGAATGGTCTAGGGGAATTAAACTTTATATTACTGCTAAAGAAAAAATTGGGTATATTAATGGTAAAACCAAGGAACCAAAGATTGGTAGGGCTGAACATGACAAATGGGAGCAAGAAAATAGCATGGTGATGTCATGGCTCTTGGTTTCCATGCTGCCACATGTAAAGAAGGCCTTCATGTGGGCTGAAACAGCTTGCAAAATATGGGAATAAGCAAAATCCTCCTATTCAGAACAGAGATACTATGCAAAGATGTATCAACTACAAGCAGAATCCTCCACTTGCAAGCAAGGGAAGAGGAGTCTCTCGATGTAGTATTCAGACTTGACATCAATTTGGAAGGAACTGGATCATTATCAAAATGTGAATTGGAAGTGTGATGAGGATGCAAAGGCCTACAAATCACTTGTTTCCCAGCAATGGGTATTTACCTTTCTTTTGGGGTTGAATCCTACATATGAATCCATGAGGGTACAAAAGGGGAACCAATTGCATAAAAGAAGTGTGATGAATTGTATAGAAGGGAAACCAATTGCACTAGCTGTCCGAGGGGGTACATGTTCAAATGTCGAAGGTTCTTTTAAAAAAGGAGATTCATAGAAAAGAGTGGATGACAAAGACAAAATTTGATGCACTCACTGTCAAAAGTCCAAGCACACTAGAGACACATGTTGGGATGTTCATGGCAAGTCGAAATGGGCTTAGGAATTGAGTAAGAAGTCCGATCCGAGTAAGAAGCCAACCCAGCAGAGTCAGAAGAACTATAACTCAACAAATGTGGCATCTCAAGAGACTAGTCCTATATATATATATATATATATATATATATATGTATATCTGTATATAAATATATTTTGTTAAAACAAATTTCAAACACATTTGAAATCCATTGCCAGTAGTTTAGGTTTCCATTAGAGAGAGTGAATTCTCCGATCATTCACTTTGTCCGAAAAAGGGGCTGATCTTGTCAATATGATCACCCACTCAGGTGTATTCTCAGATTGTTCCAACATACCTAAGTTTTGACCCCGTTTAAGGATCTCACTGATTGGCATATCAAAGACAGCCCAATCCGACACCTAGTGCAATACCATAATCGAGTCTAGGGATCAGGTGTAACATTCCAATTCAGGGTTTTAAGAAAACCCGCACTGCATTTACCTCAGGTCTTACCCTAGCGACTGAGACAAGCCACCCTACCCAACTTGGCGGCACCTTAGTGTCAGCCTTGGTAGGATAAATCTCCCCAAATCTATCCAATGGCTGTGAAGATTCAAAATTAACATATCTCATAAGTGTCCAGTTTAAGGGTATTACACAGAAACACACCAAATCACATGAATCAATTATGCACTTTATTCATTTATAATTAGGGGTGGATTGGAGCCGAGACAAGCCGAATAGTACTAGGCTCGAGCTCGGCTCGAGACTATTTTATACGGCTCAAGCTCAATTCGAGCCAAAACCTTGAGCTCAAGCTCGGCTCGAGTCAATAGTTCATAAGCTCGAGCTCGGCTCGGCTTGGCTCATTTTATATTTTACAAAAATATTTTATAAAAATAAAAATTATATATAATTTTTTTATTTTAT
This sequence comes from Nelumbo nucifera, assembly GCF_055504915.1. Lineage (NCBI taxonomy): Eukaryota > Viridiplantae > Streptophyta > Magnoliopsida > Proteales > Nelumbonaceae > Nelumbo > Nelumbo nucifera. The sequence continues at coordinate 67,747,961 of NC_142652.1, forward strand.
ATTTAAAAAATTAAGAACTATAATAATTAATAATTATAATATTTTTATTATATATATTATTTATATTAAATATATTAAATATCAAATATATATACATATATATTTGAACCGACTCGCGAACCTCACAAGCCGAGCACTAGTAGGCTCGAGCTCGGCTCGTTTAATTGTCGAGCCATTGAACGTAACCTTATCCCCACTAGATTTCCTGAAAACACAAGGCTCATCCGGACTTTGCTCAAAGTCAAACTGTTTGACACTAGAGTCAAACCGGATGTTCCAACTCCTAGAAGCTTGCTTAAGTCCATATATGGATCGGTTTAGTTTACATACCATGTGTTCCTGACCCGCAGCTATAAAACCTTGCGGTTGCTGCATATAGATATTTTCACTAAGATCTCTATTCAGGAACACAATTTCGACATCCATTTGTCAAATCTTGTAATCATGGTAAGCTGCTACATCTAGCAGGATCTTAATGGATTTAAGCATGTTCATCGATGAAAAGGTTTCCTCATAATCGATTCCTTCTTTCTGAGTGTACCCTTTCGCCACAAGACGAGCTTTGTAGGTCTTAACCTTACCATCGGGGCCCTTCTTCCTCTTATAGATCCATTTGCATCCAATTGCTTTTACCCCAGGGGCAGATCTACCAGAGTCCAGACTCCATTGGTCTCCATTGAGTCCATCTCAGCTCTCATGGCTTCTACCCACTTCAAGGAGTCTATGTCCAACATAGCTTTCGTATAAGTCACGGGATCCTTCTCACTGGTCGTGGCTTCCACCAAGTAACTGTCCTGGTCATAGCCGAAATGAACTAGAGGCCTGGAAACCCAGGTAGATCTTCTAGGTTGGTCATTTACTGGAGCTTATGGGACATCTCCCACTACCCCTAAGATCTCCTTATCAAGAACAACTTCTTGACGATGATTGTTCAAGATGTAATCATCTTCCAAGAAATGGGCATTCGACTACAGAACACCTTCTGTTCTCCTGGGTCATAGAATAAGTAACCCCATAGAGCCTTTGGGGTAGCCTATGAATAGGCAACGACTGGTCTTGAATTCCAATTTGTCCGCACTCGTTCTTTTAACATGTGTCAGACAACCCCAAATCTTCAAGTGTCTCACACTTGGTTTCTTACCGATCCAAAGCTCATAGGGAGTCTTCGAATATAGCAGTCTCTAATCTTCAAGTGTCTCACACTTGGATTCCAATTTGTTCAGCACGTATATCGTAGTCTCTAATGCGTAACCCCAAAATGATGTGGGTAACTTTGAGTGTACGAGAAGTGATTGGACCATATCCAATAAAGTCCGGTTCCTCATCTCTAACACATCGTTTAACTGTGGTGTAGCAAGAGGAGCTAGTTGTGATACTATCCCATTGTCCTTTAAGTAGTCCCTAAATTCATCAGAGAGATACTTGCCACCTCGATCCGATCGAAGGGTCTTAATTTCTCTCCCTAACTGTTTCTCGACCTCTTGTCTGAATTCCTTGAACTTTTCGAAAGATTTAGACTTATGTCTCATTAGGTACACGTAACCATACCGTGAATAATCATCGGTAAATGGAGACCATTCTCAAGTTCTCCGTATGCGACGAACTTGTTATTTCTTTTGATAGTAATCATATTACTAAAGGGAACATAATATCAATCTGCACACGGCTTTGAAACAAAAATCAAATTTCTTCTCAAAGTGGGTACATAAAGACAATTTTCAGTACAATAATTCCTTCTTTGAAAACTAACTCTACATTTCCTATATTGTAGCTACAACACTTGCAGAAGTCCCCAAATAAAGAATCACCTCTCTGTCACTCAGTTTTCTGCTTGTCCGGAACCCCTACAGTGAGTTACACGCACGAGTTGAAGCCCCGGAGTCAATACACCAGGGAGCAAAAGTTACCAACAAACAGGTTTCTATGACAAAGGATTCGAAATTACCTTGCTTCTTGGACTCCAGGTAATGATAACAGTTCCTCTTCCAGTGGCCAGCCTGCTTGTAGAAGTGACAAGCATCTGATGCTTTGTCCTTCTTCTGCCTTTTGGATTTGGTAGCTTTCTTCTGAGGATTTTTCTTTGCCTTCCTCTTCTTCTTGCCCGATTTTCCAGCTTCAACAAGCATGGCAATGGGCTTATCCTTCTTTATCAGTTCTTCGACCCTCTGCAACATATTGGTGAGTTCCTGGATGCTAACATTTAGCTTATTCATGTTATAGTTCATTATGAACTGATTGAAGGAAGGAGGCAAAGAATTTAGGATGGCGTCAACCTTAGTGACATGATCAAGCCCGGATCTAAGAGCCTCAAGTTTATTGATGTATCCCATCATCTTAAGACAATGGTCATGAACCTGCTAGTTCTTGGACATCTGCGTGATCATGAACTATTTCAAGACCTTTTAACGAGTAGAATGATTCTGCTCCTCATACATCGTCCTCAGACTGTCCAAGATATCCTTGGACAATTCGATCTGATCGAACTGTCGCAGTATTAGATTGTCTAAGGGTGATATGATGTAGCAGCGGGCAAGGGAATTTTTCTCTTCCAATTCTTGATAGTCCCTCCTACGAGCCTTAGAAGCCCTGTCACCCAGACGATTCGGAGTAGGGTTTTTAAGTACTTTGTCCAATTTTTTGGACATCAGGACCAGCATATGGTTACGAAACCGGTCAGCGTAGTTTGAAACCTTAAGTTTGTTGTCGTCCAACAATTTATAGAATTGTCTGTTTGCCATTTCTGATAAAAAGCAAATATTAGTCCACAACCTTATTTGATTCATGTTATCTACATAGATATGACTTTTAATCTATGTTTCATTTTCATTTGTTCATCCCCGAGATTTTCCTCCTATCTCAGTGATGGAGACTGCGAATTATGTCTCTGGAAATGTGGGAAATAATATAGCATGCATGGAGCCAACTGTTTCAGCTGCATAACCCCACCACCTTTTTGGGAAGGATCAAATCCACTCATCTTATGAGCTTTCCCTTTGGCCTCTGTCAGACAAGGTTCATTGCCATTTTAGGTTAAACCTTTCTGCCCAGTGAGTGCTCACCCATCACATTCGTGAACGCCAAGGTACTGTAAGAGAGTCTTCCATTTTAGGATAAGCCCCTCCCACATCGGTCTATGACGCCCCTATCATCTTATGAAACAACCCAATAGATCCAACAACAAATGGATAGCCCAATTTTATGGTGCATTTCCTCATTATTGAAGGGCCCATCTTCATGCTAATGATGGAAGGCCTTTAGAGAGTTTATCATATGAATCTCCCTATCACATGCACTCATATTTTAGTGGAGGGAACAAAATATTACGCCCTAGTTTAATTTAGGTCAAACCAAAGTGGCTCCCACTGACTTTCATAAAGCCAGATTTAGATGGACCCTAAACGGCTAGGGTTCCGCACGATTCCTCTTTGGGAGGAAGCTGGTGTGGGGCCCACCACAAAGGGAGATCATCCATTAATCTTAAGGACACCGTGGCAATGATGTGCATTCAGCCATGGTGTGCATAAGAGCCACTATCGTTTTAGCATGGGCCAAACACTTATGGCCCTTGAGTGTTGCACATCACACATCCATACATCACATGCAGCAACATCAAAATTGATCCAATCAATTAATAACTGTAAAGCCCATAATTAAAGTCCATAATTAAAGTCCATAATAATCCATAATATTACTAATCAATGTTATCTAGTTATATGGGCTGAATTGCAAAGAGAAGTTCGGCCCATATAGCTTTTATTCTGAAAATGGGTAAAGCAGTTTTAACACATTAAAACTAGGTTTTAAAGGTATGGGCTAAGTGCATCTTGCAATTAACCATCAACTCCTTGACACATATATGAAAAATTAGGGCTGAGAACAGCCCCCATTGAACCACAGATTCGGTCCAATCTGGTTTGAATGGGTCTAGGGTTTGATTTTTAATTCAAGATTTAATTCAAGAACATGATCTGAAATTAAATTACTAAAATGAGACATTCAAGAATCAATAGGAGGGCAGTTCGTAGGACTGCTACCCTACAAAACAAAAGTTAGATCGCAGCATGTAGTTTCCAAAACTACAAATCGCAAATGGCCGAACCCTAATATGCGAAAATCTCCTCTTTGTGTTTTCTGCTTCAATTTCGAATGAAATAAAATAGAAAACCTAATTTCTATTAATATTACATTAAAATTGAATCCTATACATTCTGTCTAAAAATAATAAAAAAATTATTTACAGACCAAGAATGTAAAAGAACAGCAAAAACGCAGATTTCTTGCGCCATTAAAGATTTCAATCTCCCTCGTCCGAACAACCCAAAAATAAAGAAAAATATGTAGAACAAATCTAAATATAATTCAGATTTATAAATATTTAATTTCAGATCAATCGCCCAAAATCTAGGAACTGATTTCCCAGAAAAACGTGAATCTGCGCAAATCGGGTAGAACGCCTTCTCCCCATTTGCGCAGTTCCAGATCTGATTAATTTTGGTTCAAGATTTGAACGTGGCTCCGATACCACTGAAGGTATGAGAGATCCATCATATGGATGGCCGAACCCTGCAGGAAAGTTGGGCGAAATTTCAAAAAATTCTATCTCTCCCACGTGGGAATCATATTCTCTATTTTAGAAAACTCAATTTTCAAGGATCAATCTTGAACCTGAACCAGACCAGATTTGAAACCAAAAGGGAGTGGAGGGTTATACCTGATACGAAGTAACAATAAACTCAAATGAAGGTGTTCACACCCAACCGAAGATGACACGGTGCAGGATGAAGTAGAATCAATAGGATGGCTCTTCAACAAGAACCTGATTCTTCAGTAAGAATCTGTTGAAGGGCTAGTGAGCACGACTTCTAATTACCTTTTATGCCAAAAGGTAATATCAATAACACTTCTTGATCGCTCCCACAAGTGGAGATCGAACGGGTATGACGGCAAGAGCAGGAAAGAGCAGAAGACAGGAGCAATCGAACACCAGGTTCTTCTCTCTTTGTAATCTATGAACTGAGAATTGTGTCTTGGAGGTTCTCCCTGCTCCTCTATTTATAGTTTTTAAAGAGAGCACCTCCTAATCCCATTAGGAGTTTCCTAATCCAAATCTTGTATTTGGATCTGGACTCTCTTTAAGAGATAAGGATAATCCCTTATCTTATCTACAAATAAAGATCAACCCTCTTAATCTAATTAAGAGTTTCTTGATCCAAATCTTTATTTGGATCTGGACTCTCTAAGTTGATAGGCACAATCATCCCTTATCCTATTTGCTGATTTAAATCCCAGAACCGCCCCCTTTTAATTAATCTCATTAAGCCAGTTCGAATTGGGCTTTAGGCCCATTAAGTCCATCTGCTCACTTACCCTCCAAACTGCTGCCCAGTTGGATATCCTTGTACGGCGTGGGACCCAAACATTGATCTACACATCAGCCACATGGGTTCAGCCCAGCTTCTGTTACAAGGCCTGGCCGAATTCACTGCAGGAGACAGTGAACCCCTAAGTCCATCACCATGGGCTCTTAATGGGCCCAACATTTACACTAACTGGTCCTTAGGTCAAGCCACCTTTTAAAAACCCAAGGACTATGGGCAGATGCAAGACTAGCCCATCAGGTATTACCCTCAATGGTCTTACACTTAACCTCTCAGCCCATAATAATCAAACACTGCCTGACAAGAGAGGACCTCTCCCTCGGCTGCAAGGTACAGTGCTGCACTCTCCACTCACATGGATCCCGGGAATTAAAACCTTTTGCTAACATTTTGAAACCATAATATATATATATATATATATATATGTGTGTGTGTGTGTGTGTGTGTGTGTGTGTGTGTGTGTGTGTGTGTGTGTGTGTGTGTGTGTGTGTGTGTGTGTGTGTATCTATATATAAATATATTTTGCAAAACAAATTTCAACGGTTGAAATTAACTGCCGATAGTTTTGGTTTCCATCAAAGAGAGTGCATCCCCGATCATTCACTTTGTCTGACAAAGGGGCTGATCCTGTCACTATGATCACCCACTCAGATGAATTCTCAGACTGTCCCAACATACCCAAGTTTTGACCCCCTCTAAGGATCTCACTGATTGGCATATCAAAGACAACCCAATCCAACACCTAGTGTAGTATCATTATCGAGTCTAGGGGTCAGGTGTAACATTCCAGTTTTGCCCATCTATCTCCAAGGTCCAGGGCAAGACTGGAATTTTGGTCCGAATCAGGGTTTCAAGAAAACCCACACTGCATGTACCTCAGGTCTCACCCTGGCAGCTGAGACAAGCCACCCCAACCAACTTGGCGGCACATCAGTGTCAGCCTTGGCAGGATAAATCTCCCCAGATCTATCCAACGGCTATGAAGATTCTAAACTAACACGAGTCTCATATTTGTCCAGTTTAAGGATATTACACAGAAACACACCATAATAACATGAATCAAATATGTACTTTATTCATTTACCTTAAATGTCATAATGTACATCATTTTGATTAGAGCTAAGGGCATACACTATCTAACAACTTCCTATCGATGTGCTTCGACTTTAAGTGGGCTCGTGACTCCTTAGTTTGAGCAATGGCTCTAGTGTTGTCACAAAACAATGGAATGGATGATGTGATGAATTGAACTACTCCTAGCTCCTGAATGAACTTTTCATCCATACAACTTCCATGGCAGCTTCACTTGCGGCTATGTACTCGGCCTCGGTTGTGGAATCTACGTTGTGTTATGGACACACTGCCCGGCAGCACATTGCGGCACAGTCACAGGTAGCGGCACGCACAGCAGGCCGCGCACCAGCATGCACCACCCGGCAGCGCCGCACAGCAGCTCGCACCGCCTGGCAGTGCGCAGCATGCAGCACGCACTGCCTGACAACGCGCAGCATGCACCGCCCGGCAGAGCGCAACACGCACCGTACGACAGCAGCACGCACCTCATGACAACAGCACTGTGAGACGCGCACGCCACCCAGCAGCAGCAATAGAGTGGGACCCACATGACAGCTCATCAGGGTGGGTCCACCCTTATCTCTTCTTGCCAACTCGCAGCTAGCTACACCACTTTTCATCCCTTATCCTTATTTTATCATTATCTTAAGTAGGAGTTGTGTTACCATTAGGAGTAGGTAATTAGGAGTTTGAGTTCAAGTTGGAGTTTGAGTTTAATTAGTAATTTCCTCCTGTAATCTCCTATTTAAGGAGCCACGAATTGAAGAAAAGGCGTTGAATTTTCGATCAAGAGAAGAGCTTAGGAGAGTTAGGGTGATCTCTTGGACAAATCACCCCCCAGTTCACCACAATGGGGTCAACACGCAAAGGGAAGGCTAGGAGTTTTCCCCGTGGACCGCCCCGTGACGAGATCCTACACGCGGGCCCATAACATTTTGGTATCAGAGCCTAGCGTCATGGGCGACATGGAGCAGATATCATCCAAGGTCCATGAACTTGAACACCGACTCGTGGAAAATCACGCAAAAGTAAGAGAGGTCAAGGAGGATGTGAGGGAGCTTCGGCGCCTACTAGAGTTATACTTCGCCACCAGAGAAAGGAGTCCTGAAGAGGCGGCCACCAACCACAGCTGCCGCCCAGAGTGGGCCGAAGGCTCCGGTGAACGACAAGACACCACCCCAGCTGCAGCGGTCATACCCAAATACAGTCGTCTGGAGTTTCCCTCCTACAGCGGCAGCGGTGACCCACTGGGATGGCTGTACCGCTGTGAGCAATTCTTCCGTAATCAGCGCATGGAGGAGAAGGACAAGGTCAGCCTGGCCGCATTTCACCTGACCGACGAAACGCAGCTCTGGTTCTACCGAGTAGAGCAGGAAGAACCAGGTCTTAGTTGGAAGCAATTCAAGTCGTACTGCCTCCTTCGGTTCGGACCCCCATTAACAAGCAACCCCTTGGGGGAACTCATTAACCTCAAGCAGACTGGGACCGTAGCAGAATATCAGTGGCAGTTTCAGACCCTTCTCGCCAGAGCCTCTTCAGTTCGCCCAGACCAGCAGGTGGATATGTTCACAACTGGCCTATCCAAACCTCTACGAGTTGACGTAGAGATGCAGAGCCCACCTAACCTGGTCACGGCAATGAATTTAGCCCGAGCCTTCGAGCGCAAACTGCAAATTAGCAGAGGGTCGTCTAGCATGGGACGCCCAGCAACAGCTTGGACAAACCCGAAGCCTGCTGGTGGAGGGTCTTCACTGGAAGCCAACAGGGAACCACGGCCTTTCACCAGTAACCCTCCCCGATCTGCAACCAGCATAGGGAGAAGCACGACGGCACCTCCCATCAGACACCTATCCAGAGCCGAGATGGCAGAACGTCGAGCCAAGGGTCAATGCTTCAACTGTGACGAATTGTACTCTGCCGGCCACCACTGCAAGCGGTTGTTCTGCCTCCTGGTAGATGAACTGGAGGAGGAAGAGGAGGAGCAGACAACTCTGGAACCCGAGATCTCCCTTCACGCCATCACCGGAATACAAAACTCTCAAACCATGCAACTGCATGCCCAAGTAGCAGGAAAATAGGTACGGGTTTTGGAGGACTCAGGGAGCACACATAATTTTATCAGCAAGCAAGCGGCGCTCCAACTGAAACTAACGGTGGAAGACAGACCATGGTTTCAGGTAGCCGTAGCAAATGGGGAGAGAGTTCACAACCCAGGGATCTGCTGAAACATCCAAATATAGGTGGATTCTGAACCATTCCTCGCTGATCTGTTTGTATTGCCCCTAGACGAGTTTGATATAGTATTGGGAATCAAGTGGCTCATCACCCTCGGCCCTATCCTATGGGACTTCAGTGCCTTAACCATGACGTTTAACCTACATGGGAAACAAGTCACCTGGAAAGGAACCAAGATGAGAGCAAAAAGACCACAAGTACATACTCTCCAAGGCGACGCCTTGCACACTGCCGAGATGGAGAAACTTCTGGCCGATTTTCCATACGTGTTCTCAGAACCCAAGGGCCTTCCCCCTGTCCAATCGTGTGACCATCGGATACCACTAATGCCAGGGACTGGACCCGTGGTTGTTCGGTCGTACTGCTACCCACACCTTCAGAAGGACGAGATAGAGAACCAGTGTATAGAGATGCTGAAGCAGGGTATCATCCGCCCAAGCCGCTCCCCACTCTCTTTGCCAGTCTTGTTGGTGCCAAAACAGGACAACACCTGGAGGTTCTGTGTAGACTATCGGGAGCTCAACAACAGGACCGTCAAGGACAAGTTTTCGATCCCTGTGGTGGACGAACTGCTAGATGAGCTCTACGGGTCTCAATATTTCTCTAAACTGGATCCCAGGTCAGGCTACTTCCAGGTTTGAATGGCCCCCGAGGATGTGAAGAAAACAGCCTTCCGAACGCATCACGGCCACTTTGAATTCTTGGTCATGCCTTTTGGTCTCACAAATGCTCCATCCACATTTCAGGCCTTGATGAATGAGGTATTTAGATCCCACCTCCGTAGGTTCGTCCTAGTATTTTTTGATGACATCTTGATTTACAGTACGTCGTGGGTGGAGCACGTTCGTCACCTACGAACAGTTCTGGAACTGCTACGCCAACATAAGCTCTTCCTAAAATGAACCAAGTGTTCCTTCGGAGAGCAACAGATCCTTTATCTAGGACATATAATCAACAGGGAAGGAGTCTCGGTAGATGACTCCAAGATTCAGGCCATTCGGGAGTGGCCCAAGCCTCAGTCCACTAGGGCTCTCCGCGGGTTCTTAGGTCTAACGGGATACTACCGCAAGTTTGTAAGAGATTACGGACTTCTGGCTGCCCCATTAACCAAGATGTTGAAGAAGAATGCATTCCAGTGGGATGAAGCAACGGACGCTGCCTTCACAAACTTAAGGGAGGCACTCTCCTCTACCCCCATGCTGCAGCTACCAAACTTTAACCAGGAGTTTATGGTTGAGTGTGATGCTTCTGGCATAGGCATCGGCGTAGTGCTGCTGCAGCAAGAGCACCCTATAGCCATCTTCAGCTGCAAGCTAGCAGACCAGCACCTTAAGCTGCCTACCTACGAGCGTGAATTAATTGGGCTTGCCAAGGCCGTCCAACACTAGAGGCCATATTTGTGGGGCAGACCTTTCGTCGTCAGGACAGACCATTACAGCCTCAAGTACCTTCTAGAGCAGCGGCTTACTACTCCACCCCAGCAGCACTGGGCAAGTAAACTGCTAGGGTTTGACTTCCGCGTAGACCACAAGGCAGGGGCTTCAAACCGGGCTGCCGATGCACTATCTAGGCGTGATGAAGACACAGTCCACCTTTGCGCGATCTCCCGGCCCCGCGTCACCCTATTGGAGAACCTAAGGAGCATACTGCCCCAATCACCAACTTGGAGGGATCGGGTGCAAGAATTACAGTCAGGAACAACCAACTCGAACTAGTCCATCCATGAGGGACTTGTTCTGTACAAAGGGAGGGTATATCTCCCGACAGATTGCCCATTCATTCCAGCCATCATCGCCAGCATCCATAACGCCAGCCACGAAGGGGTTCAGAAGACATTGCACCGCGTCCGCGCCGATTTTCATTGGCATGGCATGCGCGGCTCAGTTAGGGATTTCATCCAGAACTGCTCCACATGTCAGCAACAAAAATGGGAGACTTTACACCCGGCTGGCCTCCTGTAGCCCCTCTCGCTCCCAACACAGATCTGAGCCGTTATCTCCATGGACTTCATTGAAGGCTTGCCTAAAGTCGGAGGGAAATCAGTCGTATTCGTGGTGGTGGACCGCTTCTCCAAGTATGCCCATTTCATTCCGTTGTCCCACCCATACAGTGCAATCTCTATGGCCCATGCCTTCTTCACACACATCTTCCGCCTACATGGGCTGCCAGAGTCCATCGTCAGCGACAGGGATGCAGTCTTCACCAGTACCTTTTGGAAGGAGCTATTCCGATTACAGGGCACGACCCTGGCTTTCTCATCCGCCTACCATCCACAAACGGACGGGCAAACGGAGGTTGTCAACCAGACCATAGAGATGTACCTCTGCTGTTTCATAGGGGACCAACCATGACGTTGGGTGGATTGTCTTCCTTGGGCCGAATACTGCTACAACACGTCCTACCATTCCTCCCTTGGCATAACTCCCTTCCGGGCTGTGTATGGCCGCGACCCTCCCCATCTTTTATCTTACAAACTAGGTTCCACACGGTTGGAAGAAGTAGATCGCAGTCTCCAAGACCGCAATGCCCTCCTGGCCGAAGTCTCCCTACGCTTGCAGTAGGCATAGGCGCGTATGAAGCAAACCTACGATCAGCACCGCCGCGAAGTCACCTTCGAGCCAGGTCAGTTTGTTTGGCTAAAGCTCCAGCCGTATCGACAGCTCTCCCTCAGGCGGTGAGGCCCTCCCAAGCTGGCCCCCAAATTTTATGGGCCCTTCAAGGTTCTCCAGCAGGTCGGGAAGGTTGCCTATCAACTCAAGCTACCGGAGCACAGCAGAATCCATGACATCTTCCATGTGTCCCAACTGAAGCCTTTTATAGGGACTCCCCCTGAGCACGTGCCTTCTCTACCCCCTCTAAAGGATGGCAGACCTATCCTCCACCCTCGAGCTCTTGTCCGGTCACGCAACAATCAGGGTACCTTCAAGGTTATCGTAGAATGGGAAGGACTACCCTCAGCGGAGGCCACCTGGATTCCCTGGACCGACCTTCACAGCGCCTACCCAACTCTCGAGCTTGAGGACAAACTCGTTGTCCAGGAGGGGTGTAATGTTATGGACACACCACCCGGCAACACATTGCGGCACAGTCATAGGCAGTGGCACACACAGCAGGCCGCGCAGCAGCACGCACCGCCCGGCAGTGCCGCACAGCAGCTCGCATCGCCCGGCAGTGCGCAGCACGCACCGCCCGATAGCACCCAGCACGCACCGCCCGACAGCACCCAGCACGCACCGCCTGACATCGCGCAGCATGCATCGCCTGACAGCACGCAGCACGCACCACATAACAGCAGCACGCGCCTCAAGACAACAGCACTGTGAGACGTGCATGCCGCCCGGCAGCAGCAGTAGAGCGGGACCCACACGACAGCTCATCAGGGTGGGTCCACCCTTATCTCTTCTCGCCAACTCGCAGCCAGCTACACCACTCCTCATCCCTTATCCTTATCTTATCATTATCTTAAGTAGGAGTTGTGTTACCATTAGGAGTAGGTAATTAGGAGTTTGAGTTCAAGTTGGAGTTTGAGTTTATATAGGAATTTCCTCTTGTAATCTCCTATTTAAGGAGCCACGAATTGAAGAAAAGGCATTGAATTTTCGATCAAGAGAAGAGCTTAGGAGAGTTAAGGTGATCTCTTGGACAAATCACCCCCCAATTCGCCACAATGGGGTCAGCACGCAAAGGGAAGGGCAAGGGAAGGCTAGGAATTTTCCCCGTGGACCTCCCCATGACGAGATCCTATGCGCGGGCCCATAACACGGTGGACCCCTGTTTGCTAGTTTTCCAGCTAACTGTACACAATTCCATCATGAAGATATAACCAGATGTAGACTTTCTATCGTCTAGATCTTACTAGAAATCGGCATCAGTATATCCTTGGATCTATAGAGAACTACCATGGAATACCAGACAAAACGCATTTGTCTTTCAAAGGTATTTCAGTATGTTTTTCACAGTGGTCCAGTGCTCCTGCCTTGGGTTAGATTGGTGTCTACTTACTATAGTCACTGCTTGAGCAGTCTGAGGATGAGTGCACAACATGGCATACATGATGGTCCCTTGGAGAGAGTGATTCCATATCTGAAATGAACATTTCCTTTCTTGGAGTTCTCCATACTATATCTTTTGACAATCTTGTCAATATAAGTAGACTGAGATAACCCTATTATCCTCTTCGATCTATCTCTATAGAGTCAAAGTCCCAATATGTAGGAGGCTTATCCAAGATCTTTAATGGAGAATTGTTGTGAAAGCCATACTTTCACCGTAATTAACACTCTTACATCATTCCAAATGAGTAGAATGTCATCTACATACAAAACCAAGAATGTAACCTTATCCTCACTTCCTGTTTGACGGTAGAGTCAAACCGAATGATCTAGCTCTAGAAGTTTGCTTAAGTCCATATATGGATTGATTAAGTTTACATACCATGTGTTCCTGACCTGCAGCTATAAAACCTTGTGATTGCTGCATACAGATATCTTCAGTAAGTTCTTCATTCAGGAACGCAATTTTGACATCCATTTGTCAAATCTTGTAGTCATGGTATGCTACTATAGCTAGCAGGATCCTAATGGAGTGTACCCTTTCGCCACAAGACAAGCCTTCTAGGTCTCAACCTTACGACCGGGGCCCTTCTTCCTCTTATAGATCCATTTGCAACCAATTGCTTTTACCCTAGGGGGCGGATCTACTTGAGTCCAGACTCCATTGATTTCCATTGAGTTCATCTCAACTCTCATGGCATTTACCCACTTCAAGGAATCTATGTCCAACATAGCTTCTGCATAAGTCATGGGATCCTCCTCACTGTTCAAGGCTTTCATCAAGTAACTTTCTTGATCACAGCTGTAACGAACTAGTGGCCTAGAAACCTGGGTTGATCTTCTAGGTTGGTTAATTTTTGGAGCTTGTAGGACATCTTCCACTATTCTTGGGCTCTCCTCATCAAGAACAACTTCCTGATGAAGATTATTCAAGATGTAATCTTCCTCTAGGATTTATGCATTTCAACTACCAAACACTTTTTGCTCTTTTGGATCATAGAATAAGTAAGCTACAAATAGGCAACAACCGGTCTTGGATTCCAATTTGTCAGATCTAGTTCTTTTAACATGTGTTGGACAACCCCAAATCTTCAAGTGTCACACACTTGGTTTCTTACCAACCCATAGTTCATATAGAGTCTTAAGAATGGATTTGGTTGGAATCCGATTCAGCACATAAATCGCAGTCTCTAATGCGAAACCCCAAAAGGATATGGGTAACTTTAAGTGGATGAGAAGTGAACGGCCCATATCTAATAGAGTCTGATTTCTCCTCTCTGACACACCATTTAATTATAGTATAACAGGAGGAGACAGTTGTGATACAATCCAATTTTCCTTTAAGTAGTCCCTGAATTCATTAGAGAGATATTCGCCTCCTCAATTTGATCAAAGCAATTTAATATTTCTCCCCAAATGTTTATCGACCTCTTGTCTGAATTCTTTGAACTTTTCAAATGATCCAGACTTGTGTCTCATTAGGTACACGTAACCATACCGTGAAAAATCATCAGTGAATGTTATAAAATAAATGTATTAGTTACGTGTCCTAACATTCATGGGACTACATACATCAGTATGTATAAGGTCAAGCTTTCCCGTAAATGGCCGCTTCGTCATCTTACCCTGAAGGCAAGGTTCACAGGTTAGAAGATCTTCTACAGTTAGAAAATTCAAAGGACCATCTTTTACCAACCTTGTGAAATGATCTATATTAATGTGGCCAAGTCGATAATGCCACAGACATGTGGGATTAACTGTATCACGATTTCTCTTCTGGGGATTATTTCCGATGTAGTTTCGGATATGTTTGTTTCTAGAGAATGATGGACAACATAGAGGTCGTTCTCAAGTTCTTCGTATGCAAGGAGTTTGTTATTCCATTTAATAGTAATCACATTACTAAATAAGATAGAATAACCATCCAAACACAATTTTGAGACAGAAATCAAATTTCTTCTTAAATTAGGTACGAAAAGGCAATCTTTAAGTACAATTGTTCCTTTTCTGAAAACTAGTTCTATAGTGCCTATAGCTGTAGCTGCAACTGTTGCAGAAGTCCCCAAGTAGAGTGTTACTTCTTCGTCACTCAGCCTTCTACTTGTCCTGAACCCCTGCAATGTGTTACATGCATGAGTTGAAGCCCCGAAGTCAATACACTAGGAAGTAGAAGTGACCAACAAATTGGTCTCTATGATAAAAGATTCAAACATACCTTGCTTCTTAGTTTCTAGATACTGAGGACAGTTCCTCTTCTAGTGATTGGTCTATTTGCAAAAGTGATAGGCATCCGATGCTTTGTTCTTATTCTACTTTTTCGGCTTGTTAGTCTTCTTTTAAGGCTTTTTCTTTGCCCTCCTCTTCTTCTTACCCGAATTGCCACCTTCAACAAGCATGACTATTGGTTTATCCTTCTCAATCAGTTCTTTAGCACTTTACAACATATTGCTGAGTTCCTGAAAGCCAATGTTTAGCTTATTCATGTTGTAATTCATGATAAACTGATTGAAGGAGGAAGGCAAGGAGTTTAGGATTGCATCAACTTTGGTGATATGATGTAGCCCTGAACCGAATGTCTCTAGTCCATTGATGTAACCCATCATCTTAAGATCAAGGTCATGAACCATCTGTCTCTCGGTCATTTTAGCGGTCATAAACAGTTTTAAGACCTTTTGTTGAGTAGGATATCCTTGGACACTTCGATCTGATCGAATTGCCTCTGTAACAGATTGTTGAGGGAGGCTATGATATAGCACCAGGCAAGAGAGTTATTATCTTCCCATTCTTGATACTCTCTCCTATGTGCCTTAGAAGCCCTCACACCCGGACGATCTAGAGCAGGGTTCATAAAAACCTTGTCCAATTTCTTGGACGTTAACACCAGCATAAGGTTATGGAACCAGTCAGCATAATTTGGGCCCTTAAGTTTGTTATCGTCCAACAACTTGGCGAATTGCCCATTTTCCATTTCTGATAAAAGGCAAGGCAGATTATTAGTCCACAACCTAAATTGATTCATGTTTACTACATAGATATGGCTTTTAATCTATGTTCCATTTCCATTTATTCATCTCTGAGAATTCCCTCTTATCTTAGTGATGGAGACTGCGAAATATGTCTCTAGAAATGTGGGAAACCACATATAGTGTATGGAGCCAACTGTTTCAGCTGCATAACCCCACCACCTTTTGTGAAGGACCATATCCACTCATCTTATGAGCTTTCCCTTTTGTCCTCTGTCAAACAAGGTTCATTGCCATTTTAGGTTAAACCTTTATGTCCAATAAGTGTTTACATATCATATTCTTGAACGCCAAGGTACCATGAGAGTCTTCCATTTTAGGATAGGCCCCTCCCACATCGGTCTATAATGCCCCTCTCATCTTATGAAACAATTCAACAAATCCAATAACAAATGGATAACCCATTTTTATGGTGCATCTCCCTATTACTAAAGAACCCATCTTCATGCTAATGATGGAAGGCCTTTAGAGAGTTCATCATATGAATCCCCCTATCACATGCACTTATATTTTATAGGAGGAAATGAATAATTACACCCTAGTTTTATTTAGGTCAATCCAAAGTGGCTCCCACTAGCCTTCTTAAAGTTTGATTCAGATGGGCCCTAAATGGAAAGGGTTCCGCACGGTTCCTCTTGTGGAGGAAGCTGATGTGGGGCCCATCAATAACGGAGATCATCCAATGATCTTAAGGACACCATGGCAATGATGTGCATTCATCCATGGTGTGCATAAGAGCCACTATCAAAATAACATGGGCCAAGTACTTATGGCCCATGTACGTAGAACATCACATACATCACATGCATTCACATTCACATAATTGATCCCATCAATTAAATAGCTATAAAAACCCTAATAAAATTAAAACATTATCAGACCATTACACCCATAATATTATCATATAACATTATTTAGGTATATGGGCTGATTTGCAAAGTGCAGTTCAACCCATATAGCATTTATGCTGATTTGGGCTAATGCAGTTTTAAGATGTTAAAACTAGGTTTTACAGAGGTGGGCCAAATTAAAGCTTGAAGTGGGCCATCAAATCTTTGTCCAAAATCGAATTTGGATCGAAAATACCAACCCCATCGAACCAAGAATTCGGTTCAACCAGTTTGGACCAAATCTGGTGCAAATCGACCCAAGTTTTGGTGTCTAGTTCAAGATTTAATTCAAGATTAATGATCTGAAAAATAAAATTCTTCTAGATAATCATAATTATCAAGAAAATGAAATCAGAGGACTGCAATATGATAATCTTGGACATCCTACAAACCTGCAAAGAATAAATTAATCGTAGATTGTAGAATTATAATCTGCAAATCACAGATCGTAGATCCCCTATCTGCAAAATCTTCTTCTCCTCCATCACGCGCTCCAGCAATCTCCATATAAAATAAAATAGAAAAACCTAATTTTTCTATTATTACATCACATTGAATCCTATACAATTTGTCTAAAAATAAAAAAAAAAAATTAATTACAAACCAAATTAAATAGAATAGAAATAGAAGGGTGCGCAAATCTTGGCACCAGAAAGAATCAATCTCCATCACATGTGCAGCCCAAGAATTCAAGAAACATTCATAGAATAATTCCACAAATATAGCAGAATAATAAATATTTATTTTTTAGATCAAACACCCAAAAATCTGGGAACCAATTCCCAGAAAAACTACTATCTACGCAAATTGGGTAGAATGCCTTCTGCCCATTTGCACAAAGCCAGATCTGGTTTAATTTCGTTCAAGATTGAAACTTTGGCTCTGATACCACTGAAGGAAAGGGAAATCCATCATGTGGATGGCTGAACCATGCAGGAAGGCTGGGCAAAATTTCAAAAATTTCTTTCTCCCTTCCGGGAATCCTATTCCCGGTTTTACAAAAACTGCACTTTTCAAGAATCGTTCTTGAAACAATCCGAACCAAATCTGAACCAAAGATTAGGGAGAGAGATACCTGATACTTAATCCACGCAAATGCTCCTCCCAATGCAGGTGTTCATGCCCAAAGAGAGTGCCAAATCCGTCCTCCATTGAAGATGACGCAGCTTGGGATGAGGCAAGATCAATAGAGAGGTTTCTCAACAAGAACCCTAATTCTTCAACAAGAATCATGCCAAGGATGTGAGCACAACTTCAAATTATTTCTTCTAGCAGGAAATAATATCAAGATCAAATCTTGATCAGTCCAAGATGGAGATCAAATAGGGTAGGTGGTGGCAAACAGAGGGAGAATAGCAAAACTGAGAATGTTCTGTTTATTATCTCTTAAGAGAATTCACCCTCCTATTTATAATCTTCTTTTTGGATTAACTTCCTAATCTGATTAGGAAAGAATTCCTTTGATTCAAATCTGTATTTGAATCTGGACTCTTAAATGGATAAGACCTATCTTATCCATCAGCTAATCCTACTCTGATTATAAATCCAATTGGCCACCTTCTTATTTAATCTAATTAAATACCCAATTCGATGTGGGCTTTTAAGGCCCATTAAGCTTTCAGGCTCACTTCCTTTAACTATTGGCTAACTTGGTTCTCTTTGTATGGTGTGAGACCCTAGCATTGATCTCCACAAAAGCCATATGGGTTCAGCCCAGCCTCTATTATAAGGCCTAGCCGAATAAACCCCTGAACCCATCAATATGGGTCTTAGTAGGCCCAACATCTACACTAGATGGTCCCTGAGTCCAGCCACCTTTTGAAGGCTCAGAGACTATGGACTTATGTGAGATTCGCCCATCAGTTTTATTATCCCTAAATAGTCTTACACTTAACCTCTCAGCCCTTAATGATCAAACACTGCCCGACAAGAGAGGACCTCTCCCTCGGCTACAAGGTATAGTATTGCACTCTCTACTCACATGGATCCCGGGAATTAAAACCTTTTGCAAACAATTTGAAACCATAATATATATATATATGTATATCTCTATATAAATATATTTTGTATAAACAAATTTCAAACACATTTGAAATCCATTGCTGACAGTTTAGGTTTCCATTAAAGAAAGTGCATTCCCCAATCATTCACTTTGTCCAACAAAGGGGTTGATCCTGTCACTATGATCACCCACTCAGGTGAATTCTCAGACTATCCCAACATACCCAAATTTTAACCCCCTCTAAGGATATATCTAATTGGCATATCAAAGACATCATAATCTAACACCTAGTGCAATACCGTAATTGAGTCTAGTGGTCAGGTGTAACATTCCAGTTTTTCCCATCTATCTCCAAGGTCTAGGGAAATACTAGAATTTGATCTGGTTCAGGGTTTCAAGAAAACCCACACTACATGTACCTCAAGTCTCACCCCGAAAACTGAGACAAGCCACCCCAACCAACTTGGTGGCACATCAGTGTCAGCCGTGGCAGGATAAATCTCCCCAGATCTATTCAACGGCTATAAAGATTCTAAACTAACACGAGTTGCATAAGTATTCATTTACAATAAGTCACATAATGTACATCAATCTGATTGGAGCTAAGGGTGTACATTGTCTAACATAAGGGTCCTTTCCCTTCTAATTACGGTCGCCCTATATATATTAATATAAGCTGGCGCCGCCAACATTGTAGCAGCACTATAGCAGACTCCAAATCTCTCTCTTCTCTTCTCTCCTCCCTCCTCTCTTCTCTCCTCTCTTCCTCTTCTCTTCTCCTACCTCTCTTCTCCTCTGTTTAGTTGTTAATAATACGCTAAGGCCAATAGTCCACAGACATCGCGATAAAAGCACTAGCGCAAAAACACTTAGAAACTGGCACGTTTATGACACAATGGTACATATTTATGAAAGAATTCACATCCTTCTACAAAAAGGAAAAAATACACTTCCCTATGCGCATGATCCAAAATCTCGCACAATAAATGAGGGGCCTTCCTTCATCCCATATTTTAGATACCCGACACGATACTAGCAATGCCTTCTATTAAAGCAAAAGGGCATTGACTATCCTGTCCGCGAGGCACCCATACAACACCCTCCCACTCACCTAAGAGGACAGAAAGGGTAACACACCCAGCAAAACCTCACTTGAGTGTTTCTCGATAGAAGACATTCTATTAAGATACAGGGGGGTTGCGCCCACCAAAGTAGTAATAGGATCACCTCTAGCCACTCTCTCCCTTCCTACCAATGGTCAAGGGGCTAAAATCCAAAAAACACCACACGAACCCGGCCATTACCAGAAAAAGGCAATACATATTACAATACCATACGCTCTCTCGCTATCTCCCTCCCTTGTCAATGGCCATGGGTGGCTGAAATACGGAAACTCAGCACTAGCTTGCTCGTTGCCAAGAAGGAGCATCATACACAGTAATTCCCAGTGTCTTTTGCTAATTTCCTTCCCGTCAACGGTCAGAGGGGATGAAACACACAAATAAGGTGTAGCATTGACCATTGACAAAAAGGAAATCACCAAAAGACAGGAGGGGTAAACCATTGAATGTAGGGAGTCCCCATCATAGACATAAGACCCATCCCACTTACAAAAATCACAAAAATATGGTAAATTCCCAGACCCAACGCATACAAACCAACTCAGCCTAAGATCTAAAAACAAATACGAAAGCAAGTGCTTATCGATAAGCTCTCACTTATCGATAAGCAAGGGGGCTAATGTAGGTATGTAGCACTTACTCAGACCCTCAGAATGCCAAACATCAAGATTAACACCACAAAAGTGCATGCGAGTAGCTCACAACTAAACCCCACGCCGCGATGAACCCACAGCACACCAGCATCCTTGCGATGAACTTGCAATACGTATCACAATAATCACGATAAACCTGTGGTTCACCAAGTCAACCCTTCTGAGAGCCCCAAGCTCACCTGATGATGAACATACAATTTATCTATAATTTATGAGGTCTTTGCATGGATTTTTATGTCGTTTTTATTTATTTTTGCCCTAATTTAGTTTAACGCTAAGAAAAGATTTCAAGGGTAATTAATCCAAGAAAAAGAAAGAAAAAAGGCAAGAAAAGAAGGTTCAAAAAGACCAATTTCAGCCCTGCCAGGTTGTGGAAGCAAGAGAGAGCACTTCGGCCCAAGAAAAACAAGTTGATTCCTTGAAAAAAACCCAAAAAAAAAGCCTAGCAAAGAGTAAAATTCGGCCCAGTAGAGAAGGCCCATTCTCAGCCCAAAAGAGTAGACCAGAGTGTAGCTATCATGTGCTAAGAGGGAGACTAAGTGCAGCCCAAAGAGCTAGGGGCGGCAACTCTTAGAAGGCTTTCAGGAGAAATCTAGAAAGTTCAAGAAGGGGGTGTAATACACCCCATTCTAAAGGCTTCAAGAAGGGGCATGAGCCCCCTTGAAAATCTATATAAGGAGGCCTCTAGAAGGGGGGAAGCTGTTCAATTGCTTGAGAGAAAGGCTCTCCCACTCCTAGAGGTTCGAACACCTTGAAGAGAAGAGAAGAAGGGCTAGGCGCAAGGAGGAGAAGAAGAAGGGCTGAAGGAGTTCAAGTCAAGCTAGCAAGAAGAGAAGGTGAGTTCGAAATTGGGGGTTTTTGATTTAGAGATCTATTGTAATAATTCCATTCTACTTTCATTTTCCTTTGATTCGAATTCAACTTCCTTGTTGTAATTTTTTCTTTCTCCCTCTTCCATTCTTTCTTGATGTAATTAAGTTTGTAAAATTTCAGTTCAGCAATCAATTTCTTTTTGATTCATTCGAATGGATGTGAATTGTTCTTGAAGTTTCTTGAATAGGGGTTAATTGTAGATCAATTCAGCCAATTAAACTTTCAAAACTCAGATCTGAATTCTCAGATCTGAGATTGCAAGATCTAAATTGCTTGAAAGAGAATTCAGATCTGCAATTTTCAGATTGGCCGAATTGATCTAAGCTTGGAATTCTTAGAGTGCTTGAGAAATACTCTAGGAATTCAGATCTATTATTCAAGAACTAAATTGGATGCAAGGTTAGAGATAACTTGCACAATTCAGTTGGTAATCAATTCAGATTTGAATTGATGCCTTAGAAGTGTTTGAAGAAATGCATGCATGGGATTAGATCCTTGATAGAGATATGGGGATCATCACTAATGCATACGATGAACATGCACTCGAAAGAGGCTGTTCATGACCTTGGGGTTTCACCAAACCAAGGCTTCATCACAATCTATTCGAATGATTCAATTGGATTGATTGCTGAGTTCTGAGATTAACATTAACTGCTTACTCTTTTAACCTGAATTGAAGGCAATTGGGCCAATAACTTAGATAGATTTTAGTTTAGGACTTTTAGCTTTTCAATAAAGTTTTGATTTATTGTTGATCAGATAAGAAGTGCCCAATTTAGTATTGGTAATTATTTCCTAAATCCTCGTGGGAACAATACTTTATTCACTACTTTACTACTTGAACGGCTAATGCACTTGCTAGTGTCACAATGAGCCACGTCACCTGAACATGCGGTGAAGCCACACCCACTAAAGCGGGCGATGAACTCACAACCTGCGAACTCGCCCATGACCTAGGTCAGGACGAACCCAGGTTGAGCCCATGGCGAGGCTTGCATGCACTCGAAGACACATGGAGCCCATGATAGCTAAGGATGCTACGAGACACCACGTGGAGACAAGCAAGTGCTGCCCGTCAAATGGTGACGTCACCGATGCCACGCAGGATTAGTTATAATGCATAAAAAGGCAGTAGCACACGTAAGTAATAAGGGACCTCAAGGATAAGGAAAGCCAATTCTCGAGAAGATCCTCATCATATGTGTGGCAAAACTCCAGTAGTGTACCCAATAATTGACATCAAATCAAATATTCCCTTTCCCGATATGGAACGAATATCCTCATCTCCTAACTTTTAGGATCTCAGGAGCTCCTCCATAAATGGAGATCCTCCTCATATTAGAATTTATCTGATCCTAAGCACTTGTCATCCAATACCCCCCGAGTACACCCCGGATCTCCTATTCGCGCATCCTTAGAGACTCCTCATTTTTCCCTACTCATGGGACCTTTCTCCATCTTTCAAAGAGAACGCTCCCCAACCAAGCCTTACCCCACCTACAGGTACATCGCCAACCAACATGATATCGAGGCCAACGCGGAAAAAATCCAAGCAATCTTAGACATAAGAACTCCTAGCTTGGCAAAGGAAACCCAAAAGCTAACTGGCTGAATAGCTGTCCTAAATCGATTTATGTCTAAATCGGCTGGGAAGTGCTTACCTTTCTTTAAGGCCATAAAGAAAAACCAAGTTCTTGAGTGGACTGAAGAGTGTCAACTTGCCCTTGATGAGCTGAAGAGATACCTTAGTTTGCCTCCCCTGTTGACCAAACCCAAGACCGGGGATGAGCTCAAACTTTACCTCTTTGCAAGTGATGAGGTGGTTAGCTCGGTCATGATAAGAAAAGTAGATAAAGTACAGCGACCTGTTTACTACATAAGCAAAGTCCTACATGCTACTGAGACAGGTATCCAGATATAGAGAAGCTCGCCTTTGCACTAGTTGCAACCCAAAAACTAAGGCCTTACTTTCAGGCCCATATCATCGTAGTCCTGACTGATCAACCTCTGAGGCAAATTCTTCAAAAGCCCGAGGTCTTAGGGAGACTGACAAAGTGGGCAATAGAGCTCAACAAATATAATATCCGTTATGATCCGCGACCAGTGATAAAAGTGCAGGTTCTGGCAGACTTTATTGCTGAGTGCACCTTTAGCTCATTGGTCCTTGAAGAGACCGAGCTTGTAACCGCATTGAAGGAGTCGACCAACGTGGCACCAGTTCTAGCTCACGAGATCGCGAGATAGGATGAGGAGCCTTGGATACTTCATGTGGATGGCTCGTCTAATCAGAAAGGAAGCAGAGTTGGGTTGATACTCTATGGATTGAGCGAAGTGAAACTAGAATACACACTTCAGTTTTTGTTCCGAGCTTCAAACAACAAGGCCAAGTATGAGGTGCTCATAGCCAGGCTGGCACTAGAAAAGGAGGTCGGAGTCAAACATCTTGTGGTTTGTAGTGACTCGCAACTTGTGGTGAACCAAGTAAACGGTGAGTACGAGGCACAAGAACCCTCCATTGAAGCCTATCTGACTAAGGTGAGAGAACTCCTAAACTACTTCCACTCCTCGCATCTCCACCAAATTCTAAGATTGGAAAATACAGAAGCTGGCGTTCTCTCCAGATTGGCCATCACAGTCGACTCAACCAAAAGAATAGTCCATATAGAATACCTACCTCGCCCTTCCATAAAGAAGGCAGTAGAAGAGGTCACCCAAATAACAACTATAGAGCCGAGCTGAATAGATCCAATCTTCGACTACCTAAGGCAAGGGATATTGCTGAAAGAATGAAATGCAACTCGACGGGTAGAATGGCAAGCGACTCGCTATGTGATAGTAGGCAAGCAACTCTACAAAAGGTCCTTCACGCTGCTATATCTCTGATGACTACATCGAACTAAGGTAGATTGGGTATTACACGAGATCCATGAGGGACTTTATGGAAGACACCTGGGGGGCAAGGCCCTAGCTCAGAAAGCCTTACAACAAGGATACTACTTGCCCACCATGAAAGCAGATGCGGTTTAGCTGGTCCAAAGATGTGATAAGTGCTAGTGACATGCCAACATCCTACACCAGCCAGTGGCCAACCTAAAATACTTAACCAGCCCATTGCCATTCGCGCAATGGGGGATAGACTTGTTGGGCCCCTTTCCACCCACAAAGAGTCAGAAAAAGTTCTTAGGGGTGGTAGTAGAATATTTCACAAAATGGGTGGAAGTTGAGCCACTTGTTGGAGGAACATCGTCCGCAGGTTTGGCCTACCAAGAGTACTGATCTCGGACAACGGGAAGCAATTTGAAGACCTCAAATTCTAGGATTGGCGTACGTAGATGGGAATAAGGCAGAACATCACCTCATTCGCTCATCCCCAAGCCAATGGTCAAACCAAGGTAACCAACAGAGCCATCCTCTGCGGCCTCAAAAACTCGGCTTTCTCGAGCTAAAGGTTTGTGGGTGGACGAGCTGCCTAGTGTGTTGTGGGCCTACCGAACAACTGTTAAAACAGAGACAGGTGAAACACCTTTTAACTTAACATATGGAACCAAGGCAGTAATACCAACAAAGATGGAAGTACCAACACTACGATCTGAAGGATTCAGCAAAGAGACCAATGAAGAAGATCTATGAGCAAATCTCGACCTGGTAGAAGAGGTGAGAGACCTGGCCTACATTCAAATTGCAGCATACCAATAACATGTGGCTAGATACTATAACGCTCGAGTTAAAGAAAGCCAATTTAGAGTTGGCGACCTAGTACTCAGGAAAGTTATAGTGCCTGAGCCCAGCATAGGAATGCTCGGTCCGAACTGGGAAGGCACGTATAGGGTCTCCAAGGTGATAGGTGGAAATACATACGAGCTCAAAATGCTCGAAGGGAAGGCAGAACCCCGAGCTTGGAATATAGACAACCTACGCAGGTATTACCTTTAAAGTGAAGTGTTTCAAGCTGCATTCTCGAGTTCGCTAAATTTTTCTAAGGCACCCTAAGACCAACCGACAGTTCGGTCAAAGAACATGGGAGGCAAGTTTTGCAAGCTACAACTACGAAAATGTGTTCGACCAGTATGGTGGTAATCCAACCGAGCTAAATGACAGCTACAAAAACTAAGTTTCATTAAAAGTAGAAAAAGGCCAATGGCCATACATGTATACAAAAAAGGGGGATCTCATCAGTTCGGACAAAGGTTATGCAGGCCCAAGAAAAACTTACAGGAGCACAAAGGCCCCCGAAAACAATAGGAGGTCATCACCAACAAACTAGTCGAGCTACTCGTCATCATCATCACCTCAGACCTCATCATCGCCACCCTCTTCGTCCCCTTCCTCGCCGTCATCCTCCTCTTCGTCAGGGGTCAAAGGCTCCTTGTCCACCTGCATAACGAGGTCACCCAACACATTATGCACGGATAAAGAGCCAAAGTCAAAGGAAGGATGATGTAGCATCTTTAAATAGTGGCAACATAACTTGAAACCCTTCTTCATTGAAGGGATGTCATCTTCCGCCCTCTTCTTCTCATACTCTGGGGACTTCAAGAAGCGAGCAATAGCCTCCTCCCTAGCTCTGAGCATATCTTAAGTGTACTTCGACCGCCTTTCCTCCAGTTGAGCCTAGGCCTCTACCAGCCTGCATTGTGCCTCGATCAGTTGGTTCAACTTGTAGAAACGCTGGCAGTCCTCCTCAGAATTGACCCGAAGCTTCTACATCTCATCCTGAAGCGAGTTGATGCTCGCTTGCATGTTAGCTCTCTCCTTCTGGCCAGAACGAACGTGATCCAACAAGACTTGCCCAATGGTGTTCGCCTACAAAAATCATGATCAGAATGACATACTTCGTAAGAAAGGACAAAGAATCAGTAAAAAGATAAACCTGAGCGATGCATTGGATCATCCGAGCTCCAGCTTCAATGGGGTCCAAGTTATTATAGTAGCGCACATCCTCGGGGAGGAGCATACACCTAGCTACCCGGAGAGCTACGCGAGGGTTGTTCGCGCGATCTATCACTGAGACATCAATGACGTTAAGAACGAAAGGAGGAATGTCCTCGACATAGGGGCCGGCCTCATGCTCCTCCTAGCTGACTTGAGCTTGGAAGGTGGCAGGGTCTGCTGGGTATAGATCAGTGCACATCGGCTCGTTACCCCCCCTCAAGATTGGCGACGGGAGCAACAGAGTGTGGCGACCTCACTTCGATACTGGCTGAGGTCCCCTCCATAGAACAATGACACTCTGCCCTCCACTTCTTCCTAAATGACCTTTTCTCTTTGTCAACTGCCATCATGGAAGCCAAGCTCGCCATATCTGAGGAAAAGACAAATAGTTAGTCAGACTGTCAAATTAGATACAAAGGAAATGTAAAGTGCAGACACTATATCCCAACGACCAACCTACCAACACGACTCAGGCCAGCCTATATAAGCATAGGCTCAGCCAGAACCCTTTCTACCTAAACCTTTTCGTGGACAAGCTCCTGAAGCATAGCCTATAGCTCGACATCCTCATTCTCAACAAAACTTTGATAGTTACTATACTAGACAGTGTCCATACCCCAGCCACCGTCCTTAGCGAGAAAGAAAAACTTATTTTTCCACCCCTTAACTTTATTAGGGAAATCGACCAGTATTTTCTACCCGCTACGAAAAGGAAGATAGAAGTAGAAGGGACTCGAGATTCTCTTCATGTGAACTAAAGTAGACAAGCCCTTGAGATTCAATGGAAATTATGATGGTGACACAAGCTGATCAGCCCCATGAAAGTTCGGATTGCATTGGGGGTGAGCTGACCCAGAGATACACTACAACGCCTCAAAACAACAACTATAAAAGGGTGAAGAGGGAAGTGGAGACCGGCAGCCAATGCCTCCTCATAGATACACAATGCGTCACGGTCATGGTCCCAAGGAAAGTGGTCAGTGTTCGGCTTGATCCATTTGTACTCAGTAGGGATTTGGTACCTATGACACAACTTGACTATTTGCTCCCCAGATAGCTTGGTTGGACTGAACATGGTTACAAACCGCTCAACCTCATGCCACTTACCCACCGAGGAACCAATGCAGTACTCTCCATATGAGTCCTCCCCCGAGGAGCTTGCCTCGCTATCTAACCTCTAATCGGGTAACCTACCCCTAGATGGATTACTCACTGGAGAAACAAAAGAAGACTGGCGGTGATGATAGTTGAACTTAGACCGACAAAGAGCAAAACTCGGACTAACAGACCAACTCGCTCGCTCTTTTCAAATTTGAAAATTAACGCCTCTTTGGAAATTTCCCCTGCGCGCACTCCCTCCTCTCTCCATATTTGAAATTTCAAAGAGAAACCATGGCCCACTCAGCTTTAAACCCAATCAATAAAGTGAACCAAGCAACCCACAAACCAGTCGGACCAATTACCCCCACTGAGAGATACTCTCTTCACCGAGTTGACATCGACTTGAGAGTGGGGGGCAATTGATGAGGGGTAATTTGGTCCTCCCAATCGGAAAGCGACATGTGGCCTCCGATCAACACCTCGGCACTAAGTCAGCAAATTAGCTCTGAGCACCTCACCCAGGCCGACCTCCACCTCGGCAAGACCAAACTAGAAGACCCTGTAAGATTACAGCGACCTTTCCTAAGAGCCAGCCGAGCTGTAGAGATTCAAGACGACCCGCGAGGGAGAGCTCGCTAACCACCCCTAGTAGTATGCCAGCAAGAGTACCGATGCCCTGACTATTAGAATGCTCCACCGTGTCATGCGCCTCAACTTTACTCGGCCAGACCATAACCTCCGTGGGGATCTCGCAACTAACACATTAATGCACCAAATAAAATGGAAACAACTCCGTGAGGAGCTCAAACCTGTTACCAAGAGGGCCCTAATCATTGATGCCTATAAAAGGCACCTATTCTCACTTAAGAAGATATGCACACTAAGAACTCTAGAGCGCTCTCAATCTCTCAAAGAACTCTTAAACACTTTCTGACTTAAGCATTGGAGTGCCCTCCTTGGGTAAAAGACACCTGGGCACTCTCACCTTCTTCTCTTTGCGACATACCTCAGCTTGATCATTCGAACATTAGCTCGGTCATACTTCAGCTCGGCCTATACAGCTCGGCATAGCTAGACAAGCGTCCAAGTCAGATTCCAATACACCAGACACGAAGGAGCTTCTAGATTGTGTGACATCAAAAACCTAAGACCGAACTCTAGGTAATGTTGGAAGATGCAAATTTCGCCCTCCTCCGTCACCCATGGCCAATCACTGGTGTTTGGGACCCTAAGCCTATAGTTCCGAGGAATATAGTACTTTTTCGCAAGGGCCTTCACTTGCTCAAGGCCGAGGATGCTGTCCTGCTCGGAGCGAGGAAGATGCCCCACTGTCACCCCTTAGGCCGCATACTCGGTCATCGTCCTCAGACTAGGCTTGGGAACCTCCTCACCCTCGACTACCTCGGGTGACCCCAGGGACCCGCTGGCTTCCCTTGGCCCCGTGGACCCAGCACTTTCACAGGGAGAACCATCGCCCCTTTGGTTGCACTCGGCACTTTAAGGATTCAGTAAGGGCAGTTAGAGTCCCTAGGTGCCTCGGAGAAGCGACCCCATTGTGATATGATTGAAGTGACAACTAAGCCGACCTCGATCCTCAAATCGACCTAGTTGTTAGGGGGATAATATTGTAACTATAATGAAGCCCGACATCCAAGGGATGGTGATGCGACATGTGGCATAAGATGCAGTGGCAGGTCTAACCGAGTCGATAAGTTATTTATCAAGGACATCTCGATGTGCACACGGACTAGGCCAATGGACCAACCACCACAAAAATACTGTAAAAAAAAAAATATCTGAGCGTATTGAATTGAGAAAGGTTTGGTAGGATGAGAAGACTTTGGGTTGTGCCACGTTAGTCCACATTAAATGACTGGTAAAGTGAATAGGTTAAGAATTTATGACCAGCATGGTAGGACCGTAAGAGATAGTACAAGAGCAATCCCCAAAACAAATAGGGTCATAAGGGATTAAATGTAATGAGAGACTCTTGATCCCACCTGGACAAAAAGACAAGACAAAGGATCTCATAGGGTCCTAGTAAGTGGCTGTCAAGAAAAAAGGGAAAAAGGGCTAAGGGTCTTCATTAGTCTCTCCCAAAAGAAAAAAGAAAAGTCATTGGCGTCCAGTTCTACGTTCAATGAAAGAGTAGGTTTCACTCTGGACTCGTTGAAGACAGGCCAGGTCGTGCTCATTGTAACGGCCTAAGTACAGGTCCGTACCCAACAAACGGTTGATTGGAGTGACGACGTCAGCCCGATTTTGTTGGTTGTGACACATTTGGGTTGCATGCTACACCAGAGTTGGTTACCGGTGCCACAAATCCAATCGGTAGTTTTTCGTTGGACGGTGGGGTTACATTCGCTTTAGTCTTTTGTAAACCCACCAAATCAGGCATGCCACTTACTTTAACTGATTCATATAAAACTATTCCTCTTTTTGTTATTATATCTACAAAGTAGAACAATATCGCCTATGGCAATGAATACTCAACTTATGGGACCACACATGTACCTCTTTCACCTGAGGCAAGAGTGACAATTCCCTACATGACAAATTATCCTACAACATTTTCCTCTTCAATTGGCTCTCATATAGTGAAATCAATTGTGGAGCCTAAACAAACATGTGATCTTGCAATGAGTCACCATGCAACATTAAATAATGATATTACTCATTGCACTCCAGATCATGATCATTAGGTGGATGGTGGGACCACTTTCCTAACCTTTGAAAAGTCTCCTGCAAAATCAGGTCAGTCCCTCCACTGTTCCACTTTTGTACCTATTCCTACTGAATATGCATTGCACACTAAGTCATCTAATGTCGATCTTTGGGAGGATTGTTACGCACCTATGCTGATTGATGCTTATGACATGGAGGCTCATCGTAATTCCAAGAAATGCAAATCACTATAATTCCAAGAAACACAAATCACAGAGTTTGAATGTGAATATTATGGAACTCTCACACAATGACATTATCACTTCTGTTGTTCAATGGTAGTCATATGTTGAATGAAACATCTGTTGCCTTCATCCCAAGTGATGTAGCGTGATTTGGTGCTTCCTGCTAGAGGACAGTTTAGACGTTGGGCTAGTGAGGTCATCTAGTCGAGCTGCAAGACAAGTAGGTCAGAGTGTTTGGGGTGCTTTACCCGGTGTGTGTACTTTGGTGCTTAAATTAGCGATTTAGAAGTTTGAGAAACCTAAAAGCTTAGATTGCAAAAGAATTAGAGAGCTTAGTCACACGTACCCTGTGAAACTGGAGGCAAGGCAAATATAAGTGAGTTGTCGTAGGCCCGTCTAATCTGGAGTTGGTTTTGCACCTAAAGATAGACTTCGTGTAAGCTGATAAGGCTTATAAAAGTCCATCCAAATAGGCGGGGAGAAGTTAAACTCTGTTGATATGGTGTCATGATCCCTAGGAGATCAGAGACAGATGGCTTGCTTCTAGATAAAGGTTACATGGCACCTCGGCAGATTAGTGCATGTAGTTGAGCTACTCGAGCCTTGGTCTAATTGGATGACCCGAGGTGACTGGGATTGCTGGGGTCGTCGAAATCGCTGAGGTATCACCACATTGTTCCATCACTACACGTGTTGTCACATTATTGGACAGACCAAATTATCCCTCATCACCAAAGATGCGATTTCTTTTATAATACTGTCCAAGAACTTGAGAGAACTATGATACATGATTCAAGTTCATGATTTTATTTCTGAATGTGGGCTTTTTGATCTTAGTTTCATAGGCCTAAATACACATGTTGTAATCAACATATCTCTGACCCCACATGTATAAGATTGGATAGGGTTCTTTGCTTAGCATATTGGATTCATTTATTCCCTGTTTCATTAGTCAACAATCTTACAACTACTGCTAGTGATCATTAGCCTATTGTTTTACATTTATTCTCTCCGGATTTAAGGCCTCCCATTAAAAAATTTGAATCTTGGGTTTGAAGACCCTAATTTCCACTGGTACTTTGATGAATTTTGGGCAAATGCTCATGGAGATTTTATAGAAAAATGCAAGTTTGTTAAATATGCTCTACGAAATACTTATGGTGGGGATATTCATAATATTAAGAACAATATTGCCTAACTTGAACACCAATTGCCTTTATTACAAAACTCATATGCTATTGTTGATAATTTTACAAAAGGGTTTCAATTTCGTAGTGAATTCAAACTTTGGTTGACTCATAAAGAATCATACTAGAAACAACGTGCCTGAGTCCAATGGCAGTGTGATGGTGATCGCTATGCATGATTTTATCATGTTCTTTCTTCAAATAGGCAAAGACAAAATAGTATTAATTGGTTGAAACGTGAGGGTGGAACTTGGACTTCAAATGTTGTTGAAATATCATCTATATTAACCACTTATTTTGAGAAACTCTTCACTACTTCTAATCCAAATCTCCAAACTTTTCAAGCCTTCACTCAATGATCTCTGATGCTGACAATGCAATTTCGTGCATGATGCCTACTATTGATGAAATTAAATAAGTTTTTAGCATTAGAACCTTTAAAGCCTCGGGCCTGGATGGTGTACAAGTGTGTGTGTATCAGAAATGCTGGAAATTGATGACTCAGGTTCAACACTATTTCTCTAATCTTACATCCATTATGCATATAAATCAAACACATATTTCCACCAAAGTTTAATGCATCTGAGGATCTATCTGACTTTAAGTCCATTGGACTAAGCAATGTACTTGACAAGGTGGTGGACAAAATCATTGTGAATCGAATGGAACCACATTTAGATGAATTTATCAGTCCTTATCAAAGTGCTTTCACCCCCGGTAGATATTGTTGCCCATGAGCATTCTATGAAAAAGCAAAAGGGTCAAGACTATAATTTCATGTTAAAGTTGGACTTGTACAAATTATAATAGAGTTATACAGATTATAATAGAGTTGAATGGTGCTTTGTTCAACAGATCCTCCTCTCTTTGGGTTTTCCCATTCATTTTTGTGATATTGTTTATAGTTGTTTGTCCACCACTTGTATTTCTTGTTAATGGGGAACCTGGTAGCTATTTCATTCCTTCTTGTGGTTGTGGATTATGTCAAGGTTGCAAAAATATTGTCTCAAGAAAGTTGAGAGCTAAGAAAATTGACAAAGAATCAAAATTCCAATGAAGGAGATTCGGTGTGGGGAACCATCTCCACCACTAGTCTTTTTAATAGTGTAGCACAAGTGCCACAAGGCCACGTGGCAGATGCTCAAAATTCCCTATGCCCAATTACTTTCTCAAAAAGGGACATCGGTTCACCTAATTTGCCAATAAATCCCCCAAAATCTAATCATGATGACTTATTACACATTAATTGCTTGCACAGTTACTAAAACACGCACACATTGGGTCTAATGCCTAGTTAAATCCCAAAAGCTGCTACCAAACTCAAATGACTCAACAAATCAGACCTATACAGACAAGATTATTCTACCTTAGCTTTTAACTCTTGCTTATTTATAGAATACTTCTATTAATAAGCTAGGTAGGGACTAAAGTCAAGAGCAAACATCGTAAGATCGTTAGACTCATTTCAAAATCACAAAATATCAATTGCAAGATTACCAAATCCATTTCGAAAATCATAAATTCACCAACCCCATTGATAGAATACTTTATCAATAAGTAAGGGGACAAAATGTAAGTACATGTAAAGCACCATTCATGATTGGTTGCATGAACGTCAAAGTCATCCACGCCATGTGATTACGAGTAAGCTAAAAGGAACATCAAAACAACCTAAAACCAAGATATTCTCATTGACACATGGCAAAATGCTAGTATGTGTGCAACGAATCAGAATTGCCTTTCTGAGATAGGAAAGTTCTCTCATGTCGTTTTCCTAGCTCCCTTTATAGCCTTACCTATTCATCTATAAAAGGGGGAGGTTCGAAGGGAGACCTTATTCTGTTGCCTTACCATCCTAACTACACTCTAAACATACCTCACTAAAGGAAGAATCTAAGCAAGCAATAAGCAACTATTTTTCTACCGATCCCTTTGTAAAACAACATACAAAATGTAAGAGAAAAAATGACAAATGTCATCATTCCAACAAAGAGGATTAAGGTTTTATACTATTATAGCAAAAATCGTTTTTTTTTTCATGTTACATATACTGTAGATCTATACTATATATAAATGTGTGGATGTAGAATGTAAGTTTTTTTAACTAAAATTACCCTCTATTTCTTTGTATGATAAAGGGTATAAAAGTCATTACAGCTTTAATGGCTACTAAAACGGTCATATTTGTGTATTTAGTCCATCTCTAATTATAAGGGTTGAAAATGTAACTTCAATTATTATTTTCCACATCATTTAATCCACTCTCATCAAGTCTTATACTTAAGGTATTAACTCTCATTTTCTCTTATTAAATCCTATATTTAAATTATTTTTCACTAATAAATTTTACCAATTAGATATCTATGTTAAAAATTTTAGCAATATAAATCCATATACTTTAAAATTAACTAAAAAACAAAATCATTCTTTACCCAAGTGGTGGCTAAGTAATTCAACCATCCAAATCAAATTAATCAACCTATGAAGTCATAGTTAGTTAATAAAATTTTTAAAATAGAAATAAATATATAAAATTACAAGATGTAGAAAAATTACACATTTATGAAATTTTATTAATCAAATTAAAAAAATAGGTGTAATCAACAAGAATTATTTTTATTAATAATGAAAATGAAATACATAATTTAGAACTAACCAAAAATGAAATCATTTTACTATTTGGGAAAGATTAATATTTCAAATTTTGGGTTAAATGTGTTAACATTTAATGTCATAAATAAATAATAAAAATTAACAAAATATAAAAATACACAAATTTTTCAAAAAAAAAACATTCAAGCACATGTATAATACCATATAATTATCATATTAAACAAAAAGTAAGTGTGACATATTTGAATTTAGTGCCTATTTAATTGTGAAGTTTAAATTATAAATTGAACTGCTACTTTTCACCTTATTAAATTCCCACTATTAAAATTTTACATTTCTTTGATAAATGAACAAAGATACACCAAAAAGATAAAAACATTTCAAAAGAAAAATCTAACCAAGTAGGTAAGCTTGTCAATGATACTTGAAATTTCACAACTCGATCCGATTATCACATATTTGGATGAGGTGTAATGTAATCAAATTTGCATTTTGCAATCTATATCCAAGGTTTAAAATTTTGCAACGTATCAACTTGCATCGACCGATACGTATCATATCTTTGGCTTATTAGCATAGGAATGATACTAAAAATGCATGTAGCATTCCTATTCATCGTATCATACCCGTATCGGTACCGTATCGCCCTGTTTTGAGGTGTTTCCTATGCGCATGACCAATATGCTATGAATCACTATGTTGCAAAAACGAATTTAAAACACCTTCAAAAAAAGGCTTCTAAACCCACTTTGGAAGCTTTCTTTCTTCCTAAAACTCTTCGGAATTCTTCCTTTGGTTCTTATAGATTGAGATTTGCTGCAAATCTGTAAAGAAAACACACACACACACAAGATTGTGGGATCTATCAAGTTTTCCCAAGTTGTGTCAAAAGTGGCGAAAATAAGTATGTTTTTGCAGTTTTTTTTTACACTATCGTGCAAGATTTTTGTGTTTTCCTTTGGTTGGATGCTTATAAACATTTTTAAGTGTGCTTATCTGCTTCCCTTGTGTTAAAAATTCCACATATTTTGCTGCTATAAGTAGATATTTGTGAGTATTTGAAGAAATTTTAAAATAATAAAAAAAATACAAAAAATGGAAAATTTATGTTTTTTATGTGATCTACCTCTAAAAATTGATTATGTTGTATTATATATATATATATATATATTAATTTTTTATGTGATCTAACCATATAGGTTGAGTATGTTGTAGAGATAAGACTGATCTAACATACTCCATAGTTCCATCCTGAAATATCATGTGAAAATTTTATTTTTTTTTTTAATTGTTAGATTAAAGATGTTTATTTATTTCTTCATTTCTTTTTGTCATGATCTAATCATAAATATTTATTTTGTTGTAAATATATGGGCAATCTATTATGTTCATAAATCCATTCAAATTTTTTGTTACATATTTATTTTTTTAACTTTAGTGTAATTTTTAGAATAAAACATGCAAAGTAATTATTTGAATAAAAATAAATAATTATTAAAAAATTTATAAAAAATGTTTGATTAAATAATTGTTACATACTTACATGACTAGTTAAAATTGTTACATAATTATTTGAATCAATAATTTTTAGTCATTTAATTGCATTAGGTAACACTTGACAAAACTTTTAAAATAATTAAAAAGAACTTATAGTAATATTTAAAAATGTTGAAAATTTTATAGAATAAAAGGGATTGATATATTTCACATGATAATTGTGTCCTCAAAAAAATATGTAAATAATTGTAATTTGTTTATTTGGATTAGATAATAAGTGAAAAAATATTTCAAAATTTACAAAAAGGGAATTCCTAATAACACTTGAAATTTTTTAGTAACACACTAACAGTTAAAATTAGACAAATTATTTAATAATTGAATTTTGATGTGATTCATGTAATGTTGTAAACATGGTGGATATTTGTAAGTTAGACGATTTTAAATTTTAAAATGCATAACCATGAAGGATAATTGGGCACCTGATTATTGTTATTTCTTAAATTAGACAATTTATTTAATTACTTGTTAAATTTATGATTTATTATTTATGAATATTTTATCAAATATTATTTTATAACTTTAAATTTCTAATTAATTTTTATGCATATGCATTATGATGGTGTGACACTGTAAATCTGTGATATCTAGAATTTGATTATCTAAGCCTTCGACATGGCACCTAAAAGACAAGAAGAACAAGATATAGGTTGGAAATATGGCACAAGAGTTGATAGCCATTAACTCCATACAAAACGTAACTGATGTGGGGTGACCCAACCCAGCCCATTCGAGGCTGGGAGGCCCAGCCCACGAGCACCAGACCCGGGAACGAGATCCACTACAACAGGGATTACTCTGCTCCCCTCGTATGGAGCCAATCGCAGAGTGCCCACGCGTCCCCGCAGAGCTCTTCTGACTGCCCTCGTATAGCATCCATCTCAGGCGTTCATCTCCACCTACCTCCAGGCAGCTCAAGTATAAATAGGGGTGCCCCCCTCCAGGCAGGGGGAGGATCGAATACAATCTGCATCAGGATTTGGAACTGATCTCAAAAGCTATATTATAATTCCCTTCTTCGTACCCCGTACTAACTTGACCATCGGAGACTCTGCCTCGGGTTCTCACCCGGGGCCTCTGACGTATTCTACCTTGCAGCACCTCGGCCACCTGCCTTCGGCTTCTATAGTATTCGGAGCCCTCTCCACCTCGGCCTGCATACCTCAGCCTCAGCACCAAGCTCTACAAACCCTTGAAGCCTTCGACTAGCCTTCGGAGTCTAGGGGTGAAATTACTTTGTTGTCCTCGGCCAACCCGACCATCAACAATTGGCGCCATCTGTGGGAAGCGTCACTAGGATGTTCCCTAAAAGAACCTTAACAAGCTAACAAGTCCCCAAGCTCCAACTAACCAACATGGTACGAAGAACAAGAAATACACAAAATCTTGTCACCAATGAATAGTTCTAGGCCGTGCTCAACCACCTGGAATACTTGACACAGTGAGTCGAGCAGAACTACCCCCAGGCAGGAGGCCGCCCTTAGGGTGATCGCCCCGATGGGGAGTCAACACAACCAGGCCGGCATGGGTCCACCAGCCAATCGGTCCCCAGCCTCAGCCATGCATAGCGGACCGAGCCCTCAAAGTCTAGTAGCAGTCATCCAGTCGACCCGCTCTCCCGGACCACCAGACCTCCCAGCCGAAGGGAGGAGAAGCTGGAATGATCAGAGGATAGCCGTCAGGCCAACGAGCAGCATCACCAACGTCGAAGGGCCAATCTAAGGATGGAGGCAGATGCCGCGATTGCCCCAATGCCCATTCTAGGGCCAAGGGCATCTTGAACAACCATTGTGCTAAGCGCGAAGCACGCGGTCTCAACTCCGAGCACTCCAGAGTCTGTGCTGAGCACCACTGTGCCTGTAAAGACCAGGATGGAACACAGGCCATGCCTGACCCCATGTTCACCGAACTCCGAGCCAAGGTCAACGCTGTCAAAGCCTAGCTCCGACAAGTTAAGGAAGGCCAAACTGACACCTCGGCCGGACAAAGCAACTACCCAAGGAGAATGGATGCCTTCTCCCCTGAAATCATTACCGAGCCTCTATCCCCAAACTCCAAGGCTCCTACCTTGGATATGTACGATGGGAACACAGACTCGAATGACCACTTGGAAAGTTTCAAGGCACTCATGATCCTGTACGGATACTCTGACGCCTTAACATGTCAGACTTTCCAGGAAACCTTCAAGGGAGCCGCTCGGCGGTGGTTTTCTAGCCTCCCACCTTGATCCATCACCTCATGAGAGCAGTTTTCCAACATGTTCCTCACCCGCTTCATCAGCAGCCAATGCCCCCAGAAAAGCATTGTCTCACTGATGATTGTCAAGCAAAAGTGAGGAGAGAGTCTGCGGTCATATATCAATCGCTTCAAAAAGGAAGAACTTGAGGCACGTGACCTCGATCTCCTGGTTTCTATGCATGCTGCCATCAGCAGATTCCTCCCCGACTCGGCCCTCAAATGCTCTGTTGCCAAAATCCAGCCGAAGACAAAGCCGGAGTTCTTCGAAAGGGCCTAGAAATATATTGCCGTCGAAGAGGCTTCGGCTACGGACGCCCATGAGAGAGGCACAGAGCACCGGGATGGAGCCCCCGAGAAGAAGAGGAAGAACGGAGACTACGGCCGCAGCAATGATGACAACAATAGGAAGCCATCGGCATCGGCCTTGGCTTACAATTAGTACACGCCACTCAACTCCACCCACACACAAATTCTGATGCAGATCGGGCAAGAGAAATTTATGAAGTGGCTTGAAAAGTTGAAGAAGAACCCCCACCGGGGGAACCCCAAAAAATACTGCAAGTTCCACCAAGGTACCGGTCACGACACTGAGGACTGTTATGATCTCAAAAATGAGATAGATTCCCTCATTCGTCGGGGCCACCTCAAGCAGTACGTCGGGGGCGAGGCCGACACCTCGTCCTCCCAACAGCAGTAGAAGCACCAACAAGTAGTAGGTGTCATTGATGTCATAGCGGGAGGCATGGCCTTGAGTGGAGCCTCAACCTCGGCTCGCAAAGCCTACGCTAGGCAGCTGAATATCCAAGGGTCGGCCCCCAAGAAGCAGAAGCAAGAACCCCTCTCCTTTATAGACGAGGACCTGAAGGGGGTAGCAATCCCCCATGACGACGCATTGGTGGTCTCAGCCATCATTGCAAACTTCGTAGTCAAAAGGATCCTTGTTGACAGTGGCTCCCCAGCCGACATCCTTTTCTATGAAGCTTTTGAAAAGATGAAGATAGCTCTAGAGCGCCTCCAACCAGTAGATGCCCCACTAGTTGGCTTCTCCAGCAGCATCGTCAAACTAGAGGGCAAGATCTTCCTACCAGTCACAGTAGGAACGGAGCCCCAGTAGGTGACAAGGATTACAGAGTTCCTGGTTGTGAAGATCAGCTCACCCTACAATGCCATCATGGGAAGACCAACTCTTCATGCACTCCGGGCAACCATCTCCTCCTACCACCTCGCCTTGAAGTTTCCCATCAAGCATGACATCGGAGTTGTTCGTGGGTACCAGAATGCCACCCGTCAGTGCTATGTGGCAGCACTGAAGGACAAGAATAAAGAAGCTATGCCACTAGAAGGGCTCGACCTCAAGGGGGAGCCAGCGAGCTGAGCCCAACCGGCTGAGGATCTCGTCTCGGTCCCCTAGATGAGGACGATTCCGACAAAACAATCTGCATCAGGTCCAACCTTCCCACACAAGAGCCTATCCGAACTGGTAAGTTTCCTCAAACTCAATGCCGATGTCTTTGCTTGGTCCACCATTGGCATGCCCGGAATTGACCCCTCGGTCATTACACACAGGCTAAGCGTGGACCTGAGCTCTAGAAGGGGGGAAGGTGTTCAATTGCTTGAGAGAAAGGCTCTCCCACTCCTAGAGGTTTAAACTCCTTGAAGAAAAGGAAGAGAAGAAGGGCTAGGCGCAAGGAAGAAGAAGAAGAAGGGGCTGAAGGAATTCAAGTCAAGCTAGCAAGAAGAGAATGTG
The DNA here is from genome assembly GCF_055504915.1 of Nelumbo nucifera. Classification (NCBI taxonomy): domain Eukaryota; kingdom Viridiplantae; phylum Streptophyta; class Magnoliopsida; order Proteales; family Nelumbonaceae; genus Nelumbo; species Nelumbo nucifera. The sequence continues at coordinate 67,787,546 of NC_142652.1, forward strand.
AGTTCGAAATTGGGGGTTTTTGATTCAGAGATCTATTGTAATCATTCTATTCTAATTTCATTTTCCTTTGATTTGAATTCAGTTTCCTTGTAAATTTTTCTTTCTCCCTCTTCCATTCTTTCTTGATGTATTTCAATTTGTAAAATTTCATATCAGAAATAAAATTCTTTTTGATTCATTCGAATGGTTGTGAATTGTACTTGAAGTTTCTTGAATAGGGATTAAATTGTAGATTAGTTCAGCCAATTAACTTTCAAAACTCATATCTGAATTCTCAGATCTGAGATTGCAAGATCCGAATTGCTTGAAAGAGAATTCAGATCTGCAAATTTCAGATTAGCCAAATTAATCTAAAGCTTGGAATTCTTAGAGTGCTTGAGAAAGACTCTAGGAATTCAGATCTACTATTCAAGAACTGAATCGGATGCAAAGTTAGAGATAACTTGCACAATTCAGTTGGTGATCAATTCATATTTGAATTGATGCCTTAGAAGTGTTTGAAGAAATGCATGCATGGGATTAGATCCTTGATAGAGATATGGGGATCATCACTAATGCATAGGATGAACATGCACTCGAAAGAGGTTGTTCATGACCTTGGGGTTTCACCAAACCAAGGCTTAACCACAATCTATTCGAATGATTCAACTTGATTGATTGCTGAATTCTGAGATTAACATTAACTGCTTACTCTTCTAACCTGAATTGAAGGCAATTGGGCCAATAATTTAGATAGATTTTAGTTTAGAATTTTTATCTTCTGAATAAATTTTTGCTTTATTGTTGATCATATAAGAAGTGCCTAGTTTAGTATTGGTAATTGTTTCCTAAATCCTCGTGGGAATGATACTTCACTCACTACTTTATTACTTGAACGGCTAGTGCACTTGCTAGTGTCACAATGAGCCACACATCAAGTTTTTGGCGCCGTTGTCGGGGATTTAGGGAAACAATATTAGGAAACACTGAGCATTCTTAATCTGGTTTCATTCAGCATTGCATTTATAGTTGATTTAATTTGCTTAATTTTACATTTTAGCTTTGAATGCAACTGTTGTACTACTGTAGTTATGTTTCTTCTTTCTTTAGTAGATTACTTTCTTTTTCTTGTTTCAGTTTAATTTTAATAAACGGAGACATGTTTTCCTTTCTATCTTGAAGTTATTGTCTTCTAAAAGGAAAAAAAAAGAAAAAAAAAATTAAAACATGAGTGTTTTAGATCTGAATTGCATTCGACACTCAGATCTGCTATAGCAGAACTGCAGCACTCAGCCGGAAAAAAAAAATCTACTTATGTTTCAGCCCTTTATTATTTTTCTTTCATTACAAAAAAAAATATAGAAAATGAAAAGAAGAAAAAAGAAGAACCGTATAAACAAAAGAATGGAAAGTAGAGGTTCAGATCAGAACTCAGATTAGCAGAACTGCAACAGTTCAGATCTGAGTTCCTCTGAACTCAGACCTGAACCGAGGTAAGTTTGAGGGTAATTGGGGGTCATCATCACCCCAATTCACCCTACAACACATCTGCTATGCCCCAAGAACAATTGGTTAGCCAGGGTTGAAGAAATTCAGATCTAAAATCACCCAGATCTGAAATGTGGTTGAGAACAGAGCAGGATACAGGGTAGACTTTGTAGTTTTAGATAACTTGTACTCTGCTCTATTTGAGCTGTTTTGGTTGAAGAAAAGTATATTTTTTTTAGATCTTTGATGCCTCGAGAGATTTAATACAAAGTGGCACTTCCACATAATTTTTTTCTCTATTCAGACCTCGATTCTGCTATTTCAGATATGCTCAGCTCAAATATGAGTTCATCTGAACTCAGACCTGAACTGATGCAATCATGAGGGGAATTGGGTGTCATCACCACCCCAATTCACCTTAGGGCACTTATGCTATTTCCCAAAAGCACTTTGGTAGCAATATCTGAATCAATTCAGATCTGAACTTATTCAAATCTAAATTGCAGTTAAGGATTGAACCAGTACTTTGAATTTCATATCTGAACTGATACAGATCTGAACTCAGACCAAAACCCACTCAACTCAGATCTGAATTCAATTATTAACAATACCAAAAAGATTGCAATGTGTCACATAGCAATCTGATGCATCAGATCTGATGTATGATTGCAGTATATTTCATTGATGCTTCATTGATGTGGACTTGTAGCAATGTACCAAAAATGTGTAAAAAAATCAGATCTACATCATTGATGAAATTATAGCAATGTGTGATGATATCAGATCTGAGTGCACTTGATTTCTAATGTGGACTGATGACATGAGATCTGAGGCAGTATGTGGGCTGATGATCTGAAATCATATCTGTGGACTGATGTCTTTGTTATCCTTTAAATTACCTTCATCCGATCTGATTGATTGTTTATTTGTGGATTAATGTTTGTGTTATATCTGTGGACTGATGACAGTCTTGGATGTCCATTAGTAAATTCAAAGTTTTTGATGGCCAGCTTTAAACCTCTTGCACACAGTCTTGGATGTCCATTAGTAAATTCAAAGTTTTTGATGGCCAGCTCTGATTGCTATTACGGACGGATATGAGATCTGATATGAAATTGGACTCAGTTTTGTTCTGCTAAATTTCAGCAGTAACAAGGCCAAACAGTACAGACCTGATTTCAGGTTTCTGTAAATTTGTGGACTGAACAGCTTAATATTTATGAGCTAGATAGATATGGGTTGATATGGATTGATAGGGGCTGATATGAGATCTAAAACAAAACATGGGCTGAATTTACAGGTTGTATGCCTTACATACCTGATTTCAGGTCATAGAAGTCTTCAAGATTATGAAGCCATACACTTGCATAGCTTACAAACTTGAACCCAAACCTGGCTCAGGTCTGGTTATAGCTCAATTTAGGTCTTCTGAAGGCACCTTGAGATTTCAGCTTTGATAAGCAGCACTCAGTCTAGCAGATGTGAACGAATGTGTGCAATAGTGTACAATGCATTTCAATAATTTTATTTTCAATTCAGATTTCAATTATTATTGTTTGTTAAATTTCTCTGAACCAACAACCCCAAAGAATTGTAGGTCTGAAAGCAGATGCTGCAATTAATGAATGTAAATAAGATTGCTGGTTCGGATCCCTCTTAATAATCAAAATTATTTATGATCAGTACTTGTAAGACAATAAATCTTTGTACTATGATAGGTTTAGGTAATCATATTCTGTTGTATTAGCCTTTTTATTGCCTTGATTTTCACAGTTTATGACAAGTAGAGTCGAGCTGGAGGAGATCCTCTACGACCTGGAGATTGAAAGAACTCTCCGTGTCCGTCTAAGAGCAGCTAGACAAGTCCAACAAGAAGCTCAAGAAGCTCAAGAAATGGCTGAACAGATAACCATGATGGATTATGCCAAACCCTCACTCACTGGAGCTGCTTCCAACATTATCAGGCCTACTATTGCTGCTAACAACTTTGATATTAAACCTGCCATTATACAAACGATTCAAAACACTGTGCAATTCTGTGGAATGGCCCACGAAGATCCCAACGCACATATTGCTAACTTTTTAGAAATTTGTGATACCTTCAAACACAATGGGGTAACTGATGATGCCATTAGGCTGAGGTTATTCCCATTCTCTTTGAAGGATAAAGCCAAAGCATGGCTGAATTCATTACCAGCGGGATCAATAGCTACGTGGGATGAAATGGCCAGCCATTTCCTCTCTAAGTATTTTCCCCCTTCTAAAACTGCTAAAATGAGGAATGATATCACTACATTTTTCTAACAAGAAGGGGAATCTTTATATGAGTCATGGGAAAGATACAAGGAGCTGCTGAAAAGAGTTCCTCACCATGGCCTTCCCATATGGTTGCAAGTGAAGACCTTCTATAATGGTCTTACCGACTCAAATAAGACCATACTAGATGTTGCAGCCGAAGGGTCCATAAACAATAAGACTCCTGAGGTTGCCCATGCACTCATTAAAGAAATGACAGCCAACAACTATCAATGGAATTCTGAAAGAACCCAAACTAGGAAGCAGCATGGCCTGCATAATGTTGATACTTATATGGCACTATACACAAATAGGAGCACTCAGTAAGAAAATTGATGAAATGCAGATAGCTGCCATGCATGTGCAGCCTCTTACTTGTGAATTGTGTGGGGAAGGCCACATCAGTACTGACTGCCAAATTGGCAATCAGTTTAGGCCATCTACTGAACAAGTCGACTATGTCAGCAATCTATCAAGATAGCAGGGTTACCAGAGTCACCATACCTTTCACCCAGGATGGAGGGGACATCCAAACCAGTCCTGGCCAAGTCAGCATACTTCCAAGCCTTTCCACCAGACTTATTATCAGCCCGAACCAAAATCAAATTTGGAGGAGCTGATGACAAAATTTATAGCAAGTGCGGAAACCAAGTTCCTGAACCAGGAAGCCTCAATCAAGAACCTAGAAAACCAAGTGGGGCAATTGGCACAATTAATCTCTTCCAGACTGTCGGGAACTCTTCCAAGCAACACTGAAGTGAATCCACGCGAGTAGGTACAAGCTATTACCTTAAGGAGTGGAAAAGAGTTGCCCGAGGTAGAAAAGAAGAATAGGGCTGAACCCAAGGCAGAAACAAGCCATGGGACCAAACAGCAGAAGAAGGAACAACCTGAAGTACAACAAGGGATGCAACAACAGCCACAAGTTCCATTCCCTAACAGGCTGAAGCAACAGAAAATGGAGAAGAAATTTGGAAAGTTTCTTGAAATATTTAAAAGTTTACACATTAATATTCCTTTTGTTGATGCTTTAGCCCAGATGCCACACTATGCAAGGTTTTTGAAGGAATTATTGGCAAACAAAAAGAAACTGGGAAATGTGGCTACATTTGCTTTGAATGAGGAATGTTCTGCTATCCTTCTGAACAAGTTGCCTCAGAAACTCAAAGATCCAGCGAGTTTCACTATTCCTTGTACAATAGGCAGTTTAAAAAATTGAGAAAGCTTTATGTGACCTGGGAGCTAGCATCAATTTAATGCCATTTTCTATCTTCAAGAAATTGGGATTGGGGGAACCCCAACCCACTAGAGTGGCATTACAATTGGCTGATAGATCCATTAGACATCCTAGGGGGATCATAGAAGATGTCTTAGTTAAAGTTGACAAATTCATTTTTCTAGTTGATTTCATTGTGTTAGACATGCAAGAAGATGTGGAGGTCCCACTTATCCTAGGGAGACTTTTCCTGGCTACCGGTAAAGCGATTATTGATGTCCAACAAGGACAACTTAGCCTTAGGATACAAGATGAGGAGATCATTTTTAAAATGTCTGATGCTATGAAACATGCACCCTCCAGTGATGATTCTTGTTATTTTATTGATGCCATTGATATGACAATTGATGAATGCTTCCAGGTAAGTAGGATGGCTAATCCTCTTGAACTCTGCCTCCAGCAGGGAGAACTTAAAAATGGAGAAAATGAAGAAATAAACCTCATGATAGCATATCTGAATGATAACCCTCAATTCAAGGGAAAGGGGTTTCTCAAATTAGAGAACTTAGGCAAATTGCCTGGACCATCAGGTAAGCCATCATGCCAAGAACCCCCCACCCTTGAACTGAAGCAATTACCTTCCCATTTAGAGTATGTTTTCCTTGAGGAACCATCAGCTCTCCTCGTAATAATTTCTGCATCACTGAATCCATTACAAAAAGAAAAATTATTAAGAATGCTACAGGAACACAAAAATGCTATAGCCTGGAAGGTAGAGGATATCAAAGGCATTAATCCATCAATCTGCACTCATAGAATTTTGATGGAAGAGGACAGCAAGCCTTCCGTTCAGCCCCAAAGATGCCTGAACCCCAACATGAAAGAAGTGGTAAAGGCTGAAATAATTAAGTTATTAGATGTCGGGATCATTTATCCTATTTCTGACAGTTCTTGGGTAAGCCCCGTGCAAGTCGTGCCCAAGAAAGGGGGTATGACCGTTGTTCCAAATGAGAAAAATGAACTCATCCCAACTAGAACTGTCACTGGATGGCGTGTATGTATTGACTATAGAAAGTTAAATGAAGCCACCCGGAATGACCATTTCCCTCTCCCATTTATGGACCAAATGTTAGAGAGGATAGCCGGGCATGAGTATTATTATTTCTTGGATGGATATTCGGGGTATAACCAGATCCCAATTGCACCAGAAGACCAAGAAAATACCACTTTTACTTGCCCATATGGTACCTTTGCATACCGAAGGATGCCCTTTGGATTATGCAATGCCCCAGCAACCTTTCAGCGATGCATGAGGTTCATATTTTCTTATATGGTTGAAAAATTTATTGAGATCTTTATGGATGATTTTTCAGTGTTTGGCTCTTCGTTTGATGCATGCTTGAATAATCTGGAATAGGTGCTTACTAGATGCGAAGAAACACATCTTGTTTTGAATTGGGAAAAATGTCATTTTATGGTGCAAAAGGGCATAGTGCTTGGACACAAGATCTCTCACAGAGGTATAGAAGTCGACAAGGCAAGGTGGAGGCAATTGAAAAATTGCCACCCCCATCATCTATCCGTTCTGTGAGAAGTTTCTTAGGGCATGTCGGCTTCTATAGGAGGTTTATTAAGGATTTCTCAAAAATTTCCAAGCTACTATCTACCTTGCTTCAGAAAGAAGTTCCTTTTGAATTTTCAATTGAATGCCTTCATGCTTTCAACACCTTGAAAGACAGATTGATCCATGCACCTATCATGGTAGCACCAGATTGGACCCTCCCATTTGAATTAATGTGTGATGCAAGTGATTCTGCTATAGAAGTTGTTTTGGAACAAAGAGTGAACAAACATTTTCAACCAATTTACTATGCTAGCAGAACCTTGAATGGACCCCAACTCAATTACACCACCACAGAAAAGGAACTACTAGCAGTAATCTTTGCACTTGACAAATTTTGTTCATATCTGATATTGTCCAAATTTGTTGTATACACAGATTACTCGGCATTACGGCACTTGCTTACCAAGAAAAATTCAAAACCAAGACTGATCAGGTGGATCCTTCTACTACAAGAATTTGATATTGAGATTAGAGACATGAAGGGTGCTGCAAACCTGGCTGCTGATCATCTCTCCCGATTAGACAAGGTAAGCTCAGAAGAGGAGATAGCCAGCAACATCCGAGAAGAATTTCCGGATGAACAGTTGTACTCAGTTCAAGAATACGCATCTCCTTGGTATGCTGATTTTGCCAATTATCTATCTGCACAAGTCATTCCTCCTAACCTATCATATCAACAAAAGAAGAAATTCCTTTCTGATGTCAAATACTATTTGTGGGAGGAACCCTTTTTATATAAATTATATGCAGATCAGATCATAAGGAGATGTGTCCCTGAGGAGGAGATGGAGTCGATACTCCAATTTTGCCATGATAAAGAAGCAGGAGGTCATTTTGGAGCTAGCCACACAGCAGCCAAGGTTTTGCAATCAGGTTTTTATTGGCCTACAATATTCAAAGATGCCCACAGGTATGTATCCACATGTGACAAATGCCAAAGATTGGGAAACATTTCCCGATAGAATGAAATGCCCCTCTCCAATATTTTAATCTGCGAAATCTTTGATGTTTGGGGTATAGACTTCATGGGACCATTCCTGAATTCTTTTGGGAATAAGTACATCCTCGTTGCTGTTGATTATGTATCTAAATGGGTAGAAGCCGTGGCTTTGCCCATAAATGACTCAACGAGGGTGGTACATTTCCTGAAAAAGCTATTTTCTCGTTTTGGCACTCCACGAGCTATAATTACTGATAGGGGAACTCACTTTTGCAATAGCCATTTTGAGTGGTTAATGCTAAAATATGGAATTACACATAAATTGGCTACCCCTTATCACCCTCAAACTAGTGGCCAAGTGGAGCTGGCTAACATGGAGCTCAAAAGAATTCTGGAAAAGACTATAGCATCTTCTAGAAAAGATTGGTCCATCAAGTTAGATGATGCATTGTGGGCATACAGAACTGCATATAAGACACCCATTGGCATGTCCCCCTACAAGTTGGTCTTCGGTAAAGCATGCCATTTACCAGTAGAATTAGAGCACAAGGCCTATTGGGCTCTTAAATTCTTGAATTTTGACATTGAGGCCACAAGGGCTAAAAGGAGGCTGCAATTGAATGAGATGGATGAATTCAGACTTGCCGCCTATGAAAATGCCAAAGTCTATAAAGAAAGAATTAAAAGATGGCATGATAAGAACTTGTTGAGGTGGGACTTTTATGTTGGGCAGCAGGTATTGTTATATAATTCCTGTCTCCGCCTGTTTCCAAGCAAGCTGAGATCCAGGTGGTCTGGACCCTTCACCATCACTCAGGTTTTTCCCCATGGGGCTATAGAAATCACCCACCCGGTTCAAGGCACATTTAAGGTAAATGGCCAGCGCCTGAAACCATATTTAGTGGGTGGTACTATACCCCCTCCATCCACTGTTTATCTTGACAACCAATGATCTTCTTGTTCTTGAATAGGTTAAGGCATCTTCATCTTTTTAGGATATTATTTAGTAAAATAAAGATCTCTTTTTCAAAATTTCAATTCATTTTTAGCAGAAGAGGCTTCCCACTAGGGAGTCCTCTATTCACCCTTTTCTTTACTTGTTATTGCTTTTGTTTATTTCATTGTCATTCCCTAACACTAGGAACATTGAGGACAATGTTCATCTTAAGTGTGGGGGAGTGAGCCTGAGGCTAGGGTGTGGGAGCTGAAACCATGCACCTCATTCACCCCAACACACATATGCAAGCAATGATATATCCAAGTAAACTAGAACCCCTCAAGTTCATTGCTATTTATTAGGTGATTTTTAAGAAGGAATACAATGAGTTGAGGGAGACCAATGTAATTGTTAAAGTTTTTATTCTTGTGAATAACCCAGTTTGATATATGCATGTGAAAATGGAAGTTGAATATGCCTTTCAGCATGACTAGTCCTAACTACCTCCATGTGTATGGAAGCCCTTGATTTCATTGTTAATGGTCAAGAAATCTAGTGCACATCTGAAGTGCTAATACATGAGGTTCAATAACTGAGCCCAAATTGACTCCGCTATTTTGAGCTGAATAGAAAAACTAGCAGCTCAGAACATGAGTCTTGTTATCTGCCTCAAGCTTGTGACCAGTGTGAGATGGAGCATAAGATGCACTCACACCAAAAAAAGAAAAAAGTGTGAGATGGAGCATAAAATGCACTCACACTAAAAGAAGAAGAAAAGGGTGAGACGAAGCATAAAATGCACTCACCCCTAGAAATAAGTAATTGGTGTGACAGTTGAGGTTCAAAGGGACATACTAAAGTTAAACTCTCATTAAGATATAGTCACAGATGTGAAACTTAGTGCAATTAGATTATTAACTTTGACAATTAAGGAGTTGATTTATATATTGATTGGGAGTGAATGCAGGACTTTAAAGAAATTCATATTCTCCTTTCCTTGGAATCTTATACATGTGTTAAATGGTAATTTACAAGAATAAAGAGTTGAACACTTACAAAAGTTCCCCAACTACTCAAAGCATTTCTATCTTAAAAATTCACTTGATAATTGGTGAAAATAGAGGGGGGAATGTTCAGTTTATGGCTGATGTTTTTGCTTGAGGACAAGCAAAAGCTTAAGTGTGGGGGTATTTGATGAACATACAATTTATCTATAATTTATGAGGTCTTTGCATAGATTTTTATGTCATTTTTATTTAATTTTGCCCTAATTTAGTTTAATGATACGAAAAGATTTCAGGGGTAATTAATCCAAGAAAAAGATAGAAAAAAGGCAAGAAAAGAATGTTCAAAAAGACCAATTTCAGCCCAGCCCAGTTGTGGAAGCAAGAGAGAGCACTTCGGCCCAAGAAGAACAAGTTGATTCCTTGAAAAAACCCAAAAAAAGAAAGCCTAGCAAAGAGTAAAATTCAGCCCAGTAGAGAAAGCCCATTCTCAGCCCAAAAGAGCAGCCTAGAGTGTAGCTATCATGTGCTAAGAGGGAGCCTAAGTGCAGCCCAAATAGCAGCACTCTTAGAAGGCTTTCAAGAGAACTCTAGAAAGTTCAAGAAGGGGGTGTAATACACCCCATTCTAGAGGCTTCAAGAAGGGGCAAGAGCCCCCTTGAAAATCTATATAAGGAGGCCTCTAGAAGGGGGGAAGGTGTTCAATTGCTTGAGAGAAAAAGCTCTCCCACTCCTAGAGGTTTAAACTCCTTGAAGAAAAGGAAGAGAAGAAGGGCTAGGCGCAAGGAAGAAGAAGAAGAAGGGGCTGAAGGAATTCAAGTCAAGCTAGCAAGAAGAGAATGTGAGTTCGAAATTGGGGGTTTTTGATTCAGATATCTATTGTAATCATTCTATTCTAATTTCATTTTGTAAAATTTCATATCAGAAATAAAATTCTTTTTGATTCATTCGAATGGTTGTGAATTATACTTGAAGTTTCTTGAATAGGGGTTAAATTGTAGATTAGTTCAGCCAATTAACTTTCAAAACTCATATTTGAATTCTCAGATCTGAGATTGCAAGATCCGAATTGCTTGAAAGAGAATTCAGATCTGCAAATTTCAGATTAGCCAAATTAATCTAAAGCTTGGAATTCTTAGAGTGCTTGAGAAAGACTCTAGGAATTCAGATCTACTATTCAAGAACTGAATTGGATGCAAAGTTAGAGATAACTTGCACAATTCAGTTGGTGATCAATTCAGATTTGAATTGATGCCTTAGAAGTGTTTGAAGAAATGCATGCATGGGATTAGATCCTTGATAGAGATATGGGGATCATCACTAATGCATAGGATGAACATGCACTCGAAAGAGGTTGTTCATGACCTTGGGGTTTCACCAAACCAAGGCTTAATCACAATCTATTCGAATGATTCAACTTGATTGATTGCTGAATTCTGAGATTAACATTAACTGCTTACTCTTCTAACCTGAATTGAAGGCAATTGGGCCAATAATTTAGATAGATTTTAGTTTAGAATTTTTATCTTTTGAATAAAGTTTTGCTTTATTGTTGATCAGATATGAAGTGCCTAGTTTAGTATTGGTAATTGTTTCCTAAATCCTCGTGGGAATGATACTTCACTCACTACTTTATTACTTGAACGGCTAGCGCACTTGCTAGTGTTATAATGAGCCACACATCACATGTCATATTTCTCAAATTAATGAGGAATTTTACAAAATATAGAGAACTAATACGTCTAAGGTCCACTAGATTTGTAACTCATTATATTGCTCTACAAAATTTTGTTTCTCAAAAAGCAACATTGAGAGCCTCAACTTGATGAGGAGGTTACAAAAAGAAGATAAAGAACTAATACGTCCAAGGCCCACTATATTTGTAACCCATTACATTGCTAAAAAAGTCTTGTTTTTGAAAAAGTAGCATTGAGAGTTATGATTGATTCAAATGACTGGAAATCGTTACAATAAGGTAAAACATCAGTAGGGGCAAAAAGTTGAAAAAATAATCAGTAACATTAATTTTTGAAGGATAACTTCTTTATATTGTAATATAATTAAGTTCATCGTTAAATTCCTTCGGATAGTTGATGATAAAAAATGAGTAACAATGGAAATTATATATGGAGCAATGCGAAGAGTAGTTTTAATAGTCAAAGAAATTGACCTAAATTCCCACAAGCACATCATTAATAATATTATTTTCTTTGAATTTTAGCATATTATTTAAATCCAGCATTTCAATGCTCCATGGATCTTAATGTTAATGAATATTTGTTAAGATCTTTAAAAAATGTGATTATAAAGCTAAAGACATATGAAGATAATGTTGTCATTGCCATACAAAAGTAAGTGTAAATTTTCATATAATTGCCGGTTATTATTTATTTATTTATTACTTATTAGTTTTTATCATTTTATAAATTATATAATACGTTTTGATGATTTGATCATATGATATTAATACTTGTTATTTCAAATAACAATAAGGTTAAATTATTCCGTAAGACACTATGAGGATTTAGAGATAGTATAGCACAAAGGGCAAGAGATAAAACTAATCCAGATATAATGAAGTTCTAAACTTCTAATATATTTTAGAATAATAGTCTTTTAGTAAGTAAATTTTATTTTAATACTATGTGGTACTGAAATATTTTTTTTAGCTGAATGGTGATTGATGTATGGTCAAGATGCCTCACATCTTCGCAAGATTGCAATCAAAATATTATCATAAATTACTTTATCTAGTGGTTGTGAACATAATTGGAATACCTTTGGCCTCATTCATATGAAACAAAGAAATCGTCTATCCTACAAGACTCTAGAAAAGTAGGTATATGTCTATTATAATATAAGGTTAAGGGTTAGACATCTTACTACAAATAAAAGGAAAATAGAATGTTATTTTGACCCAATTAATCTTAATGACATATATGACGAAAATGATCCAATTTTGTCTTAGTTGGCAAAGAAGGAAAATACATCAAGGGTATTAGATGAATCAGGTGATCCACCAAGACCTAATGCCTTTATTGATAGTCAAATGGAGGTAAATATTGATCAATGAGTCAGAGAACAAGAGAAACAAGAAAAAAATACAGCTGATGATGATGGTGATGGTGGTGGTTTTTATAATGAAGATGGTAATACTAGGAACAATTAAGGTGTTGATTCTAGATGTAGTTATAACAAAGAAAGTGGCCATAGTCAAGGTAATCAAGGTGATGAACTTTTTAGATATATACTACTAATGAATGAGTTAATGCCTTTTAATGAAGAATAATACCGTCATAAGCATAGGGATACATAATTAAGAATAAAATGATGGTAAACTTAAGAATAAAATGATGCAAAGCATAGGTATCATGAATTTAAGATTATCTCTAGATTATGGATATGGCATGGGCCACATTGCTACTTTTCCTAGATCTAATTTATCTATTATGGGTTCTTTGCTTTTTAGTGATAGAAGATATGATAATAGACATACTGATGATTCATCTTCATACAATACACAAAGTATACAACAATATGATTCAAATGATTATGGATCAAATTATCAACCTCCAATTCATTATCATCAATTCACTAAGGAGCAATATGACTAATTCAAGCAAACATACATGAATTTTTATTCCATAATAATGACTTAAAATCAATATTGTTGTTACGCTAGAGATCAACATAATGCTGATATCAATAACTTTGAACATATGCGTAATGTTAATATCAATGACTTAGGATCAATATTTACTACCAAGTAATAATAATTTTTATAATTTTTTATGATTTTTGTGTGTTTATTAATTATTTAATTTCAATAATGTTTTATTTAGATTATCAATAAATATTATCACTTTGTCATCATTCACTAATTCAATGAAGTCATGAAGATAATGAAAGTAACCAAGGTATGTTCTAACTTCTAACTTTATTATATTGAGATTCATATGTTGAATTTGTAAATTGTAATAAATTTAAAATTTGAAGTTAGAACTTGGAACTGAATTAAGTACTTTATTAGATAGTATTTTCTTTTCCTGTATGTTGATTATAATGTGTTTTTTCATAAAACCCACTAGAACATTAGAGTTTTATGTATAAATAGCTCATTTAAGTCTTATATTTGGTGTTATTGATGTTTATTTATGATTTATTCGAGTATTTATAGCATTTCCATGTGTATCTTAATTTTTTGTTTGTATCCATGTGTATTCCAAGATACATCTCTTAAATTTGCCTTTCTAATACACTTAGGCCATGTTTGGTTCACTGCCAGTGGCCTCATTCTTTTAATTCTTGCCGATTCTGAAAAAGGATGGACAAGAATGAATGAGATGTAAGTGTTTGGATATTCATTTCTTGCCGCATGACTCATTCTTCCCAAAATAAAATTTGGGTCTCAACAAAAATTTAACATATTTTGTGGCACAAAATTTTTTTGTGCCCCATTCTACCAATTATTTTTTTTCGTTCAAGTTTGAAACTAGAGTCCTCTTGACTGAAGTCACTGAACCCTTGACCCTCTCTCTCTCTCTCTCTGTACAAGGTAAAGCTGAGATCAATTTTGATCTATTGAAGTCCTCGACTGAAGTCACTGAACCCTCATCCCACCCTCCCTCTCTCTCTCTCTCTCTCTTTCTCTCTCTGTACAAGGTAAAGCTAAGATATCTCAATCTGTTAAAGTCCTAAAGTTAAGATCGACTCTCTCTCTCTCTCTCTGTACAAGGTAAAACTAGTTGTCTCTCTCTCCCTCTATATAAGAAAATAATTATTTTATTTATTAATTTTTTGTTTGTTTGATAATTAAGGTAGAATGCGTTGCTGGAGTTTGCGAGGATTGTAAAGGTGAAGGAGCAGGTGGTTGCTGGTACTTTGCACCATCTGACTCTGGAGGTGATTGAGGCATGTAAGAAGAAAATTTATGAAGCCAAGGTGTGGGTGAAGCCATGGTTGAACTTCAAGGAGCTGCAGGAATTCAAGCCAGTTGGAGATGCCCCCACGTTCACTTCGTCAGATCTCGGTGCCAGGCAAGGTAAATGATCTTGGAATCTTTCTTTGCCCTTGAATTTTAAAGCAACATTGAGTCCTGATTTTAAGGGGATCATTGACTATAGAATTGTATATACATATTTTACATTTAGCTTGTTAGGGATTATCGGAATTAATTCTAGGTTCGGATGCGATTGAGAATGCATGTCTTCTGCAATCATGGTTTCTCGGATTTTCAATCCATCAAATATACATGGTAGGGAATAGATTGTGTTGATTGGGAAGAAATGATATCTTTGTTATTGTGCTTGAGTGGGTCTTCTTCAGAGATTTTATAGGCTTCAAGTATCTGGTGGATCTCCGTTATTTTTGTTCTAATTGGAGGTGCTAGAATTGTTGGAGTCAATATTATCAAAACCAAATTGGATCATGAAATCACGAATAGGAGAAGTTTGAACCAAAGTGAAAAGATTTAACTTTTTAATTTGATGCAAGATCATGAAATATACATATAGAAGTGTTCTTAAACCTTATATAACTCTGTTGTTGATGGCATAATATGATTAATACTAATAATCTAACAAAATTGCTGCATAAATTTAGTTTGGTTTTAAATGCAAATAAATACTAGATGTAGGCAACTCCTTGACCAATTAGATAGATCATGTTATAAGTTTACAAGTATAAAATCCATATCATCAACTAAAAGTTTGAATTTGTTGAGAAGTAAAAGAAAATAAATAAAACTTTATAAATGGATATTGTTGAGTCAATACTCAATATGTTGGCAACCATATTATCTTCCATCTATATCTTTATTCTCTTTCTTGGTTGTTCTCTTTTTGTTTTGTTTTTTTTTCTTGTTTTTGATATTTAATGGTAATGTCTTAACATCTCCTTTGAATTTCCTTTATTTGATGAGGTGTCATTTTAATACAAAACATAAAAGATTTTATTAGTATCTAGAACCACGATTGTTCCTTGCAGGTTTCTTATGCTATTTAATTTGGGTTGATGTTTATTAATCCAAGTCTCCAACATTCAAAGATGCCTTTTTAAAAAAAAATAATTATTATTAAGAGAGTGTTATATGGTCAATCTAAAAGGGAAGCACAGACTTGGGCACAATTTAGAATTGTTCTATGGCAATTCAAGAGCCCTCATTAATTCATTTTTGCCCTACCATGTTTTTCATTCATTGGCTTGATTTTTAAGACAACAAGATAAACTGTTAAGTTTTTCTATTTCCAAGAAGGTGAGTGACAAAGCAGTCACCTTGTTTGTATCAAGTCTTTGAGCATTGAACATGCCTCATCTTTCACATGCAAAATACAATACTTTTCTTTTCCTGATATAACGGAAAGAAATTAATTGACTTATTAATGCATGTTTCAACCCCATTTGCATTGTTTGGGGGCTTTTTTACTTTTTACATGATTTCTTCCCCCTCCCCCCCTATTGAAGGGTAATTGGTATTTTTCTATTTGTACATAAAAGCTCCACCCATGGGAACTTCTATCATCTGGGATTTGGAAATACAAGATATCCAGATTGTGTTATGTGCCTAAACCTGAAAACATAATTAAGTTTCGTTCTTCTTTTACTTGTTTTGTAATTACATGTTCAGATTCTTCAAGAGGACAAGAACATGACATATTCACATTCTTTTAGAATCATGCTTGACCTAGACTAACCTCTTCCCATTAAACACTTTACCCTTCAACATCCAAAGCCTTCCCAAGCCATAGGAGCCAATATTGTACAAGTAACAAGCCATGCTAGGGGGTCGTGTTTAAGTAAATTTGGGCCAAATATTTCCTAGTAGTAATTATTGGCCAGTCATGTAAATTCAAATGGTCATGGACCAGGATGGAGAGCAATTCCAACACATGATCCTATTGTCCAAGATGAAGCAAATCATGCTGTGAAGACTATCCAGCAGAGGTCAAACTTGCTAGTCCCTTACAAACTGCTAGAGGTCCTTCATGCAAAGACAGAGGTTGGCATCTTCTGCTCTCTTTGGTTCTTTTTCCCTACTATTTCTTTAGTAGCAGTTTTACTCTTCTGTTATTAGCTATTTAGCTCTTGGCATGGGAATTGCATACATATTTTCAACTTACATAGTTCGGGAAAATAGATAAATGATCTTATTGTTTGTGATTCATGCAGGTAATTGAAGAAGTGGCAAAGATTGATTTGCTTCTCAAAGTCAAGAGGAGAAATAAGGAAGAAAATTTTAAGGTTAAAGTACATAAGAATGTTGAAGGTATCTTTCATTTGAATTTGATGGAGCAAGATCACTCATGAGCCATGACTCTAGGCACTACCCTAACATGTTAATATGTGTGGATTTATATAAACATCTACTTTAGTGCTTTGTGAAACTTTAACCAGTACTGCCTATAGATGAAAGAACTGTGTACTGCTTGAATAATGTTTACATGTTACATAGATAAGAAATATAGCCTATTATAGATGTTGTCTTGGATGCTTCTTTTCTCTTATTTTCAAATTTGAATATGTTGGGCATACATTTGGGCCTTATCTATCTATAGCGCCTTGATGAGAGAGAATTGCAACTACAGCTAACCTATATGATTATGACCCCAATTTTGTCATTCAACAGTTGTGGTTCCTCTATGGTGCTTTGGTGCATACAACATGGGGGAACAACTTGGGCTTGGGGTTTTAGGTTCGTGGGCTGGCACGACCCATATATATTGTTTATATATATTTTTTATATATTTATATGTTAGACAGTGTATGCCCTTAGCTCCAATCAGCATGACGTACATTATGACATTTATTGTAAATGAATAAAGTACATATTTGATTAATGTTATTATGGTGTGTTTCTGTGTAATACCCTTAAACTGGACACATATGAGACTCGTGTTAGTTTAGAATCTTCATAGTCGTTGGATAGATCTGGGAGACTTATCCTGCCAAGGTTAACACTGATGTACCGCCAAGTTGGTTGGGGTGGTTTGTCTCAGCTGCCAGGGTGAGACCTAAAGTACATGTAGTGTGGGTTTTCTTGAAACCCTAAACCGGACCAAAATTCTAGTATTACCCTGGACCTTGGAGATAGATAGGCAAAACTGGAATGTTACACCAGACCCCTAGACTCGATTATGATACTGCACTAGGTGTCGGATTGGGTTGTTTTTGATATGCCAATCAGTGAGATCCTTAGAGGGGGTCAAAACCTGAGTATGTTGGGACAGTCCAAGAATTTATCTGAGTGGGTGATCATAGTGACAGGATCAACCCCTTTGCCGGACAAAGTAAATGATCGGGGATGCACTCTCTCTGATGGAAACCTAAACTGCCTATAGTTGATTTCAACCGTTAAAATTTGTTTTTGCAAAATATGTATATATATATATATATATATATATATGTATGTATATTATGGTTTCAAAATATTTGCATAAAGGTTTTAATTCCTGAGATCCATGTGAGTAGAGAGTGCAACACTGCACCTTGCAGCCGAGGGAGAGGTCCTCTCTTGTTGGGCAGTGTTTGATCATTATGGGCTGAGAGGTTAAGTGTAAGACCATTGAGGGTTATACTTGATGGGATAATCTTGCATTTGCCCACATTCCTTGGGCTTTCATAAGATGGTTGGACCCAAGGACCATTTAGTGTAAATGTTGGGCCCATTAAGAGCCCATAGTGATGGACTCAGGGGTTCACTGTATTCAATAGTGAATTTGGCCAGGCCTTGTAACAGAGGCTAGGCTGAACCCATGTGGTTGATGTATAGATCAATGATAGGGTCTCACACTATACAAAGAGATCAAAGCTATTCAGCATTAAAGTAGAAGTGAACCTGAAAGCTTAATGGGCCTAAAAGCCCATTTCGAGCTGGGTTAATTAGATTAATTAAATAGGAGTGGATCTGGGATTTGGATCAGCAGATAATATAAGGGATTATCTTTATCCACTTAAAGAGTCCAGATCCAAATAAAGATTTGGATCAAAGGAACTCCTAATTTGCTTAGGAAGGTTGATCTTTATCTGTAGATAAGATAAGGGATTATCCTTATCACTTAAAGAATCCAGATCCAAATAAAAGATTTGGATTAGGAAACTCCTAATGGGAATAGGAAATTTTCTTTTTAAGGCTATAAATAAGAGAGTAGGGCGAATCTCCAAAGACACATTCGCTGAATACAGAGAGAAGACAACACAGTTAGACTACTTTTGCCTTCTGCTCTATTTCTTCCTACTCTTGTTGCTCTACCCTGTTCAATCTCTAGTTCTTAGACTGAATCAAGATTGGATCTTGATATTGTTTCCTGCCAAAAGAAACAATCTAGAAGCTGTGCTCACTATCCCATTCGATTCTTTCTAAAAAACTACTAGTTCTTGGTGAAGAACTACCTGTTGATCCTGCCTCACCCTAAGTTGTGTCATCTTCAGTGGAGGGAGGATTTAGTACTCTCTTTGGGCGTGAACACCTACGTTGTGAGAAGCATACTTGCGTGGATTCCGTATCAAATATATCCCTCCCTTAATTTGGTTTGGTTTGGTTACAAGAACAAACATTGAAAATGTAGTTTTTTAAATTGGGAATAGGATTCTCGGATGGGAATAAAGAAATTTTTGAAATTTCGCCCAACCTTCCTACAGGGTTCGGCCATCCATATGATGGATCTCCCATCCCTTCACTATATATATAATATTTATATATTTATATATAATATATTATAAAATTATAATTATATAATTATATAATAATAAAGTATATAATATATTAATAAAAATTATAAAATAAACAATTGTTTTCAATTTTATTATACTAATTTATTTAATTATTGCATATGTAAGCAATTGTATACATCAAAATTCATATAAAATTAAAATTTTAAGTTTTTTTCAATTTTTTTAAATAAATAGCTTTGGCATGGTTCATGGCCCGGCCTGGTCCAAGGCTTGGCCCACAGGCCAGCCCGGCCCGTGGCACGGCACGGGCCCGCACGGGCTTGGGCCATGGGACGTGTCGGGCCGAGCCCCCAAGTTATCCTAGGGGAGGGTGGCACGACACAACCTACACTTTACGTGGACCCGACATGGCACATTTTACACCTCTAACCCTTATATTATTATTTTGATTAATAAAAAATGAATGAGAATGAAATTTGTAACCAAACAGATTACAAATTTTACTCTCATTCTTGTCGTAAAAAAAAATCATTTTTTGGGGAAAAAAGCGTTTGGTTCGTATCAATATTTTCTCATTCTTCCCATTTTTACTCATTTTTTCCATCTTGGAATTTCATCTTGGATAAGAATGAGAAAGAATGAGAATTGAACCAAACATGGCCTTAGTGTTTCCAATACTTTGACCTTGTATGCATCCAATTAATAATAAAAAACAAAAAAATATATATATAAAAAAATAAAAAAATACATATTTATAGAAATTTTTGTATACATTATTACTATCATTATAATTATTTAGAATTGCCACGTACAAAATACGTACACATTTACTAGCATTGAAAAAATGATTAAAAATCATTTCTTTTCCACTTTTCCATGCACACTTGTACATGAAATTAAAATATCTTCTTCACTATCGCACGACTGATCGGAAGTTCTAACGGTAATTGTTGCAGGTAATGGAGTTTCTCCCCTCCTCGAACAGCAACAATCCTTTTAAGAATGAATTGTTTCAGATCGACCATGCCTATGTGTTAAATTGAGGGTAAATTACCCTTAAGTTCTTTATATATTGTCCTAAAAATAATTAAGGGTAAAGTAATTATCGAGTATTTAAGTAATTAAACATATTCCAACCTTTTCCATATACCTATAATAAAAATGACAGTTTAATGCTAAAACGTTTGTTAATGATTGACTTTTCTTTCCATGTTTTACTCCCTGAAAATTTCTTTTCCAAAGGTTATTAGCATTTACAAACTAATCAAGTCTCAACACACGTCAAGTAATAGCTTTTCTTTGAATTACACCGAAGACTTATCTTTTAATTTCTTTCTTCCCTACAAGCTTCCTAATACACTCCAGATCTAGTGCATTGATTTTCTTTTGAATCCATATTTTTTCGGACACGTGCAAAGCTTTTAACATCCACGAAACCTTATCAAGTCCTATGGCACATTTTAATTACACTGAAGTGTACCAGAGGTTTCATTTATGGATCCAACAAGCATCATGCCTATGTGAAAAAATCAGAATCCTATGGTTTTTGTTGAGGGAGTTTAACGCTCTCCATCTTTTCGTAAATGTTCAACTTTTCATTTTCTTAAACCATTCTTATGAATTTATTAATACCCTACTTTGTTATATCTTCTCTTTTAATATTTGTAAATGGAGCGGGATCTGATTTGGCAAATCCGAATTCAATCCGATTATTGGATTTGAATTAAAAAAAAAAAAGTTAATTACTTTTCAGCTTTCCGAAATCCTATTGAATTTGAAGGCTTAAAATTCGAATTCAGATCCTAACGAACTTGGGTTGGATTCATATTTGATCCAACTCCGCTTTAATTTTTTAAAATACAAAAAATAAAAAGTTAATTATTTTCAACTTTTATATATGATACATTAAAGCGAATATAACATATTAAATTTATTATATATATTATAATATATACAAATATATTTTTTATAACTTTAAACATAGCTATATAAATTTTAATTATTAATATCAATAAATATATTTTTTCATGACAAGTCTAGGTAGATTTGGCATGAGGTCTGGGCGACTTGACGGACGGATCGTTGGTTGGACCTGTTCGATCGCTCGGCTCAACCTAGGAATAACCCAAGTTGCGTTTGAGTTACGTGCGGATGTCACGCCATTTTATAAACTCCGCAGACGTCAAAACACGCGCTAAATCGATTTCGATCTCAAGGGTCGTGCAACTGGTTTCCCTAGGAGCCGTCGGATCGTGTTGATCTTGATTGTTGATCCCCGGATATACTGGCCATAAATAGGGGCCAAGGGGCTCATTTTCCTCGCCACAAGTCCGCAAATCCGCAATCTTTGAGGTCGCGTTCAAGTCTTTCAGTTTGGTGTCTTTCCGATGTCGCCTTCCTTTCTTCGGTCTTCCTTTTGGTGAGTCCCCCTTTGCTTTTTCTTTTCGATTCCGTGTCTTTTTAGTATGCCTAGCTTTAGCTTTGATAGTCTCTTAGATGGGAGCGGTGAGTCCGCTGGAGCCGAAGTGGGTACCTCGGCTCAGACCGTGGATCCTCGTCTACTGGAGCTGAAGTGGGTTGGCGCTCCAGGACCCCTCTTGTGGAGAGAACAAACTACACACCCCTAAATGCTAAAAGATGAGAGATCCTAATGGCCATTAAGGAATCCTCCTTCGTCAAATGGTCTCCCAGGTTAAGGGGAGACCCAACAGTAAGAAACCCGAACATTTATTGCCACTTTCATCAAGATCACAGGCACAGTACAGAGAACTGAAGGAACCTTCGCAATGAGATCAAGGAACTCATTCGACGCGGATACCTGAAGAATTTCATCTTACGCGAAGAAAGGAGACAGACAGATCGACAAGAAGACCGATAGGGAGATCAGATGAGGAATGCCCTAGAAGCCAGCAGGCAGAACGAGCAACAACCACGACAGTTGCCAAAAGAGAGACCGATCAACGGGGTAATTAACATGATTACCGGCGGGTCCATCATCGCGAAGTGTACATCGGCAGCCGGGAGGACCTCGATGCACAAGCTAGAAAACGAAGAGGAAAACCCGCCAAAATGACCTTGGCTTGATGGACCGATATACTTCACTGAGGACGATGCACGCGGAATCTAGTATCCCCACGATGATGCCCTGGTAGTAAAGCTGTGGATCGATGACTTCGAAGTAAAGTGGATATTGGTAGACTCAGGCAGCTCGGCTGACATACTCTTTAAGGAGACGTTCGATAAATTATAGCTACAGCAGAGCGACCTGAAACCGGCAAACACCCCTTTAGTAGGGTTCAACAGTGAGGAGGTCCAGACCTCTTGGGCGAGTCACAATACCTTTAGAAGCTGGCACGTGGCCAAACATCGTGCTGTTTGAGCACACCTTCCTGGTAGTCGCGACTCCCTCCCCCTACAATGCCATAGTAGGTCGGCCCATCATGCATGTTCTACGTGCAATAGTATCCACTTACTATCTAGCAATGAAGTTCCCGACTGATTACGGGGTGGGAGTCATGCGAGGTGACCAACTCGAATCACGCAAATGCTACGTAGCTGCTCTTAAAGGGAAGGCAAAACTAGCAGAAGATGTCGAGCTCGAGCGACCTATGGAGTACAACGACGAACGAGATGTCCCGATAGAGGAGATGGTCTACATACTAGTCTTTGTTAACGAACTGGCCAAAACTCTTTAGATCGGTGCCTCGATCAACGAACCACTCCGCTCCCATCTAGTAAGTTTCGTACTAAAAAACTTAGATATTTTTGCTTGGTCCACGGCAGAAATGCCTAGAATTGATTAAAAAATTATAACTCACAAATTGAACATCGACCCTTTAGTCAGGCCAGTAAGGCAGAAGAAGCGCAACCTCGCCCCGGAACATTGGAGGGTAGTCGATGAAGAGGTTGGGAAGCTCCTAGCGGCAGACTTCATCAGGGAAGTCCATTACCCGAGCTGGGTGGCTAACCCAGTTTTGGTGAAAAAGGCCAATGGCAAGTGGCGCATGTGCATCGATTACACCGACCTGAATAGAGCCTGCCCAAAAAATTGCTTCCCGCTACCCAAGATCGACCACCTAGTGGACGCAACCTCAGGGCATGAGTTGTTGAGTTTCCTAGACGCTTATTTTGGTTATAACATATTAGGATGGACCCTGCTGACGAAGAGAAAACCGCTTTCATAATTGAGCTCGGGTTATACTATTACAAGGCCATGCCCTTCGGATTAAAAAAAATGCCAGGGCAACCTTTTCAGCGCCTTGTAAATAAGATTTTTGAGCCATTAATCGGCAATAAAATAGAGTGTTATGTTGATGACATGGCCGTGAAGACTCAGTTTTCAAATTTTTTATTGAATGATTTAAAAAGTGTTTTCCAAATTTTGCAAAAATATAACATGAAGTTAAATCCAAACAAGTGTGTCTTTGGAGTCACCTTGGGAAAATTCCTAGGCTATATAGTCAACCGACGTGGCGTCGAGGCCAACCTAGATAAAATAAAAGCCATCCTAGATATGAGACCACCCCGCAAAATAAAAGAGGTTCAGAAGTTGATTGGCCAGATAGCCGCCCTGAGCCGCTTCATGTTCAAGTCGGAAGATCGCTACCTACCCTTTTTTAAAGCCATAAAAAAGAGTAAGGACTTCGAATGGACTGAAGAATGTCAGCTCGCCTTCGATGAGCTGAAAAGATACTTAGGTACCGCAACAGTTTTAACTCGACCCAAAGAAGGGGACACGTGGGCGCCGACCTGATTTACGAGATCGCGAGGGGGACCGACTTCTAGAGTTGTTTATTCCCCTACTCGGGGACTTGCTTTTCTTCCTCTTCTGTGCGCCACTGCTCGTTCCTTCACTTTCTCTCTTCCTCTTCTCCGGTGGTGGGTTATCGACCTTCTGATCGATCTCCTCCTTGGTGCCAATGAACTGATCTGCGAGTTTAAGGAACTCGGTAATGTCCTTCGGTTTGTTTGCTACAACATGCCATTTAAACTCCTTGGTAATTCCCTTCTTGGCTACAGTAAGTCTCACTGTCGGGTCGAGGTCTGGTATCTGCAGGCAAGTGTCATTGAAGCGTTTGATATAGCTCCTAACCAATTTTCCTTCCCTCTGAACCACATTGACAAGGCTTTCCTAGGACTTCAGACACTTTTTGCTAGTGATGAAATGTGCAGTGAACAAGTCAGCGAACTACAACCAGCTTTTGGTCGAGCCCGACGTGAGGTTTTGGTACCAAGTTCAAACTATCCCTTTAAAGGTGGTAGAGAAGGCTACACACATGCAAGGCTCATTAGCCGCATCTAAGTGCATCTGGGACCGGAAAGAGTCCACATGGTCGTTAGGATCGAAGGACCCGTCGTACTTGTCTAATGGGGGCATCTTGAAGTCTTTTGGCATTGGAGCCGCCAAGAGCTCGAGAGATAGAGGAGATGACTTGCAAAGTAGTGGAGGAGCGGTCTTTGTAGCCACCGAGCTCGCTTCTTCCTTCCCTTTGGTTTGCTCTTCTCGTTGGCTTGGCTTTGTTGGCGGTTGTTCTTGATCGAGGTACGGCGTGTCTTGCGACATCTCCATTGCTGTTTCTTCACTGGCTCGGCATTGGTTCTATTGACTTCAGTTCGATCTAGTACTGTGGCCCTGTTACGAGGCAAATCTTGGTTTCTCGAGGGATTCTAGGGCTGACTATCACGGGGGACGGAGAGGTCTTGTCTCGAGTTTGCACCTCGAACCTCGAACTGATTATCTGCTCGCGAGCCATCATTCTCTTGCTGTGAGTGCCTGTTCGTATTCAGTTGACTATCCTCAGACTTATTTCTGAGATTTCCTTGCGAGGTCGGTGGAGTGTGTTGACTGTCTTTCCTCCCTTGGGGTGAGACCTGACTCCTGAGAGGAATCAGTGCTTGTGAGGTCTCTTCGCCCCGATGGGGGGATCAATTGATGTTCTGGTTAATCCAAGGTGATTCGGGTTCTGACTGTGATGGGGCCCTGGGTGCCGAGGTGGGACCGACTGCTAGTTTGGCTGTAGTGGGGGGAACTAGTGTTGATATTGCTGATAGAAGTAATAATGTTGGTACTGCTGAAACTGCTGGACCTATTGCATCTGGATCTGAATGGCCCGGACGCATTGAACGAGGTCGTGGAATTGGGAACTCCCCACTCTAGGAGGAATCACGAAGGGCTTAGAGAAAGTTGCACCTACCACTGGGGGAAGCGGGGCACTCACCTGTGCAATGCTCGGAGGTGCAGTTAGTGATGGGACTCCAGACACTGTGAGCGGAATGGTGAAATGTCCGATGCACATTGTAGGAGCTTGGGGAAAGGTTGGCTGCTGGGCTTGCCCCCCGGTGGTGTTCATCTTGAAGCTTTTCCCGGTGTGGCTGGAGGATGCCATTGATGTTGAAGTTGAGCTGAAGCTGCAAAGAGGTAGGAATGACCTTTCGATCGAGTTTCCACAAACGGCGCCAATTGATGGTGCGCGATCTGACTACTCCTAGATGGAGGACGATCCGGACTCCAGGTGGACAACGAGCTGGATCGGTCTGCAAAACAATCTATTAGAGAACCTGGGGTAGCTAACCCAGCGAGGTCACTCCGATGCTTAAGTTAGTAAGTATGCTGTAAATGCGAGCTGAATGCTTGGGAGCTTGAATGCTAGAGAGTAGAGTAATCACGCATACCTTTGCCTTCACGTTCCTGTCTTTATATACTGGAGTAGTCGTGGGTCTCACGAAAGAGCTCCGGGATCTCCGGGGTGTGGAGATAAGGTTCGTTCCACTTTTGAAGGAGCGGTACGTAGATAAGGTTTATCGTTTGACCTCCGACTCTGGTGGAGCTGGGACAAGTTCTCATCGTGATCTCGGAAAAGTTGGGATTTGTTAGCTCATCATGATCTCGAGTAACTTGGGATCTGTTGGAGAGAACTCTGGAGTCAGTTACGTAGCGATTCAGGTCATTAGCTTCAAACTGGTACTTCGATTCTTTAGTCTCGAACTGGATTGGATCCCGAGGTGCCTCTACACCGAGGTGGCTGAATACCCGAGCTCCAAATGTTGCAAACTAGGCTTACTAGGCTGAGTTGTCATCCCTTGATCAGATCGCGCCCACGTGTCCCCTTCTTGCTAGGTCGAGCCAAATCACCCTTCATCACTTATAACCAGCTAGTTGTCACCTTGCTAATTTTGTTTAAATTTTTTACATGACAAGCTGGCCAAACCTAGAATGCATACAACATCTATGTATTTTGGGAAAATTCCCGATTAGTACCCTATACTTTGGTCCTTAAACTTTAAAATATGACAATTCAGTACTTGAGCTTTCAAAACGTGCCAATTTAGTACCTACTGTTAACCAATCATTAAGTGGCAACTGAAAAGACACAAGTGCCCTTCGAGTGTCATCTAATTTTCTTAATCACCAATCAAAACATTGATAAAAAATGCACAATCCTAAATCCTTGCCTCTTCTATTAGAAAAAGTTGAGGTTACCCACTGAGACGTGACCCCAACTTCTTGAATAGAAGAGGCAAGAAGTTAGGATTGTTCATTTTTTGTCAATGTTTGGATGGTTGATGAAGAAAATTAAATGACACTTGGCACTTGTGCCTTTTCAATTGCCACTTAATAGCTTGTTAATGGATTGGTTAAGATAGGTGTTGGATTGAGTCCATTCACATATTTTAAAAATTCGGGTACTGAATTATTGCATTTTAAAATTCAGGAGCTAGTGGCACTAATGACTAGACCCAAAATACAATACAGAATACTAATTGGGAATTTTGACATATTTTTAACGCTATATACACGTGTGAATCAAGTGCCCTTCCGCTATTTACCAAGAAAAGAAAAACCTATTCCAACCAAATTAAATTAGAGAAAAGAATATTGTGAAACGCTATTCTGCCAAACACCTACTTTGGTCATTCGTTGGCTAGTTGGCCGAAGTAAATCTGCCCGTATTTCACGTATCGAGGCGCTGAGGTTTCACAAAATGTCGCTGACATTTAAACCTATGGCACCATATGAAGCAGAGGAATGGGATTGAAACCCTACCCCATTCTACCTTTCGACCTAACAAGCGGGCAGGTTCTCGACGTGCCTCCGGAGTCGGAGTTCGACAGAGCGGACGAAACGACGAATAATCTTGTAAGGTATGTTAGCTTCTCCTCGTCTTCGTGCTTTGGGGCAAGATTCTTCTGTCCTTTTTCTGAGTTGTTATTCTTCTTCGTCGTTCTATGTCGAAAACAGGGGCTCTTTACAGGGGGTGGGTTATGGATTATTAGGGGTTGGAATAAATCAATTACACTGTATCATTTCCACATAGGACTACAGCTATCTCCTCAACCATTGATTTATTTTTGGTGGCCATGGGATTACGGTTACTGGTAAAAAAAATGAAATGTTGCAGAGACCTGGTCTACGTTTTAGGTCTTTTAGAGAGAAAAATGTTACACGCAGTTGAAGCTCTCTTGTATGTTCAAATGATGGTTTCTGGTTCGTTCCGCTCTCAGAGAGTGGTGGTCAGCGTGGCAATACTGGTAGATTAGGTGTGTCGTTTGATTGAGGTCATGGCATGACTGGGCTATTAAGTGCAGGATCCCCTGTCCAAGGTTTCACAAAATTTGTCTCTAATTTATTATTGTAGAATGTAGATCAATTGAATGTTCATGCTAATTCTTTGTTAATTTTATCTTCTATTTATATTTTATAATGGGGATATGTAGTACTTTGACTTGTGATGATGGCATAAGCTCTAATTAGTTAAACGATCTTAGTTTTAGAACTTACTCATCATTTGTGGTTTATGTTTATTTTCCTTTTCTTTTTTTTTTATTATTTCTCCCCTCACCTCGCCTCGATGAGACTAGCGTCTTATTGTTGTTTCATGCCTTGAGACATTTTGGTGATCTTTCTCAAGCTATTTCTAAACACTCCAATATTTGAATTTTCTAGTTTTCCTGAGCCGACACATCAAATTTAGGTGAGTGCAATTAGGTGGCTGGAGCATCCAATTGGAGGTTGCTAAAATCCTTGTTATTTGAGAAATTTACATTACTTTGATATCCACCTGTCATATTATCTGTTGCAAAACGGGAAATTATATCCATGGACTTCACTCAATGAACCACTTTCACCAATATATTTTGTTTGGGTCTTTGTATATTTTTGCATTCCTCTCTACCCATATTGACTAAAGAATGGTTGCTCTTGCGCATCTCCATAGTATATTCCTTTTCTTATTTGATTGTAAGAAAAAGGACATGAGAAGTAGTAAGAAATGATTTAAGCACTAATAAATAATTTAATAATTTAACAGTGGATATGGCTTTAAATAGAATGGATTGGCAAAACAAGATTCATGTAGTTGACCCATATAGTTGGGATAAGGGTTGGTATAAGGATTAAGGCATTGATGATGATGATGATAATCATGAAAATAAGATTTTCTTTGATGCATTCATTTCTTTGTTCGGAGGATGGTTCACTGTAGTTCTTAATCTTTTTTCCTGAATTTGTTCATGAAAGACATGCTATAAATTAGTTTTTATCCAACATGCTATGGATGAGATTTTGATCTATCTACTGTTTACATCATTATTATAGGACTCAAAATGGACAATAGATGGTATGGTAACACACAAGAAAGAAGCACTCAAGAAAAGCGACAACGTGAAAGAGAGGAGGTAAGCGCTGTTTGAATTATGACTTATTCAAACATTACTATCTAAAAACATGGCAATGCCTTTTTAGTCAACCCTAATAGATCTGAACTTGTGTCTCTCTTCTAGCTCTTTCATCTTCTCATGAACTAACATTTAAAACCTTGATTTTAGTTGAAAGAAAGTTCCACAATCTTATTCATGTTTTTAATGATAATGTAAATATAGAATTATAGACGTGTTCAATTTTTTCTATAATCCTTTTATATTTTTGTGTGTAAAAATATATGTCACACTTACTTTTTGTTTAATGTTATACATGTGCTTGAATACTTTTTTTTTTTCAAAATTTATGTATTTTTTCATTTTTTGTATTTTTATATTTATTAATCTTTATTATTTTATTTGACATTAAAGGTTTACACATTTAACCCAAAAGTTGAACTATTTATTATTAATTTTTATATTTCATTTTTGGTCAATTCTAAATTATGTATTTCATTTTCTAATTTTTTCTATCAATAAAAATAATTCTCATTTACTACACTTTTTTTTTTTAATTTGATTAATAAAAATATCATAATTGTGTCTAATTTTTTCTACATATTTTGTAAATTTCTATATTTATTTATATTTTAAAAATTTTATTACTTAACTATGACTTCATAGGTTGATCAATTTGATTCAGATGGTTGAATTGCTAGCCATCACTTGGATAAAGAATGGTTTTGTTTTTGAGTCATTTTTAAAATATATGGGTTTATATCAAAGGCGCACTTGAGGCGTGCCTAGGCACATTTTAGGGTATGCACATCGCTTAGGTACTAGGCGTGGCCCTTTCAAAAGGCGCATGCCTAATTCGCCTAGGCGTGCGCTTGATGTGACTTGCGCCTTAGCTCAAGTGTGCGCCTTTTGAAAATTTCATGCTGTTTTGCTTTTTTTGAACCTAGCGGCTAGGATAGGAGTAGATTTATTCATGGCCCAGGTAGCCCAATTGCTGCCCCGGTCCGACTCGATCTAAGTTGGTCTTAGATAGGATTTCAGGCCTGTGGGCTTGGGTTTGGACCTAAAACACCGAGCTTGGCCTTTTTTGGGGCTGGGCTTAGGCTTTCTCAAAAAAGCCCGACCTTGAGCCCGAGCCGAGCCTGACTTGATAATGTATGATATAATAAAAATATATTGTATATAATCATATATATTTATATATAATATTTTTTCTTTATTATTCTCTTTTTTCAAGTAATAGTGAGATCTTTCTTGATTTTTTAGGTTTTGAGGCCTTTTAATATAAATAAAACAGTTTTTTTATTGAATAAAAAAAGGAAAAAAATCTTTTTCCAATTTTCTAGCTGGGCTCGGGCTTGGGCTCGGGCTTCGAGGTATATATAAGAGTTGGGCTCGGCTCAAGACCTAGGCTTGATGGTTGGGCCGGGCTTGGGTTCGGGCCTGAGTATATTCTATTTAATACAGAAACAAAGCCCAGCCCATGAACAGATCTAGATCGTAGCTCCGAGAACCCCCTATTTGCTAATGTTGTTCATTCATTCATTCTAATAAAACATCTTCTTAAAAGGTTATAAAGTTATAAAATCATTTTTTTTAATTGAGAATTAATAACTTAAGATCCTAGCATGAACTTCAGGACTTGTTTGGGCTTGCCTCGAGGGACATGGTACAAAGGCGGCTCGTAGAATCAGGAATGCAATATGTTTTACATCACTTTAGCTACTTGAAGTAATGCAATTGAAGAAAAAATGAGATTGTGGGTTTTACATGTTTGAAAATACTTTATATGTTTGATTTTATTTTTAAATTTTCATTTGAATACTCTTTACATGTTATGCTTATGTATTTTAATTTTAGATAATAAGTTTTATAAAACATTTATTTTAAAATTTATGTTTATATTTTTTATTAATATTATGTTTAATATTTTTTAATTTTTTGGCACTTTTTTTTTTGTATTTTTTGCACCCTGCTTCAAAAAGGCGCGAGCCTTAGGTGCAAATTGGCCCTTACGCTTTTTTTTTGCGCCTTGTGCTTTTAAAGCACTGGTTTATGTTGTTATGAATATTGACATAGATCTAATTAGTAGCATTTAATTGTGAAAAATAACTTAAAAATATAGGATTTAATAATAGAAAATGGGATTTAATACCTTAAGTATATGACATAATGAGAGGGGATTAAATGAGGTGGAAAGTACTAATTGAAGTTACATTTTCAACCCTTACAATTAGAAATAGATCAAATACACAAATATGGCCTATGTAGTAGCCATTAAAGCGGGCATTAAAACTATAATAAAATGACTTTTATACCCTTTCTCAAACAAAGAAATAGAGGGTAATTTTAGTCCAAAAAAAGTTTCACACTACATCCACACTTTTATATATAGTATAGATAAAAAATGATTTCTTCTTTTTGTTTCCCCCTTATCCTCTACATGAATATGATATACTGCTTAAACCAACTATCTATCGAAAGTGAAAAGAGATATAGATCATCCAAAAGAATTAGGCAATGTTGCAGTTGCCTCAAATCTGTTTTCAAAATCTATTGAGGTCTATGCATCAAATCTGTCATATCTATCCCTAACATGAAGATTTTGCTGAATCTTATATCTTTATTTTCTGCTACAATGTTATGAAAGTGAAAAGAGTTGTTAGATCTTAAGCATTTTCAAAATTCTCTCTCATTTTCTTTTTGAATGATCCTTATACTGAGTAAATTTTGGTGGTATAGTCATATGAAAATTCACTCGTTGAGGATCTGGGAGAGGATTTTCGTCTTCCAATTGAACACAGGCCTACTGAAAATCTTGACCTAGATAATGTGGAGCAAGCATCTCTGGACACACAGCTAACATCATCTAACATTGGCTTTAGGCTTCTCCAAAAAATGGGCTGGAAAGGGAAGGGCCTTGGTAAAAATGAGCAAGGTATACATTTCATTTGGCAACAAAGGGAACAACTACTTCTTATACTGCATGATTTGTTAGTGAATGCACTTTTCCTTCTACTCTATTCTAGTGAAAGTCTGTCTCTTGATATCAATCAGGAAAGGATGTAGTAAAATAACTCCCTTATTCTTCTATCCTATAAAACTGTCTCTTGTTTTTAGTCTAGAAAAACCTGTAGTTACTGATAGTAATAGCCATTGGCTCTCCTAGTGTGAGTTTTTTGAATATTGTTCTCCTAATCTGATTGGACACGAAGGTTTATTTTTGTAATGTTAGTATGTTTTTTTATAAGCTGTTAATATGCATTACCTTATTAGCTTATCTGGAATTTTTCCCTATTTTTAATTCTGTTCCTACTTTACCTTTTCTTTTGTCCATTCCTTCAAGGAATGGATGTTTTTGTAAGACATTTTTATCATATATCTGTCTTTATTTATTGTTTTTGGCAATAGTGCATGATGCCATGGTGCAAGTAGCACTCAAAGACTTGATGACTCACTGCACTTTGCTATTATAATATCCATGTTTATTTATTCTTCTTTCTGTTTCCATGATTGAAGCATCTTGTTCACTACTATGATGAAAATAACGCTTTGTTAATGGAATGAATTTTGGAAGCATTTTTCTAGTTTATTAGCTAAAGACATCAGAACAAGAGAAGAGAGAAACAGTAACCTCCAAGTTTCTCTCATACACATACATGGACCATATAAACTTGGATCACAAGATTTAGCGAAGCAACAGGCAGAATGACAACAAGGTTAGGAATGGTCACTATGAAGTCTAGTACTTTCTAGCTTAGTGACTAAAATTTCTTTGCTGCCAATAAATTAAATTAAACTATGAGACTATGGCACTCAAGGATTAAAATATCAATATGCCTGAAAACCAAACATGGGTATCGGTGTGTATCGATATGGCTGATACTAATGCTTTTTTATTTTTTCTTTTATTTTGTAATGATCAGGGAGTTGAGGAAGAGGTCTGAGACCTTTTAAATGGTTTAAAAAATCTGTGTATTGGTGTATCCAAGCTTATCTGGGTACACCGATATCGGTGTTGATACTTTAATCCTTGATGGCACTTATGACCCATGCCCTAACATCCCAAATATACTACTTATGACTGGCTTTAGAGAGATGCCATGTTATCAGCCCTAATAATGCCATTTTAGTGCTGGTAATGAAAGTTTTGATTGTAGTGATCAATCACTGAAATGCAGTTTGTTAGCAAAGGTCTTCAATTTCCATATTTTCTGCCTTTGGAGAGATCTTAAATGTCATTGCTTAGTTATGAAAATATATTAGGACTGACAAGCCCCAAAAGAAAATGGCTTCACCATCTTTCCATTGATAATATTTTTGGCTTTTTTTTTTTTTTTAATTTGTTTACAAACTAGAGAGCACCACAAGAATCCAAAGACCCCCCCCCCCGGTGCACGTGCAAAAAGATCCCAGTTTTGGCTAGACTATCTGCCACACAATTAAGATCTCTAGGGATCCACCTAAAGTAGCAATGAATGGATCACATTGAGAACATGATTAATTCTCCTAGGGTGAATTTTTGAGTTATTCATCCAACCAATTCTGATCATGTTCCTAGATTCTCCTTTCACCACCACCACCAAAGGGGGATCAAGTAGAGAAGCAGTCCTCAAACCTTCAAGGGGAGCCCTAATCTCAGCTTCAGTAGCCTCTATTACACTAATTGGCCCGCTGAGGGCCAAGATCAGATCACCGTTAGCGCTTAGAATCCGAACTCCAATACCAGCCTCACCCCTTTGATTGCTTAGGCTTCTAAAGCTGCCGTCAAACTGGAGAAAAAAAAATCAGTGGGAGGCCTAGGATGTAAACTGTTCATGTAGGCTGGAGTGAAACTGGAGGATTGCAATATTTGGAACAAATTCCTTTCCAGAGTCCTTTGCAATATGCCTCTGAAGAGCTTGTTGTCCAGCATCCAAGAGAAAACTAAGAGAAGGATTCTCCCTTTTAAGTCTTCTAGGTTTATACTTCTGCCTTTTTTTTTGATAATTGAAAATTAAATTCATTAATCAAGCAGAGTTAGACTTTACGAGCATCCCTTGGAGAGGCGCAAGGTGCAGCCTCTCTTAAGCATTACAAAAAATCAGAAAAAAGATGGCAAAGCTGTCCAAAATAACACATCCCTAGAGGACCCTTGTTTAGCAAGAGAGCTAGCCAAAGTATTTGCTGACCTGTCCATCCATTGGACTCTAAGAGTTACGTGTCTTGTTAAACATTTGACTTTAGCCTTAAAAAATCTCTTATGCAAAAATTGACAGAAGAGAACAAAGTATTTTTTTTTGACAAGGTAAAGTAATATTTATTAAGAAAAAGATACACACAGGAGGCTGAGATCAGTCCCAGAAATGGCTGACTGATCTAAAACAGCAATTACATGAGCCATCAAGAAACAGAAAATAACACATCTGATACAATACAATTACTAAATTCAGCAGTCACAGACAGCTACAAAATCAACTTGCCCACCAACTTCTGAGATAGATCCTCCGGACTAAGAGACTTGTCATTAAATACCCTTCTATTCCTCTCAGTCTAGATGCACCAGATAACCACAAATGGAATCAGCTTCCAGAGAACCTTTTCTTGCTCAAACCCTTAATCTGCCAACAGTTTAACAACTCTTTAACCGACCTTGGCATCACCAAGCCAATCTTCACAATGTTGAAGAGACGATTCCATAAATGAGCAGAAAACGGACAGTGTATACACAAATGATCAGTGGATTCAATACTGCAACCACATAAACTACAAGACAGGTCTGGGATCTGAATGCCTCTTCTCACCGGGTTTTCCTTGGAAAGACACTTATTTAGAGCCATGGTCCAAACAAGGAAGCATGCTTTTGTCGGACTGTTTGGATTCCATATTTTCCAAGCTGGGAAATCAGACCCACTCCTTCCAATCAAAGCAGCCAGGGATTTAACAGAAAACAGACCATCTGAATTCCACCTCCAAAACCATTTGTCGTCCAAATTATAATCCAGAGTGTGATTTTGGAGACATGACAGGAGATTTACTGCCTCTTCCACCTCCCAATCAAAAAGATTTCTGCGGAAAGAGGGAATCCAAAGAACTGAACCACTCGAAATGCTATAACACTCGGCAACCGAGGCCTCTTGATCTGATGCACACTGAAATAAGAGTGGGAAGGACTCAGCAAGAGGAACATCTGAGCACCAAGGGTCCTTCCAGAATTTGGTCCTATTACCATTCCCCACCCTTATTGAGACTCCCTTTACCAAATCTGAATAGGTCTTCATAATCCCTTTCCAAAGGGAACTACCCTAGTTATGAGGAGGATCCCTTGTACTCCAGTTTCCCCAACTCACACCATACTTACTAGCAATGAGAGATCTCAACCAAGCATCAGGCTCTACAGCAAATCTCCATATCCATTTACCAAGCAGAGCAGAGTTAAAATTTTTCAGCTTCCTTATGCCTAGCCCCCCCTCAGATTTCGGGAGGCAAACTTGCTCCCAACTCACCAAATGCACTTTCTTTTCCTCCTCTCAGCCTCTCCAAAGGAAGTCCCTTTGAAAATTTTCAATCTGATTTGCATCCTTCTTAGGAATATAGAACAGAGACAATAAATAGGTAGGCAAATTGGAGAGAGTGCTCTTAATCAGAGTCAACCTCCCCCCAAAAGAAAGATATTTTGCCTTCCAAGAATCCAGCTTCCTTTCCAATCTCTCAATAACTGGGTCCCAAATTGCAAAGGAACCACCACTAACCCCTAACAGGAGGCCTAGATATTTAAATGGGAGGGAACCAATCTGACAAGCCAAAATATCTGAACATTCAGCTAAGTTAGAGACTTAGCCAATTGGGATGATTTGGCTCTTCTTCCAGTTTACTTTTAGCCCTGTAATCACTTCAAACCAAGATAGGGTTCCAAGGACAAGTTCCACCTGAGAGGGAGAGGCATCCACAAAACATAGAGTATCATCTGTAAATCGAAGAATGTTCACCTTCTTTCCTCCCAACACCATAGCAAAACCAGCCCACTCTCCCGAGCTTGCAACCTTCTTGCAGAATAAAGTCAGGATTGCAGAATAAAGTCAGGATCTCCATTACACAAATAAACAGAAGAGGAGATAGGGGGTCTCCCTGCCTGAGGCCCCTGGAACTGTCAAAGAAACTTGCAGTCTGCCCATTTACCAGGACTGAAAACTTTGGAGAAGTGATACAAACTTTAATCCAATTTCTCCATTTCTGCCCAAAATTCATCTGATGCAGCACAAGGTCCACACATCTCCAATTAACATGATCATAGGCCTTCTCAATGTCAAGTTTACAAATCAAACCTGGGGAACCTTCTTTTTTCCTTGAGTGAATGAGCTCATTGGCAATAAGCACTGAATCCAACATCTGCCTCCCAGAATGAAAGCACTTTGGTTGTTTGAGATGACACTGCCGAGTACTCCTTTTAATCTTTCAGCAATCACGTTTGCCAAGATTTTATAAAAACTATGCTGAAGGCTAATCAGCGTGAAATCCCTTTATGTTGACTACACCTTCAATCTTTGGAATAAGGGTGATGAAAGTAGAGTTCAGACTTCTTTGCAAGGAACCCCTCTAAAAAAATTAGGGGTGTTTTTCAACACGTATGATTTTGTATTTTAAAACAAAAACTTGGTCAGAAAAATCATATTATTTTGCTGATGTGGCAATTGTTTTGTTTTGAAACAACAATGAAAAATTGTTTCTGTTTTGGAAAACAAATCATAACATTGGTGAACACCCTCTTGGTCCCTTAGTTTATCCACTGTTGAGAAATTACAATTGGTTCTCGTATTCTGATCTAAGGTTATCCTTTGTACTATGTCTGTATCTATGCTACATGACTTCCTATTCGTTTGGTTCCAAGGGAGAGCATATTAACATTAATTGTATTCCTTTTCTTTTATTTTTTTTTCTTTGGTGGATTATGTGCAGGAATAGTTGAACCAATAAAAGCTGGAATTAGAGATCACAAATTAGGAGTGGGGAAGCAAGAGCAAGATGACTTTTTTACTGCAGAAGAAAATGTTCGGCGTAAGAAACTTGATATAGAGTTAGAGGAGACTGAAGAGAATGCGAAGAAGCGGGAGGTATGTTACTAAAACAATTCATGTTTCTGCAAATGTTTTTTATCATCCAATATTCCAAGATTGATGCATTGCTTTTTTGAAACCTACATCTAATAGTAGAAGGCAACATGTAGCATATATGTCTTTTGACGGGAATTGTATATCATAAGGGAACAACTTTGGAGGGTCTTGAGAATTTCGTGCTGTTTTTATTACCTGGTGGCTTCTACTGCCTGCTTCGTGCACATGATGAAAATCCAGGTGATGGCAGAAAGAGAGCAAAAAATCCAAACTGAGGTGAAAGAAATACAAAAAGTGTTCTACTGTGATCTCTGCAACAAACAGTACAAATTTGCTATGGAATTTGAGGTTCATCTGAGCTCGTATGATCACAATCACAGAAAGGTAAAGTTTCCATTCAATTTATACAATGTGTAGATCTTTGTAGAATACATTGAAAACAGAAATGATGATAGATATATATTTTTTTATGATAATACTTTCTTATGACACTTGCAGCGGTTCAAAGAAATGAAAGAAATGCATAGTACTAACAATCGTGATGATCGGAAAAAACGCGAACAACTTCGCCAAGAGAGGGAGATGGCCAAGTTTGCTCAGATGTATCCATGCATATGTTTCCTTATGTTTCTAATAGTTTTTCTCTAGTTATTATCACTAAATTATTTTATTTTTTATCTCGTATTCTTTATTTTTCCTAGAGGTTTAAATGAAATCATGCTTTTGATCTCTTTAACCCCTCAATAAGGGCGGATGCCCATAAGCAACAGAAGCAACAGAACGATCAATCTGGAACAACTCCTTCAACCACGTTGAGAACTGCAACTGCACTTGCAGATCAAGATCAGCGAAAGGCATTGAAATTTGGCTTTTCCTCTAAGCCTGGTTCATCCAAGGTATGAGAAAGCAGCATATATGCTTCACAGAATTTCTTGGCCCTTTTATTGCTATTATTTGATTTATGTTGCCCGGATACTAATAATCTGACTACCAAATTAATCTGTTATGGTTGCCTTGTGCCTTGGATAATTATTTCTATTAAGGTGGTCAGGATCTATAATCTGCCTTAGCCAAGGACACACAGAAACACAGACGAACCATTCATGATGAACTAGAATCTTGTTTTACTATTCCACTCTCAGATCTACTGACACAACACGTTGCTTGCCACACTCATCTAGCCGCACGTTGAGAATGTCGGTGACCACAACACAACCAATGTTCCATATGTGCGGCTGGGTGAACATGGCCAGCTATGTGTTGTGGTCAGCAGATCTGGACTCCCACTCTATCAGGAGCCACTTCAGCCAAATTATGATATCTGAGATCTTTTACTGCTACTCAGTGTGCTTCTTTACCCCTTCTTCACATAAGGGCTATGTCCAATCAAATTGAGTGGTTAGATCTTCTAATACTACCTTGACTCACATTCATTTGGACTTCCCCCTCCACTCCCTTAAAATCGTTTACTCTCATAAGTTTATCTTTAATTAGTGCAATAAATGATCTTCCCTGAACAAGGTTAAACTTTAGTCTACTTTCTTTTTTTTTGGGTAGAAGTCTACTTTCTCTTATTTGTACCTACTAAGGTGACCCCCATGTTTCCTTTTGATTACCTTGTACTTCATGATAAAGTTGCTAAACTTACAATAGTTTTATAAAACTTGCCTTTCTATTTGACTGGCACACCAATCACTACTGGTTCGGATGAGATCTATTTTGCTTACCAGTTCTAGTTCTATGTCAACATCATCTTTTCTCTTTAACTACAGACTATTAGGCACTGAAAATGATAGCTTCAAGGTAATCTATGGTTAACCAATTTTAATCATGCCGCCATTAAATTTGTGTTGTGTATATTTTGTCTCAGTTGTACCCATTTTATGACCTTTTGTTCTGAAGCATTCCACATTGCTATTATCTGTGACTGTATTTAATTCCATTCTAGTCTAATCTACTTGACACAATAGAGTTTAGCCATTTGCACACTAGAAGCATAAGATGATTAAATCAAGTTTGACTTGAATAGTTCAAAATGAACTCAATAAGGTTTCTAAATAGGTCTTAAATAACCTAGACAAATCCTTCAAATCCGTAAGGATTTTAAAATAAAATTCTATTAAAAAGTTAAAAATTGAGGAGCAAAAAATTAGAGAATTGGGTTTCAATTGAATTTATTCAAATCCTAAAATTTAAGAATTGTATAAATCCTAAAATTTAAGAATTAAATTGTAGGATTAAAATGGTAATTGTAAGATTCAAAACCCTTGGGACACACAATTCAAATTTTAAATAATATTGTAAGTTGTAAGATTTTGACAACTATGAGTATACCTCTGTCTTGAAATTCCTTTGCCTCTTGATCTGTGTTATACAAATACAGCTAGGACAGGCTGACCAAGGTGTCAGATGCAGAATTTAGAGCAAAAGTTGAAGTATCCACCATGATAAGGCCATCTGGGTACATAGTAGGTCCAGACATTCCATGAGGCCCTACTTATGTTACCTTGGACGAGAGATAAGTTGAAGTATCCACCTGTCTTTCTCTTTAGCTTTTCAATCGTCACCTGTGGAAAAGAGATAATTTCGAATTTTGGTCTTCCTAGCATAAAGCCAAACTGGATGTGATGCACCTCTATCATGTCATGTCATATATGTAATTAGGTACATGCAAGAAGAACAACCATCGATGTTTCTGGCTTTCATATTCCTGAAAATAGCAAGGGAGATAACTAGAGTCCTTTTATTGAAAAAGGGAAAAGTCAATTAATCCCCAAATGTGTAGGCATGTTCTCACTTTTAAGTGAGTCATTGTTGCTTTTCAACTGCTATTGAGACTATACCATCATGATAGTTCATTAGTAGGCTACTGAAATGATAGTTCATTGTAGAACTTCACCAGCAGACTTGGTGAAGTTCTATTAGGGCTGTCAGCGGGTTGGTTTTGGGTCGGAACCTGGTAGAACCAGTCTCGAACCGATAAGAAAATTCGTGGACCCAGAACCGACCTAGACCCATAATTTGGGACCTAGAACCGAACCGATCGGTTTTTGGGATAATTGGGTCCAACCTGGTGGACCCGATTATAATAAGTATGTTGATAAAAAGACAAGAATGGGATGAAGATCAAAATGGGGCGGGGTCCCTATTTTTCTTAGAAGAAACCGAAGGAGAAAAGTGCACTATGTCTATGTATGAGAAATGGCAGTGAGAGAATGAGGATGTAAACCTATGTTGTGACTCATTGACTCTGTATTTTTGTGAGGAGAAAACAACGGTGAGGCCCGTGATCGTGAGAGATTGCTGACGGACGAACGAATGTATGGCGTTGACCTTTTTTTCTCTGTTTGGTGTCGGTCTTTCTCTGTTCACAGAATCATGCTTTGCTGTTCGACGTTGGAGGGCGTTGGTCGGACTTTCTTTCTCTGTTTTCTTTCCCAAGTTTCACACTTTCACTGATTCAGACTTTGCCTTTCAATGGGAAGAAACAAAAGGGGCAAGCCGCAAGTAAATGTGAAATGGCATCTCGTTAAGGTTTTGAATGAAACCCTGCCGAAATGACCATTTTAGTAGGGGTGTAAATGGACGAAATTCGAATCGGATCAGGCAATATCCGAATTCGAATCTGATTAAAAAAAATTCGATATGCGATGGATATTGAAAATTAATATTTGAATTCGAATCCGATTAAATATTCGATTCGATTCGAATTCGTCTAATTAATTATTTTAGGTAATTAATAAATATTCAAAATAAATATTTTATTTATATAACGCATATAAATATATAAATTATTTATATAATTTAATTATTATATATATAAATTATATAAAACATTTAAAAATTTTATATATTACATATAAGAATGAAATAATCGGTCGGGATTTGGATATTTATCGAATCGAATCAGGTCATCCGAATTCGATCGATTAGATATTCGAATTATCCGAATTCGATCCAATTATGTCAAATCTCGAATTCGAAATCGGATTTTCGAATACGGTTGACACCCCTACATTTTAGACATATTTTGTTTAAATATTACATGCATATAATTTATTAATTATTATGGGCAAATTTCTTAAACTACCCCTATTGTTTAGCTAAAAGAGGTGTAAATCGGGTCGTTCTGCCCGCGGCCTGGCATGGCATGACACGACCGAGCGGGCCGTGCCACCCGCGGCCCGTGGGCCAGCATGGCCGCCCAGCCCGGCTCGTGCCACGACCCATATATATTATTTATATATATATTTATATAATATTATATAATTATAATTATATAATAATATATAGTATATAATATATTAACAAAATAAATAATTTTTTTTAATTTTATTATACTGATTTATTTAATTATTGTATATATAAGCAATTGTATACACAATTCATATAAAATTAAAACTTTAAGTTTTTTGTCAATTTTTTATAAATAAATAGCTTTGGGCCCGATGCATGGCACGACCTGGCCCAAGGCTTGGCCCACGGGCCCGCACAGGCCTGGGCCGTGCTGGGCCAACCCCCAAACTTTTCACCAGGGAGGGCGACACAACTTGTAACGGCCCGTGGGCCAGCACGGCCCAGCCCGCACTTTGCGCGAGCCGTACCCAGCACGGCCCAGCCCACTTTACACCTCTATTAGCTAATTGACTAACTAAACCCATACTGTTTAACTATTGTCTTGCACTACCCCTACTGTTTCTGATAATTGACATTGTCGTTAAGTGCTGGAATGTTAAATTTGCCCTCCATTATTGCTCAAATTTTCAAAATAAAACCCAAATTTCAGGAAGATAAGTAGCAGATCGTTGTTCTGTCTCTGTCTCCATCTTCATCTCCGTCTACCAACCACACCGTCGGGGGAGCAAAATACACACTCTCTCTCTCTGCTGATAACTGGTGGCCGTGCCGCTTGTGAAAGTGGGTAAATCTCTCATATGTGAAAAATGATGCCAAGGGCGTGGCCAACCTCTAGTCTCTCTTTCATTTTTCTCTTTTATTTTTCTCTTTCTTCTTTTTCTCTTCTCACAGTTTTCGTCCCCCTGTCATCGACTTTAGCCGGGCTCTGTTCAGCTTCTTCATGGTCGCAACACCAAATAGAGCTGGCGGAAAACCTTGATCTGCTCTCCCATCTCTCCCTCTCTCTCTCTCTCTCTCTCTCTCTTGCTGTGTATAGTAATAAGCAAGTAAATGAAACTCAGAGTGCACATTGCTCTCTTGGACAGATCCTTCAAACCTTCTGTTTATGGACCCAAAGCTTATAACCTTTTCTCCATCTGCTCTTCTCCACATCATTTTCATCCTTACTCTCTTTACCTCTCCCTTCCAGCTTCTTCTGGTCTCCTCTTCGACTTCTATGCAGCTTCATGCCCAACGGCAGAAGCCATGGTGAAAAACACAGTGAGATCGGCTTCAACTGATGATCCAACAATCCCTGCAAAACTCCTCCGTTTACTGTTCCATGACTGCATGGTGGAGGTCAGTGAATCTCAACTAGCTCAAAACCTGGTTTCTAGGACAGTCCCTTTTTGTAACACTGCATTTTTACCTTGTAGGGTTGTGATGCCTCTGTGCTATTGGAAGGAAATGAGATAGAGGGATGATCTAGCCAAGCATCGCTTGGGGGATTCTAGGTGGTGGAGTTGGCCAAAGGCTTGCTTGAACTCTTCTGCCCAGAAAATGTTTCTTGTGCGGCTGCAAGAGATGCTGTTGAATTTGTACTCTCTCACCCAAATAAAATTGAAGGAATGATGGTGAAGAAACTGATGAGGCTCATCTGACACAGGCTGGAGGACCATCCATTCAGATTCCTACAGGTAGGAGAGATGGAAGAGTGTCTCCGGTTTCTAATGTGACACAAGTTGGAGGACCATCCATTCAGATTCCCTCTCCTTTCCTTCCACTGGACATTGGTGACGTTCGGTGATTTCTCACCATTTTCTTAGTGGTGTTCCGCCGCTGCTGCTGTATCAACAAATATCAACCCATTGTTAACAAAGGTTCTTCAAATGGCATTGTTCCTTTCGTCCTTTTTGTCGCTCATCCACCAATACTCCGGCGCCGAGCATCTCAGAAAGCTAGGCAGAAGATCGAAGGACAGATCTACCGAACAGTGTTGTGGCTTCCGAATTGAAGAGGCAAGATGCTCTGAAGGTGAAGAAAAAACGGATGGTTCAGATGTCTGTTAGTCTTTTCCAGTCGACTGACCGGATGGCCTTCTGTCATTGCCATGGTTGGGAACTAGTTTGGAAAGTAAAAGTGGTCTTTTCCAAGTCGACTGGTGTTCCTCGAATTCCCTGTTGTGGTGTCAGAGTCTGATATCGTAGCTATGGTATAGAGTAAGATCCCTGCCATTGCCGTGATCGGAAGTTCCTGGATGGGCCCTAATTGGCTCGGTTTGCCGCTGCTGAAAGGAAGAAGAGGGTGAAGGAGAAGAAGGGAGAGGGAGAGGACGAAGGGTAAAATTGGATTTTTAAAAAAGTTTACATGTCACGTGGTGTCACGTGTGTATGGGTTTTAATGGAACATTAACAGACACTAACGGCAAGGGTAGGGCTAGTCAATTGTCAGAAACAGTAGGGGTGGTGCAAGACAATAGAGTTAAACAGTAAGGGTAAGGGTATAGTTAGTCAATTAGCTAAACTGTAGGGTAGTTTAAGAACTTTTCCCTATATATAATTATATATAGGCTTGGTTTGGGACATGGTGGACCTGGTTCCGACCCGATAATAATCGGGAAAAAAATATTAGGAATTGGAACCAACCCATT
Source organism: Nelumbo nucifera (assembly GCF_055504915.1). Taxonomy (NCBI): domain Eukaryota; kingdom Viridiplantae; phylum Streptophyta; class Magnoliopsida; order Proteales; family Nelumbonaceae; genus Nelumbo; species Nelumbo nucifera. The sequence continues at coordinate 67,831,208 of NC_142652.1, forward strand.
GGGACAAGACCTGGAACCAGAACTGGTCTAATCGGTCTGGAACCATCGGGTCAGACCCAACCCAACAGCCCTAAGTTCTATAATAATACTACAATACTACCATGATGGTTTTGTAAATGTCTAGTTTGAAAAATGTTTTTTTTTTTTTTTCACTTTGCTTCAAGATGGTTTAAATCATGGAAGCAGCTGGGTACTGTTGAATCAAAATATAAAAATTGAGAGAACTACGTGCTGTTTCTTAGAACCTTTTTGCATATCGGATTCACTGGGATCTTCCATGCACCATTAATAACTTCCCTTTCACCCCTTTTCCCCTTGGGCTGGTTGCGGGATTTGTTTCCGCGTCAACATTGGAACAAACCAGCTAATACACCAACGAGCCAGCCCTCGGTTGGTGGTTCTACTTGGTACTCTTTATATGCAGTTGTTGGTATATTTTTTTAATCTGTCTCGAGTGTTACAGTAAATTGTTGCTTTTATTTTTCAGCTGGATAATTATTGAAGCCTTTAAGGGTGAAAGTCTTATTTTTGAGCTGTAAATATCATGTTGACATATTTTTTACGTTTGAAGTGATGGTGATATTTATTCCTGTACAATTAATTCTTCATCAATTTCTCATCCGAACTTGTTTCAATTACATCTGATATTTTAGAGCTTGTGAAGTGAGGATAATGTTGCTTCCAACTAATAGTCACTGTATTAATTTTCATCAGAACTCATTCGGCAACGCTGCAAAGAAATCAAGAGTACCTGTAAAGCCAACGGTGTCCTCAGTTTTTGGTAATGACAGCGATGAGGAATAGTCAAATCTGTCTATTACTGAACAACTAAAAAACATGGTGGAGACTGAACCTTTTAGTGTTGTCGAGGATCATATTTGAATGAATTAGATGTACTTTTAGCATTTTACTTAATTCCTTACTCGCAGAATTGTTCGTTCATGCGGTAATGTAAATTAAAATTATTTATGTTATGACCTCGGATGTTTGCTCGGAGCCTCGGACTTCACACTGATTGTCGGACACTTGTTTGTGGAAGTTTAAACTTGTTCTAGACGGTGTGTGCTTGTGAATTTCAGTCTTTCAGATGATGTTGCCTGACAACTGATAAATGCTACTTGTATCCCAGTTCACCTTCGCTGCATACTTTAAGGTATTCAGCTGTACGCTATCAAAAAGCATGGGCAAGTGACTGAATACTTTCATGTTGAACTTGAACTTGTGCATAGAGTGCTTAGATGTGGACGGGATCGGCTGCCCACAAAGTGCGCCCCTCACGGCCCATCCCATCCGTGCATTGGGAATATCTCCCAATGACAAGCACGGGAGATGTTTCCAGTGCACGGAGGGGATGCGCTTTGGGCAGCCGATCCAATCATGGATGCAATGTACTTGTATCATGGTTGGCCTAGCATTACCATTTTTACCAAACCACTTCAGGGGTCCTGAAATAGATCAGACCCCGAAACATTTAATATGAGGGGGCCAATACGATACATATCGGATGCATTCACTCTATGGTGTACCCATAACCCTGAGGACCATGTGACATGTGAATAATCTAGAATTTTATTTCTTTCGAACAGTTATCGTAGTTTGAAGCTTGAGGCCTTGAGATGAATAGCTACACAACTGTGATCCTCCGTCCAAAATGGGCATTTGAAGGGATAGATAGTGTCCCACAAGTCGCAATTAGTATGGTTCTTTGTATAGGATTGTTTCTGGTATTTGCTTATTTGCATTTGTATTATCAATCGCTAGTTGCAACTGGCATTTGATAACCAAATTCCTTCGAGTTAAAGAAATGGTCTTTGGCTTTGGAATTTAGTAGAAGGAGCGTGAAACACTACCGTCCTTGAGGCTTGGAAAATCATTGCCGTTATGCCCTCGTGCTAGGAATCGAGCACAAATCAAGGGCACATCAGCATTCAGCTATAGCTCTATATCGACCCTATTTTTATTGGATTTTGATAACCCTCTGGATCGAGATAATCGGATCTAATTGATCGGATTCTGATCAACCCAAGGTGTATCGGTGCTTTTTTTTATGTTTTATTTATTTATTTTTTCAAAACCAGTTTAGAGTCGGTTTAAGTCCCAGCTACCCTCAACCATGGTCTGACCTGCTACAACCCCTGTAGAGGTGTATCAGAAAGTCACTGGTATGATACGTATTGGCCGATACTAGCCGGTATTTTGAACCTTGGATCAACCAATCCCCCCTATCCGATCCAACATAATATTTACTTATAAAAGACATGCATATGTTAATATATTTGTTTATAAATGTGTTTATATTGCAATTTTTGTAATATTTTTTTTATAAAAATACATGTATATATTAATATATATGATGGAAATAGTTGAAAAAATACTTATAATTTTTAAAATTTTTCATAATTCAAGTCGGGATCAGACTTGGATATCTGACATCCTTGATGGATTCAGACTCAAATTGCCATTTGTGAGATCTGATTGAATTTTTGGATTGGATCGAGCTTAGATATACCTTGATTAATCCGGTCTGTATGATCTGTCCGTATGCATCCCTACATTCAGCCATGCCCTTCTCAACTCAAAATAAATACATGGGGCCCGCCCCATGAATTTAATACTGGCATGGAACCTCATCATTGGTTCCACAACGCGGTGAACAGCTAAAGCATTCAATTAAACCTTACTCCATAAACATAGATGTGCTGGTTTGAAATCATGTTGGCATTAAGAGGTTAAATTGTAACATAAAAATACTTGAGAATTAAGGCCCCGTTCATTTTTTGGTAAATGAGGGAATGCAAGTTGGCGTGTCCCATGGAAAATAAAAGAAACATGAATTCAAGTATCGGTATTATGCTTTGTTCACTTTTCAGTAAATCATTTACTTGGATAAATGCACCTATCCAGATAGGCATGTGTTTCCTGAAAAACATTTACCTGAATAAATGCATTTACTAGTGTTCTTTTGGTTCGTACAAAATTATATAATGACTCTTTTTTCCATAAAAGTATCATTATTAAAGAAACAATATTGTCCTATCATGTGTCAGCAATTTTCCCTTTTAAATAAGAAATTTATTTATCCAAATCTTAAAGGGTATTATTTATTAAGTCATTTGAGAATCATTCTTTTTTGTAAGACCCACTTGTAACTATAAAAATATAATACTATTCATTGGTCTTGAAATTATATTATCAATTGAATTTTAATAAGTTGATTGATAATAGGCCAATATGAAACCCACATGATGCATATGACGTTAATGACGCATGGATGGACTTTGCTCAAATGGGAAACAAGGTATTTACATGAGGTTCTTCAAGAACACGTGTTAAGATGCTTTCCAAATGGAGATCTTATGTTTTCATAAATGCATAGGACTCTCAAAAACAAGGGTTTATTAAAAGATTCCAAATTTGTGAGTGTGGAATAACATTTGGATAGCTTTTTACTATTATATGCCACAACGTTTGAAAGGCGGATAAGGTCATGTTGAAACTTGAAAAGAAGCTCTTTGAGAACATTTCCTATACATTGCGTGATAATGAGAAATAGACTTCTTGTTCTTATTCTACTATGTGATTCACAAGTCACAACATCACCGATTCACCGTCACACAATTGTCTCACCGTTTTATCTCTTTCATCCATTTGTTTTCAGAATTCATTGATCAGACTGCAGTCACTGAGGTAAATTTACCAAAGATAGTGCGTTGGGTTCTTACACTAACCAGCAACAGTGGCCGATAATCAAGATGATGACTGCATGCTGATACCATGCTGACACCATGCTGACTTATTTCGGTCCTATTGGGATAGGAAACCTCACATGGACTGAAACTGAACTTTTGTCACTCCTACAGACCTTGCGGCTGTTGGCCAGTTCTATGGGGTGTATGGATTTAATGGTGGAGGAGACTCTGAATCTATTATCAACTGGGTCAGTAATAGGACTAAACATCCATGTGAGCATAGACATCAGATGAGGAGAGTTAATTGACCGAAACCTTACTGACCATTATACTTTCATTCTCTATCAATAAAATTTCTCTAATCCAATCACTAAAATAAACATACAGAAAAGTTAGTATTGATTATGGAAAGCCCATCTCACCTTGTCACACGTGCAAGATAAATCATCCATAATAACTAAGCATTATATTAAAATTAAAATTTTGAATAGCTAGAGGCCTAGAGCATTGGTTATGCAAACAACAAATACAGCGGAGCCATATGTGCTTTTCTTTAAAACGGCTAACATGGTCCAACGGTCAATTTTACAATGCCAAAATACCAGCTCCTGGGAATAGCCACGACCCGAGTTAACTATAGGTTGTATTGGAGAATGGGTGGTCACACTAATAGTTCTGAGATAATCAATGGCAACGGTTCCTTGGAGGCAAAGTACCTCCTATCATGAGGAGTGTCTGTGGCACCAACATGGTGCTCGTCCCAATGTAGCCTCTCCAATAATTAATTAACAATGGGCACAAAACTAAAAGGGTAGCAGTGGCAATTAAAAACTGTTGGAGTATTAAAGAATAATAGGAGACAATATTTCATTAAGCCAAGGATAAGAGCTACTCTCCCCCTCAATTTTTTTGTTCTGCAAATAACCTACATTATCCAACTACACTCAGGACTTAGCTCCTTTAGCAATTTCTCTTGACGCACAATCAAGAGTTTTCTTTAATGTATAACTCCCCTTCTTATTCTTGTTTGGAGTGAGTCTATACAGTGAGACTCCTCCAGACACATTTTCTGTACTAGACAAGTCATCCAGGCTCCTTGGCCATAATTTGACACTAGAGGAGTTTCACCCTCTCAAGGCCTAAATCTGTCTATTTATGCTCTGTGCAACACAAACTTAGCCATCACGTTGGTTACTTTTCAAAATCTGGATCTCAAGTTTACTTTGATGGAACCTAATTAACCCTACCCATCCCCCATACTTTCAAAGCCAATACATGTGCAATACTACCCAATTGACACAAGTTTTAGGTGTTTTTTAGGAGTCGGGAGAATATTGCTATTTACACCTGAAACTAATAAGATAACTGGTTAACCCCCTTTAATGAATTTGATTATGCCTCTAATAGGTCTACTTGTGTCTGACATTTTGCTCTGATTAAAAAGTGATTGAATCACTACATATCACTTGGTAAGTGTGTAAAACAACTGTATCCTTTAATCTTTTAACCTTTTAAAGCTTTCACAATGACAAGCTAATTAGACTTCACAAGCACCAGACCACCTTAGACTTTCCTAGAGAGCTGTTGACGCCCATATTCCAGCCATCTGGATTAATTGCTATGAAAGGTAAAGATCACATAGTACCAAGATAAGGATTATCAGGAGAATCTCTAGTCATTTCCCTATAAGAAAGATGCATCCCTGCAGCCCTGCCCTACAATCACCTAATACCCCCAATCCTCATATACAATTTCTACCTTAGAAGATAAGATGGCCCTTCCTAGGGTCTCCTTGGTTCCAATAAGAACCAAAGAAAGATTTTTTTTTTCTTTTTTATTTTTGAAAGTTAAGAGTTCAAGAATCAAGAACATTAGGATTACTTCAAAAAGGAAGGCCTATATATTTGAGAGGTAAATCCATGATCTCACACCCTAATATTCTAGCATACGAGCAAGCAAAGCTTACCAATGCTTACCTTGCACCAAAAGACCCAGAAATAACTCGAACAATCTAACAGAAGTATGAAATGCTTTGCTTGAACATGTATATAATCAGTTTAAAATGTTAAGATGTCCTGGAAACAAAATAAACATTTAAAATAAGTGAACCCAAAGTGGGCTGAAATGCATAGACATGCTTCAATTTGAAGAAAAGAAATTAATGAGGAAGAAGAGAAAGACATAATTAACTTTGATAAATGAGGAAACGTTATGACCTTTGACAAATGAAATGAAGGTGCCCAATTTCGCAAGACAATTAGGTCAAAAACCTTTTTGGTAAATAAACTTTCTCAAATTGAGGCAAAGGGCAATCATAGGGTAGAAAGGAAAACTACCATAAGTCATCTAAACAACAAAGAATTGGGTCAATTGAAAATATAATAACAAAACCAGAATGTCATTATTTAGTACTGCAAACCATATGACTTCTGAAACAACTGGTTCTTCATAATCCCAATAGATGCATCTTCTCCGTTCCAGTAGATATGTTGTTGACCTGTAACCTCTTCAAGCAAATATTTCTTGCATACAAGAAATTATCTGCCTAACCTCCTAAACAAGACCAATTGAAAACCACATAGAAATGTTTGACTAGAAAATTATAAATACCCTGTCGAATCTAAGGCATGCATTTCAAGGACAAGGAAACGAAATTACAGAAGAATATACAAATAAACAACTGCAACTATGTAAACGAAACTAGACACTGCTAAGAAAGAACTATGTAAACTAAACATTTAGCCCAAATCCTCTGCTTCAATTTCTCCAACTCTATTTATCAAACCATAAACTACATAGTTGAAACGAACATGTATTGAACATAGACACCGGGAAAAAAATGTTATTTTTGAACTGTTTGTTCTAGGACGTCGCTTAAACAAAGAAATTCAAACTGTCGCAGCTTGCAACAATATTAAACAAGGATCATGGACCAAGAAAGTTAATAAATAAGCAGATTGCCGAAGACTTACAAATGGTAGCCCGCATCCAAGAAAGACTCCTGTCAACTTCCCATCGATTTCAGCTCTTCTATCACTGATTTGATCTGGTCTTGTATCAACTCAATCCGCTTCAAATAAACCTCCAGTTCCAAAATTTGCTGCTTCCTCCACTTCTCATCAACCATGTCCTCTTTAGAAATGTTAATGGAATTACCCACAAAACTCAAAGGAAGCGGATTCAACGCCTGACCAGCATATCCTCCAGCGTTTGAAGGTCCACTGATGGCGCAATAGAGCAATTCTTTAAACAGAGGTGAGAGGCAACTCCTCACCGTATCTTCGATAACATTGTGGACCGAAGAAGTTCCTTGATAGTTGGCTAAGTTATCCTCCGGCCCCCTTTTACGAGACCGCTTTCGGGATCTCGGAGTCGGGACCGCCTTCTCAGAATTATTAGTATCGAGACCATTGTTGTTAGTATTGCTATTGTCGTCAAGATTGCGGATGTTCTTGTTGTTGTGGTGGTTGTTGTTATTGTTATGAGGGTTTCCTTCATCATCTTCCAATCCGCCTTCGTCGACCCCTCCTCTTCTAGCGGCAACGCCGCTCCAGATCTTGCGAGAGATCTCAAACGTAGCCTGATCGTGGGGACTCTTGAAGGAGAAATCTTTACCAGAGCTGATCCGACTGACGACGTTCCTATATTTCTTCTTCAACCTCCTGAGTTTCTCGACGAGCTGGTTCTTGTTGAAATCGAGCTGTAATCGAGTCTTGATTTGGTCATAGAAGGGAGCCGTGTCATGGTGATGCGAGGAATTTTGCTTTCCTCGCTGTATCGTGTATTCGAGAAAGCCCTGTAGGAGGCCGATCTCGTCTTCGTCAGTCCACAATCGCTGGAACAGACGGCGAGAGTCATCGAAAACGGCGGGTTTCTTCTCTTTTGTTGCAGCGGAGGCTTCGGTGGTCCGTTGACGCTTGGGGTCGGGAGACGTGTCGGTAACAGGTGGAGTTTCGAGGACGGAGCAATTCGGAAAGGTACCAGTGATGGTGGTAGCAGTGGGGGCGGGGGCAGGGGCAGGGACGGAGGTGGAGGTGGTAGGGTTTTCAATAGGGGCGGTAGAAGGCGTGCCCTTGTTTGTGTTGTGTTGGGATGAAGAAGAGGTGGAAGGAGGAGAAGGAGAGTGGAGATCCTCTTCTTCTTCTTCCTCTTCTTCTTCTTCTTCTTCTTCTTCTTCTTCTTCTTCTTCCTCCTCCTCCTCCTCCTCATCTTCTTCTTCGTCATCATCTTCGTCGTCATCTTCGAGTTGATGTGTAGTCAAGTCATCCTCATCTTCTTCGCTCTCTTCTTCGTCGAGCTCTTTTCCTTCTCCTTTTTGGCAGATATTTTGCTCTTCTTCTTTGGAAGCCATCTTCTTCTTCTTCTTCTTCTGCTCCGGCTATCAATTGGGACTCGGGAGGTGGTCGTGGTGTTCCGTCATCTGATATATTTAATTAATTTTGAGAGGAGAAGAAAACAGAAACGGCAACGGCATTGGAATTTGGAATTTTGGAAGGGGTTTACGAATCACTAATTCAATTTGCTCTAGAGTTGGGCCTTGGGGGGTGATGGGCCGAAAGCCCAAAAGGGAAGGCAGGTCAGCCTCAGGCTCAGCTCATGGTCTGATTGGGCTAAATTACACATAGGATGCATTGGGGGTACTTATCTTAAATTTTCAATTGCAATATTTGAGTATCCGGAGGCTGAGTTTGGAAGGAGTACAAATACATATATGTTATGCTGCATTTGTACTCTTTCCAAATTAGACATAAATTCTCAAAAATAGACATTTGAGTTCATCCATCAATATTCCATAATACTAAAAATACCCTTTTCATGTATTTTTGAGATGATTTCCAGGTTATCAAATATCTCCTCACAATGTTTTCATATGAACAGCAAATAACAAACTCAAATTTTCTGACAAGGGCATTTTCTGGTGTTGATTTTACTCTCAAAAATCCATGAAAACATATTTTTGACATTACATAATGTTTAACTGATAGAAATACCAACGGATGAACTCAAATATCTATTTGTGAGAGTTCAAAGTAGTAAGTATTGCAATTGAAAATTCAGGACCCGAAGATATAAATATCTATATCTAATTTACCCTAATCCTAATAGCAAATGCAATGAACACATCCCTGATTCTCTAGTCTGCTCACCGACAAGTCTCTTACATAATACATTGTAATGTAATGCCATTGTTGTTTTTTAAATGGCATAATCACAACCGCCCTAGCTTTTACCTAAATAATTATTATTATTATTTTTTTTTTATGGAATTATTGGTTGACTGTTTCCAACTCTGATTAATATCAGCACAACATTGTTCCAGTAACGGTTCAAGGTCTTGGTGGTTACAGCATCACAATCATCTATTTTTATTTTTTAAATAAAAGGAGCCTTTGTTTGATACTCTGGGGCTTGGTAATTGGTATGGATTAGTTGGTCACTTGGTTGGTGGTGGAGTTGGACTGTTGGACAAGGGCCTCCAAGTCCAAACCAAAGCTATACGTGTGTGTGTGGAGATCGGCTTCAGTCACTGCAAGGTCCGTTGGAATAGTCTTTTCAGCCTTTCATCGGGAATATTTTATTTCATGGGGAGATATTCCCATTGCAAGACTGCTATTATTTACTATTTTACCATGCTTCTGTCCTGTAGGCGCATTAGAGCATTGAGCCGTTCTATGAATATTGATTGGTTAGTCTAGGATATCCAGATTCCAGACTCCCATGTAATCTGTGGAAAATGTCATGTTTTTTGGGTAAAAATAAGGAGGAACTTCATTCATATGACCTCTCAAAGTTTGTGTTTAACAACTTACCTTATATTGGCGGAAAAGACCTTTTAATTCTTAACAACTTACCAGTTGGGATTTGGGAGTTGGAATTCTCTATAACTCTACTATATAGAGTCAGTGGTTACATGTACAATTCTGTTGCACATCACTGATCACACCCTTGCCCCACTTCACCTTGTTTCTACATTTAGCCACCCTCCAAAGTTTTTACCTTAATTTGGCCACGTGTCTAGGGATTTAATTTCAACGGTGAAAAAGCTTTTTCTTAACCCTTGGAATCCCCCAGGGTCCTTGAAGAAAACCGGTAATCAATTTTTTCAATGGTAAATTATAGATAGTATCCTGAACTTTCAATTGCAACACTTGATTACCCTGAAATTTAATAAATAGATGCTTCACTCCATCCGTTACTATTACACCAGAGGGTGGCCACGAGTTATTTGAGCTCAGCTCAATTTAAATCGAACTTCGAGCCGAGTTTGAGTGCAATTTACAGGCACATTTGCTAATTGAGTTGAGCTCGAGCCTAATAAAACTCAACTCGTGAGGCTCATGAGTCTAATTGACCTTCTACGTACATACATACATATAAAAAATAATAAATATAAAAATATTATACATATAGAAAGTAATATATATATATATATATATATATATATAAAATAAAAATATTACATATCATATATAATATTTTTATTTTTATATATAATAATTATAATAATAATAACTAATTATTATAATTCTTATTTTTTAAATATCAAATAAAAAATAGTTTTTATATACAATTTTTTATTTTTATAAAACATTTGGCTCACAATCGAGTTCGAACTTATGAGTTTTTGACTTGAGCCAAATTTGAGCTCAAGTCTCTAGCTCGAATCGAGTTCAAGCCTCATACTTTCTTGGCGAGCCGAGCTCGAATAGTTAGCTATTTGGCTCGGCTCGGCTCGAATCCACCCCTACCGTCACTTAAACATTACATAATGTTAAAAATGCCCCTCTCATGTATTTTTGAGATCACTCAGTGGAATAAAATCATCACCATAGAATGCCATCATCAGAAAATTTGAATATGTAATTTGCTGCCCGTGTGAAAATGTCATCATGGGAAAACATTCAGTTACCTGAGAACGATCTCAGAAATACATGAGAAGGGTATTTTTGGCATTATATAATGTTTAACTAACAGAATATTAATGGATGGACTTAAGTGTCTATTTTTGAGAGTTCAGGGTACTCAATTGTTGCAATTGAAAGTTCAAGATATCTATTTATCACTAACCCCGAAGTACAGGATACCTATATGTAATTTATTACCCTTTTCCCAAATGTGATTGTGTTATATAAAAACAAGTGAACATACTGTGTTTTCACTCACTTTTCGGACTTAATTTTTCATTTCTAAAGACTGTTCAACTAGAATGCTAGGGATAACAATTTTTTAACCCAACCCGCTAGCCTGCCCAACCCAACCATTAATTTACGGGTTGGTTTGTATACATTTAATTTTATCCCAGGGGTTGGGTAGATCAAGGAAAAATTAATGGTTCGGGTGGGCTGGGTTATGGTTATCTAGTGGGTAACCATTAACAAATTGGAATTTTTTCAATATCAATTTTCATTGTCTTCCCTTCTCGTAGGGGTGCAACTTGGGCGGGTCCAGCCTGAGCCCGAACTGGCCCAATCTCAAACTTTACACGGGCTGAGTTTGGATTTTTGGTCCTTTGGCTGGGGTTGGGCCCAAAAAGTCAGGCTTTTTTATTTTTCAGGGTGGGCCCGAGTCTAAACCTTAGGTAGTCCGAACCCAGTCCAACTACACATTCATACACACACACACACACGCACAAACACACACATAGAGAGAGAGAAATATATATATATACACACACACACACACTAATGAGGACCCATGCAATGCACGGGTTTTGTTAAGTGGAAGTTAAACAATACAAATACATAAGAGTATATAATTGTTTAATAAGTTTTTTGCAACACAAAAATATTAATAATTAATATCAGTTAGGAAGGTTCATCAAATTGATGAAATCAATGAAACTGACCAACCTGAACTTGACTTGAGTTGGTAAGCTTTCTAGTATTTTCCGGTCAGCTTTGGTTCAACAATTCACAACTTGACAAGGTTGCGTCAATTTCAATTTGGCCATTTGTAAACCGACCAAAATCAAAGTGACCTGACTTATATATATATATATCAATATTTTATATTTTAAATATAATTTTTAATATGGGAAGTGGGAAATTTTCCATATTTCTTAGTCTAAAATATTTTATATTATACATTTAAATTATTTATTTATTTTTGAATAATACTACTATAATTTTTTAAATTTAAGATTCATTTTAAGTTTAAATCTTTTGAGTCAATTGACCAAATTGATACAACCCGAGTTGGCCCCAATTTTTACTAATGGTCGGTCGGTTTTGGGTAGACTTGTACACAGGTAGGCCCAGGCCGGGCTTTTCCTCTTTATAAATAGAAAATGACTAGGCCTGAGATCAAGCCTGGCCCAAGCATCAGGCCTAGATCTTGAGCCCATGCCTGAAGCCCGATCTAGACAAATATTATATATTATATTAATTATGCATTATTAATAATATATATTTTATAATATTCTATATATTATAATATGTAATACCTTTTTCACTACTAATTTTATTATTATATAATATATATTTTATGTATTATTAATGCATATTATATTTTTTACTATATATAATATTATCATGTCGGGCTTGGGCCAGGCTTATTTGGGAAAGCCCGAGCCTAACTCGAAATATAGTTAGGCCCGATGTTTAAAGCCCAAGCCTGAGCCTGTGGGTTTAAAATGTTGACCAAGCCCAATTTAGAATGGGTTGAGCCAGGCCAACCTGTTGGGCTACTCGACCCATGAACATCTAGTTTCGGGTGACCAACTCCCCAATCCAACCAAGTTGGTTTAGTTGGCCAAACAACCTTCAACCGAACTGAAATGACCCATGAACACTCCTAATTTTAGATAAATTAATAGTCTAATCTCTAATAAATACCAGTTTAATCTCCAATAATTATTAAGAATTTATAGAGAAAATAAAAATTTTTTTAAAATAAATTTATAATGAAAATATAACAAATAAATAATAAATATACAATGAATACAATAATTATGAAAACATAATAAATACTAAAAAGTATATTAAATTAGTCAATAAATAGTGTAATATCCAATAATAGTTTAATCTTTAACAAATATAAATCAATAAATTATAAAAAATACAATAAATCCAATAAGTACAATAAATTAAACTTAAAATTAAGTAATAATATTTTAATATCCAAAAATTATTTACAATTTTTTGTTAAATAACAAAAAAATAGATTTATACATAATTGTTAAAATATATTTATCACAAATACAATGAGTAATAACTGAAAATACAGTAAATATTAATTTTAGTATATACAAATATATAAAAAATATAGATAAATATTTTAAATTTATTATTAATAAATATTATTTTTTGAAAGTTATTACATAACTTTCTTATTTAATCATTTTTAATTAATATTCAAAATATGATTTAATTATTAATTTTTTTTATATTTAACTTATTTATAAATTAGTTATTTACAATATTATTTAGTTATTCAAATAACGTCATTATTTACATTTTTAAAATATTAATTATTTATTAAATTTAATAATCTGTAAAATTATAATTTATACTACTATTATTATATAATTTTGTTATATTATTAATTCAAATATTATGAAATCTATTATAATTATTTTTCTACTTGTAAGGAATTTTTTAAATAATTTTGTTATTTTAACTATTTAAAATTTATCAATATTAAATATTTTGTTATTTAAATATTTAAATAATATTTAAAATTTTTATTTAAAAAGTTATTATGTAATATTCAATATTATGTTATAATCATTTACCTACTTTTAATATTTTTTATTTAAAGTATTTAGTTATTGCATTATTTAAATAGTATTTTTTTGGTTTTGAGTTTTTATTATGGAATAATGTTTAAATAATTTTATTTAAATTTTTAAAATATTATTTAGTTATTAAATTGAATAATCCATAAAAATATTATTTTTGTGGTTACAATAAATATTTTAAAGTTATTACATAATTTCATTATAATATTTAAATAAATCTTAATTTTTTTTTTTAATTCAAACTTTCTTTACATAGATATAAGATCAAAAGTGGGAGATGATAAATAGGAACTAGAGATAATTTAGGAGAAAAACTCTCTACCTAATTAGAGATAATTTTAGAGATAAATAGGAATTAGAGATAATTTAGGGGAAGGTGGGGGATAATGCTGCCACTTGGTTGGATATTATAAAACCAAATCTCTCTTTCTTTCCTTGATAACTAACTCTCTCGCCACGTGACTTAATGGGTGGGCTGGGTAAGGAAGAAGATGAAATAGAAAGTGAATGAGAGCGCTAAAAAGGGGCAAGGAAAAAAGGAGAGAGGCTTAAGGAGTTTAGATCACTTGCCAACAAATCACAACCCTCTACCAACAAGATCTAACACCACACATCTCATATATGGCGGATCCCACTTTTATGGTGGGTCCCTAGTTTCATGGTAAGATGTACAGTCTTAGATCAAATTGGGAGAGAGTTGGAACACATTTTGTTGGCAAAATATCCTAACTAGTTTTAAGGAGAGAAGAGAGAAGGGGGAATGGGAGAAGGAGACGACTGCTGATGTGGGACCTAATCACTTTATAAGATACACACACATACACTATGTATGTATGTATGTATGTATGTATGTATGTATATATGTATAATTTTAGAGTGGATTCATTAACCAATCCGAACCCAACCTGGGTCCAAGCCCAATCTGAGTGCATCAACTTACAGCATGGGCTGGGCTCAGGTTGGGAAGATCAAGCTTGACCTCAGACTCTTTTCGGTCTCAAGCCTTAAACCCAAATTTTAGTGTCACGCCTCTGGATCCTAATCAGGATGAATTCATCAGCAGCAATCCAAAACATTACCACCGTATACAAACCAGAGCTGTTAACAGCGTGAACTCAAAGCAATGATCCAAATGGTTTAACCATCTTGTCGACTCCACCAAATACGACGTGATCCATTCATTGAATCTCACCGGGCCCCTCTTCCATCTAGCCAACGGGAAAAGTTACAGAAATTCCTTGATTTGTTCTTCAATTCAAAGTTGAGTAATGCCAAAAATCATTAATTAAAAATAAAATCAAGTGTGACAAGATTCTTGTTGATAAGTATCTCCACGCATGCTTTCCTACTAGCAAATCTTGGAAGCTCACGCTAGCTCCAGTAGCCATATTAATTTCCTAATGTAAGCAGTCAACTTCTCATTTTTCAAGTCCATATACTCCTTCAATATATCCTATTTTCTCACCATCTCAGAACACTGGCAAGTTAAATACTATATATATTGTTAATCTGGCCAAGTTCCCGAAGCTAATTGGTTCATCAGCAAAAGCCATTTTTTATGTAGATGGAAATAAACTATGTTAGGGTCTCACCAAAACGTGTTTGAAATATTAATATATCAATTTTTCTTGATGATCATCAAGAATCGAGATAAACCTCAAACCAATCTTATATTATTCTATATTTATATATATAGAGCGATTCTCATATATTTTATTATAATATCTGTTTTTTCTGCATTTTTTGTGATTTTTTATAATTTCTAATGATTATTATAATTTTATATTTTCTATTATTTTTAATAATAATAATAATTATTATTATCACTGTTTTCAAAACTGGACCGGACCAGACGGTTGGACTGGAAAAACCGGGAACCGGTCATCTGACCGGTTCCGTTTTCCTCCAAAATCGCTTTTTCCCTCAAAATCGTTGATTTTGGTCAGCAAACCGCTGAACCGGCCGATTAACCGTTCGAACGGTTTTGACCGTTTTCCAATTTCTTATTTTTTTTAAATTTTTTTATTTTTTTGTCAGAACGGGCCGACCGTTTGGGTCGAACGGTCCGACCGTTCGAACTGGTAACTGGACCCCTGAGCGGTTCAGTCACCGGTTCGTTTTTAAAAACCATGATTATTATTATATTTTTTTTCTCTTTTCTGTAATTTTTGTTTCTTTTCATTTTGTATTTTTTTTGTTATTATTATGCAATTTATGTTATTATTCTGAATTTATGTTTTTTTTTGTAATTTTCTGTTTTTATTTTTTTTTTGTATAGTTTGTTATTTTCTTCATCTCTTATGTTTTTTCTATGTTTTTTTGTTATTTTTTGCATTTTGTATGTTTTTTTCTGCAATTTATGTTAAAAGATTGATTAATGAGTGAGGTGGGCTGGATTGGGTTAAGGTGAGTTTGGACTGAACGCAGCGCATTTAATTTTATCTTTAACGGATAGTCCTTGATGGATTGGATTGAAGCTTAACCCGAAGCAAACCCAAAAAAGAAAAAGAATAAGAGAATCACAATATATCTTTATTAAAAATGTAAAATGGAATAACTGGTGAAATGCAGTAGTTTATATAATTGAATCAATTGCCACAAATTAAAGCCATATATATTTACCTTACTAGGTTTACACCCATATGGGAAGAATAGATGAGATCTATATATTAATACATACAAACGCTGACCAGGCCAGCCATTCAGACATGGTCATCAGCATAGCTGCTATAAGCTAGCTCTCTTTTTCTTATGAAAATTTATACATCTAATTAAAAGGATTTAGGATTTCCATTAATAATCATAAATTAAGGATTTAGGATTTCCATTAATAATCATAAATTAATGCATGATTATATATCACGCATATATGGACATATACATCATCATCATCATCTACTTCATCCAAGGAATACCATGACTCCAGCTTTCATGCAAGAATTAAGCATCAACACCAGAGGGAAAGTGGTATATTATATATAACGTGCAGCTTCTGCAAATCCCACTTGCAGTTTGTCGAAGTCAAACACTGTATGATACACCCCCATGAATATATCTCCTAACATCCTGCATGAATAATGCATATTCATATTTTAATTTTTCATCCTTCATATATAACATTTGATACATATATATAACCCAAAATCCAAATGGGTCATTCCAATTTTAATACTGTGTGGTTGAGTGGAATTGGAATTTTATTTTCATTTTTCGTGGAATAACATTCCTCCATTTGAGAGAATGGGCATTCCCTCCTCCTCCCTTGAGAATGAAATCCCATTCCAGCTGATTCTAATTTCCACTCCTATTCCAATTTGAATCAAACTGCAGACTATGAGAATAGGCCATTCAATCCCATTCCCATTGAAAACCAAACAGATCCTAAATTAAGGTAAAGGATGAATGCATGCATCTCATGAATTCTCAAGACCTACCAAAGTGGCCCTCCGGCTGCAGGAGGCACATCCAGTGGCACAAACGCGCTGTGGCATGCAGCAGCATTGCCTTCTCCGGTTTTAACAATGTACTGGTACACCATTTAAAAGAAATTTCAAAAATTTAATCCACGCACTCACTTAACAATACAACTGAGTTTATACAAATTAACCAAATGAACACACAAATACCTGTTCCGGAGTGAGATGGAAGGTTTTATTTCCAATGGTAAATGCAACATTTGGCATGTCCGAAATGCTGTTGCAGTCAACAAAGGACCTCCCATGAAGCAGAGAATTATGGTGCTCGCACAGCTGATGATGAAACACAATTAGAAATTTGATTTGTTGAATCATATTTATCATAGATTGCATATAAGTTTATATATATGTCTGAAATATAAGCTTAATTACCTGGGCTACATATTCGACTATTTTGTCCAGAACAAAATCTCGTTTAAGCAGGATTTTCATCACAGAGACCATGACGTTACAAAGAGAACATGGAAATCCTTGAACAGCCGATGATCTCTCCTTTGTTCGGCTTGCAACTATTGTTTCTAGGCCATTATAATTGCTGCTTACAATCAGGCATGCATATTCAAGTTTCAGAGCTTCAGTAGTGAAAGGAAATTATTAAGGATGGTGAAGCCAGGAAACACATCATCATCATCAATATCACATAAGATGTTAATTCTGACCTCACATGGTGATGCTGTGTCCTATTAACATCAGATTTGCAGAGACTGATCATTGAACACACGCTGTCCGGTTGGATCTGCTATAGGGTAGGCAAAATGTAAGGCAAACGCTGGAAGCTAGTTTACAAGAAAGAAATTAAGAATTAAAAAAAAAAAAATCATAAGAAAGAGAAAGAAAACAGACCTGCGATATTAGGAGATCCATTACTATTTCTCCGACGGTACGCACAAGTTGTCTGCAATCCATATCTGTTACAGTTTCAGCTCCAATGGCATGATTGATTTGCGACACAATGGACTGAAATACAAGTTAGGATATATAATTAATTACAGGTGACAATAAACCATAAAGGACGTGTTGAAGAAGGTATGAGCATTTACAGTTGGACCAGCTATTAACGAAGTCCCAGAATCCACAATTGCAGTGCAACCACTCTTGCAGAAACCTGGAAATATAAATATGAATTTGGAGTTGAGAAACAAGTTTAATATGAGGTGGTATCAAGATAACAGTAATATAATTCACCTGTTGAACGGTTCCCAATAAGAAAATCTCCTATTTCAACCTGGTGAAAGATATGGCAATAGAAAAACAAAACTGATTAGGTCTTTCTTTGTATGCATTTGGTTGCAGTTCAATCTTATTTGAAATGGTACAAAATGCATGGGAGTGCAAATGAAAAGAATACAAATTTTGGTTTAATTTTGTGTCTTATTTTATTTCATTTGTACTGCAATGGCAATCAAATAAAATAAGGTAAATTTTGAAACAAAAATAAATCAGTATGTACACCTAAATCATTTACACTACCATAATTTTGCATCAGTTTAAATTTATTTGCACTGCAATCAAACACAACATATAAAGAAATCAAGAGAAATTAATTAGGTCAGTTTTGAGATTTTAGCCTAATCCGTGCACCCAGCAGCCCCATAATTTTGAGTAAATTTAGGTTATGTTTGGTTTGAAGGAAAATGCAGGGAAAGGAAGGGAAAGACAGGGAAACCTATATAGCCTTTATCTTTCCCTTCCTTTCCTTATTTTTTCCTTTAATCCAAACATAGCCTTAATTAATTATAATAGGGGCAACAAGGATTGAACACTAGACCATTTGATCAAATAGGCTCTGATATCCATTCAACCTAAAGGCTTAAAAGCTTCAGCTGTTGGGTGAGGTCCCTGAATAGGATTCTATTCTCTAACACTAACATAATAACTTGGAGGAATTTGAAGATAATGAAACCACCTGCCAGTAGCCCTTCCGAGTAACCGGAACATAGGTGTGCTCCCCCCTGAAGTGTTTGGGAACAACGCCACCAAATACAATCTCACCCGCTTCCTCAGATTCTTGATTTCGGTTCAACCAGAAAGAGAAAGCCTTCCTGTTTACTAGACCTTGCTCAGCCATGTTGTACCTGAACTCCCCAATAAGAATGAATTAGCATTTCCTCAGAAAAGGGAAGAGGTAGAGATGAACACAAAAAAGGATAAATGAGTAATTAAAAAATAGCTAACTATATATACCAGATAGGCAAGATATTTCCTGCAGGTTTCTCCTGGAAACCCAATCCCATTACCCCATCAACTTCTCCCAGTAACAAAGCATGACTTCCTTCCCGTGTATTCTCAGTGAAAGCCTGTAAAAAGATACAGAAAATAAATACATCCATTACTGTTGGCTTGCTGCAACCAAACAACATACACACACAGACAGTCATATATTTAAAAGTAGACAAATTAAACCTACTTGGTCTTTAACGATGACATTCCCAACTTGAACATCATCTCGGCCAGAAATTGATCTCGACCCATAATAAAGATTATTATTATTTCCTGAATATCAGAACCCAGAAGAAGAACCTGAGTCTATGCCTACAAGTATTAAAATCCAATTACTGCAAAAACAGTATTAATTACCAATGTTTTTATAGGTACTTGACCGGCCTGCAATATAATTTGCAGGATGGAAATGACAGTTCACCTGCATGAAATTGTACTTCTCGTTAATGAGTTCCTGGATGTTGATGAGCATCAGAATTTGAAAAGCTTAACATACACTAGAACTCACAGAGAAAAGGCATTTTGATGATGGAACCCAGAGGTTGGAATTTCCGGTATCAAAAACAACAGTGAAGTTCTGTGGTGGAGAACCAATTCCAATCTCTCCAAAGTATTGAGAATTCAAATAATTATTCAGCAATACCACATCTGCATCTGATGAACCAGACAAACTACGGCAGATCAAATAATTCTTTGGGGACACTTTACCCATATCTGAATCACCCAAATTCCTGCAAATATTTTTCAGAAAGCTGCTGGCATGTCTGCTCTTTTTGTTCATGGTTCTTGCAGTATATAGACTGTTATCATCCAAGGCTCTCTTCTTCAACCTGATTCTCACTAGCCCATCAGGGGAAGCAGGGAGAGAGAAGGAGGGTGTCAAGGCACAGAAACAGAGAAACAGCACAAGAAACTCATGGGTCCTCATGCTTGAGAGAATTGCCTGAAGTACAAAAAAAAAAAAAAAAAAAAAAGAAGAAACCATCAATAAAAACTGAGCTCGTACCAACTACTAAGTAACCTCTTCAACTAGAGCAGTAGGGGATGGCAATCAACTGGAGCGGGCCGAGTGAAAGGAACATAGGACTCACCAGTCACCAGGTCTGAATTAATTATTGCTTTGTCTTATAGATAGACGATTATAAAATGATATTAGGGTTTCATTAGGATAACCCGATAGGTTGAGTAATTAAAATTCATGGAGCAAATTTTCAGTTTACTTCATGACACAATTTTGTTTCTTCAGGTAATACTAGAGTGTGGTCACTTTATTCTTATTTTTTTGGTAAACAACTTTATTGTTGTTGAAGGCTTGAAGTCAATGTTTTCAACCCGTCATTGATCTAGCTAGTTGAATTCTTCGAACCATCACTTGGTCAGGATTCTATGTCTGGTTCTGTTAAAACCCATTAATCGGTCAAAAATTGTTTGACCTGACCAGTTCAATTGCCGACTAGTCATCGGATTGTGGGTTGCACACTTAATGCATGTAAACTTTTGGAGGCCATAACTTTGCACTTCGATGTCTAACTGTGATGATCTTTTTTTTTTGGATAACCTTTTGAAATGTGTCCCAAGCCTGCTATTTTTGCGAAAAAACTCCTTTTTTAGCCTCAAATCACAATTTTTAATATTTTTTATAAATAAAAAATAAAAACTGAATTAAAAACATAAATTAAATATAAAGTAATACATATAACATATCTAAAACATAATTATACATTATTTATTGATAAAATATGTATTTATACATATATATATATACATGTATTATATAAATATATATACCTTAAATACATAGATGATGATGTGGCATGGTCTGACCCATTTGACTTGGCTGGTTGAACCGGTGACACGACTCGGAGACAAAAACGGTTTGGACTTTGGGTCGTGTTTTTTTTTTTTTTAAACATTGCTTGAAGCAATCCATTAAAAATATTAAAACTTGAACAACTCATATAAATGTTTTCAACCCATATTGACCTTAGGTGATGTTTGGCACCATCGCCTCACCGATTTGTGATTTCTGAAATCGGTGTTTTTCAAAAAAACATCAATTTTTGTTGTTTGGGACCATTCCTGCCATGTAAACTGATTTTTGAGAAATGGCCATTTTTTTCATTGAATCCAAATGGGGAATGACGAAAATGGTGATTCCTCATCCAGAGGCGATCTTAGGAATTGATTATTCAGAAATTTTTGAGAAATCAACTAAAATCAGCGAACCAAACAGTTTTTTCATCACCAATTCTTTAGATGTTGATGTGGCTCCGATGTGACACTAATTTTTGAGAAATCAGCAATGGTGTCAAACATCACCATACTATTGATATGTCCAACCCATGTAATAGTCAACTCAAACCCACTTTTTAACAGAAACCCATTGACTTGATGAGAGACCCAACAATCCGGGTGATGACCATTGATCAATGGATTAGACCCAACAATCCCAATTGATTTGCATTTTTATTTATTTTTGGTAAATTTCATTATTAATAACAATAATTCTCTTTTTTTTTTGAAATTTGGGACACCAAAAACATGTCTATTATTTTGTACAAACTTTTTAAGATTATTTTTTTGCATATTTATAATCATATATCTTTTATTTTGCATTATTATTATTTTATTGATGGTATTTGGTGTGGTGGATTTTTGTTAAAATGTACCATAACACTAAATTAGCAAGCTTTAATACCATGTCAAGAAACCATTCAAGATAAAAGATTAAACAGATGAGGTCCAATAGGTTTTTATTCTCTAACATTGTCAGTTGGTGTTTTTGCATATAATAAATGGCAGAAAAAGCACATCAACGCCAAACACCCTATGGACTGTCAATTTCACAGGCTGTTTGAAGCTGAAAAAGAAAAAAGAAAAAAGAAAAAAAACTTGGGATTAATGGAATTCAGGAATATGAAGCACCAACCAACTTGTAAATTTAAATGGATTTGAATTCCTTGGCCTAAGAAAAACTCGAAGAGAGAGAGAGAGAAGTTACACGGAGAGATTAAGAGCAGATAGTTAGCCTGCAGCTATCACAGCTTCTCGCATGCATATATGCCCCCCAACGTCCTGGTGATGCAAACAGAAGAACTTACGTGAAACCTCCTGAAGAATGGATGCATGATCAAATATATACAAGTGCTCATCATACATGAATAGATGATCATATATGATGATCACGATGACATTGCAATGCATTAAGTAATTAATGATCATAGTATCAATGAATTATGGGTCATAGTAATGGTGGTATGAAACCGAAATCTTACCTTATTGAGTGTTTCAGCTCAGCTGGTGGAGGGATAGAGAGAGAGAGAGCTACACGAAACAGGAAGAGTGAACCTATTTAATTGGCAGCAATCGTGGTTGCAGAAACTTACTATCGTTATCATGGAGTAGATAGGGGAGTTTCCTGGAAGCAATAAAGAATTGAGGACAAACCAAATTTGGCACGTCGACTGATACCCACGTTTGGAACCTTCATCAAGGAAAATATATAAATTAAGATCGATGTCATCAGACCAACTTCATTTTGCTTTGTCTTCTACCGCCTAATTAAGCAAGCAAATCAAAACAACAAGGAAAATCAGAACCATGCATGTTATATATAACAAGCAAACGTACGTGATTATCTTGTGTAAGGGAAAAAGGGTTCTCAAATATTGTTGTGGTTGAAGCAATCCAACGACTTTGACGTCCATATTTTGCAGACCATAATGGCTTATGGGATTGGGAACTGTATCGATCCTTCTCTGCCTCTTGCTTTCTGTGAGGGAGAGTTTTTTTCTGTCTCTTGCTTCTATAGGCCTGAGATCAGTCCAAGTCCAAAAGACTTGATATAGAGGATATTAGTTGAGATTGGTGGAGACGCATCTTGTGTTCAAACTTCAAACGGGAAGTTGGGTTGAGACCCTTCTTATATAATTGCATCATGATTTTGAAAACCGGACAAAAAATTGAACTGTTTTGACCATTGGTTTATAGGTCAGGCAGTTTTGGAGGATCCAAAACCGGACCTAGAACCATAACCCAAGGTTTAGAATATCGATATGCCCGATACGTCGGTAAGGGCCGGTGTATTAGGCGAATCAGTACTATTTTTTTTTTCTGAAACTGGTTCAGGGGGGCTGGTTTATGATTCCTCCACCCCCTGAACCAGTCAGACCCCTGATACACCCACTATAGGGGCATATCGGAAGGGTCCCAGAACGATATGTATCAGCCGATACAGGCCAATACTTTGAACCTTACCATGACCAATTCTTAAGTCAACTGGTTCGACCGTCCAATCTAATCCAATCCAATCCGGATTTCAAAACCATGGTAATATATATATATTTCGAACAGTGAAACTAAAAAACTAATTTTATCTAAGGTATTTGGTATTTCAACTTATAATTCAGGTTATTGTCCTTATAAATAAACCAAATTAAATGTATCCAGAAAGCAAACAAAATTACAAAGTTACAATTGAAGTTATTATATATATATATATATATATACAATGATTCACAAAATTACAAAAAAGAAACATCTCAGTTGAATAAAATAATGAATTATATAAACAATAATAAAATAATACAAGTACAACAAATAAATATTGAGCCAGCAGCTACTACGTACGTTGTACGTGTTCCCGGGGCGTTACATTTTGTGTCTGGCAAATAGGTCGCCATCCCCAAGTTAGTACTTAGTACCAAGGCTTAATTTGCACTGGGAGAGGATCATGACATATTGGACAAGAGTGTCCTAGGCTCCTAGCAGGATTAGCGTATTCCCAACACTATTTGGAGGCACAAGTGCACATAACATCATTGTATTGGGGTTGGATCTGCTACCCATGGGCTGTTCCCACATTCTACCCACAGGTGCATTTTATTAGTACAAATTTCTTTATCTCTGCCGCGAGTTCAAATCTATGCTTCACAAGGGGTGCCCTACAATGTCCCATAGCACATTTTCGTCGTGTATTGGGAACATTTCCCGATAATAATATCATCGGTTCTGGTATTATCATTGGAAGATATTCCTAATACACAATAGGGATGTACTATAGGACGTTATGGGGTGTAGATGTGAATTCCATTGCCCTATACTTAGGGCCTAGTATTATGGGACTAGTCATTCGGGCCTCGTGTGGCACTCGAATATGACGGATAAGCCTAAGAAACAAGTAACAACACAAGAAAAGACAACAAGATGGCACACGAATTAGTCAAAAGGCTATTTGTATTACATTAATATATAGCAAGCATAAGCACACAGTTTAGTGTCAAGGGGATCTCGTGCTTAACCTTTACACGCTACTGATTCACTTGACTACCTACCTCCCCTCAAAGAGTACATTAAATTTTTTGGGGAGTGACATAAAGAAACATCAAAATAATGAAAAATCATACTACAAAATTACAATAATACCATTGATAATCCCCCCATACAAGATACATGCAATGCCCCACCCAAGACACACACTTGGACACTCGAATGGCATGCTGTAGGCGTGGTGATGGTAGTTGATGGCGCGGCAAAGTGGTCACTTGTGACACTAATGTAGTACAATTTCATTAGTTGTAAAAGTATGGGAATGCAAATGAGCTGAATGTAATTATGTAAATTCTGTTTTATTTTTGTTTTACATTTTATATAATTTTATCTCTCTCTTTATATATATATATATATATATATATATATATATATTAAAATTGGTCTGTCCACGTCACCATACCTCTCCTTGCTTCAAATCCCCCTTCCTAATTTTCTGTTTCTTTTTTTTTTATTTATTTTTTATTATTCCACATAATTACCCATTAAACCAATAAGGAAATCACATATGTTTAACTATTTCTAACAACCATAAATAAAGAGGGATTTGCTTCTCATGTTTAGCCAAGTGGTACCACATTCCCCCACTTCCTCTTAAATTGTCTCTAATTCCTATTTATCTCCTAAATTATCTCTAATTTAGTAGAGAGATTCTCTCCTAAACTATCTTTAATTCCTATTTATCCTCTTCCCCCACTTTTTATCTATATCTATCTAAAGAAAGTTTCAATTAAAAAAAATTCAGAACTATTTAAATGTTATAACGAAATTATATACTAAATTAAAAATATTTATTCAAAACACAAAAAATTAATAGATTTAATAATATTCATATTATTAATAATTCAATATTTTCACAAAATTCATCCAGAAATTATGTAGTAACAATATAAATTATAATTTTACAAATTATTCAATTTAAATGTTATTGAAATAATAAAAATTTAACATTAAAAAAACAAAATTTAAATAACTAAAAATATTATTTAAAAAACATTAAAAATAGCCAAATAATATAACAAAATATTTAACATGAAAAAAATTTAAATAGTTAAAATAACGAAATTATGTAATAAATTTTATAAAAATCTTAAAAGTAGAAAAATAATTATAATAGAATTCATAATATTCATAGTAAAAAAAAATTAATATTTTACAAAATAAATAAAGAATTATGTAATAATAGTACAATTATAATTTTATGGATTATTAAATTCAATAAATAATTAATATTTTAAGAATTTAAATAACAATATTATTTTAATAACTAAATAATATTGTAAATAATTAATTTCACTTATATCAATTAATAATTATAGAAAATAACTATCAACAAAATTATATTTATTAGTAATAATTTTACAATAATAGTGTATATTCATTATATATTTATATATACTATAATTAATATTTATTTTATTTTAAGTAATTATTTATTGTTTTTTATAAATATGCTTTCAATAATTATTTATAAATCTATTTTTATTTTGTTATTTAATAGAAAATTATCAATAATTATTGGAGATTAAACAACAATTATTTAACTTATTTAACTTTTGAAAGTTAATTTATCGTATTTATTGTATTTTTGTTATAAATTTATTTTTAGTAATTATATATTTTTTATAATTTATAGATTAATACTTATTAGAGATTAAACTATTATTTGAGATTACACTATCTATTGACTAATTTAGTATATATATTTTTAGTATTTATTTGAGATTAAATTCAATTGAAATTAGGAGCGTTCAATGATTGGTTCAGTTCAATTGCAAGTTGTTTCGCCAACCAAATTGATATGGTCAAGTATGTAGTTTGTCACTCGAAACCGATTGACCATTAGTGAAAACCCACCAACTCGGGTTGTATCGGTTTAGGTCTATTTTCAGTTTAGTTTGTTTGTTCAAAAGATTTAAACTTAAAAATTAACTTTAAATTTCATAAATTACAATGATATTATTAAAAAATAAATTACAAAGATTAAATCTATGATATAAACTATTTTAGACTAAGAAATATGGGAATTTTCCTACTTTCCCATTTTAAAAATTAAATTTAAAATATTAAATATTAATATATATATATATATATATATATATATTTATTAAGCCAAAGCCGATCTGAAAATACTAGAAAACCAACCAACTCGGGTTGAGTTTGATCGGATTGTTTATTAAAAAATTAAAATATAAAACAATTATATACTCTTATGTATTTCTATTGTTTAACTTTCGCTTAACAAAGCCTGTGCATCGCATGGATCCCCATCACTATGCCTCTTCTTGCTCCATTATCCCCATCTTGCATTCTCTTTGACCTTCTCTCCTCTCCCCTTCCCACCACTCCCATTAAGCCATATCACTCAACTACCTAAAAATATTCCTATAATCTCTCTCCTAAGATATCTCATTTAAGCCAATAGGAAAGTATCATGTTGCCCTACTCTCTAATCAATTTCTAAAATGCATCCCCCCAATCTATATCCACTCTCCCTCATTTAAAATATTCATATTAATTAATAAATAGTTAAATACGGTAAATATTTAATCTCACCTATATTCAATGAGTGTTAAATAGTGTTATTACCAAAAGTTAATAAATATGGTTGGTAAATTACAAAAAATTAAATATTCTTATTAGTACGGTTAGTAAATTACAAAAAATTAATAAATATTGTTATTAATTAACTCATTAACAATATTTTATAGAAATTGAAAACTCTTTAACTGATTTCTATAAAATTGAGAATTATATTTAACAATTATCGAAAAGTATAAAATTTTAGTTATTGTTATTATTATAATTAATAGCCAAATAAAAATGGGGGAACAAAATATTATAATGTTAGAAAATGAAATTATTAATTAATTTATATTGAAAATAAAAGATAAATTAGTGTATTTTTTAGTAAACTACCAAATAAAAATATATATTTAATAACAAATTAAAAATAATCAATAAATCCCCATAGTTACACAAATGTAATAAATCTTTCAAAATTTTTCATAAAGCTACATTTTCATAAAATAACATTTTTGAAATTAAAAAATATAAAGTATTTGAAAGTTTATTTAAAATGCATTAAATAATTATTAAAAATTATTAGAATATTTTGGAAATTTTTACATTTTATAGATTTTGGAAAACCATTGAAAAATTATGTAATTTTTATTATTAAAGATAAATGACTATGGAAAATGGAAAACTATAATTTGAACAAATAATTACACAAATTATTAAGATAAATTAGTATAATATTGGAAAAAGGAAATTATTGGTTAGTTTATATTAGAAATTATAAGATAAAATAGTATAGTTCTGCAAGTAAACCATTTAAAAAGAAAATAAATTATTTAATAAAAATTTAAATAATTTTGAATAAATTTTCAAAATTACACAAGTACAATAAATTTTCCAAAATTTTCATAAAATTACATTTTTGAATATTAAAGACAATTTAGTGTACTTTTAGAAATTTACCATGTGGTTGATACTCAATATATCCTTTTGATCATTTCTATTACCAAATTGAATTTGGGTTGACGGGATAGTGTTTTCAAAACTGGATCAAACCAGATGGTTAGACCGAAAAAATTGGGAACCGGACACTGTTTCACCTCAAAACCGCTTTCTATCCAAGGCTCGACCTTACTTTGAGCTTAGCTTGGTGTGTGGCATGGCTTGACCCAAGGCACAGCACGGTCCCATGTGGGCTTGGGCCATGGGCCGTGCTGAACTGGCCCCTCAAATTATCCTAGAGGAGAGGCATGGCCCGGGACGCCTCATGGGCCAACACAGCATGAATTGCACTTTGTGCAGGCCTCATGCAAGTCGTGTCGTATCGACCCAGCACGACCCAATTTACACCTCTACTTAAACCCACCCAATATTGGGGACAGGGTAGGGAAATTCGAGGATTCTCCATGGTGATGAGTGGGGTGCCTTGCCCCTGAACTCGCTTGACATTGAGGAATGGTTACCTTGCCCTGAACTCACGTGACACTAAGGACAAGGCAGGGATGGGGTAGAGTATCTTGACTATGGGGTAGGAAAAGGGATGGGGTGACGTTGCTAGTGATGGAAAATCCTAATATTAATAAAATATTATTAAA
Organism: Nelumbo nucifera; assembly: GCF_055504915.1. Taxonomy (NCBI): domain Eukaryota; kingdom Viridiplantae; phylum Streptophyta; class Magnoliopsida; order Proteales; family Nelumbonaceae; genus Nelumbo; species Nelumbo nucifera. Next base: position 67,859,775 of record NC_142652.1, read on the forward strand.
TCAATAATAAGATAATAATAATAGTATAAAATAATAATAATAAAGTATAAATAAAATAGTAATAAAATATAACTAAAATAATAATAATAATAATAATAATAATAATAATAGCAATAATAAAAGTATATTAATAATTCAAATAATAATACTATGATAAAATATTAATAAGTTAATGAGCTAATAATAAAAAGTATTATTGAAGTAATAATAATAAAATGATATATTAATAAAATATTCATAAATTAATGATAAATACAAATATATTAATTATTCAATAATAATAAATTAATTTTAAAATAATAGATATTAATAAACTAATAATAAATTATTAATAAAACATAGTAATAAAAATATTATTAATGTAATAATAAAATAATAATAACAAAGTACTAATAAAATATAATTATATATTCATAAAATATTAATAAAGTAATAACAAAATAGTAAATAGACTAATACAAAATTGAAAAATTTTAGTTGATTCCAATTCCAACTCCTAATGAACCAAACAACAACAATCAGAATTTGATTCCCATCCTATCCGTGAACCAAATGAACCCTTAAATTTTGTTTGAGTCCAAAGGGACTGGATCTAGTAGGCACATTTAATGAGCACTTAATAAATATTCCAACAACCGTCAAAAGTGGTTTTTGATCTTTTTCAAGTGTAGGTTGGGGGTATTTTAAGGGATAGGTGCAAAAAAAAATTAAAAAAAATCTATGATGCGGGAAAGATATGGTATCGAAAGAGTTGTTTTGACTAATCAAAACCCACCCATGAATTTTGATAAATAGCACGTGATTGACTACCACATTTATGATTCTTGTTTATTTTATTGGTCAGAACATTTTCAAATATCATATCTTTCCGATATGATAATCAAATCCAAAAAAAATTCTAAATGCTCATAAAATGTGCTTAAAACGTTGTGTTTACTAGATCTGGACTAAAGTTATGTTAAAGCTCGATGGGTCATTGTCATCATAGAATAGAATAACTGTGATACAAATCCCAAACTCCAGCCCGACCACAACCTGCCAGGAAGAACCGTAACCCAGGCACACCCACATGCATGGCACCACCTTTGCATGGATGTGGGATGAATCAAGTCAGTACGTCGAATATCTTATGTCAAGAGCATATTCAGTCATTAAGGCATTAGCTAATCGTATGTAATCAAGTGCAATAGCCTCTTGGCTATACTAGTAAAAGTGTACACGCATTTCATGTGGCAATATCAAATGATGATGATGATAATAGTCAGCAACCAAATGACCTTACTGGTTGAACCATTAACCTATTTAACCAAGAAAATGGATTACGATTAAGACATTAATTAATTTTTTTCTTTATATTTTAGCCATTTCTATTTTTACTAACAATAATTCTTATTTTCAAACATATTTTTGTTTAATATAAAGAATGTATAATATTATTGCATGTTCAAAATTTTCTATAAAATTTATAAAAAATTCTATATTTTTTTATTATTTAATTTATGAGAAAATAAAAAATACTTATTTACCTAGAGGAAATGCAATTCCAATATATTGTTTGAATATTGGTTTTAAATATTGTGGTCATAATATATATATATGTTATTTATATTGCATTTTTGTAAACTGCTTATATAATGAAAATAGTTCAAAAAAATACTTATATATTTTGTTTTTCTTTATTTCAACTATTATATTTTCTTATCCTTTTAATAATTTATTATTTTTTAAATTAAATTGGATCGTGTCAGATTCGAATATCCAACATCTTGATCGGATTCAAATTCAAATCAATATTTATGGGATCTGATCAGATCTTCAGATCAAATCAAATTCAAATATACCCTGATTCACATCTGATCTGATTTGTTTGCATCCCTACCAAACCACTTGCCTACAATGATCTAGCTAATTAAATCATTGAACCATTTAACATGGTTACTGGGGTCATGTGTTAGACATTAATGCTCTTTATTTTTTATCCCATTTCTTTTATTAATGAAAATAATAATTCTCATTAATCACTCTTTTTTTTATATGATGAATAAATAATATTATAGAATGTACCCAAAATTATCTACAAATTTCTACATTTTCTAGAATTTTATGTATTTTATTATATAATAATAACATCATGTGTTGATCCATTTGACATGGATAGTTCAACCACTAACCCACCACTTGGATGGAAAATTTTTTTCCTTTTTTAGTTGATTTTAAATCATGTATTCCATTTTCATGATCAATGAAAGTAATTCTTATTTTTGCATTTATTTTTGCATGTGACAGTATCAAATAATGATGATGATAATAATCAATAACCAAATGACCGTACTGGTTGAACCGTTAACCTATTTAGCTAAGAAAATGGACAATGATTAAGACATTAATTCATTTTTTTCTTTGCATTTTAGCCATTTCTATCTTTACTAACAATAATTCTCATTTTTTCAAACATATTTTTGTTTAATATGAAGAATATATAATATTAATGTATGCTCAAAATTTTTTATAAAATTCTATATTTTTATTTTTTATTATTTGATTTATGAGATACTAAAAATTACTTATTTAGCAAGAGGAAATGCAATTCCAATGTATTTTTGAACATTGGTTTTTAATATTGTGATCAAATCAAGTATATATATACATACATATTGTTTATATATAGTATACATGTTATTTATTATTTATTTATAAATATGTTATTTATATTGCAATTTTGTAAACTTTTTAATAATGGAAATAGTTGAAAAATTACTTATATTTTTTGTTTATTTATTTTAACTATTATATTTTATTTTACTTTTAATAATTTATAACTTTTTTAAATTAAATCGGATTGTATCAGATTTGAATATCTAACATCTTGATCGGATTTGAATTCAAATCAGTATTTATGAGATTCAGTCGAATCTTTGGATCAGATCAAATTTGAATATGGGTATATTCAAATCTGATCCGACCTGTTTGCATGCCTACCAAACCACTTGCCTACGATGACCTAACTAATTAAACAATTGAACCATTTAACATGGTTAGTCGAGTCATGTGTTAGACATTAATGCTCTTTACTTTTTTTATCCTAATCTTTATCCCATTTCTATCGTTAATTAAAATAATTATCATTAATCACACTTTTTTATATGATGAATATATAATATTATAGAATGTACCCAAAATTATCGATAAATTTCTACATTTTATAGAATTTTATGTATTTTATTATTTAATAATAATATCATGATTTGATCCATTTTACATGGATAGTTTAACCACAAACCCACCACTTGGATGGAAAAGCCATTTTGCTTTTTCGTTTGATTTTAAATCATGTATTCCATTTTCATCATCGATAAAAGTAATTATATTTTTTACATTTATTTTTGTTTAATATGGTGATGCACCCGACCAGACTTGAGTTTTGTAGTGGGAATGCTAGGGAGATACCAAAGCAACCTAGGATGGAAATACTAGAAAATGGCTAAAAATGCACTATGCACAATATGCTTGTATATAGCCAAGTTGAAAATCTGAAGGTGAACGAATACACTGACTCTGATTACAAAGGATGTGCATACTCCAGAAAATCTACCTTAGGGTATGTTTTTATGATGGCTCGAGGAGCTATTTCTTGGAGGAGCCAAAAGCAGACATGAGTGGCTGTATCTACCACGAAGGCTGAATATATCTCTTATAGTGAGGCTACAAGGTATGCCATATGGTTGAAAAACTTTCTAAGAGAATTGCTCGTCATTGACTCCATATCTAGATCCTCACAACTTTATTGTAATAGTTCCACAGCAATTGCACTTTCAAAGGGTGCATGACATCACACCAAAGCGAAACATATTACCAACCAATATCATTTTGTTCATGAAAAGGTGCATGATGGATCAATAATTATATTTCATGTTGCTTCAAAAGGCAATTTAGCAGATCCTATGACTAAAGGACTTCCAATTAAAATATTCAAACATCATGTTAGTGATATGGGAGTCCATGATGTAAATGAATTAAGGGAAAACTTCTTAAACTACTCTTATGGTTTAGCTAATTGAGTAACTCTACCTTACTGTTTACATATTATCTTAAAGTACCCTTACTGTTTTTGACAATTGGCATCGTGGTTAAGTGCTAACGGAAAGAAACGAAATGTCAAATTTGCCATCTACTATTCCTCAAATTTTCAAAATAAAACCCAACTGATGAAACATTTTCGCTCCTCTCATCGGTCGTTGGCACCACCAATGTAGTAGAAATATTTGTGGAAATCAGGGGTGGGAGCGACCTTTGTCCCTCAATTCCAATCTAACTCAAGCCATCTCCCTTTACATGAACACTGGGAGCGACCTTGTCTGGTTTCCCTGGGAGTGACCTTAGAAGGGAAGCATGATGTGAAGTGTTTCTTGTTGACTGCTGAATTCCCTTGACCGAATAGCTTATATTGATTATTGACTAGTTCATCAAAACAATGGTGAGATCTTTGCTTTCCCTGGTCATAGGGGTGGAGTGACGAGCATTTTCCATTGTCATAGTGGCTTATATTGATTATTGATTAGTGATTGTTTTTTTTTTTTTAAAACATGTTTCTCTTTGTTTTCTATTGTCACAGTGGCTTTCTAGTCACTGAAACCTCACCATTAGTTAGAGAGGGTAGTGCAAGGGGTGGAGTTGTGAGCATTTTCTGTTGTCATAAGAGCCAAGGAGGCAAGGTTACTAGTTTTGATTAATTGGAATACTGGGTTCTATCTATGTAGAAGAGATGAGAGGTAATTAATTAGATGAAATAAAATTAAATTTTTGTATGAGTTCATATTTTACTAGTGCATTTGATACAAGGCATCCATGCCAAAATCTCCCAAGCATTTACAAATGGATTCAAAAGGTGTCTTCTTGACTGCAGCGGAAGATGGAGAGTGGTTTGGGGTGAGCCAGAGCGAACGAAGAAGCAAAAGATGAAGAAAATAACAAGTGCACTCGCATGGCTCTTTCTGAGCTCAGATTCAATCTTCCCCCTTGGATTTTGTAGCTCAGATTCAATCTCTGTTATGTAAATTAATTTCTGATTCTGAAACCTCTTGAGAACTTGAAGAAGAAAGGAAACAAAATGAACAAGCTTTTCTATAAGACAAATAGAAGAAAACAACACAGTTGAAATTAATTGATCCCTTTTATAGTCTACCATGGCTGAAGCCGCGGTGATACCACTCAAAAAAAAAAAAAAAAAAAGATGGAGACAATGAGAGGACAGAGAAGAATCAGAAGGAGAAGTGGTTCTTGTCACAACCACTCTACTCTTCGTCTCTGTCGACACAAATTTTGTGTTAAATTTGGAGCACAAAAAAATGTAGACAAATTCAAAGAAATTTAATTTTTTTTTCAAAAATGTAAGTCAGAAACAAACTCGTTTTCTTGGCAAAGGAAACCCTCTAATTCTCTTGTCACAAACACAACCTGATCTTGTACTTGTAGCTTGTTACGGACACGATCCGAAAAGCTTGACAACTTGTGGTTCTAGAAAGAACTTGCAGCGATCAATTGTACGCATGCAAGATAGGAGAATTTTCTTTTTTTTGTAGTAATTTGATGAAGCTTTTGATTACACCAACTCAAAGGCCGGAATCCTTCAGCTGACGTGGCATGGAGCTGTAATGGTTTCAAAACTTTAATGATTAAGGAGTCAAAATTCTAATTCTTCTTCCCTTAAAGTTGGTGCAGCCCATCTCTTCTTCTCTTGAAACTTTAGCAACAACGTCGTGAAGGGATGAGAGATCCATCATATGGATGGCCAAACCCTACAGAAGGTTGGGTGAAATTTCAAAATTTTTTCTCTCTCCCATCTGGAATCACATTTCCTATTTTAGAAAAATGCATTTTCAATGATCAATCTTGAACCAAACTGAACCAGATCTGAAACCAAAAGGGAGGAGAGGGATATACCTGATATGAAGTAGCAACAACTCCTAATGAAGGTGTTCACGCCCAAAGATATAACCAAAACCCGCTTCCACTGATGAGGAGTTTCCTGATCCAAATCTTTATTTGGATCTGGACTCTTTAAGTGATAAGGATAATCCCTTATTTTATCTGTAGTTTAAGATCATCTTAATCCTAATCAAATTAGGAGTTTCTTGATCCAAATCTTTATTTGGATCTGGACTCTTTAAGTGGATAAGACTTATCCTCTTATCCTTATCAGCTGATCCAAACCCAGATCCACCCCTATTTAATTAATCTAATTAACCCAGTTTGAAATTGGGCTTTAGGCCCATTAAGTTTATGTGCTCACTTAACCTCTTAACCTGCTGCCCAATTGGTTCTCTTTGTATGGCGTGGGATTCAAACATTGATCTACACATCAGCCACATGGGTTAAGCCCAGCCTTTGTTACAAGGCCTGGCTGAATTCATTGTAGGAGACAGTGAACCCCTGAGTCCATCACTATGGACTTTTAATGGGCCCAACATTTACAGTAAATGGTCCTTGGGTCCAGCCACCTTAAGAAAACCCAAGGATCGTGGGCAGATGCAAGATTAGCCCATCAAATATTACCTTCAATGGTCTTACACTTAACCTCTCAACCCATAATGATCAAACACTGCCCGACAAGAGAGGACCTCTCCCTCGGCTGCAAGGAACAGTGTTGCACTCTCTACTCACATGGATCCCGGGAATTAAAACATTTTGCAAATATTTTGAAACCATACTATATATATATATATATATATATACATCTCTATATAAATATATTTTGCAAAAACAAATTTCAACGGTTGAAATCAACTGTCAGCAGTTTAGGTTTCCATCAGAGAGAGTGCATCCCCGATCATTCACTTTATCCGATAAAGGGGTTGATCCTGTCACTCTGATCACCCATTCAGATGAATTCTCGGACTGTCCCAACATACCCAAGCTTTGACCCCCTCTAAGGATCTCACTAATTGGCACATCAAAGACAACCCAATCCGACACCTAGTGCAGTATCATAATCGAGTCTAGGAGTCAGGTGTAACATTCCAGTTTTTCCCATCTATCTTCAAGGTCTAGGGCAATACTGGAATTTTGGTCTGGTTCAGGGTTTCAAGAAATCCCACACTACATGTACCTCAGGTCTCACCTTGAACCCTGGCAACTGAGACAAGCCACCCCAACCAACTTAGCGGCACATCAGTGTCAGCCTTGGCAGGATAAATCTCCCCAGATCTATCCAATGGCTGTGAAGATTCTAAACTAACACGAGTCTCATATGTGTCCAGTTTTAAGGGTATTACACAAAAACACACCACAATGACATGAATCAATTATGTACTTTATTCATTTACAATAAATGTCAAAAGAAACATCAATCTGATTGGAGCTAAGGGCATAACTATCTAACACTTCGGAGCTAGACTTTTTTTTTCAATTTTGTCTTCTCCTTCCTTTCTCTTATTTTTTCTATCATCTTTTCTGTAAAAGAACCTACTCTCCTCTTTCCAAAGGGGTCCATTCTTCTCATCCCCTCTCCCCTTTGAAGAGTCCACGCAACTCATTCAAATGCATGAAAGGAAAGCCAATCATTGACAGCGATGGCTTCCTTTCAAATGCATTTAATTTAGAGGGGGACCCACAAGATTAATTTGAGATGCCCCATCCAATTTTATTAACATGATTATCTTCACCAATCAGAGTTGCAATTTAATTAATCACCATTTAATGTTGATTGACATGGGACCCACAAATTGATAATGTGGTGACCATATGATTGATCTTATTAAGGTAGTTAGGTCCTTTAATTGAAGTTAATTTCAATCCCTTAGTTTTACTTGGAACCAAGTGCCACTTCGCACATGGTTGGGCCTAGACATAAAAGGAAATCTAATTGACTAGTCATAACGTTCCTTCTTAAATTACATTAATTTGAATGCCATTGAGATCTAACAATATTCAATTTAAATGCTCTTCTCTAAACTGAAATGGCAAGTGAATCGATCCTCCCTTAATTAAGGGGCCATGCTGAACTAATTGGGAAATCATTTGTGAAGAGGCCATTTGGCAGCTAAATGTAATAACACTTCATGAGTAATATGGTCGGTCAAGATCCAACCAGAATTTCTCCCCCCTCTTTTTATTTATTATTTATTTTCTTCAATTCATATTGGGCTCCAACACCTTGGGCCAATAAGTTAGAGGGCCCATACATTGGGTCTCACTAAAACCTTCCATCCCATTGGGCCCAACATCTTCAATAAGTTGAAATTTATACTCCAACAAATGCCCCCCAAGTTGGTGGTTATTATAATTGGCAATGCAACCACTGACTTGCAAAGTTTACACTCTTGTAGGCTAGGAGTGGAGAATTTTCTCCCTCTCTTTCTCTCTCTCTTTTTTCTTGTACCATCAGCAATTCATACTCTTGCAGGTCACAAGTAGAATTTTTTTGGTTGTTCACAGTTTATACTCATACGTGCCAGGAATAATACATGAATGCTTTTTTTATTTGATTTTGTCGTTCACAGTTTATACTCATGTGGGTCAGGAGTGATACAAATATTTTTTTTGTTATTGCGCCTTTTCAGGTTGCCTACGTACCCCATAGAGGGATCAAGTCATGATGTAGTTTATAAAGTGATTTGTACTTGCGATTTGGGGCTTTGTAGATAGTTTAGGCTCGTGCCCGGGAGTACAATTTGAGTTATTTTGGAAGTTGAATAGTTTGTACTCATACTCAGGAGTCTTGTAGATAGTTTATGCTTGTATCTGGGAGCAAACTTTAAGTTACTTTGGAAATTGAATAACTTATACTCATACTTAGGAGTCTTGTAGACAGTTTATACTCGTATCCGGGAGCAAAAATAATTTAGGCTCATAGGGTGTAAAGCAGTTTATACTCATGCCCTAGAGTCTTGTAGACAGTTTAGGCTCATATCTGGGAGCACATTTTGAGTTACTTTAGGAGTTGAATAGTTTATACTCATACTCAGGAGTTTTGCAAACAGTTTATGCTTGTATCTAGGAGCATATTTGAGTTACTTTTAAAGTTGAATAATTTATACTCATACTCAGGAGTTTTGCAGACAATTTATGCTTGTATTCGGGAGCATAGATAGTTTAAGCTCATATCTAGGAGCACAAATAGTTTAAGCTCATATGTAGGAGTGAATTGAGTGAGATTTTTTTTAATAGACAGTTTAAACTCGTATCCAAGAACATAGATAGTTTAGGCTCATATCCAGGAGCACATTTTGATTCATTTTCTTTTCGTGTAACATGTGATTGTATGCACAACTACACATCCTTTAGAAAAGAATTCCTTTTGTATGTACTCTTGTAGAGTAATTGGGAGTTGAGGGACTTGTTTCAAAACTTCATTAGTTACCACTCGCGGTGGTTGGGTAGCAGTGTTCTTGCCTTATCTTTTCTTTCTTTCGGGGGGTTTCTATGACCAAACCTTCTTTTTAATTTGCTTTAATTGTCCACAAGGTAGAGTGGGTTGGTGTGTCGCATGATGCTCTCGATGTGTAAAGATGGTCCAATCATCTTTTGAGAGTGACGTGGTGGACCGGGGTAAGGAATTTCCTTAGAACTTAAGGCCTGTGTTTTTGCTCGATTTAGTATTGCCCCTAGTGTATGGCCACAAGTAGAAGGGTCAGTAGGGATTTCGGTTTGATTTAGTGGTGCCCTCAATGTAAGTTCATAGATGACAGGACGATGAGGGCAATGGGGAGCTTCGGGTTCAAAGGATCCAAATGCAACAGTTGTCATGTAGATGGCCGCTATGTTGTCACTTGGATCTAGTTCGATCACTCCTGACTCAGCCAATTGCATTATCTTATCTTTGAGAACGAAACATTTTTCGAGTGGGTGGCTAACTACCCGATGGTAACGACAATACTTTGGATGATCAATTTTCCCTTCTTCATCAGGGTGTTTACTATCAGGAAGCTCTATAAGCTTTTCAGTTAGAAGGGCATCCAACATTTCTAGGACATTTGAGTTAGGGAATGGATACACCTTCGCTTCCAATTCCTTAAGAGTGGATTTTAGATTTTCTTTCTCTTGCTGAATATTTGGTTTTATTTCTTTCTTGCTTTTTTTCTTCCCAATAACCTTGAGAGGGGCTATTGAGGCTGTTAGAACTTGCATCGACTTAGATGATTTTGTCTCATTTTCACCATCTTTCTTTTCCCTTTGGAAATCATCCAAGCGATGTTCTCCAAAGGTAACTAAGATAAGTTCCATGTCATGGGCGCGGGTGGCCAATTCCTCAAATGTTTGGGGTTTTATTCCCTTGAGGATGTAATGCAAACCCCAACACATGCCTAGACTACAAGTATCAATAGTTGAAGCTTCTAAGAGCTTGTTTCGACAGTTAAGGTAGAGATTTCTCCACCTGTCGATGTAGTCAACAACTAGTTCATCCTTCTTTTGTTTTGTGGTGATGAGTTCATACATGCTTACAGTACGCTAAGTACTGTAGAAGAAATCCAAGAATTCTCTTTCTACTTGGTCCCAACCATCGATTGACCCAGAAGGGAGGTCAGTGTACCAATTGAACGCGCTCCCTCGTGGGGATCACACAAAATGTTTTACCATCAAATTGTCGTAAGTCCCAGCATTGTTGCATGTCTTCATGAAGTGTGCAATGTGTTTCCTGGGGTTACCTTTCCTATCGAATTGTTAAAACTTCAGGGGTTGGTACTCTAACGGCATAGGCATATGATCAATGCGCTCAGTGTTGGCTTAGTATACACCAAGGATGACTGTGGAACACCCCCATATTGAGCATGTATTGTGTCAGCTATCATGTTTTGGAGTTGTTGTACTGAGAGGGAGGCAACCGAAGCATGTTGGGCGTCCCATATGTTAGTACGTTTCGATAACTCCTCTTGGGGAAGGTCTACTTGAGAGGTGAACCCTGGTGGGTGAGAAGGCCCCTGCCTGGATGAAATTGTTTGAATTTGTTTCATTCGGTTCATCAGAGAAGCAATTTGAAGGTCCTTCTCTTCCACCATCTTTGTTAACTTAGTGATGGCCACAACCATCTCAGCAAGTTGTTCTTCCACTGTAGTAGTTCTCGCCATCATAATGGGTGCTATAGAAGTGTAGGAGTATGTCTGTATATAATCAGACCCTCTAGTCTTAGGGGAATTGGGATGAGAGCCGGACCTTGAGCCGGTACTAGATTCCACGTTTGACATGGGTATTTGTCCACTTGGATGCTCAAGTGGGGTTTTTGAGATCAACTCTTTTCTCAGAGTTACCCCTTCCTTAGTAGCGTCCTTCACCATTGGTAGCCTTAAAGGTTCTGTTTTGGTGTTTCGACTTTTTGAAGGGACCCCTAGAGTTGTATAATGAGCAAGAGATGCAACCAATTGTGAATTCCTAGACCTCGACATGAGACGAGTGGTTGGTTTCTCATACTTAGAAGTTGACAAAACACTTGAACTAGATGAACTTGTACTATAAATTGCTTTTTTCTTGTTGTTGACGACACTTGAAACGGTTTTCTTTGGAGCCATGTGTCCAAACCATTTGCAAAAACAAACTTGATGCGCTAACTTGAGAGACGAAAGGAAAGAGAAGTCCCACTGGGCGTGCCAGAAATTTGTCAACACAAATTTCATGCTAAATTTGGATCACAAAAAAAATGTGGACAAATTCAAAGAAATTTATTTTTTTTCCAGAAATGTAAGTGGGATACAAACTCTTTTTTATTTGGCAAAGGAAACCCTTTGATTCTCTTGTCACGAACACAACCTGAACTTGTACTTGTAGCTTGTTACGGACACGACCCGAAAAGCTTGGCAACTTGTGGTTCTAGAAAGAACTTGCAATGATCAATTGTACGTGTGCAAGATAGGAGAATTTTCTCTTTTTTTTGTTGTAGTAATTTGATGAAGCTTTTGATTATAGAAATTCAAAGGCCGGAATCCTTCAACTGACGTGGCACAGAGCTGTAATGGTTTCAAAACTTTATTGATTGAGCAGCCAAAATTCTAATTCTGCTTCCCTTGATGTTGGTGAAGCTCGTTTCTTCTTCTATTGAAACTTTAGCAGCAACGTTGGAGCTAGACTTTTTTTTCAAATTTTTTGTCTTCTCCTTCCTTTCTCTTATTTCTTCTATCTTCTCTTTTCTGTAAAAGAACCTGCTCTCCTTTTTCCAAGGGGGTCCGTTCCTCTCATCCCCTCTCCCCTTTTATAATGAGTTGGGTTCATTTGAAGAGTCCGCCCAACTCATTCAAATGCATGAAAGGAAAGCCAATCCTTGACAGCGGTGGCTTCCTTTCAAATGCATTTAATTTAGAGGGGGACTCACAAGATTAATTTGAGATGCCCTATCCAATATTATTAACATGATCATCTCCACCAATCATAGTTGCAATTTAATTAATCACCATTTAATGCTGATTGACATGGGGCCCACAAATTGATAATGCGGTGACCATATGGTTGATCTGATTAAGGTAGTTAGGTACTTTAAATTGAAGTTAATTTCAATCCTTTAGTTGTACTTATAACCAAGTCCCACTTCATACATGGTTGGGCTTAGACATAAAAGGAAATCCAATTGACTAGTTGTAACATTCCTTCTTAAATTACATTAATTTGAATGCCATTGAGATCCGAAAATATTTAATTTAAATGCTCTTCTCTAGACTAAAATGGAAAGTGAATCGATCCTCCCTTAATTAAGGGGTCATGTTGAACTGACTGGAAAATCATTTGTGAAAAAGGCCATTTGGCAGCTAGGTGTAATAACACCTCATGAGTAATGTGGTTGATCAAGATCCAACCAGAATTTTTTCTCCCCTCTTTTTATTTATTATTTATTTTCTTCAATTCATATTGGGCTCCAACACCTTGGGCCAATAAGTTAGAGGGCCCATACATTGGGTCCCACTAAAACTCTCCATCCCATTGGGCCAAACATCTTTAGTAAGTTGAAATTTATACACCAACAGTCTCAAGGTTGAGGATGATGAACAAGTCACAGGAAGGGTATTTTAAGAAATAAAAGAAAATTACCAATCACGTGATGTCACATATGACCGGAGTGTGATAAAAAGTTAATGGCAAGGGAGGTTTTAGACAATTGTCAAAAACAATATGGGTAATTTAAGACAATATGTAAACACTAAGGGTGAGTTAGTAAATTATTTAACCATAAGGGTAGTTTAAGAAAATTTCCCATCATTTAATTAGTGAGAGCTTGTTTGCCAATCAAGATCCAACTAGAATTTCTTCCCCCTTCTTTTTATTTATTATTTATTTTCTTCAATTCATATTGGGCTCCAACACCTTGGGCCTATAAGTTAGAGGGCCCATACATTGGGTCCCACTAAAACCCTCCATCCCATTGGGCCCAACATCTTCAGTAAGTTGAAATTTATACACCAACAGTCTCAAGGTTGAGGATGATGAACAAGTCACAGGAAGGGTATTTTAAGAAATTTAAAGAAAATTTCCAATCACGTGATGTCACATGTGACCGGAGTGTGACAGGAAGTTAATGGCAAGGGAGGTTTTAGACAATTGTCAGAAATAGTATAGGTAATTTAAGACAATATGTAAACACTAAGGGTGAGTTAGTAAATTATTTAAACCATAAGGGTAGTTTAAGAAAATTTCCCATTATTTAATTAGTGGGAGCTTATTTGCAAATTTGTAAATTCATTGCATCGATTTTAATTTTGTTATCATGTGCACATTTGATTCGAGTAGCTGATCACTACCAGTTGCCCTTCATCATTTAGATGGTGCATTTAAGCGCACTGGTGTGGCTCATTGTGACACTAGCAAGTGCACTAGCCATTCAAGTAATAAAGTAGTGAATAAAGTATCGTTCCCACGAGGAAACAATTACCAATACTAAATTGAGCACTTCTTATCTGATCAACAATAAATCAAAACTTTATTCAAGAGCTAAAAAAATCATAAACTAAAATCTACCTAAATTATTGGCTCAATTGCCTTCAATTCAAGTTAGAAGAGTAAACTGTTAATGTCAATCTTAGAATTTAGAAATCAATCAAATTAAACCATTCGAATAGATCATGATTGAGCCTTGGTTTGGTGAAACCCCAAGGTCATGAGCAGCCTCTCTCAAGCGCATGTTCATCCTATGCATGAGTGACGGTTCTTCTATTTCTAGTAAGAATCTAATCCCCATGCATGCATTTCTTCACACTTCTAAGGCATCAATTCAAATCTGAATTGATCACCAACTGAATTGTGCAAGTTATCTCTAACCTTGCATCCAATTCAGTTCTTGAATAGTAGATCTGAATTCCTAAAGTCTTTCTCAAGCTCTCTAAGAATTCCAAGCTTAGATCTATTCGGCCAATCTAAAAAATTGCAGATCTGAATTCTCTTTCAAGCAATTCAGATCTTGCAATCTCAGATATGAGAATTCAGATCTGAGTTTTGAAAGTTTAATTGGCTGAATTGATCTACAATTAACCCTTATTCAAGAAACTTCAAGAACAATTCACACCCATTCGAATGAATCAAAAAGAAATTGATTGCTAATTTGAAATTTTACAAACATAATTGCATCAAGAAAGAATGGAAGAGGGAGAAAGAAAAACAAAATTACAACAAGGAAGCTGAATTCGAATCAAATGAACATGAAACTAGAATGGAATTGTTATAATAGATCTCTGAATCAAAAACCTCCAATTTCGAACTCACCTTCTCTTCTTGCTAGTTTGACTTGAACTCCTCCAGCCCTTCTTCTTCTCCTCCTTGCGCCTAGCCCTTCTTCTCTTCTCTTTTCTTCACGGTGTTCCAACCTCTAAGAGTGGGAGAGCCTTTCTCTTAAGTAATTGAACACCTTTCCCCCTTATAGAGGCCTCCTTATATAGATTTTCAAGGGGGCTCTTGCCCCTTCTTGAAGCCTCTAGAATGGGGTGTATTACACCTCCTTCTTGAACTTTCTAGAGTTCTCTTAAAGCCTTTTAAGAGTTGCCGCCCCTAGCTCTTTGGGCTGCACTTAGGCTCCCACTTAGCACATGATAGCTACACTCTAGGCTGCTCTTTTGGGCTGAGAATGGGCTTTCTCTACTAGGCCGAATTTTACTCTTTGCTTGGCTTTCTTTTCTTGGGTTTTTTCATGGAATCAATTTGTTCTTCTTGGGCCGAAGTGCTCTCTCTTGCTTCCACAACCGGGCTGGGCTGAAATTGGTCTTGTTGAACTTTCTTTTCTTTCCTTTTTTCTTTTTCTTTCTTGGATTAATTACCCCTGAAATATTTTCTTATCATTAAAAACTAAACTAGAGCAAAATTAAATAAAAACGACATAAAAATCCATGCAAAGACCTCATAATCTATAGATAAATTGTATGTTCATCATGCACAAAATTGATTGTCTTTATTTTGACATCTATATGACATATACCATTATGGTCTATTGATCGTGCTAGGAGGTTTTTTAGCTTATTCTATTATGCCCAGTTTGTACTTTATGACTTGGGGATAGGGATTTTGTAAATACTTTGATATGAAAATGGGTTTGCTTGCATTAAACTAGCAGGGATCTCTTCATGCTTAAGTATTTATTAAAGTCACTAGAACCAAGAATGTTGACATCCTTGCTTTGGTTCTATGAAAATTTTGAAATTCTTGCTAAAAAAATAACAACAGACCAAGTGAGAGATTTTTAGAATAATCAAGTTCATGGTCACATTGTTGGAATTATGATAATGTTCTTAATATTTATTGAACTGCTAAGGGAACCGAAGCAAGTTGAAGCCTTTTGAGGCATCAAAGTCTTTAACAGATGGACCTTCTAATTATTGCCTCAAGAACACCTATAAATAGAGACAATCACCACTTGGCAAAGCTGTCATTTCAATAATCTTTTTCCCATCTTCTAGGCTTGGAGTCGAATGGAGAGACGTTTGAGACTAAGGGCCTGCCTGTTTCCTCTTAACTCTTACCTCTTAAGAGGAACCTTGCAGATTTAAGAGGAAAGTGGATGTTCGTTTCCTCTTGTCTCTTATCTCTTAAAGTGGAATCTTATATTTCTTTGTTTTCCAATCATACCTCCAAAACACAAAAAACTTTTATTATTATTATTATTACTATTATTATTATTATTATTGTTGTTGTTGTTGTTGTTAATTATTATTAATTAATAATAATTATTACTATTAATTATTAACAATTGTTAATTATTAATGATTAATTCATAATTATCAATTATAAAAATTCGTATTAATAGTAAATGAATTATTAATTAAATATTTATTATTATTATTAATTATAGATTAATGAGAATTAATATAATTAATTATTATTAATATTTGATCATTATCAATTATTAATTATTATTTAACTATTATAATAATAATGATTTTTTATAAATTAAATATTAACTATTAATTAATTATTAACTATTAATCAATTATTAACTATTATATTAATTAATAATTATTATTATAATTAATTATAAATTAACACAAATTATTTATTAATAATTTTTAATGAATTACATATACAAACAAAAAATCTCATATATGAGATTAAAATGGACATTTGACAATTTTCAGAATTCGAAACAAATTTCTTTGCATTTAGAGTTCAGAGGAAAGAAAAGTTCACTAATACCAATATACCTCTTAATGTAATTATTGCACTTTCAAATATTAGACATCAAAGCAAATGAACAGGCCCTAAGAAGGGATGAGGTAGAGTTTGCAAGGTCGGATCAACTAAATAAAATGTACGGCTCTATTTTAAATACATATTTGCATTTTTATTATTTCACAATATTTTTAAGCCAATTTCCAATAAAAATACTTCATAAAAGGCCAGCCCAAAGAAAAAGGAGTAATCATCTAATGCAATCTAATTTGTAATCAAAGATAGACTAAAAGTGCAATAACACCCCAACTTACACCATATATGAACATCACATATGCTCCTTTCTATGTTTAAAATAATTACACTATAATATTAAGGGCTCCCATTCCATGTTTGAGTCATCAGAAAAAAAGCATCAATATTGCTCTACCATTCCCACATCATCCAATTCAAAACACACAGAGTCCAGCCTGCTTTTATTAACTCGCTCGACACTGACTGGAGCAAAAAAAGATCAGCTATACATTAAGCCTTGTCTACGTAGCTTCTGCAAATCCCACTTGGAGGTTACTGAAGTCAAACACCGTGTGATAAACTCCCATGAAGACATCTCCAAGAATCCTGCACACACATTGTCTCCATAAATATACAGACATAAATAAATCAAGAAATGCATTCAAACAGGCTTTACAAGGATATGCAATTAAAAAACGCCATTATGATGTCTCTCCTGGCTATTGGGGGCCTTGCTCTTGGGAAGGGTGGATTAGACATGGACCAGAAAAACCTCAGAGCACTTTAGCAAGAAGTAGTCACCCTCAGACTTAAAGGGCAGCCCTGTTCACGAGGCTCTTGCCAAGGCGGGGTCTGGGGAGAAATGCATGTATGCAGCCTTACCACTGCAGATACTTGTTTGGCTTCGGTCAGGTCAACGCCTGTTCCAACAGCCTTTAAGCCTTGCATTGGGAATATCTCCATACTTATGTACTTCTGTGCTTTATTTCATAGGGAGGTATTCCCGATGCAAGGTTGCAAGAGGCTGTTCACAGGGTGTGAACCACGGGCTTGTCCTAACCAAAGCCGATCTGGAGGCTGTTTCCAAGATTTGAGCCCTGGTCACTGAGGTCGCAATGGAGCAACCAACCATTGTGCCAAGGCCCACCCTCGTCATAAATAAATAAGAAAAGGTAAAATTAAACCCGTATTTCGATGATTGTCAGCCCAAGATTTTACCATTGCCCCAAGCAACATTACACCGTAAAATTGGTGGATAATGTTGTTGGACGTTTGGACCCATAAGATCCCAAGCAAACTACCTCATGGCTGTGACACAAAATTAAGAATGAAATGCAAGGTGCGATAAATCAAATTCTGCATACCACTTTATAAGCATAAACACCCACAGAGATAATAACATACCAGAGTGGACCTTGAGCAGATTGAAAATCCAATGTTATAAATCCGCTGATGCAGACAGTGATGTCCCCCTTTACAGTTTTAAGAATGTACTGAAAAAGTAAAGACAAATTAGTAAACATAGGTATGAAGAATTAGCCTAACCATAAAAATGGATCATAAAATACAGAACTCTGGATCATTTTTTCCAAGTTTGAATATCTAAAGAAAATTTATTAACAGCTGCACAAATCTAATATCTATCAGAAACACGCAATGTTAGCAAGGCAGGTTTCATCATAAACCTCAAGAAACTCAAAACAAGAGTCATAAAAAACTATACCTGTTCCGGAGTGAGGGTGAAAAGCTTATCCCCTATGAAAAATGAAACATCTGGCAAGCCTACAAGACTATCACAATCAATAATCGACTCTCCTGCAGGACTTGGCATCTTCTCACACAACTGAAATATAATTGAAATTGACTCAGGATTTTATCATCCGGGCAAAGCTCAGCATGAAAAAAAGTCATAGTTTCAGAAATAAACGACCTCATTGGCATAGCGGAAAACTACTTCCTTGGTTTGTTTTAGCCTAAGCTGGTTGCGGATCCAAACAACGGCCATCTCACAGGTAGTACATAGTACACTGTCACCAGATGATGACCCCTCGTTTTGTTTTTCAACGACTATTTTGATGTCAGAACTGCATGAAATCAAATTTGGTCTCAGTAAGGTGTGAATAGAAAATGAAAGGGTAAACCATGAAAACAAAAACACTTCCAGACCTCACGTGCTGAGTCCCGTTGAAAAAGCAAAGACCAATTTGTGTACATACTTTGTCAGGTTGTATCTATAAAGTATAGAAGTGAAATATTTATACAACATCCTTCATCCACAAAACTTTGTAAAAGTATAAAAGGATTATTTGATTAATGAGAAAAATAAGAAATGTTCAAGAATAAAAATACCCCTGCTGTTAGGAGTTCCCATATCAAATCTCCATATTCAGAGACAACTGCTTTACATTCCATGCTCATTACTCCCTCTGCTCCAATGGCATGATTGATTTCAGTCACAACAGTCTGGATTTGAAGATGAATTAGAATATAGTAGAAAAGGGGATGGACACAAGAAATGAAAGGAGCTGAAAAAATGAATAAAAACAAATAAATCAATCTTGAAGATCTGTGTGGCAATAAAGCACATACAGGTGGACCAGCAAGCAATGAAGTTCCTGAATCCACTATAGCAGCACAACCAGCTTCACAGAATCCTGAAAAATATGAATCCAAACTTGAGAAATGCTTGTTACTTCTCAAAGAAAAGATAATTACCAATGTTGCTCCCAATTATCAGAATTTTATGGTTGTTGATGGCTGTAATGGCTTTTTGAAGGAATAAGAGAGAAAATAGGAAGAGAGAAAAGAGAAAAAAATTCCTTGAATCACTCATAGGGTGCCTAGAATCACTTTAGGGCATGGGAATCACTCACCATAGTAAGCATAAGCTGAAGAAAACTCAATATATTTCATTGCCTTTAGTGTAAAACACCCATACATATTTAGAGACTCTAAACTCATAATAATCCTACGAGCCAAACTGTTAGACTCATAATAATCTTAGGAGTCAAACTGTTAGACTCAATAATCCTAGTAGGACTCAAACTAAGCTGTCATATCCAATTTCGATTCAAAGAAGACTCAATAACTCTAATCTTACTAATGCAATGACTCTGAAATTTTAAACATAAACAAACTATAACTAGACAAATTAAACCCTATCAATGGACCCCACAGAAAATTGCAAAATGGAAAAAATACCCCTACTGTCCAAAAATACAAAATACAAAATTTCATAAAATTCCAATTTTGACTCTTGAGCTCCTACATCATTCTCCCCCAATTCAAAAAAAAAAAAAAAAAAAAAAAAAAAAAAACTCATCCTCAAGTTTTGCAGAACTTGAGGATGAAAAGTTGATATGCCCCAATTACAAAAGTAGGACTTCCTACAACTACATGCTTGGACTGTAGAGTAGAGGGCACACATAGAACTAGAAAAGGATCTTGAAAAAACGTATTTCCAAAACACTACCTTCCATAGCCATCTTTGTTCTACTATCCTTGGTTCTTCAACAAACTCCAAGTCTCCTTCCATTGTTGATATTGGGGGAACTCGTGCTATGTCAGGTTGTAATTCTTGAATTAGTTCTACTTGAACTTGAAGGGTAAAGTCACTTACTTCCTTACTAGGATCTACTACAATCAGCACATTTGTATCTTGCACCTGAATTTCTTTAACTTGCTCCACTTCTATTTCTTCTTAGTCATTAACCTCAAGTTGATCATGGGTGTTGGAAACTCCAGCAATTTCTATTTTTTCTTGGCCTGGACCCTCTTGATTTTTAATGTCTAGAACTTCTATAGCTTGAAATTCTTCTTTTTTAGCTTCATCCTCAACTTCAACTCTAGGATAGGCATCAACATGCAAGGAATCATCTACTTTCTTTTCAACTCTGTACCTTCTTCCAATTGACTTCAAGTTACTTGTTGTAACCTATTGGTTCTTCTTTTGCTCGAAATTAGTCAACTCCATATGTAGATCACCATGAAAGTCTAGTGGGATGTACTTTTCTTGTAAACACCTCTTCATCTCTGCCCATGTACTAATTGGATCATCACCTCTATTTTTAGTCGTCGCTCAAGAGTTCTCCCCCATACTTTAGCATGACACATCAGCTTCATGCGCGCAAATCTAATCCTTTGATTGCCAAACATATCATGCTAATCAAAATATTCTTCTAGTTCAGAAACCCAATCAAAGAATGCTTACAGATCATCATCTCCTTTGAAATTCGGTATTTCCCTTTCTCTTCTAACATGTTTGAAGACCTTACTCCTGTAACCAACATTATTTAGATATGTTTTCTTCCACCATCTTCTCAAATAAGTCAACCAAAGACCCTTCATATGGTTCAAAAACCCAATCATCATTGGTTGTAGACCTGTAAGATTGTTTAGAAGATACCCTAGGCCTATAGAATCGATCACTTTGTGAGAACGTAGTGAATAAACCATTAGCTCTGATACCAGCTGATGTAGGACCAGCTCAATTCTAGTCCTTAGAGAATGTTGAATGGTCTTCTTGATCAGAATTTTATGGCTGATGATGGCTGCAATAGCTTCTTGAAGGAATAAGAGAGAAAATAGGGAGAGAAAGAAGAGAGAAAATACCTGGAATCACTCACAAGGTGCCTAGAATCACTCTAGGGCATGGGAATCATTCACCATAGTTAGCATATGCTGAAGAAAACACAATATATACACACATATATAGACTTTAAACTCATAATAATCCTAGGAGTCAAACTGTTAGACTCATAATAGTCTTAGCAGTCAAACTATTAGACTCAATAATCCTAGTAGGACTCAAACTAAGTTGTCATATCCAAGTTCAATTCAAAGAAGACTTAATAACTCTAATCCTACTTAGACAAATTAAACCCTATCAATGGACCCCATAGAAAAGTGAAAAATGGCAAAAATACCCCTACTATCCGAATGAGAATGTTATTGTAATATCAGGCCCATGATTCATCCTCAATGAGAATGTTATTGTAATAAATGTCAGACCCATCAAGAGTAAAGTTTAATTTTGATTAATGCTCTATTGGAAGAATGATTTATCCTATATAAGATTTTGGACTTTATTGTTCAACAGTAGTTTCAAGTTTATTTTGATTCATTAGCCAGAGAGGTAATCTTCAACTAACTTATAAAATATAGTAGGATGGGTTCATGATAACAATGCATTACCCGTTGAATAGCTCCCAATGAAAATGTCTCCCATCTCAAACTGGAGAAAGAAGACAAATGCAAAAAATATAAGTTCTTTAATAACAAACAAAAATGGCGGAGTATTTATCCAAAAAAAATAAGAAATGACAGTTTTGATGAAAGGAAATTCACCTGCCAGTATCCCTTTTTGGTAATAGGAATATAAGTATGTTTTCCCTTAAAGTGATTTGGATCAACACCACCAAAGACTATCTCACCTCCTTCCACTGCCTGTGGATCTCGGTTTAGCCAGAAAGAGAAGACAGCATCATTTACCAAACCTTGCTCAACCATGTTGTACCTGCATAATGAGCATAGATCAGTATATCTGAGGCATTGAAGGTTTAGAACAAGAGTAGGAGAAAGTATTTCCCTTTCTTTTCTCCAACAAAAAAGGAATATTAAGAACAGTTAACTGTTGGACTGTGTAAAACCATACCAGACAGGCACAACATTCCCAACAGAAATTTCCTGAAATCCAAGTCCAAGTATTCCATCAAACTTTGCCAATAAGAAAGGAAGCATTTGTTCACGTGTAGCTTCGATGAAAACCTAAAATTTAATACATGCATAACCATTAGTGCATCCAAATTATGGATAATGTATTTGATATAAAATCAGACAAAAAATGAACCCACTTGATCTTTAACAATGAGATCCCCAATTTGCACGTTGTCTTGACTGAAGAAGCCAGAAATTGATCCAGATCCATAATGAATGCTGCAAGAATTTCCTGATTTGGATTTCCACAATAATTTGAGCACAGATCCTCTCAATAACGAAATAATCAAAATCTTTATTTATTAGACCATGAACTTGTAATTCTTGACCAAGTCTTTTGGAGATCAAGAAAGTCTAAAAGACATTTGGGTATTACCAATTTTGGTGTATGTACTTGAATGAGTTGACTTGTACTTGGAGTGAAAATAGCAAGCAATCTGCAAAGAAGAGTAGTAATTGTAGACAAATCACTGACAGTAACTACTGAAGACCAAGATATCATAAAGAACTCACAGAAAAATAGCACTTCGATGACGGGACCCAGAGGTTCGAACTTCCAGTATCAAATATGACAGTGAAGTTCTGTGGTGGAGAACCAATGCCAATCTCTCCATAGTATTGAGCATTCAAATAATTCTTTAGAGATACAATATCTTCATTGAAATCATGCAGGTTATGATGGATGTCCCAAAGACCACCTGCATATTTGCTCACTTTGTTCACTAGTTTCATAGCATTTAGACTAGTAGGATCCAATGGTCTCTTCTTTAAACCAATCCTCACTAACCCATTAGAGAAAGCATGGAGTGCTAAGGCACTTGTCAGAGCTGATAAACAGAAAAACAGCAGCAGTAACTTCCACCTCATGTTTTATCTGGTTAAGAAAGAAAGAGCAACAGTGGGAAAAAAAGAAATAAAATGATGTTATACG
This sequence comes from Nelumbo nucifera, assembly GCF_055504915.1. Taxonomy (NCBI): domain Eukaryota; kingdom Viridiplantae; phylum Streptophyta; class Magnoliopsida; order Proteales; family Nelumbonaceae; genus Nelumbo; species Nelumbo nucifera. Next base: position 67,883,002 of record NC_142652.1, read on the forward strand.
GTGGTTAAAATGAGGTAAAAAATCTGATAAGTTTGTATCGGTTATTAGCTACCTATGGAAATGTAATAAAAAGAGGGGAAATAAATAATAGAAATCTCAAAACTATAAGTATTCAACCAAACTAACAAAGAGAAACAAAGGAATAGATAACCTGAAATTAGTAAATAAAGAATATGTTAGGTTTGAAATATGGCTCAACAAAAATGCCTGAAAAGTTTAACAAATATATTAGAGGGGTAGCAGTAAGGTGCATATCTTGAATCTTGGTATCAGTTATGCTATATCAAAATAGGGTTTTCATCACAAGAATGATACTTGAAAAGTAACTCTCCCCCTGTTTCTCGTTCATTAACTTTTTTAACCCCACATTCCATATAATACATTTAGAGCAATTCTATAGTGCAGAAACATTCTTTTCAGTACCAATACCAAAAAACCGCCAATAGACTGAAATAGTGAAATCCCAAAATCATTGTACAGTTAGGCTGCAAGTCTTGCCTACATAGGATACAACAGTTACAGTCTCAGTCTGCAGCATCTAAGCTTTCATGATGCCGGTACTGCAAAACATATTTTTGTACCATAAAATTTGCAATAAAAGTTAACATTCTAAGGGTTCTTATTACCCTTTTTGATTTTCTATTTCACATTAAAAGTTCATGTCAAACAGCATTTGCAATTATTTGCCCGCTTAATATACTGAGTAGTTAAAATCCCTATGAAGATGGGAAGTGACTCTATCAATGTTGTCATACCCGTACCAGATACAAAATTGTCTTGCTCACTGGGTTACAGGTTGGACGGTCCAACTGTCCAGTTCAACTGTTCAACCCGCTCAAATAAAAATTGAATAAAAACAAAAAATTTAAAAAGTATCAAACCTCCCCCAGACTTGAGCAATTTTAGCCACTTCTCTCCAGGAATCAATAACACAAAAAGAGCTAGAGGATACTTCTAAGCACTCTATTATTATAGTTAAAATCCATCACCAGTGGCATATAGAAATTGTAACACTCAGTTCTAGAATTCACAGTTCATCCATTGTTACTCCTTGTGTTGCCTTCAAGGTATATGGAGGAAGGATTATGATGACAGAATCTTTTGGGACTTTTCTCATTGGAGTAAAAATGCTAGGTAAAAAGTAGAAAATGAGGTTAAATAGTTGACGGTAAGATAAGGTTGGAGAACATTGGAACTATTCAATCAACAGTTTTAGTCAGTCCAATTTGATGACCTTGAATAATAAGAAATGGGTTCGACTATGACACCGGAAAGGCATGATACTGGAAAAATTTATGACCAATCAACCGGTATCATAAAAGGGGTGACCAATCCGGTGGTATTCATCATAATTCAGAGGGTGCTTTGAATACACTTCTTCCATATAATTCAGACATTGAACTCATACAAAAACCTTAAAAGGTTAGATTCATAGAAACATCGATAGAAGTTAAAAGAATAAGCTAAAACTCCATGGATTACAGAAATGAAAGAAACTAAAAAGAAACCATACCATAGCAAGCAACTAAGAAACTAAAAAGGAAGAAGAGTCGTAGTTTCATAAGATAAGACTATTGTTGTGTTATAGTGGCATTAACAACTACTAGCTCATGAACCTCCTAAAACCCATCAAGATATCAAGAAGCGAAAGACGAGCAAAAACACTGAAACAAGTTCAGATTCAGAAATTTAAAAAAAAAAAAAAAGGAAAACGATGATAAGTCCGATAAACCAAGCAAAGAAATCGAAAAAGTGAAAATAAAATCAGAAAAAAGCTAGAAGAAGAATTATGCTGAGAGAAGACAAAAGCAAGCAAGATCACACACCACTAGCTCTACACACGCATCCCTACAGAAAGTCATATTCCATACAAGCAAATGCTAAAAGAAAGGAAAAAGAATGGAATAAACAGAGCATGACAAGACAACAATTGCTATAAACACATGCACGGAAAACATATTTGCAGCTAGAAATCCATCAAAACAAGTCATCAACGAAGGGAACAACCATTGTTGCCACTCTAGCTTGATTATGCATAGTAAAGTAATAAGGAAGAGTATAGGATATAGCCATCGAAGAAAAAAGAGTACAGAAGAAGAATATAACGATGAAGAAAACATGGGCATACCTGACTGAAATTAAGCAATTATCGCCGCTCTACTGGAGGAGAGACTCAGGGCAAGTATCCATAAATACAGAGAGGAAGGTACTTATTACTGGAGCACAGTGGAGCTGCTCTGATACTAACAACTGCAACGACCTGCCTCCATGATATATGACCAATATACCCCTCTTTTGTTCATGAAATAATGTGAAAACACCGAGAAGTTTCCTTCTAGTATAACGAACGGGGAATGTACAATATGAGCCATTGATCGGGACGGGAAGGGGGTAAAGGACAAAAGTTGAGCAACTTTTTCTTATTTTTTTAATGAGCGAACGAAGCAAGAGACTGAATCTGCTCCTCACACCTGACGCTCACAGGCGCCTCACACGCACATTCTATCATGCATTAACAACATCTCCCGTACTTATTATCTATTGATGTTTTCAATGCACGATGGATCTATCTGTGAGGCGGCCACTTGTGAGGAGCAGATCCCGTCACACGAAGCAACTGACTTTTTTATACAAGTACACCAACAAACGAAAAACTTGATCACGGATAAGGTCCTAAGGAGTGGTTCTTTAGCTAGTCGTTACGTGCGGTATAAAAACTCCGCTCCTCACTCCATGAATAATACTATACAAGTACGGGAGATGTTCTAATATTATATCAAGTACGGGAGATACTCCCGCTGTGCGGCTGATACATGTTTTTGGGAGTGTTTTGTAACGAGCAGATCGGATTCAATATAAAGAGCAAAATCGAAACCGGATTCACATTGGGTCCCAATCCGCACATCCCAACCCTTTGTTAGTCATATTTTTTTATGACAAATACGGGAAATGTTTTCGGTGTATGCTGTGATATGAATATGGGGCGCGTGTGGGCGTGATGTGTTGAAAGTCAATCCAAACTCCAAGCGTTGTTGTATACTCATGAGTTGGGATCTCCTCCGGATAGGAGTGGATTCGAGTCGAGTCGAGTTGAATAGTATTAGGTTTGAGCTCGGTTCGAGACTATTCTATAAGGCTTGATTTCGGTTCGAGCCAGAACCTTGAGTTCGAGCTCGGTTCAAATCAAAAGTTTATAAGTTCAAGCTCGTTTTGACTCGAATTTGGTTTGGTCCGAGCTCGATTTTGAGAAAAAATATTTTATAAAAAAAAATTATATATAAAAAAAGTATTTTAAATTTAAAAAATTAAGAATTATAATAATTAATAATTATAATATTTTTATTATATATATTAAATATCAAATATATATATATATATTCGAGTCAGCTCGCGAGCCTCACGAGCCGACCTCTAATAGGCTCGAGCTTGGCTCGGCTCGGCTCGGTTCTCGTGAAAAGCTCGGCTCGTTGCCACCCCTACCTACGAATAAAACATGTCCCAACACCCTATCAATATGATATGATTCACACATGTCACCTTTACACTAAAACCCATCATAAAAATGGGACCGGCCATGTATGGAATGTATGATGAGTTCACATATTAGGAACATGTCCATACTCGTAATCGAAACAATTCTTCACAAAACACACCTCACATTGATCTCACAGCCCCATCTCACCGTGTAATAGAAACATCTCCCGTACTTTGTATTGTTATTCATGAGGAGACATTCCTAATGCACAGAGGGATGAGACTATGAGGTCGGGTGTGAGATGCCTCTATGAAGAGCATATCTCAATGTGTTTGGAGAACGTATATGTTCGGGTTATGGTTGACCTGGCCTCGGGTGCCATATGTCACTTCCGCGGCTGTCTTATCTCTTCGGCCATGTCGGCATCATGTCAAATGGATAAGTGTGACCAAGATAGGAGAGCATGGATAAAGAAGAGTTGGCCCATCAAATTGTAAAAAGACCCTTTAGGATCCGTTTGGTTCATAGTTAGAATCTAAATCGGAATAGACTAATGGTATATTTTCCTCATTCCTTGTGGAGGAAATTTTTTTTTACCAACAAAAAATCCGGTCTTTTATTAAAAAAATAATAAAAGTAACATAAGAACGTGGAGGCAAAGATTTAAGGGAGTAAGACCTAAAAAAGAGAAGACCAAAATACCATCCTTGATATCTAGAAAGCGTTCATATTGACCAACACTCCCTTAATTGTCATTACAAGATTAAAAAAAAAAAAAAAAATTTGATTGAATCAAGAAGAATGATAAGGATTGGCCAGCACTAACGAAGGCATTGTCAATGAATTTTGAGATTATTTTTCTTCCATGTTTGCTTCAAATACTAAGGCACATGTTCATAGTGTGATCATTTATTTGATGAAGTCATAAGTGATTTAAATAATGATCATACAACCGCTAAACTTCTATTTAGAGATTAAGAATACTTTGTTTAGATAGTTTAGAAGCTCCTAGACTTGATGATATATTTGTCCTCTATTTTTTAAAAAAGTTTGACATCATTACTATTAACCAAAGGAAGAGCCAGGAATTTTTTATTGGGGGATAAGCATCGATGAGGCCCATAAAAAGGACCAAGTGAATTGGGATATATTTCTCATAGAACACTCTTTGGGATTGGGTCTAGGTAGAACCGGAATCGATCCAACAAGAAATACTAAGGATTCGGACCAAAATTTTAGACCCAGAACTGAACCAATAGGTTCTCTAGCCAATTAGGTCTGACCCAATGGGCCCAATTATAATAAACTTATTGAAAATATTATATATACTAATTTATTTAATATATATATTAAATTATATATAATTTAATATTATATATAGCTCAAGTCAGGTCTGAATCAGTTTGGGACTAGGTGGAACTGGTTCCAATCTGATAAGAATCAGGATAATATATCAAAAATCAGAACCAACTCAATCAGTTTAGGTCTATTGGATCCAACCTGACCCATTGACAACCCTAGCACTCCTCACACCGACTTCACAGCCACATCCTATCATGTATTAAAAACATCTCGCATGAATAACAACAAACAAGAATGAGAGATGTTCCCAATGTACAGTTGGAATATGTTGTGAGGTCAGTGTGAGGAGCGCTCTATGATAAGCAGATTCGGACCTGAATGAAGCATGGGAAAGGTGGTTAATAAACATAAATGGAGATTATAAAGTTTGGGGGGACCATGGCTCCCTTGGAACGTCCCACCCACTCTGCCCCTAACTCCAAATCTGCTCCTCACAGAGTGCACCTCTTACCGACCTTACAGCTAGTCTTAGCCACACATTGGGAACATCACATGTATTTGTATTTATTATTCATGGGAGATGTTCCTAATACATAGTGGGATGTAATTGTCAGGTCGGTGCAGGAGCGAGCGCTCCATGAGGAGCAAATCCCAATTCCTAATAATGACCTTGGTGGTTTTATGTGTGAATTTTTTGCAAGTAAAAGAAAAAAAAAAAACTTCAAAAAGAACAAATCACACTGTCACACTTATATTCTACCGCTGCATAATAAGATTTTAAAACAATCGGTCCTTGTAATATTGTTTATAAAAACATTGCATAAAATTTGGTTAATAGACATAAAAACATATAGAATAAATGTGTCCATATTTTAATCAACTTTCATTCATGATAGATTTCTTGTTGACAATGTCCATATGATTCATGGGCTAATTCATTATCATTTACCATCATTATCCAAGTGTTATCCCTATTATATGGGGCAGCCAGCTCCATGAATCCTGTTTCATTTCACCATCGCGTTAAAAACTTGTGGGCCTTCTACCATTAAACCAAACATGGCAAAGGCATATGATTGATCAGATTATTCATGATATGTTATGAAAGCACTAGGGTTTTCTGAGGACTAGTGTGGTATGTAAACCTGGTAATCGGGTTGATTTGGGTCGGGTTCAGGTCAAGTCTAAGTCATTTCGGGTTGGTTCAACAAAACGATAAACTCTTATTATGAATATTCAGATTAGGGTTGACTCATGGGTCAAATAAATCAATGGTTCAACCTCTTCGGTCAATTGATCTTTGACCAAGTTAATTGCTTTTTATTAAAAATATAGGTTTAACTATTTAGTTCAAACGGTTCAACCATCTGATTCAATGCCAATTTCAAAATGTTGGTTTGAAAAGATGTGGCACGTGACCCAATCCGACCCGAACCAAAATCCTTTTGGGTTGGGTTGGATTAGGTTCACAAGTTGGGTTGACTTTTTCTAGTAGTATGGTATTCGAATGCATTTCTACAGTTTTATTATTAGTTACTAGATCTTAATGAGTGCCACAATGGCAATCCCAAGGGTCATCTTAATCCAAACTATGGAAGGATTGACCAAACTTTTGATGAAGTTGAGAATTAGGGTTTTATTGATAGGGTGAAAATTCTTTAAGAGCTCCTAGTACAAGTTGATTCTTGAAATTCCAGCCTAGCCAAAAGATTAGGGTCTGTTTGGTTCACAGTATGAATTGGAATCGGAATGATCTCCTTCTCCCATTGTCTGTTTGGTTCAGACAAGAATCAATGGGAATTGGAATCATCTGAAATAGGATTTCATTCCCAAAGGAGGGGAGAGAATGGTCATTCCCTCAAATGGGGGAATAGGATTTCGAATCCATCCAATTAAACGGTTGAATTATATATATATATATATATATAAAGCAGTCAAGAAATTTTCTCCATTTTTTGAATTTTTTATTTTTTTTTGTTCCATGTCATTTTTAAAACAACCAATGATATGCACTTTCCCATAAACCTAAATAATCTCTTCTAAAATTTTCCCTAAACTACCTCCCCCACTTTCTCCTAATTCATCTCCAATTCCTATTTATCTCCTAACTTATCTCTAATCTACTAGAGAATTTCTCTCCAAATTATCTCTACTTCCTATTTATCCTCTTTGCCACCTTTTATATATATCTATCTATCTAAAGAATGTTTAAATTAAAAATTTAAAAATTATTTAAATAATTTAACAAATTATATAATAACTTTAAAAGATTTATTAAAAACACAAAAAAATAATTATAATAGATTTAATAATATTCATATTATTAATAGTTTTATATTTCTATAAAATTCATCACGAAATTATGTACTAACAATATAAATTATGATTTTCCAGAATATTCAAATTAAATGTGATTCAAATAATAGAAATTTAACATTAAAAAAATAAAATATTATTTCAATAACTAAATATCTTAAATAATAAAATACTAAAAATAGCTTAATAATTACATAGAAAAATATTTAATTATTTCAATATTTCAATAACTAAATATCTTAAATAACAAAATATTAAAATTAATAAGATATTTTAAATATTTACTGAATAGCTTTCAATTATAATACATAGATTAAGATTTTAAATATTTAGTTAAATAACTAAATATTTTAAATAACGAAATATTTAACATAACTAGATTTTAAATAGTTAAAAAAACAAAATTATGTATTGATGGTAATAAAATTTTATGGTTTATAAAATTCAACAAGTAATTAATATTTTAAAATTTAAATAATGATATTATTTCAATACATAAATAATATTGTAAATAACTAATTTCATTTATACCAATTAATAATTCTAGAAATAACTTTCAAAAAATTAATGTTTACTAATAATAATTTTAAAAATTTAATCTATATTTATTATATATTTATATAAACTAAAATTGATATTTATTGTATTTCAGTAATTATTTATTATTTTCTGTGATAAATATATTTTCAATAATTATGTATAAATCTATTTTTGTTTTGTAATTTAATAAAAAAAATTTAAAAATTATTAAATCAATTAATAATATATTTTAAATAGTTTTTGAATAACTTTCAATTATAATACATAGATTAAGATTTTAAATATTTTGTTAAATAAATAAATATTTTAAATAACAAAATATTTAACATAACTAGATTTTAAATAGTTGAAATAACAAAATTATGTATTAATAGTACTATAATTTCATGGATTATTAAATTCAATAAGTAATTAATATTTTGATATTTAAATAATTATATTATTTCAATAAATAAATAATATTGTAAATAAATAATTTCATTTATACCAATTAATAATTCTAGAAAATAACTTTCAAAAAATTAATGTTTATTAATAATAATTCTAAAACTTAATCTATATTTATTATATATTTATATATTCTAAAATTAATATTTATTGTATTTTAGTAATTATTTATTGTTTTATATGATAAAAATATATTTTCAATAATTATGTATATATATATATTATTTTTTTATTTAATAGAAAATTTTCAATAATTATTGGAGTTTAAACTACTGTTATTTAGCTTTTTAAATTTAATTTATTGTGTATTTTTGCTATAAATTTTAATAATTATTGGAAATTAAACTATTGTTCACGGTTTGGTTCAGTTTAGTTGTAAGTCGTTTGGCCAACCAAATTGACTTGGTTAGTTTGGGGAGTTGGTCACTCAGGTTATATCGGTTTGGGTTAATTTTCGATTTGGTTGGTAAGATCAAAAGATTTAAACTTAAAAAATTAAATTTAAATTAAAAAAATTACAATGGCATTATTGAAAAAATAAATTTAAAAATAAATCCATGATATAAAATATTTCAGCATAGGAAATATTAGAATTTTCCCACTTTCTTGTATTAAAAAAATAAATTTAAAATTTAAAATATTAATATATATTTATGGTCGGGTCATTTGGTTTTAGTCAATTTACAAATGGCCAAAGCGAAACTAATCCAACCCATTCGACTTAGGAAATTGTTGAACCAAAGCCGATTGGAAATACCAGAAATCAGGTTGGTTGGTTTCATTAGTTTGATTAGGAATGACAACGGGGTGAGGTGGGGACGAGGAGCCTCTCCCCATCCCCGTCTACACAAGGATCCCCACTCCTCATGATTCTTTATAATGTCAACCATTAAGTTTTTGCTTTTTATTTTATTTAAAAAATAAAAATAAAATAATTAAAATTTACAATCCTATTAGAAAAGATTCAAACATATTCAACCATATTTTTAAAAATATTAACATATAGATGTATGTATACATATATACATATATAAATCTATGCGTATATATACATATATTAGCGAGAATCCCATAGGATGGGGATTGGGGTCCCTACAGGGCAGGGAGTGCTCTCCCAGTCCCCGTGCCATCCCCACCAACGGGGATGAAAATTTCCCCATTTCTGTCCTTACAAAGGGAAATCATCCCCATCCCTACCCCCACGGGGATTGAGGAAATAGGGAAAATTGTCATCCCTAAGTTTGATAAACAACCCTTTCTAAAATTAACTATTGTTATTTTTTTATTGTAAAAAAATTACTAAAAGTAGTATATAAAATATAAATGATTATCAGTTATTACATAAAACAATTGTATACTCTTACATGTTTCTATTATTTATCTTTAACTTAACAAATCCTGTGCATCGCATGAGTCCCCGCTAGTATATATTAAAACAAAGCGGTCAAGAAATTTTCTCCTTTTCTTTAATTTTTTATTTTTTTATTCCAAGTCATTTTTTAAACAACCAATGATATGCACTTTTCCAATAACCTAAATAATTTCTTCTCCTAAAATTTATCCTAAACTACCTCCCCACTTTCTCCAGAATTATCTCTAATTCCTATTTATCTCCACAATTATCTCTAATTTAGTAGAGAGTTTCTCTCCTAAATTATCTCTAATTCTGATTTATCATCTCCCTTACTTTTTATCTAGATCTATCTAAAGAAACCTTGGATTAAAAAATTTAAGAATTATTTAAATTTCTAATAAAATTATATAATAACTTTAAAATATTTATTACAAACAAAAAAATAATTTTATATTTTTACAAAATATATCACAAAATTATGTACTAACAATTTAAATTATATTTTTCCAAATTATCAATTTAATGATTTTCAAAAATTTAATAATATGTAATAGCTTTAAATAAATAAAATTCAAATAAGAAAAAATTTAAATGTTTTATAGATTATTTAAATATGTAAATAACTAAATATTTATCATAACTATATTTTAAATAGTTAAAATAACGAAATTATCTAATAAATAATTTTATAATTTTACAAAATATATCACAAAATTATGTACTAATAATTTAAATTATGTTTTTCCAGATCGTCAATTTCAATGTCTTCCAAACATTTAATAATACATAATAGCTTTAAATAAATAAAATTCAAATAACAAAAAAAAATTAATATTTAAATAACTAGATATTTATCATAACTAGATTTTAAAAAGTTAAAATAACGAAATTATGTACTAAATATTTTAAATTCCCTAAATAACTAATATTTTAAATTTTAAATATTTTACATATTATTTAAGTATTTAAATAACTAAATATTTTAAATAACAAAATATTTAACATAACTAGATTTTAAATAGTTAAAATAAAGAAATTATGTAATAAATTAAAAAATCTAAAAAGTAGAAAAATAATTATAACTTAATATTTAAATTAAAAAAAATTTAATATTCTGCATAATATTGTAAATAACTAATTTCACTTATATCAAGTAGTATTTATTATATAATTGTTTATACTAAAATTAATATTTATTGTATTTCAGTAATTATTTATTATTTTTGTGATAAATTTATTTACAATGATTATGTATAAATTTATTTTGTTTTGTTATTTAATAGAAAATTTTCAATAATTTTTGGAGATTAAACTATTGTTATTTATGAGAGATGTGACTATTAATCTAGCTGAAATTATGAGTGTTCATGAGTTGGTTCGGTTCGGTCTTAGGCTATTTGGCCAACCAAATTGACCTGGTCACATTGGAGAGTTGGTCAGTCGAAACTGACTGACCTTTTGTGAAAATCGACCCACTCAAGTTGTATTGGTTTAGGTCAATTTTTTGGTTCGGTCAGTCGGTTCAAAAGATTTAAACTTAAAATTTTAATTTAATTTTAAAAATTGTAGTGCAATTATTAAAAAATAAATTTAAAAATTAGATTTATGATATAAAACATTTTAGACTAAGAAATATGAAAAAATTTCCACTTTTCTATATTAAAAATTATATTTAAAATATAAAATATTAATATATATCCATGGTTAGGTCATTCGATTTTGGTTGGTTTACAAATGGCCAAAGTGAAATTGATCCAAGTTAGTCGAATTGGGAAATTTTTAAACCAAAGCCGACCTAAAATACTAGAAAACTGGCCAACTCGGGACAAGTTGATCAAGTTGGTCGGTTTTATCAGTTTTATGAATAAACCTAACTGAAATTAATTATTGTTACTTTTGTATTATAAAAAAATATTAAAAATAGTATATAAAATATGAATAATTATTAATTATTTAAAAAGTTGAAAATATAAAACAATTGTATTAAACTTATGTGATTCTATTAGTGTCATTTACTAGAACACATCTTATAGTTTTACAAATTTACTTAAACCTACCTTATAATTTTCATTTTTATTAAAACATCTCATATATTTTACAACTTATTTACTTAGTCAACCTTTCATTAAGGAGTGTTTGCTTTGCCATTAGGCCCATAATTTTTTATTCCAAAAATACCCTTAACACTTTTTTTGTATAGAAAACAAAATTAACCAAATATAGCCAATAGAGTGGTTGCCCGTGTCTTATAAAGGGCAAAAATGGTATTTTAACTTTATTTTCTTTTGATTAAATTTATTTAAATGAACATTAGGGTCGACATTGTCATTTTCCACTGTCATCTAATGGAAGATTGATTAAATCCATTGTAAATTATAACTGGTGTTTTAGTAAAATTTTAAATATAGGGTAGATTTTAGTAAATCCATGAAACTATAAGGGGTATTTTAGTAAATGGCCATTTCTATTATTTAGCTGTTGCTTAATAAATCCCATGCATCACACGGGTCCCCGCAAGTATATATTAAAAGAAAGCGGTCAACAATTTTCTCCTTTTTTTGAATTTTTTGTTTTTGTATTCCATGTCATTTTTGAAACAACCAATGAGATGCACTTTCCCAATAACCTAAATAATCGCTTCTCTTAAAATTTATCCTAAACTACCTCCCCCACTTTCTCCATAATTATCTCTAATTTAGTAGAGAGTTTCTCTCCTAAATTATCACTAATTCCTATTTATCCTCTCTACTTTTTATCTATATCTATCTAAAGAAACTTTGGATTAAAAAATTTAAGAATTATTTAAATATTCTAACTAAATTATATAATAGTTTTAAAATATGCATTAAAAATATAAAAAATAATTTTATATTTTTACAAAATATATCACAAAATTATGTACTAACAATTTAAATTATGTTTTTTCTGGATTATCAATTTAAATGCTTTTCAAATATTTAATCATATGTAATAGCTTTAAATAAATAAAATTCAAATAACAAAAAAAATTAAATATTTTATAGATTATTTAAATATCTAAATAACTAAATATTTATCATAACTATATTTTAAATAATTATAATAATGAAATTATCTAATAAATAATTTTAAATTTTTATAAAATATATCATGAAACTATTTACTAACAATTTAAATTGTGTTTTTCCGGATCATCAATTTAAATATTTTTAAATCATTTAATAATATAGTAGCTTTAAATAAATAAAATTCAAATAACAAAAAATTTTAAATATTTTATAGAATATTTAAACAATTAAATAACTAAATATTTCTTATAACTAGATTTTAAATAGTTAAAATGACGAAATTATGTAATAAATTTAAAGCAGAAAAATAATTATTACATAATATTGAAATTAATAGAAATTAAATATATTACAAAATTAATAATGAAATTATGTAATAATAGTATAAATTATGATTTTATGGATAATTAAATTCCATAAATAACTAATATTTTAAAATTTAAATACTTTACATATTATTTAAGTATTTAAATAACTAAATATTTTAAATAAAAAAATATTTAACATAACTAGATTTTTAAATTTTAAAATAAAGAAATTATGTAATAAATTTTAAAAAAAATCTAATAAGTAGAAAAATAATTACAACATAATATTAAAATTAATAATAATTTAATATTTTTGCATAATATTGTAAATAACTAATTTCACTTATATCAAGTAATAATTCTAGAAAATAACTTTCAAAAAAATTAATATTTATTAATTATAACTTTAAACTCTTAATCTATATTTATTATATAATTATATATACTAAAATTAATATTTATTGTATTTCAGAAATTATTTATTATTTTTGTAATAAATGTAATTTCAATGGTTGTGTATAAATTTATTTTGTTTTGTTATTTAATAGAAAACTTTCAATAATTATTGGAGATTAAATTACTATTAGTGAAATTTTTAAATTTAATTTATTGTATTTTTGTTATAACATTAATTAATATTTATTAGAGATTAAACTATTATTTGAGATTATATTGTTTATTGACTAAGTTAATATATTTTTAGTACTTATTGTATTTTTTCATTATCAATATATTTTCAATAATTGTGTATTTTTGCTATAAATTTTCAATAATTATTGGAGATTAAACTATTGTTATTTATCAAAGATGAGACTATTAATTTAGCTGAAATTATGAGTGTTCATGAGTTGGTTCGGTTCGGTCTTAGGCTATTTGGCCAACCAATTTGAACTGGTCACGTTGGGGAGTTGGTCAACTGAAACCGACTAACCTTCTATGAGAACCGACCCGCTCAAGTTGTATCGGTTTGGGTCAATTTTTTTGTTTGGTCAGTTGGTTCAAAAGATTTAAGCTTAAAAATTAAATTTAAATTTAAAAATTATAGTACAATTTTAAAAACTAAATTTAAAAATTAGATTTATGGTATAAAACATTTTAGACTAAGAAATATGGGAAATTTCCCACTTTTCCATATTAAAATTTATATTTAAAATATAAAATATTAATATATATCCATGGTTAGATCATTCGATTTTGGTTGGTCTACAAATGACCAAAGTGAGATTGATCCAACTTGGTTGAATTGGGAAATTTTTGAACCAAAGCCAACCTAAAATACTTGAAAACCGACCAACTCGGGTCGAGTTGATCGGGTTGGTCGGTTTCATCAGTTTGATGAATAAACCTAACTAAAATTAATTATTGTTATTTTTGTATTATAAAAAATTATTAAAAATAATATATAAATATGAATAATTATTAATTATTTAAAAACTTGAAAATACAAAACAATTGTATACTCTTATGTGATTCTATTAGGTGTCATTTACTAGAACACATCTTATAGTTTTATATATTTACTTAAACATACCTTATAGTTTTCATTTTATTAAAACATCCCATATATTTTACAACTTATTTACTTAGTCAACCTTTCAACCTTTCATTAAGGTGTGTTTGTTTTGCTATTAGGCCCATGATTATTTTATTCCAAAAATACCCTTAACACTTTTTTTTTGTATAGAAAATAAAATTAACCAAATATAGCCAATAGAGTGGTTGCCCGTGTCTTATAAAGGGCAAAATTGGTATTTTTATTTTTATTTTCTTTTGATTAAATTTATTTAAATGAACATTAGGGTCAACACTGTCATTGTCCACTGTCATCTAATGGAAGATTGATTAAATCCATTGCAAATTATAAGTGGTGTTTTAGTAAAATTTTAACCACATGGTAGATTTTATTAAATCCATGAAACTATTAGGGGTATTTTAGTAAATAACCCTTTCTATTATTTAGCTTTCGCTTAATAAATCCCGTGCACCACATGGGTCCCCGCTAGTAAATATATTATGCATTGGAACAAAATTGTACCTAACAAAGGGATGAAGATACTAAGAAAACAATAAAAAAATGAAAATGTTGGACCCTAATACGTTTAGTTTTTAAAAAAGTTGATGCTAAAAAATTCAGTATCAAGCACTTTTAGGCGGTGTTCGGCACCGTGTTCATCTCATGGATGGGATGAACACCCGTTTGGCTGGCTGTGGACGAGACTAGTCCACGATATAGCGTGGACCGATCCCGTCCACACCCCAATTTCTCATCCATGGCAAAATTCGTGGTTAAGGTCCATCCACACTATTTTTGATCCCCTACTTCACACTCTCCTCGAAAGGCTGAAACCCTATTGTTTGTTTCACATTTTAATATTTTTATTAATAAAATATTAACTATTTTACTTAATTTTAAAATTTTAATGTTTTTATCAATAAAATAATATTTTTAAATATTTAAAATATATTTTTAAAATTTTAAATATTTTACTATTATTTTTATAAAAATTTAATATTTATTGGTTAATATTAATTCATTGATGCATTTTTCAATATATTTATCATATAAATTGCAAAAATTAGATATTTATGATTAACTGTGTAGATCAAGGTTTTCAAACCACCATTGACCTAGACGGTCGGACTGTTCAGCCCAGGAACCGTCTAGGCAAGTGTTTTCGTTTTACCCCAAACCCGATTTTGGCCAAAAACTATTGAAAAGGTCAACAACCCATTGACCCGGGCAGTCGAACCGTCGACCTGTTCAATGATTTTTTACCGTTTTTTATTTTTAATTTGTTTGTAAGAACGGGCCATCCGTTCAAACCGGATAGTTAGACCGTCGACCCAGAAACCGATGGCCAGAACGGTTCCATTTCTCGTTGTTTTTTAAAACGTTGGTGTAGATCATTCATAAATGTATATGAGATACATGAAATCAAAAAGTGTACACCTACAGAACGCCACTACGGGTGTGGACTGGTCTAGTCCATATAGTTTGTCCATAGTTCAGAACAGTTGTGTACTGTGGTGTGGTGTGGATTGGTCCCTGCCACAGGGTGTGGTGTGGACCAGTAGTCCACACCCACCAATTTCTCATCCACACTACAGAACACCCCCTTAATCATTGATACTTTTAGATAAGTCTCATTACTGCTATTGATTTTCATCTATTACTATTCCTTGTATTGTGTGTATTGGTATCTTTGAGCCTTTGTTGCGGGTGGAGGATGCTGCTCAATTTAGCTATTGTCATGTGGTTGCAAGTCACCCAAGAAAATGAATGTTTGGCATCGATGTCATTGCTCCAGAAAACAGCGACACATCAGCGCCACGTCGGAAAAAATGGTGCTTTAGGAAACGCCTGTTTGTTTGGAACCATTTTTCCATAAAAAATGGTGCTCCAAACTACGCCTTGGAAATCGGATGGGAAGGCATGGCTTGGAGTATCACTGAATTTGGCGTTTCATGGAGTTGCAATGCTGAAAACGTTTCCTGGAACATTGGTACCAAACAGAAAATGTTATTGTTGCTCCAGGAAACGTCCTCCCTGATAGCAACATTTCCAAACAAACAAAAAAAAAAGACACAATTTTCTCATAAAAAGATATTATATATGCAGCATCAATGCCAAACATATACTATTATTGTAGAATCTGCTAATATTTTATCCAATAATGACCCTTGCTAGTGTTTATATAGATAGGATAAAATATGTTACAAGAACATGCATTAATTATGAAAAAACTATAATGTGAAACCGAAAAGTGAATCAGTAATAAAGCAAGACATCACAAGTGGATTCTTTGGCAAATACACTATTATAAATTGTGATCAAATAGAATATCTTTAATGTGATTGATTATTTTTTCGGTTAATTAGATTAAACATAAAGTCCAAACTAAGTCGCCCTCCACATTTTTGTCTTTTTTATTGATTAAAAGATAAAAAAAAAGAAAAAAAAAATCTCTAAGGTGCTCTTTTAATTTGCTCCATTTTTTATTACTTGCATTTTATTCATCAAAAAATTCTGATAAATTCACACCAATTTGTGCCATGTCAAAAGTGGGACATGAGCCGTTTGACTATTGAACATATGTTATACAACAACCTAAAGCAAATAAATAAAGAAGAACCACCGGCAAAGAATATTGACCGGATTTTGCAAGAAAACTCTGGCTGTCGACGTTCATGCAAAGAAAGTCATATTGACAAGCTGGTAGCCCATCCCCATAGCCATGGCCATCCCAACCGAGGTGAAAGGCACTAAGCCCAACTCACCACTACAACTAGCAATAAAGAAAGAAGATTATATAAGATTATATAAGAAAGGCTACGGGAATTGGTAAGAGAGAAGGATACCAATCCCACAAAGAAACAAGTTTTTTTTTTTTTTTTTGAAACAAACAAGGAAATAATCACAAGAGATTATTTTAAGGTATTTTATGGTTAAAATGACCATTACCTTATTTATATGAAAAATAAAAGAACATAGATAAATATACAAAGATAAATGTAAATAACTTACCAAAAAGCGAATGGAAGCTTAGAGAAACTCGCATCGCTTTTATCCCCACCAACACCAAACATATTTTGCAAGAACAAAAAACCTTTGCTTGCACCCACCTAGTGTTAGGCGGCACCCAGAGTTCCCCCAAACACTTCAGCCAAGTAGTTGTTGTGACAAGAATTCTGGGCAAATGGAGTCTTGGCTGAAGTGAAGGGGGGAACTCTAGGGGACACAAAACGTGGCTCTATTATCTTTGATCGCAATGAAGAATGTTAGCTCTATTAATTGGTCGCTATTTATATTTTATACACTCATATCTATCGTCAAAGCCCACAAATCCTAGCGAATATTGACTACCTAGCGTGAACCTGGACCGTTTTACGGCCTATGTACTACTTGCTGGTGTATTGTCTTGTTGGTCATGTTCATCCAGCCCTACATCAAGAATATCAATGATGTAAAGTGGCCAGTAACCAATATTTTGGTGAATGTGATCAGCAATTAATGTGTCGTCTTTTTCTTGTGCATCCGACCTCAACGCTCATTTTGGAAGGAGTGCATACTTTGTATTATTTTATATATATTTACATTGTATATATTTGTATTTATACTCTTTTCCAAATTTGATTTGAGGACTACAAGTGGGGATTATCTACGGTTTTATAACTTTGGGTCAATCACCATTCATTAAAATATACATACATCAGTTCCTTACACATGTATCTGGCTTGTGGCTTATTGTGAATTGTGGTTACTGGTTAGTCCAGTCTCCCTTTTGGTTCAACATGGGATTCAAAGTCTAGGACTATAAGACCATGTATTGGTTGGGAGACCAAGGATCAAAATTTTGTCACGTATCAGCCTATATGTATCGTATTAGAGCCTTCCCGATACACCCCTATAAAGGGTGTTTCAGGTCAACAAGTGGTTCAGAGGATAGACCAGCCTTAAACTGACCCCTCTAAACCAGTTTCGAAAAAAAAAAAAAAAAGAAAAACACATAAAAAACAATACCGATATAGGCCGATTTTTGTCGCTTGTAGACTCCATTATCTAGAAATGGGACGGCTGCTTCTTGTCATAGACCTAAGGCAAGTTCCAAAACCATTTCAATATTATTTTTTTCCTATAGGACTTTAAATATTTCAAAACTCTTTATGGGATGAAACCAAAATTGAGTTCATTGTGATGCCCTCAATTTTTTTCTTTATTTCTTTTTGTTTTTCCTAGTAACATATGCTTGCCCAATGCCCACATATAAAGAAATAGTGCCTTTCCCATGGCAGCATCCGCTTGATGATGTGGAGATGCTTAACAAGTGATTTTTTTCTTAGGCAGTTAATGCCCTTTGAAGTACTGATCTTGTCATTTCTTAAACTTTTTTTTGACAAGCCAAATAATCTTCATTTATTTTGAAAAATCAACAGCTAAGCTGAATTGGTTACACAAAAATAATTCTTGTTTAAAGAATCATTCAAAGGTTGCTTGCCTAATTCCAGTCATTTATCTAAGACAAATAGACTATCTTACTGATAGTGACAAACCAAATAGACTATCTTATTGTCTCGTAGTGCATCAAACCAAGCTCCGCCATGAAGAAGATCATGTTTTCCATCTTCTCTTCAGAAGCAGCTGCCTTGATGAAACGAACAAGGAACACGTCAGGTGTAGGGACTGTCAAGGTCCATTCCAGCTTGCCCAATATTGCTTTCTCCATGGCCAAAATCTGTTCTCTGCTATATGTTCTATCTGATATCAGAACCAAGTCATTGACCTCTGGAGCCCATATCTCCTCATATTTGCTGGCTATGAGCATAGCACCAATGCCAAGTAACTGCAGCTCTCTCCTTAGAACTACTTTCATAGATAGGAACCGGTCAATTACATGGATGGTAAGGTAGAGAGTTTCAGGCTTGAGCCTGAACTTGTAATGAACTTCTATCAACCAGTCTACAAGGATTGATCTCATCTTCCCGTTAATATCAGGTTGTGAATCCATGTAGTCGTGAACTCGGCTTGTGTTCTCTTCGAGCTTGTAAAACTTGTATATATCTTCAACATAGTCGACCACTACCAAATGGTTATTGGCATCTACAGAATCAATGTCAAAACTGGGTTCCTTGGGCTTATCAGCAGTGCCACAAGCAGCCTTGCTTTGAGCAGTTAGGATTGAAGTGAGAGTCTGGATTTTCTTCCTGGATGATCTCTGAGATAGGAGCTCTCCTTTTTAGTGCCTTCTTCTGTTTGAGTCACTTCCTTTTTGGGGCTTATCTCTATTCCAGTGTCCGAGGTTGGCTTCACAAAAACCTTCTTTCAAGCAGGCTTTGCAGCAGCCGCTCCTTTTGGAGCAGCTTTGCAACAGCCACTCATTTCTTAAACATTGTAAGAAATGAAAACAATATTTTTGAAAAAATGGTAAGAATCATCCATGTCTAGGTAAAGATAGGGGGATGAACCAATTAAGAGGTGGAGACCAAGGACAGAGCATGGTTTACATTAGGTCCATCGACCTAACCACAAAGAGCCTGCAGTTATGCAGGTTTGATACTAGGGTACCAAGTGACCATCTCAGCTACTTGATCATCGATAAGCTTCATAATTAAATAGTGGCCAATGAGAAGCTCCTCCATTTTTGTTCTCAAACAACTCTTCTATACCAATCCCATTTTATTTGTTATGGCGTCTGTTATTTCACTTACTGCAACAACCTTACCGCCTCTCTCTTGAATGAGCTTTGCATGGCAAATGTCAAATCTGAAATGGATAATGAAAACCCCCATTGCCAAAGCCCTAAAATGATTTACAGTTCAACAAGTAAAGCCTCTGTTGGAAAATGCCAATAACCCACATTGCCAAAGACCTAGATGGAAAATGCCAAAATCTGAAATGGACTTTCCATGTTCAGCAAGTAAAGCCTCTGTTGCATAAACAAATCTAAAATGTCCAAGAACCCACAATTAAGTATGTTTTCTTATCTAGTAATTAAGTTGAAGAGAAATATATTTATTTGCTTATATTATTTTGATGGCTTGGATTTGATAAAAAAATTTGATTGTAGGATATGATTTAGGTTTTTCTGAAGAGTTTAAGGAAGCAAGAAATTGTGGCCAAAGCAGTTATTATAAGCAAAGACCCATGTAAAAAAGTAGGAGATACTGAATTGGGTCAAGATTTTTTAGAGGTATATGTTGAGGTACCGATAATTCATGGACGTCATAAGACAATTGGAACATTTGTTGGAGCTACTATTGCTTGGCCTTCGTTTTTGGTAAATATTACTATTAATTTACAAAAATTATACCTATTTACTTTTTGTTTCTTTTTGTTGCTTTTCTTTGCAGGTTGTAGAGGAAGAAAGGATTTGATGAAGACTCCAAAGAGATTTTTTTTGAGATGTTAAAAGGAATTTCTTTTGGACTACTCTATATTTGATTTGTAGGTTGTTAAAAAATGAAGACATCTACTCAAAAGGAATAATGAATATAATGAGGGTCGAATGTTGTGTTTTTTTTGTTTTTGTTTTTTTTTGTTTTTGTTCTTAAAATGATGATGGAAGTCAATTGGAATTTTATGGATAAGGTGTATCTTTTTAGATTTTATATATATTTTCATATAAGTTTTATGTTTTGATTGAATATATTTTCATATAAGTGTATTAATTGGAATTTTTATGTAGCAATATTCACAATATATTGCACTTTTTAAAAAAAAATTGGAACCTTTTTAGAGGTGGCCAAAAGTGCCTCTAAATATTAAAGCATATAGATTTTTCCTTTTCTTAGATTTCTTTTAGAGACACATAAAATTGCCGCAAAATCATTTAGATGCATTCAAATGCGCCTCTAAATTGAACTTTCAGAGGCACTTTTAACTGCCTCTTATAAGACTTTTAGCGTCAGTGCAATAGAAGCAGACGTATGTGCCTCTAAAAGTCCAATTTAGAAGCAGATTTATAGTCCGCCTCTAATGCTCAACCAAGTGCCTCTAAAACATTTAGCAACAACGCTTTTAAAGGCACTTACCTAGCCGCCTCTTATAACCTTTAGAGGCATTTTGTAAGGTTTTAGAGGCAGTTATGGCCGCCTCTATAGATGAATTTTCTAGTAGTGCTTGTGGGAGATTAGAACTTGTCATGTATATAATTCTAGAGGATCAAGAAATTTTATAAGTCCTATCTTGATATGAATCTCCCAATTTTCTCTTCACTAAATCCTCCTCACACCCACCTCATAGTACTTGCACCAGGCATTAGGAATATTACCCTATCAATGAAAATATACAAGCATCGGAGATGTTCTCAATGTGCATCTGCAACATGCCGTGAGGTTGCTGTAAGGAGCATTCTATGAGTGTAAGTTCCAGGAAGCTCATGGTCGGCTCAAAGAGTTGGAGTCGCCACCCATGTTTTAAAGGAAATGGGCCCTCATTTTCAGATTTGAAAACTCGATTTAAGTCTTTGATAGTGACTCCGTCCTCCGTGGAAAAGGCACACAACCTAGAGATTTCGGGTTCCAAGGATTGGGAGAGGGAAGTTATTAGGCACCCCTCTCTCCAAGCTGTTTTAGCAACCTGAAACAGAAGTTATTCAGGCTCAGTTATTTTCGGAGAAAAACATAAATAGTTGCAAGAATTTCTTAAATTCGGATGAGCATGCTTTCAACTTCCCCTAAGACCGATTTTGAGGTGATGTTATCGGGTCATAGGTACTGATTTCCCTAAGGCCCTCGCCTCTCTACCTATATTCTCAGTCAAGAAGAAATTGAAATGATGGTTCTCCAATATTTTAGAACCTCAAGCAACCCAGAAAAACTAAAAAAAGACTTACTTTTTGTATGTACCTTGACGAGAGTTTTCTAGTAGCTAAAAGGACTTTAAACAAAACTTGAGCAAGGCGGGAGTTGGGCTAATCGGTTATGGTGTTAAGTTTAAAAGATAGGGGATGAGGCTTAAGCTTGACTTCAGGGATTCCGGGATTTCAATTAGAATGGGTATGTTACAGAAGTTATAAAATTGCCCACCTCCTCTCTCTTTGTTTCTCTAGGGACCTCTCTCAAATTTCCTCCCTTCAGTCCCCTTCTTAAGCTCGAATTGGGTCAATATTTATAGAGAATGGGAGGGGGTGAAGTCTGAATTCGTTCAGCTACAGTGCCTGAGATTCTATAGAGATTTTTTCCACAAAAAGGCAAAGATTCTTCTAAGAAATAGGTGCCTAGTCAAGGTTTCATATTTGGTGAAACTCTTTCTTCCATTTAGAGGTGGTTTTCGTGGGATTTGTGTGTCCAATGGGAGCTTGGGGCGTGCCATACGTTGCAGCCCTGTATTTGGGGCTGATAGTGGCAAAAAACATAAATTTGATGAACTTTTAAAAACTATTTTGTCTTTTCTTAATCTTAAGTAGGGGTCTGTTTAGTATTTTGAGCTTTTTAAGCCTATTAGGCTCTGTTTCATTGGTCCATGTATTTTAATTGGTCAAGAATGGGTCTGACATCAGCCATCACCCTTTTGAGGCTTCAAGATGGGACAAATGGCGTGGCAATTTAATCTAGTGCGTCAAAAGGGTATTTTTCTAGTTTAACAATCAAATGGGTGAATCTAGTCATGAAATTTGATGTGCCAGGGTTTTTTGGGTCTCTAAACAAAGTGGTGAGGTTTGATCAGACAAACATGGTCGAGATGATTGAGATCTATGGTTGATAAGTTTGGATCAATAAAATTTGTTGAAATAGAATCTGTGTTTGATGAAGGGTCAAACGGGGGAATTTTGGAATGAAATTTGGTGGGCAGACACTTTTGAATGTTTTGAATCTAATGGAAGTGATGGATCTTTGATCAGAGGTGTGAATTGAGTGTTTTAGTTCAGATCATGGTCTTAGCTTATGGTTTTTCAATCAACGAAAGGGCCTGAAATGGAATCTCACTTTTTTAACTGTCAAATGGAGGTGGTTGGTCGTAAAATTTGATGTGGTGGGGTTTTTTGGGTCTCTGAACACAATGGTAAGGTTTGATTTTTCAGGTGAAGTTGGGACACTAGATGGTAAGTTCTAATTAATGAGATTTGCTGAAATAGGATCTAGGCTTGATGGGGGTCAAACGGGTGAATTTTGAGCTATAATTTGGTTGGTAGGCATGAATTAAGGGGAGGAGTCAAGTGGATGATTCTTATCTAAGAAAGATATGGTTGATCTTGGTAATCATTCAGGGCCATCGGAATGAGATCTTGATGTCTTTGTGTTTGGTTGTTGTAGATTCATGGTAGGGTTCTCTAGTTGATTGTTTCCTAGTAGTCTTGAGGTGATGGGTGTGTTGGATTTAATTTTGAGAAGTTGGAGTTTGAATGTTGCATAGATCGGGGCCGTTATAAAGGAAGTTAGCATGATAACGATGGATCTTTGCAGTTTAGTCATGAAAACCGATGTATAACTAAGTTATAGTTTTCCAGGTCTAGGGATGGTGTCTGATCAGGCGTTAATGTTGACATCAAGGTTGTTATTTGTCCTATGGATTGTGTCAAATGAGGGTATTTTGGGTTTTGTGAAGTCTCGAGTTGATTTGGTTGTGTTTTTGAGTTTTTGGGGTCTAAGAATAGGGTACAAATAGGTAGGGTGAAGAGACCAAGTCAAAATTGGGTGCTAATATTGAGAAAATCCTAACTCCTTGAGGAGGATTTTGTTAGGCTAAAATTATGAACTTAAAATTTTGAAAAAGGAAAAAAAAAGTTCCATTATTTTACTACTACAAAGCTCCTAAGCTAATATCATGTATGTATGTCAAGAGGGTGATTGGCATGGTGGCAACAATGCTTGTTTTGGTAAAAATAAAAGAATAAATTACAAAGACCCCTTCTACTATTGGGTCAGTAACAAATACCCCCACTAAACTTTCATTTACGACAAAGACCCTCTTAACTTTCACTTTTGTTGTGTTTGGTTGCAATGCAATTTTATTTGCACTAGTACAAATGTATGGGAGTGCAAATGAAAAAAAAATGCAAATGTTTGTTTAATTTTGTTTTGGATTTTACTTTATTCTACTTAATGTCTTATTTTACTTCATTTTTAATGCAACCAAACAAAATAAGGTAAAATTTGAAACAAACATAAATCAAAACTTGCAGCCGAATCATTTGCACTACCATGCTTTTGATTCAATGCAAATGAATTTGCACCAACCAAACACAGCCTTAGCGACAAATACCCTACTCTATTAGAGTTTCGTCATTTAACTTAAAAAAAAAAAAAATCTCATTCAGCTGTTTAGAATTCTTTTGAACCCCCAAACTACCATTTTATTATTTATTTGAATGATTTATGATTGGATGATTACTACCATTTTATTATTTATTTGAATGATTTATGATTGGATTACATTTTTAAATATAACATTAAAATCCTGTGAACTGCTCCAATAGATCATATCAAATTTTTGGTCGGATTCAATATTCAAATGAAATGGTAGAGGATTCTTTGTAATAGATATAAATTTATGGTTTCATTTTTTTATTTATTTGAGAAAGGAGTGGGTAATTTTTATATTTTAAGATGAAGAGACATTCGTGTCAGTGAAATGAATTAAGAATTAAAAAAAAGAAAAATATGCAAAGAAAAAAAGACATTCATGTCATTTAGAGAAAAGGGAGGTATGTTTGATCAAATTTTAAATTCTTACAGAACGCTCTTCACACCGGTCTCATATGTTCTAGTCACACATCGGAATATCTCTGGGAGATGTTCCTAATACACGGTGGGATGCGAATGTGTCTTTGTGAGTTTGGTGTAAGGAGCAGATCCCAATTCGGTGATCGGCACTGTGGCGAGACCGGTTGTTGGGACTGTGTGCTGGGAATATATCCTAACAAATTATGTGTTCAAATTTTAAATTCTGAAGACTCGACCGTTGGTTCATATTCGAGGAGAAGACCGTGAAATCCAAAAAACAACTAGCAAGTAGCTAGCCATTCTATCAAGAAAAGTTCGAAGTTCTTCTAATGGATCTCTAGGAATCAACCATGTTCGACCGAAGCTGTAACTTTCCTCCCGAAGTCAAGAACATGAGACGCCATGGCTGGCAGCGCCCTCTCCACCCATTACAGGTATCCCTCTCATCAGTAACCTCCAAAACAATAATCTTTTGGAATTTAAGATTTTTATTTGAACGTCTTTCCCAAACGACCACTAAAAAAATTAAGAAGAAAAGCTCTAGGGCTTTAGGTATCTAATCTTTTGAAGCTTGAGAAAAATTTAGTGGCAACTTTATTAGGTCTCTTCCTTGCGATCGTTAAAACTGTGTTTAAAAACCCTAGTTTGTACCCTATTCGTTAATTTCCGAATAAATGTGCTAAAACTGTTATAGTTCATATTTTAGACCTAGAATCGTTAATTCTTAGAACCCCCAAGTTCAAGCCCACACCTTAAATCTTTAAAACCTTCATTTGCTTGAAAGTAGTTGACAAAATGTACTTGATTCAGTACATTTATCTGTTTAACAACTCTCCTTATAAAATTTGGTCTTTAAAGTTATATTTATATTTTGAAGTCCTCGTTTTGAAACCTAGTATTTGTGCATTAGTCCAGTAGCTTGAAATCATGTATCTTGTTTTAAATCTCCATGACATTGAAATAAATCATTGTTGATTTGCAGATCGTGGGCATGGCAGTTTACAGTTTTCTTGTCGTTAACTTCTACGCCTTCCTAGGACCTTATCTAGGAAACAGAACTGTTGAGATCACGGTGGTCACGCTGTTTTCTTTCGTGGTATTTCCCACTGCTGATTCTGGTTAATCTGCATTTTGATTTTTCTGGTCTGGTTTACTGACTTTTATTTATTATGACTTCCATTATTTCAGGCATTATCGGTAGCCTTCCTATTTGTAAGATGCACTGCCATAGACCCAACTGACAAAACTTGCTTTAAGAAGAAAAGAAGTAAAAAAACTTGTGGGATTTTGAAGTTGAACTATGGATACCTATTGGGTCAGATTGTACTGAGATTTATCAGGAAGATGGAGAGAAAGATCCTTAAGTATTGGATAAGGAGGAGATATTTGGATCCTCTAAAAACTGGCGTGCAGATGGAACCCTTGTTACCATTCCCTCTTGTTATTCAGGACGATGCAGTAATGCCCGATTTGAAAGATGATGATATCACATTTTGCTCACTATGTGATTTTGAGGTTTGTTTGTTAAGTAATTTCCATCATTCATGGTGTCGTCTTCTGGAATTGAAAGATTTGGAGGGTAGAGGAGAACAACTCTCCATATATGAGACAGCTATAATCTAAGAATGACTAAAAACTTAATGGGACAGGAGTTTCTAGTCTCTGAAACTAAAACAAGTTATAGCTTAGTGTACCACCAGTCCTATACATATTTGAGTATTTGAGCTACTTGGTTTTTTATCAGGTTAAAAAGCACAGCAAGCATTGTAGGACCTGCAACAGGTGTGTTGAAGGATTTGATCATCATTGTAGGGTAAGCAGCAGAGAAGTTTTTTTCCCTATTTTCTTTTATACCTTATCTCTGCTCAAATGTGTGATATTTTGCTTGTTTAACAAAAGGAGGAGTTAGGTTATGATTGTTTTTTGTTGTTCCAGTGGTTAAATAACTGCATCGGAAAAAAGAACTACACCACCTTCATTCTTCTAATGGTTTTTGTATTGATAATGGTCAGTTGCTTCTGTTCTTTAAACATTCAAGTTGAACTAGGAATAATCCTGAAAAAGACTTCAGGTCCTTGAATTGTTTACTGGTTGTTCTTATTCTCTGTTTATTTTAATTAATGCAGCTAGTTATGGAAGGAGGGAGTGCAATTGCTATATTCATCCGATGTTTTGTGGATAAGATAGGGATTGAGCAGGAAGTGGTGAAAAAAATCCATATAGAGATACCACGAGGAGTTCTTGCAGCAATATCAGTAACTTCTGATGAACTCTCTTTTTCTTTCTTTCTTTTTTTATTTTTGAGCATACTATTGCCATGTGGAATTCAGTGAACTATCTTATTTTCTTAAATTTATAATTCTTGCTGATTTTTAGTACAATGTGCAATAGGTTTTCTTGGTTTTAATGACGGCATACAGTTCAGCAGCACTGGGGCAGCTTTTCTTCTTTCACTTGGTTCTCATTAGAAAGGTATTTTCATGGATGGTTTTCTCTACTTAATGCTGTTATTTAAAAATGTTGTCTAGAAAAGAGTAGAGAATGGAATGAAGCACATGGAATTCTCCCACCGTACTGATTTAACATCTAATTAGAAGCTCAGTTTGATAGAATTATAGATATATAGATATTACCTCTACTTTCAAACAACAAACCATATTGTTGAGTTGTGCCTTGATTCTTGTTATGGCCCACTTATGACCCAACCTGTGGAGAAAAACCTGAAGGGAAAATTTCATTGAGGTTTTCAGCATATGGGACTGACCCGAATATATAATGTTAAGTTGTTGTGAGGGGGGGGGGGTCTATAGAGCAAGTTTGAGAGTGTAGCTCAGGTATATGCCAATGATTTTAGGGTTTTCTGTGTGAGAAAGAGGTTGCTCAAATTGTTTTCTAGTGGATTTCTGCTCCTCCATTGTCCATGGATGTAGGCTAAAATCTGAACCATGAAAATCTCTATGTGCTTTCTTGAATTGCTGTGTTTTGCATTTTCTTCTTGTTTTCACCAGTTGCTTTCACTAGTTGTTGATCAGATGTTAGGTTTGTTCTTTAACAACACATTGTGAAGAAGTTATTTAGCCTGCACAAAATAATGATTGTCATCCTTTTTTTCTTTTTTATCCTTTCTTCTTCTATGTCTTTTTCCGGGGAGTGCAGGGAGTTAGGTGGGGATCTCCATCCTGGGGAAACACTCAAGGAATAAAGTATTCTGAACCTTCTTGTCCTAATAGTTTATTGAGAAGATTCATCTTGGCAACACTGACATATAATGATCATAACTTAGTGATTATTGATGACTATTTACTTTCAAACTCTAGGATGCAATGATAAGTGAGCTCATCTCATGTGATCACAGCATCTTGAAGAAATCACCTTTTGTGCTTGGATTCTAAAGATTTTCTGTTAACAAAGTCTTTATTTCTTATTATTTCCGTCTCAAGTAAATTTCTGCCTCGTAGAATTTGTTTAAAACTATTTTATCCTTTCTATTCTTTCCTTTGCATCCCAAAAATTATCTACATACTTGTGCCAACATAAGAACTTCTTTCTAATTGATGTAGGGAATGAAAACATATGACTATATACTAGCAATGAAGGAAGAGAACCAATTTGATGGAGAACTATTTGACGACTCTGATACTTCTTCTGATGAGAGCACCGACTTTGAGTCACCAGAAAAACATAGATTTGCATCTAAGTTTTTATGTGGGGGAGAAAACACAAGACAGGTTAGAAGAAAGACAACTTTTACCTATTATTAATAGACCTGTGGCAGCTGCCTATTATTATCATGAAACTAACCTACAAGTCTAACTTTTCATCAGTTGACAAGATTATCCATAAGAATTGATGGAGACCCTGGTTCATCCAATTTTAACAAGAAAAATAACTTCCGTGCAAGCATCAACCCTTGGAAGCTAATAAAGATGAGCAGTGAGAAGGCTCTAATGGTAGCTGAGAAAGCCAGAGAAAGAATCATGAAACAGAAGCCAAATACAGAACATGAGTCTCTGAAGCCACTGCCACTAGAAACAAAATGTGGTCCATTGGTAAACCAGCAGATGAGTACAGTAGGTGCAGGATCAGAAGCATCACCTCTCGTATCCAAAGGATGGCTTCCAGGTTCTCCAGGGAAGTTTTCAAGTCCAAGGAGACGGTTCTCCGGTTCCCCAACTATTTTCCCTGGTGTTCTGGTGTCACCAAAACAGAAGTATCGAGACAATTTTGATTTGAAGCTAACAGAAGTATCAAAGGAACTTGAAACATATATTTCTAGGCAGGTTTTATGTTCTGTCTTGAAGAAGAACGGGGATGAGTCATCCCCTAAATAGTCGACTACCTTCACAAGTTTGAATTTTTTATTTGATTCTCAATCTTTGAGAAAGATTGTTGTTTAATTATATGTATTCTTTGTGTATCTTGAGTTATGAAATCCAATGGGGGTATATTTGTGTTCTTATTAATAGACTCACCCCACCCTATTCATGATACGCAAAAGACGAAGCACATACACTGCACATGATTGATTGATTGGGAAGTGAAAATATATATTTCGAAGGGCTGCTGCTTCTTCAGTTGTGGTAAATATACTTTCCAGGCTTTAACTTAACAATCATTTCTTTTAAACCTGTAACCTTCACAGGTTTATCTATGAGAACTTTAAAAATCAAGTTCCTTTGCCAATTTTCCTTCGGAAAAATATCCTCATCAGTTGCTTCCACTGGATCCGTGGATGCTGGAATCAGTAACTTTGATAGATCAGTAGTAGGTTTTCTTCAGCCATGAGGGATAAAGGGCAGAATAAACAAAGCTAGAAACAAATAAGAGTCTGGTTGAATCTAGTACTCATGGTTGAATCACAACAAAAGAGGCTTTTTTTTTAGTTAAGTTTCCGAGCAGTTTTGATCGAGATATTGCAGTGGACAAGGGACCTTGGCTATTAGAAAATGACCTCATCATCACACAAAAAAGTTGTGCCAAATATATATCCCATACTCGGGCCTATTATTGAGAGAGGAAAATACTTTTATTCATGTAGACAAAAGAGAAAATAATCCAGTCATTTGAACCTCTCCAAAAATTAGCATCATTCCGATCCAAGTGAGCATTGTTAGCAATGAAGTCAGATAATATATATATATATATATATAAAAGCGGTCAAGAAATTTTCTCCTGTTTTTGAATTTTTTATTTTTTTATTCCATGTCATTTTTTAAAAAACCAATGAGATGCTCTCCTTCCTCAACAATCTCTTCTCCTAAAATTTATCCTAAACTACCTCCCCCACTTTCTCTTAAATCATCTTCAAATCTTATTTGTCTCCGAACTTATCTCTAATTTACTAGAGAATTTTTCTCCAAATTATCTCTAATTCCTATTTATCCTCTTTGCCACTTTTTATCAATTTATATCTAAAGAAAGTATAAATTAAAAATTTAAAAATTATTTAAATATTTTAACAAATTATATAATAACTTTAAAATATTTATTAAAAACACAAAAAATAATTATAATAGATTCAATAATATTCATATTAGTAATACTTTTATATTTCTACACAAATCATCACAAAATTATGTACTAACAATACAAATTATGATTTTCCAGATTATTCAATTTAAATGTTATTCAAATAATAGAAGTTTAACATTAAAAAAATAAAATATCATTTCAATGTTTCAATAACTAAATATCTTAAAAAATAAAATAACAAAAATAGATAAATAATTACATAGAAAAATATTTAACTATTTAAATATTTCAATAACTAAACATCTTAAATTCAAATAATGAGTATTTTTAAATATTTTATATACAATTTACATATTTAAATAACTAAATATTTTAACATAACTATATTTTAAATAGTTAAAACACAAAATTATGCAATAAAATAAAAAATCATAGCATAATATTCAAATTAATAATAATTTAGTATTTTTATAAAATTAACAATGAAGTTATGTAATAATAGTATAAACTTTAAAATAATTATTAAAAACACAAAATATAATTATTATAGATTTAATAATATTAATATTATTAATAGTTTTATATTTTTATAAAATTCATCACAAAATTATGTATTAACGATATAAATTATGATTTTCAAAATTCTTCAAATTAAATGTTATTCAAATAATAGAAATTTAATATTAAAAAAATAAAATATATATTTCAATAACTAAATATTTAAATAATAAAACACTAAAAATAGCCAAATAATTACATAGAAAAATATTTGAATAACTAAATATCTTAAATTAAAATAATGAATATTTTTTATATTATTTAAACATTTAAATAACTAAATATTTTAAATAATGAAATATTTAGCATAACTATATTTTAAATAGTTAAAATAATGAAATTGTACAATAAAATAAAAAATGTTAAGATAAATAAATCGTAACATAATATTCAAATTAATAATAATTTAATATTTTTTAAAAATTAATAACAAAATTATGTAATAATAGTATAAACCTTAAAATAATTATTAAAAATGCAAAAAATAATTACAGCAGATTCAGTCATATCCATATTATTAGTAGTTTTATATTTTACAAAGTTAAATATAAACTATGATTTTTCAGATTATTCAAATTAAATGTTATTCAAATATTAGAAATTTAACATTAAAAAATAAAATATTATTTATATTGCAATAACTAAATATCTTAAAATTCAAGTAATGAGTATTTTTAAATATTTTATATACTATTTTAATATTTATATAAGTAAATATTTTAAATAACGAAATATTAAAATAATGAAAACATGCAATAAATTAAAAAATTCAAATAAAAAAGCATAACATAATATTAAAATTAATAATAATTTAAAACTTTTACAAAATTAATAATTAAATTATGTAAATGACTAACTTAATATTTGTTTTTGTATTTTTAGTATTTTTTGTAATTATTGTAACTATTTTATTTTAATTAGTTATGTATTTTATTTTTATTAGTTATGTATTTTATTTTTATTAGTTATGTATTTTATTTACATTATCAATATATTTTCAATTATTGTGCACTTTCATGGTAAATTTTTAATAATTATTGGAGATTAAAATAATTTTATTTATTAGAGATTAAAATATTAATTTAGATGAAATTAGGAGTATTGATCATGACCTGGTTTAATATTTTTACAAAATTAATAATGAAATTATGTAATAATAGTATAAACTTTAAAATAACCATTAAAAACGCAAAAAAAAATAATTATAATAGATTAAATCATTTTCATATTATTAATAGTTTTATATTTTACAAAGTTCATCACGAAATTATGTACAAACAATATAAATTATGATTTTTCAGATTATTCAAATTAAATGTTATTCAAATATTAGAAAATTAAAATTAAAAAATAAAATATTATTTAAATATTTCAATAAATAAATATCCTAAACTCAAAAATAAGTTTTTAAATATTTTATATACTATTTAAATATTTAAATAACGAAACATTTAACATAAATATATTTTAAATAGTTAAAATAATGGAATTATGCAATAAATTAAAAAAAAAAATAAAAAATCATAACAATATATTAAAATTAATAATAATTTAAATTAATAATCAAATTGTGTAATAATAGAATAAATTATAATTTTATAGATTATATAAATTCAATTAACAATTAAAATTATTAAATTTAAATAAGGATATTATTTAATAACAAAATGATATTTTAAATAATCAATTTTACTTATATCAATTATTAATTCTAGAAAAATATCTTTCAAAAAAAATAATATTCATTAATAATGATTTTAAAAGCTTAATCTATAGTTTTTTTATAAATATATTTTCAATAATTATGTATAAATCTATATTTCTTTTGTTATTGAACATAAATTTTTTAATAATTTTTGGATATTAAACTACTGTTATTTAACATTTTAAATTATTTTATTATACTTATTGTATTTATTGTATTTTTGAGATTATAATATTTATTGACTAACTTAATATATTTTGAGTATTTTTAGTATATTTTGTAATTATTGTAATTATTTTATTTTTATTAATATTTATTTTATTTTCATTATCATCATATTTTCAATTATTGTGCATTTTTGCTATAAATTTTTAATAATTATTGGAGATTAAACTACTTTTATTTATTAGAGATAAAAATATTAATTTAGATGAAATTATGAGTGTTGATCACGACCTGGTTTGGTTCAATTATAGGCTATTTAGCCAACCAAATCGACATGGGTAGGTCACCCAAAATCTACTAAACATTAGTGGAAACCAACTAAATCGGGCGGTATTGGTTTGGGTTGATTTTTGGTTTGCTCAATTGGTTTAAATGATTACATTGAAAACTTAATTTTAAATTTTAAAATATACAATAATGTTATTAAAAAGTAAATTTTTAATATAAAATATTTGAGACTACAAAATATAGGAATTTCCCCATTTTCCCATATTAAAAAATTATATTTAAAATATAAAAATATTAATATATATCTGTAATTGGGTCATTCGATTTTGGTCAATTTACAAATGGCCACAACGAAACTGGTCCCAATTTCAATCGGAAATATAGGAAATTGAGCAGTTTGGGTCGAGTTGGTTGGGTTGGTTGTTTCCATCATTTTGATGAATAAGCTTAGCTGAAATAAATTCTTGTTATTTTTGTATTGCAAAAAGTTGTTAAGAATATTATAAAATATAAATAATTAATTATTATTAAAAAGTTAGAAATATAAAACTATTGTATACTCTTATGTGTTTTATTGTTTAGGTTTCCTTAACAAATCCCATGCATCACATGGGTCCCCGCTAGTTTATCTGAAAATGTGTCTAACTTTGACTCTTCTCTAGTTTTCGATTCTCATTCAGAAACTCGAAAAAGAAAGGGGTTTAGTCGATTCTCATTCAAAAGTTAGATAACCTGAGAGATTATGGACACAAGTAGGGAGGTTAATTAGACTACATTTGATCCAATCCAGTCCAATCCAATGTGAGTCCATTACAAATGGACCAGGTCTAATCCAATCCAACGAATATTATGAATCATTTTGGACTGGTCCAATTCAATGTTTGGACCCTCCAATCTATTCAAAATTGTTTTAATTTAGATTGGTTTCAACCAAAACTTGGTCCATTAACACCTATATTTTATCTTATACCAATGGATCAGATATTGGCTTAATCCAACCCAATCTAATATAAATTTATTATGGACAAACCAGATCCAATCCAATCTAATAAATATTTTAGACTGAATTGGTCCAATCCAATGTCTTGTTGGTCTGTCCAAATTGGTTTTGGACTCATTGGGGTACAGTCCAAAACCGATCCATTAACACCCTTAAAAATCGGACCAATTTTTATTCAAAAGCCTCAAAGGGTAAGTTACAAGTCTTGTACCATATGATTTAATGATTTGTCCATTTCAAGTGACATACTCCCAAGGTTGTTTTTGGAATTTATCCAAAAAATGGATCTACTTAAAGTTGGTCACTTGAAATGGACCATTTCAAAAGGGCATTCTTTTTTTGGATTTTGAGAGGGGGGAATGTTGGTCAATGGGATTTTGGTTCCAATGGACCAAGAACCCCATGTTCTTTTTTCATATTTATGTGGGGACAAGGGAAAGTTTATATTTCTGCACTTATCTGGTAAGTGATACCCATCTCCTAGTGATTTTGAAATCTAAAATTTTGGGATCAATCTTGCACTGAACCAGACCAGATATGAAACCCAAATTAAAACTAATCACACCAAATACAAAGACCACAGTGTGCAGCTCCCAGAGTGGTACGTCACGCCCAATATTAGTCCCAAATTCAGCCACCAACTGAACATGGCGTAGTGTGTACATGAAGCTGATTCAGCAACACCATTTTAGCAAAACCGGTTTCCACCAAGTTTCTGGGATCGATGTGAGTATATGAACCTAATAGCCTCTGATGCTTTTCTTTCAAAAACATAGTAGATAATTGATGGAATTCAGTCCCTATCACAGCTAGGTCGAATGAGGGTTTCTGGAAGGCAAAGGAGAAGATAAGAGAGCATGAAATTGGAGAGAACTAGTGAATTTGCCCCTCCCATTTTAGTCCCTTATATAGAGCACTCTCCTAATCAAATTAGAAGCTAATTCAAATCCAATTTGCATCATGACTTTATCTCTAATTGATAAGAATTATCTTCTTAGGAAAATGAGTGATTCAAACCTAATTCATGTTCATTTTTAAACTTGGCAATCGGGTCGGGTGGGTCGGGCTCGTGTTGGGTCGGGGCATTTTTGGGTTAATTTTGGGCCGGGTCAAGATTCGAGTCAGGTTAGTGAATGCTAGACACTGACCCTAAACATTCGAGTTAGGGTTGAACCATAGGTCTATTTGGTTTAACTCTATCAATAATTGAATTTAAAAAAAAATGAAATATGAAGAATTGAAGATGCCAAATAACCTATTAAATGAATTAATCTAAAATTCTAATCTTGAAAAGAAAGTTTGTATTCAATTGATCTTTATGAAAGGGAAGATTGACTCTTCCTCCCAAAAAAATTACCAACGACTACAAAAAAAAAACTATAAAATTTAAAAAGTCAACAATAAAAGTAAAGATTAAATACCAAAGAAAAAACTAGTGTAAATAGATGATTACTGATTAGATGGCCAAAAGATATATGCAAATGTTCTAAACTTCCAATAAAAATTAAATAAAAAATCAAAATAACTTTAAGTTCAAACACATTCCATCATTTCTAAATTTTGTTCCTCCTAAAACTCTAATGGACTTGAAGCTTCCGATGATGATCCTTCAATAATGTTTGGCTTAGAAAAATGCACCTCCAATCTTGTCATTTCCTTGGTCTCATTATCATCAACTACATTAAATCAAAGAAGATAAAATATTAAAGCATTAATAATGTAAGAAATATATTTGATAATTAAATAAAATATATATATATTATCATCTAAATAAATTATAATGTTTGAAATAGATTAAAATAAAAATTTATTTGACCATGATATCCAAATAACCAATTACAAGTAGTGATAAAAGCTTGTGCATTTTCTGGCAAAAGAGAAGCTCTCCATTTGTTTAGAACTCTACCTCCCATACTAAAAGTTGACTCTGAAGCAACAATAGTTATAGGAATACTTAATAAATCCATTGCCATAAGAGACAAATTAGGAAATTGATATCCAAATAACCAATTACGAGTAGTAATCAAAGCTTGTGCATTTTCTGGCAAAACAGAAGCTCTCCATTTGGTTAGAACTCTACCTCCCATACTAAAAGTTGACTCTAAAGCAACAATAGTTATAGGAATACTTAATAAATCCATTGCCATAAGAAACAGATTAGGAAACTGATATCCAAATAACCAATTACGAGTAGTAATCAAAGCTTGTGCATTTTCTAGCAAAAGAGAAGCTCTCCATTTGGTTAGAACTCTACCTTCCATACTAAAAGTTGACTATGAAGCAACAGTAATTATAGGAATACTTAATAAATCCATTATCATAAGAGACAGATTAGGAAACCGATACTGGTTATCTTTTCACCAAGAAAGAACATTCAATTATTTCCTATGATCAAGTCTATGTTCATCCAAATATACATCCAGCTCTGACTTATTTGAATTTAATTGCTCTTTCTCAAAGTAATTAAATTCCTACATCAAAAATCAATAGTCATAAGTCTGCTGAATGTGTAATTGATGATGATGCACTAAAGTTCTTGTTTGCATATTCCTTAAAGATATTGCACAACTGGTTATAAAGATAGGTTGATTTTGCATTTGCAATTTCCTCATTTAATTTTTGATAACAAAATTTCATAAGTCTGATTTTGTAACGAAGATCAAGTATTATAGCAAATGCAAAAACCACACTATAACAATCTCAATACTTATCAAATTTACTCTTCATTCTCTGTGCCATGTCACTTATAAATAGATCTTGATTCTCCATTTCTTCAAGTAAACGCAACTCAATCTTCTAAACACTTTTAAAATATAAATTTGTTGTTGGGCAAAAAAATATTTGTAATATCATAAAAAGGCTTCCAAAGATTATTAATCTTTTCACCCCTTGACCACTCTTCATCTGTTGGACACCAAATATAATTTTTGTCTACACTTTGCAAATTAACAAAGGCATGATGATAGATGAGTGCCCTCTCAAGCATCATATAAGTGGAATTCCATCTTGTTGGACAATCCAACCAACCCTTAAAACAAATATAACCCCCACTCTTTGCACAATCTTCAAACATTATCTTCCTTGCCTCTAATCCTGTAACATATTTCACACCCTCTCTTATTTTATATATAGAATAATTAATCACCTCCAAACCTTCTTGTACAACAAAGGTTCAAAATATGAGCACCACATTGAATATGAAAAAATCACCATTACAAGGCAAAGAAGATTTAAGTTGATCACACAAAATATCTTGCATATTATCATTACATCTTGCATTATCTAAGGTGATTGTGAATATTTTGTGCTCAATTCTCCACGCTTTCAATAAATCATACACTTTTTTCCATATAAAGCAAATGAATTGTGTAGAGGAGAAACATGACAAAAGTTCAAAATTCTGCTATTCAACTTCCAATTATGATCCACATAATGTGCAGTGAAACAAAGGTACCTCTGAGTAAAGGAAGAAGTCCACATATCACATGTCAAACAAATCCTATTATGAACACTATTTAAAGAAAGTTTAAGTCTTTCTTCCTCTCTCTTATAGATTTTCAAACAATGTGCTTTAGTGTTTTCCTAGTCAATGTTTTGACATCTTCATTTAGATAACACCAAACATTTCTTGTCCCTTCATACTCAACATATGAAAATGGATAACCATGTCGTATAATAGATAATGCTATCAACTCTTTATAAACCTCAAGATCAATTTTTCTTTCCAATTTCCCATCTTTAAATATCATAAATTGACCAA
Organism: Nelumbo nucifera; assembly: GCF_055504915.1. NCBI lineage: Eukaryota > Viridiplantae > Streptophyta > Magnoliopsida > Proteales > Nelumbonaceae > Nelumbo > Nelumbo nucifera. The sequence continues at coordinate 67,920,901 of NC_142652.1, forward strand.
CATCCTTACAATCACACCTAGGACAAATTTCAATGTGACGTCTAAAATTAGAAGTTCCATGTGAAGAGTCTGCGATGCATACCTTGGAATAATGTTTACACGTTGCTCTTAATTTTTTATCTTCAAACTTAACTCCTAGAATAATTTCAAATTCTTTCTAGACCTCAGAAGATGTTCGACATTTTTTGAAGCACTTGAGGAGTTCTCCATGATATTATAATCATCATAACTATCAACCACGTGCACAGAAGACATGATTTACTCTTGACAACTAAAATACGAACAAAAAAAAGACAATGAGTTAGTAAGAAACTGACATTTTTTTGTTTTTATGAGTTTTATTTTTGAATGAACTATTAATTGGCTAAAAAAAGAAACAAAAACACTTTAGATCAATAAAATTTAAAAATAAGGTTAAAGAAAATTCGAATTCAAAAAGAAAATGTACAAGGTTAGGAAAAAATCAAAATTAAAAAAACAAGAAAGTCCTATTTTTCATTCCTTAAATCATATTTTTAGAGAAAAATGAAAAAATAATTTTATGAAAATTTGTGTTCATTCATCGTTAGGAACATACAAGTAAAATCATTAAAACCATTAAAAGTAATTAAATATAAAAGAAAAGATTAATTATAGCATTCATCATTCTATGCAAAATAAACCATTAAAAATAATTAAATAACTAAAACATATTAATAAAAAAATTAAAAGGCAAAAATTAGATACATTAAATAGAAAAAAAAGAGTAAGAAAACAAACCTTGGAGTTTGTGGTGGCTTGTTGCTCAACACGCTTTGAAGTTCTTGAAAAAATTAAAGCTTACTTCTTTTGGCTAAAATGTAAAAGTGAGAATGGAGAAGACTAAAGAAGACTAGAGAGTAGAGAGAGAGACTTTTGAAAAAACAAAATTAATAGAAGAAAGTAAGACACAAACGAAACTAAAAAGTAGTTTCTTGGTTTGACTCTAATCCTAGACTCCTAGCCTCCTAGGCTTATTGTTAGGATTTTAGCCTAATCATATTCCAAGTCCTATTGGTAATAGGACTCATTTATAACTATAATAACAAAAATACCCCACCCCATCCAAGCTTTAATTTCACTCTACAATCCTTGCTTTAGGTTGACCCAATGGGTGACCCGTGACCCAACCCGATCGGACCCAATCTTTTCCCAGTCGGGTTAAGGTCAAATGCACTTTTGGGTCAGAACATGGGAACCCCAACCCTATTTTTTCGGGTGAGTTAGGGTCGTGTTCACGGGTTGGGTCAACATTTTGCCAGGTCAACTCATTTTCAACCCAAATCACATGACAAATTAACTAATCATGTGATTTCTTAACAAATCATATTAGTAATGAGCCTTACACCCATTTTCTTTAATTGTTCACGTCCCAAGGTGTTGCATGGCTACTTTTAGCCTAAATATTGTATGGCATGGGACCCAAAAAGGTCTCATACAGGTCTATAAGGGTTCAACCCTACACCTAAAAGAAGTTAGGCCGAATTCACTACTCAGGGGCAGTGAATCCCTAACCTAATCAGCTTGTGCTCAGTTTGGGTCCAACATTTGCACATAAATGATCATTGGATTCAACCACCTTATGAAGTCCCAAGGATAATGGACTTATATAAGATAAAGCCCATCAAATAATCTGCCCTGTAATAGTCTCTTACACCTAACCTCTCGGCCCATAATCATCAAAACACTACCCACAAGGAATGACCTCTTTCCTGACCACAAAATTAAGTGTCACACTCTCTGCTTAGATGGATCTCAGTGCAAGTGCATGTAATTTAGCATCACAATGGTTGCAATGAAAACCTTGAACCAAAAGCACATGAGGAATCCAACTTACAATGAGGAATATGATAACACAAAGCAAGTCAATAACACAGTTGCGACAAGCATCGCACCGACCAGCGATATGATGATCTTGGGCTACCATTCATAGACTCTCTAAAGGGTCGAAGGATGATCTAGGAAGGAAATTCAAGTCAGTCACACCTGCGATGAGTTGAATACACCAACCATAGCCCATCAGAACCGTAGAATGAAGTACAATCCCTTGTTATCTGCAATGAGATGCAATGACTCACTTCGCCATGGTTGCCAAGTCATTTAGACATTTCAGCATCCTAAACGAACTTTGTTTCCAAGACGTGACTATGGGAAAGTTCATGGAAGACTGTAGCCAAGACGTACCACGTGAGAATCCTAAGGGAAGAGGGAATCCTAGTCCCAAAAGATCCTCATTGGACACGTGGAAAAGCCCCAACAAAGTTTACCCAATAACGGCTAGAGAATCGTGATCCTCTTTCCAAACAGGGAAATGTCCTTATTTGGACGTTTCTCCTTATGGCCTCACGATCTCCTCTATAAAAGGGAGAGGCCCAACAGCCCACACATGAGACTTATCTCAAGATTCCTAGCCTCCAGACTTCCCTACCCTCTCTACTTCCTGCTTGCATAGCAACACCCTCACACAGTCCTCTCTTGACTCTGCCTTCATCGATCCTTTGTCATCCTCATCCTTCGAAGAAACCACCCTTTATTGCCTTAACACCCCACTTACATTAGAATCTTTGGTTTCTACCTTAATCACAAAGATGGTTCCTAGAGGGATCAACCTTTCTCCAAGCCCTGAAGAGCAGCATGTCAACACCGAGAATCATGCTCCAAACACCAACCCTGAGGATCGATCCCCCAAGAGTCGATCGATCATGCTGACATCGAATTCTTACCACATAAGGTGTATGACTTTGAAGGTTAGTTCAGCCGCATAGACAAAATGCAAGCTAAGATGAGAAATACTCTACAATTGCTACTACAACAGGCGACTGCATCGAAAAACCCTCCTTTCACCCCAGCCGGCCCATCCACCCATCCCTCCACCCCTCTCTGGGACCCTACGCTCGAGACACAACATCATGAAATATAGGAATCCAATGGGTTAATCTTACCAATAGGGAGCACTATTCAGATGACCCAACTGCCCGCTCCTTCTGATCCTACCCTAGTGACTACAATTGGAGAACGAAGCCTCATCTCTACTGAAACACCCATTAGTCACCTGGAACTGCGACAGTACATTTAGAGTCTCATACAAGCCATCCAAAGCAAAGCCCAATCCATTTCATTCCTATAGAAACCTTATTCAAATGGAATTTTGTGCAAGCCTTACCCCGTCGATTACACTCCTACACAACAATGGCCCCTCTATGATGGATAGAGAGGCAGCCCCTAGGAACACGTCAATAAGTTTGAGAACGCCTTGGGGGCCATCACCTTAGACGTGGTCCTTAAGGTCCGAGAATTTTCAAAATCACTCATCAAACCCGCCTATTCGTAGTTCATCAACCTAACACCCAAAAGCCTGGACTCCTTGGGGTAACTTCAACCAAATTCCTATCTAAATGATTTACCCCGTCGACTACACTCCTACACAACAATGGTCCCTCTATAATAGACAGAGAGGCAGCCCCTAGGAACACGTCAATAAGTTTGAGGACGCCTTGGGGGCCTTCACCTTAGATGTGGTCCTTAAGGTCCAAGAATTTTCAAAATCACTCATTAGACCCGCCTATTCGTAGTTCATCAACCTAACACCTGAAAGCCTGGACTCCTTGGGGTAACTTCAACCAAATTCCTATCTAAATGGTTTACCCTAGAGTGGAGACTCATCATGGCTAACCTTCGTAACGTTGAGAAGCAACCAAGAGAAGATCTCTTAGCCTATGTGATGAGATTCCAAAAGCTTACACTTACCGTGTTTGACGTGCATGCCACTAAAAAGGGGTTCATTGAGCAATGTACCAAGGGATGCATCTTGCCTACTAGATCAGGACTGAGAATATTGAGATTGATACCGTCAACCAACTATGGAAGTGCATGGAAAGGACCGCTAGAACCTTTGCCACACCAGGGCCTCAGTAGTAGGAAGCCTAGGTTGTCGAATGAAAAACCTGTACTAGTGGAGGACCTAGTAGAACACCATACTTTAGACCCAACAATCAAGAGCGGTGAGATAACAGACCACCACCACCACCATTTGGATGTAAAAGAGGGGAAATACTCATGATCAAGAACAAATTGGTCGAGGACTGAGTGATCAGTTTACCACCTCCACCCCCTAATCTTAAACCGGAGAAAGGCTGGCAGGGCCAAAGATGGTGTGATTTCCACCAGTCACCCAACCATGACCTCATGGATTGCTTCGCCTTGCGATGAATATATTCACCCAAAAGGTCAAGTTGGATGATTTCATCAAGCATAAGCTTGTGCAAGTAGATACCAATCCCTTCCCCAACCACCAACAAGGAGAAAGTGTAAACGTGGTAAGCACTATGAAATTTAGCGTTGCCATACTAGACACATTGTTAACGCAGTTCGAGCAGAGTGAAAAATTACAGCACTTCATTAGAAAATAGGAATCTAACAAATCAACACGAAGAATAGCCATTCAAGCACTGGTGGATGCATTCAGATGCCCTCTCGAGCCTCATTGCCTATGCAGTATGAATGTGGAGTTCTCAGAAGATGACATGTTGGTAACAAACCCCCACCATAACAAACCTCTATACATAATGGCAAAAATTAGGGGATATGGAATTAGAGGAGCACTAATCGACCAAGGGAGCTCTGCAAACTTAATTTTGGCACACCTTGAAACTTACAAAAATATAGGAGAGTAACATTTGTTGCCTGCAAATGGAGGTTACGAACTTCAACGACAACATCTCTGCCACCCACGGATCCATCATATTCCCTATAGTCATCGAACCATTTTTCATAAAACAAGAATTCCAAGAAATACCGGGATGAACAGCCTATCACATTCTTCCCAGGAGACCATTGATCCACACTTTGGCCTTAGTCCCATCAATGCATCAAAGCAAGACACAAGGACATATGCATCCCCACCACAAGAGTGGCATTCAAACTATCAGAGTTGCATCTACATTATGTGATATACTATACAAAGATGGTGGAGGACGATGAGGCAAAAATAGCAAAGATCAAAGGGTTTGAGCTACCAAAAGGAACAGAGGCCAACACATCAATAACAGAGAAGAAGTGACAACAATGTGTCCGAATGACAGGCGAAGAAGGAAAGTCCTACTACACCATTATAGAAGAAGACGATGAAACGGATACTTCCACTGCATAGAAGTTGTCGTCTGAGGTATAATAGTCTCTTTTATTTTTTTATTTTCACTTCTATGATTGTCACAATTTCCAATTGCTACCACATTTTCAATCAAATGTATTTAATAAAATGAAATGAAAATTTTTCTTCATACTTCACACTATTGTCCAGAACAACAGAAGACATCTCGCGATCTTCCATCACACTCTCATAATGATCAAGATAACAAAAGTAACATCATGATGTCACAAAAACACAGTGCGACATAGACATCGGCTCCACAACAAACAACAACAACTAAGGTACATAATCCACTAAGAGACAAATTCATTAACAAAAGAAACAAAAGAACTACACTAACAAACAAAACACTATAAGGACAACTCCAGTGACATTGTCGAATATTATGACGACATACATTTCCCACCCAAACACCTAAAAGACTACAATGGCATAGTAAAGGAACCGTTGGAGGAAGCTAGTATCACCAACGGACAAGAAAACAAACATCCCTTGTTCATCTCCGCTAGATTTGCAATGCAACGATAAGACAAGTCTACTTGAACTATTAAAAGGTATTATACCTTTTATTCTAAAATTAGTAACTCCTTACCCTGGCCTTACTTCCTTCCCCTATCATTAACAGAAAATTTTAAGATATCTTCGCTTGGTCGTATGACCATATGTAATTCATTGTACATTAATCCTAAGCACAAGCCAATCAAGCAACCCCAACAAGTCTTCAAGTCGTAGGTAGCATTAAAAATCAAAGAGAAAATAGAAATACTCCTAAAGATTGGTTTCACCAAACCTATCACACACTCAAAGTGGCTAAAGAATGTCGTCCCCATCAAAAAGAAGAATGGTCAACTAAGGTTAGTGCCCGAATTCCCCTTTAAGGTGCATATTTCATAGTAGAATGCAGCTAACTCCCATCCTCTACTATCCTTAGGAGCTATGCCAACATCTAAGACCATTATAAGGATGCTTACCTGATGGGATCTATCTTATATAAGTCCATTATCCTTGAGTCTTCATAGGGTAGTTGAATCCAATGATCATTTATGTGTAAATGTTGGGTCCAAATTGAGCCCAAGATGGTTGGGTTAAGGGTTCACTACCTAGAGAATTGAATTTAGCCTAATTCGACCTAACTCGAATAGGGGTTGATTTCCATCAATCCTCTATTGTGCTTTTGCAAGAAAAACATCAAAGCATATCATGTTCACATACCCATACAAATCTTAACAGATAACGGGTTGTCCATAAAAAATTAAGAGGTTTGTGACCTGTTAGGCCAATATGGAGCACGACTAGGGATGTTAACAACCTATTACCCACAGGGCAATAAACAAGTAGAAGCAACCAACAAAACTCTCTTAAAGATGTTGAGTATGATGGTATTCGAAAACAAAAAGGACGGACCCAACAAGGTATCGAGCATACTATGGGCGTATTAGACATCCATCAAAAAGGGGACTTAGGCGTCACCATACTTATTCATCTACATACAAGAAGTCGTTTTGCTTGCAAAAATACCAACGGTATACAAAACTAAGGAAATGAACCAGCTGATCTGTGATAGGCTCGAAACAGTTGACGAAATCAGGGACAAGATATAAGTTTATTCTTGATCAATTATGTGTGATGTGCTATGTGAATGTGGTTCATACATGGGCTATAAGTGTTTGGCCCATGCAAAGACTTTATGTGGCATTTTGTGCCCATCATGGTTGAATGCACATCAATGTCACGATTGCCATGGATCATTGAATTATCTCCAACTTAATGGGCCCTTCTCTCGTTTAAGGCCCACTTAAATATGACTTCCTGAAAGTCAATGGGAGTCACTATAGTAAGACAAACCAACCTAGGGACTGAATTAATAGTTCCCTCATCAATGATATAAGTGCTAGATGATAGGGAATATCATAATATGACATCTCTAAAGGCTTCGGTCATTGGCATGAAAATTGGCTTAATTGGTAGTCAAAGATGCACCAAAAAATTGGGTTATCTGTTTCACTAAGACAATTAATTGAATTGCTTCATTGGATTATATGAGCATTAAATAATAGTGGGAGGGGCCTATCCTAAAATGGTAGACTCCCTCATAGTACTTTGGGGCTCCCGATATGACGGGTCAACACTTATCGATGGTCTATACCAAAATAGCTATGAACCTTGTCTAATGGAGGCCAAAAGGGGAAGCTCATGAGACATGGGTGGATTCATGATCCTTCATAGAAACTTATGGGGTTATGCAGCTAAAACAGTTGGCCCCATGCACCTATGTGATTCCCCACATTTCCAAAGACATGAATAATGTATCCATCCCTGAGATAGAGGAAAATCTCAGAGATGAACAAATACAAATGAAACAATAAATAGATCTTAGATTAATTACTCATTCCATTTGTAAAAAATATCACGCATATCATTTACTAAATTGCTAGGTGATAACAAACTCGAAGGACCCAACAATGTAGATTGGATCCGTAACATTAACCCAGTGTTCATTTTCCAAGAAATTATACAAAATTGCCAACAAAAAGGCACCAGAACATCTTAGTGAAAGAGCTTCCGAGGCAAGAAAGAAGGAACATTAGGAATGAGAAGAGAAGAACTCTCTTACCGTTGTTACACCATCGCCTCATTGGGCAACTCTATCCATAGACATTTTGATAAAATTACAACTTGCAAAGAAATTCTAAATAGCTTCAAAGCTATGTATAAGGAGTAGAATCGTTCTATAGGATAAAAGGTCCTCAAATTGTTGTTAACCATTAGGATGTTTGAGAACTAGTCGATTCATGACCATATCATGAAAATGATGGGTTTCATAAATGAATTGGAGGCTCTTGGTTCCAAATTAGATGATAATATGAAAACTGATACCATCTTGAACTCTTTGCCCATGTCCTTTAATTAGTTTGTCCTCAACTATAACATGAACAGGCTAAAAGCTAGCTTGTAAGAGCTCGGCAATGTGTTGCAAAGGGCCGAGGAACTTATCAAAAAGAACAATCCAGTAGTCATGCTTGTTGAAAGAGGCAAATATGGCAAGAAGAAATGTAAGGGTAAGAAGAGGCCTTAGAAGAATGGTGGCAAACCAAAGAAGCAAAAGAGAGATAAGTCATCAGATCAGTGTCACTTCTGCAAACAAACTGGGCATTAAAAGAATAATTGTCCTTAGTATCTAGAAACCCTCAAGAAGAACAAAGGTATTTTTGAAACTCAAATCATAGAGACCAATATGTTGGTCACTTCTGCCTTTCTGGTGTATTGACTCTAGGGCTTCTACTCATGCATGTAACACTTTGCAAGAGTTCAAGGAAAACAAAAGGCTGGGTGATGATGAGGTCATGCTCTACATGGGCACATACACAACTATTGCAGTGCTCTATAAGATCAGTAAATTTAGTTTGAAAAGGAATAATTACCCGAAAAGATTGTGTTTATGTTTCGCAGTTTAGGAGAAATTTGATTTAAGCAATAAGATTACAGTTAAGTTGAATAACAAATTCCTTACTTATGGACAACTTGAGAATGATTTTTATGTTATCCACCCTTCTTTGGAAACAAATATGACTAAAACAACCTTAGGATACATGCCCATGAAAAGAACACGAGAAATTGTTAATCCCACATAACTGTAGCATTACTGGCTTGGCCACATAAACATAGAACGAATCACAAGATTGGTGAAAGATGGTCCTCTAGATTTTCTCACAATAGAAAATCTACCAACTTATGAGTCTTGCCTTCAAGGCAAGATGACCAAGAGGCCATTCATAGGTAAGCCAGAAAGAAGAACAGGTGTACCTGACTTTATACATATGGATGTATGTGGACCCCTGAATGTTAGAACATGCAACTAACATTCTAATTTTATAACTTTTACCGATGATTATTCTTGGTATGGCTACATGTACCTAATGAGGTATAAGTTTGAATCCTTTGAAAAGTTCAAAGAGTTCAAACACAAAATTGAGAAACAGTTGGGGAAACAAATCAAAACCCTTCGATAGGGGTACTCACGGTTCGATTAACCGAACCGTGGGATATTTTTTCAAACTGAACCAATCTTATCGGTTTTTTAAATATGCAAACCAAAATCAAACCGATGCAACCAGTTAACCGCAATTTGGTTTTTCAGTTTTTTTATCCACTTAAAATAAATAAAAAAACTAAAACCATTGGTGGTTGCTATCGATGCCAGATTGGTTGGTGTTGATGTTGCCACTTGTCGGAGACGCAGAGAGCCTGAAGTGAGAGCTTGAGAGCTTGTCGGAGATGCAGAGAGCATAGGTTAGAGGGAGAAAAGAGAGATTTAGAGATCAATCCTTGCTTGCTGACGAGGTGGCGACCGCCGGTGTTGCCATGCTGGTGATTGGCGTGGGCCGCGCTAGAGTGGAGAATAGGAAGAGTCAAATAAGAAGAGTGAGAAGAGTCAAAGAAGAAGACTGAGAGGAGTTTAAGAAGAAGAAAATTAGAAGAGAAGAGAAAACTGTGAGAGAGAGAGAGAGAGAGAGAAAAGAGTCAAAAAGCCCGACACTTGAAGTATGGGGAAAAGACAAGAAAAATAGAAATTTGCTAGATGGTAGAACTTTCAATGAAAAGTTCAATTTTCAATGAAAATATCTGTCGAACATTCAATGAAAAGTTTAAATTTAAAAACAAAGGCTAAAGCCTCTATCAACTCTTTTATTCGATTTTCAAAAAAAAAATAATATATATATATATATTACTATTTTTATGAAAATTGAAAAGCACCAGTAGGCTAACCTGGCACGTAGGAGCTAGGTGGACAAACGCCTTTTTAGAGTGACAGATGCAATCATGCGGGTTATTCAGTTTTAAAAAAACAAAAATATAATATATATAATATATAATATATAATATATAATATATACATTATATATATACACCGGTCGGTTCGGTTAACCGCCAGTTTTTGTACAAGGTTAACCGAAACCAAACCGAAATTTTTGGTTTGTTAAAAAAATCAAACCAAAATTGGACCGACCGGTTCGGTTAACCAATTTTTTTGTTTAGTTTCGGTTGGTTTGGTTTTCCGTTCTTTTTTTTTTTTTGCTCACCCCTCCCTTTAATTAGATCAATGAAACGAATATCTCTCTAACGAATTTAAGGACTACATAAAGGAAAACAAGATTATATCACAATTGTTTCCTCTTGCTACACCATAATTATATGGTGTATTAAGGAGAAGAAATCGAACTTTATTATATATGGTTCAGTCACTCCTTGTCCACTCAAAGTTATCCATATCCTTTTGGGAGCATGCATTAGAAACTGTGATGTACGTGTTGAACCATGTTTCAACTAAGTTGGTTCCTAAGTCTCCATATGAGCTAGGACTATAAAAAAAACCAAGTGTTAAACACTTTAAAGTATGGGATTATCCAACACACATAAAAAAAGCAAGTAAAAACAAATTAGAATCCAAAACCATTCGTTGTTTATTTGTACGCAACCCTAAGGGCTCCATTTGGGTACCTCTTCTATGACCCAAGAGAACAAAAAGGTCATTGTTAATCACAATGCTCACTTCTTAGAATACGATTACATCATAAGCAATCACCATCAGAAATTATTCTTGATGAGGAGGGTTCAGGGTAATAGGAAATAACCTATAAGTTCCATATATCGATACCTAGACTAGAAGATCTACTCGAATATCTAAACCTCCTATACATTTCGGCTATGATCAAGAAAGTTACTTGATGGAAGTCGTGGACAATGAGGAAGATCCCTTGACATATACAAAAACTATGTTAGACATAAACTCCTTAAAATGGGTAAATGTTATGTAAGATAAGATCGAATCAATGAATACCAACAGAGTTTGGACTCTAGTAGACCTGCCCCTTGGGGTAAAAGCAATCGGTTACAAGTGGGTCTACAAGAGGAAGAAAGATCATGATGAAAAGGTTAAGACCTATAAAGCTCAACTTATGATGAAAGGTTACACTCAGAAAGAATGAGTCAATTATGAGGAAACCTTCTCACCCATGGCAATGGTTAAATCCATTAGGATACTATTAGCTATAACTACACATTATGATTTTGAAATCTAGAAAATTGATATCAAAACTATGTTCCTAAATAGTGATATTACTAATGATATCTATATGTAGCAACCTTCCGACTTTGTTGCCATGGATCAGAAACACATGGTGTATAAGATCAATAGATTCATATATGGATTAAAGCATGCTTCTAAAAGCTAGAACATTCGTTTTGACTCAACAACAAAATACTTTGATTTTGAGCAAAACCTGAATGAACTCTATACTTATAGAATGACAATGGGAAATAAAGTTGCATTCCTAGTTTTATTTGTAAACGACATTCTGGTCATTGGAAATGATGCAAGAATGTTAACAATGGTGCAGGTATGGCTTTCATAGTAATTCTCCATGAAAGATCTTGAAAAACCTTCTTATATCTTGAAACTTCAACTCTATAAAGATAGATAGAAGAGGTTAATTGAATTGTCCCAATTAGACCTAATCATGGGTTGGGTAGCCCGACAGCCTGGCCCGACCCAATCCCCGGACAGGCTTGGACATGTTTTTTAGCCCGCAAACTTGACCTCAGGCCTATAACACCAAGGCCAATTATTTTTTGGGTCGAGCTCGAGATTTGTCAAAAAAACCCGGCCCGACCCAACTTTTTATATAATATAAAATATATAATTATTTTTTATACTTTCAAACCCTAATCAACTTACTCTTTCCCTCTTTTCATCGATCGTATTACCTTTCTCACTTCTCACTCTCAATCTCTTAGAGAGCTTAACGAATCAACGATAGCTAACAACCACTAGCACCACCAACGAACCGACGATCTCCAACGAGTCAACGATGAACACAGGCTAGCACCTGTAGGTAGCAACCATTATTTTTTACATTACCTTCACTGTGAACTTAGGTAGCAGCGAACCAATAACCAGATCCTCTCATCTCTCATCTTTTTTATCATTCTCTAGTGAGGCAATGACGAACTAGACTAGCAATGGCAGCTAAGGAGCGACCAAGTCCTCTCTCTCTCTCTCTCTGTATATATATGTATATTCTGTTATAAGGAAGTTTGAACTCTATTTTTTGTTTAGTTTTTTGTTGTTCCTTTTCTCATTTGACTTTGAATCAAGTTTAAGTTCACATATTTTCCTTCTATTAGTTTTTGTTCTCTTAGTTTGTGACTTCATTTGATTTTGAAGTAGGTTTGACTTTGAAAGTTTTTTGTGATCATTAATTTGTGTATTCATAACTGCTTCATCCAAATTTGTATATTCATTACATTAGCTATCCTAGTTCTTTTAAATTTATTTTTACTGGGAACTTAATACATTTTGTATTTTTGTCTTTTTGTCTTTGGGACATTTCTATTAGAACTTAGTTTAATCATTTTGTTTTTGGCAGCTTCTTTGTATTTGCCAAAAGTTTCTTCTCTTGACATTTTTATAGCTTCATTTCATTTGTTTCTACCATTGTTTTTAAACTTTTCCTTTCTAAGCCATTCATTTTGTTCTATTTTAGACTCTGTTACTTCTATTAGTATGAGCTTCTTGTCAACTATAGTTATCTAGAGTAAAGAGTTTGTAGATTACCATGCTTGTAGATTCTTCTCTTTATAGTAGTTTATAGATTACTATGCTTGTGGGAAAAAAGAGTTACTATGTTTTAGACTTTACCATAATTGATCATTTCAGAATGTCAAGTGTGAGAATCGGGTAGTGGGTTGAATATGAGAACAGTCTTTGTGGGGAAAAATGGACCTCTATAATCAATAATCTCTTTATGATCATTGGGATAGAATCTTTGAAGTCTATTTAAATGAAATTTGGTTGTAAATCTGAAGCTAAAATTGAGTATACTCTAGTCACTTTACTATATTTTTTAAGCAATATAATTCAACAACTTAAGATATTTATCAAAATTAACACAATGGCTATCAAATAAATTGATTGAGGTACATTTTCTATGTATAGATGTTATGATATAAGAACAAATAAAAAATGAACAATAAGGGTTATTTGCCTCTATTTTTCTTTTAGTTTTTATTTATTATATGCTTGTCTTATTGATAAAATTGGAATGTATCATGCATGTTATTTCATATTTAATAATTGGCATGTCAATGGCAAGTAAAAATGTGGTTGTAGGAGTAGATATAGTAGATGATGACTATCATGAGTATGATCAGACTTCTAGTAAAAAAAGATTGACATCAAAGGTGTGGGAAGAAATGGAAAGATTAATTCGGAGAAGGTATAAGACTTCTCTAAATAAATAAGAATTTTTTAAAATAAACAGGAATTTTGACTTTTGAATAAATAGGATTTTTTTTGTATACAAACAACCAAACAATAGGGAACATATTAAACAACCTTAAAGGTTGTTGAAGAAACAAGAATATTTGACTTAAGAAGTTAAGATTGTTGTAGTCTTGTAGATGATGAACCAACTGAAAATAGGCTCATTGTTAGTGGGTGTGAATGTGATATAACATTGGCATGTAGAGCATTCAAATATTTCAATGTACATGAGAGATGTAGTTGTTGATTGCATTTGACATTATCCATTCATTTCAAGTTGTTTGTAAGAAAAAATGGAATTAAAGTGGAATGTGAAACTGTTTGTTTGTAGAAATTAAAATGGATTATGCCCATTTGAGCAGTTTTTACGATTTAAGATTGTGAATCGGTTGCTTTGTAGGTGGTGATTGGTGAATCTGTGCCCTAAAATGTAAAAGAAATCATAGTGAAATCTTTAATAAAAAGAAAAAATAAATCATTTTGTCAACTCGGGCTTCAGGCTTTTATGAGGACTGAGCTCGGGCCCAAGTTGTAGGCCCGATGGTCGGGCTGAGCTCGAGCCTAAAAAAAAATTGTTAAAATGAAAAGGTCAAGTCCGAATCTACTTATAATGACAAAATTGTCAAAAAATTTAACATATAAAATTCCATGAAAATGGTGTCACTCTTTCCAAAGGAATGTCAACTAAGACCCCTGAGGAGATAGAGGACATGATAAAGATTCTCTATGCCTCTATAATAGGGAGTGTCATGTATGCTATGCTGTGCACTCCAATTGACATTGCTTAAGTCGTTAGTGTTGTGAGTAGATATCAATCTAACCTAAGGCAAGAGCACTGGATTGCTGTGAAGAATATACTAAATTATCTACGAATAACTAAAGACCATTGTGTTGTCTCCTATGGTATTTCACCATAGATGATCGGTTATATAGATGTTGACTTCTAGTTTGCCCCAAATGAAAGAAAAATCTACATCTAGATACATCTTTATGTTGGGATCCTACACAATAAGTTATAGGATTGTAGCAAATAAAGGTCCACAGTAGACTCCACAACCGAAGCTAAGTACATTACCGCAAGTAAGGCTACCAAAGAAACAAAATGGATGAAGAAATTCGTATAAAAATTAAGAGTCGACCATGTAGCACATCACCAATTCCACCATTGTGTGACAACACTGGAGTCTTTGCTCAAGTTAAGGAGCTGAGAGCCCACTCGAAGTCAAAGAACATTTGAGGAAGTATCACATTATACGGGAGATTGTTGATAAAGGAGACATCCAAATATAGAAGGTAGCATCAGTGAACAATGTGGTAGATCCATTAACAAAACCACTAACACAGAAAGTGTTTAAAGGACACGTTGATAGTATGGGATTGAGGCTAATACCCAATTAGACCTAAGTACAAGTGGAACCTGTTAGACAATGTATGCCCTTAGCTCTAACCAAATTGATATACACAAACTTTTATGAGTAATTGAATAAAGCACATTATTGTTTCATATTCTTATCGGTGTGTTTTGTCACTTACTCCTAAAATTGGACACTTACTCGTGTTAGTTTAGAATGTTCTCAACCATTGAGTTGACAGTGAGAAAATCCTAACAAGCTAACACTAGTGTACTACTAAACTGGTGGAGAAGCTTATTTAGCTACTAGGGTTAGACCCCAAGCACAGCCATTGGGTGTTTAGAACAAACACTAGTTCTGGACCATTTTCCATTTATGCCCTACACCTTGGAAATAGATGGGCAAAACTGAAAAATTAAACTTAATCCTATACTAGATTATGATACTACACAAGGTATTGGGTTGAGCTATCTTTGTTGTGCCAACCAGTGAGATCCATTAAGGGTCAAATATCAAAGCATGTTGGGGCAGTTTTGTTGGTGATCCTAATAATAGGATTGGCCCCATTGTTGGACAAAGTGAATATTGTGGTTTACACTCTCTTTGATGGAAACCTAAACTGTCAGTAGTAGATTTCAACTATATTTAAAATTTAATTTGCAAAATGTTTTTATGTTCTATATTACAATTTCATGAAAAGAAGTTTACAAAAGGTTTTAATCTCGAGATCCGTTTGAACAAAAAGTGTGACACAGCATTTTGCAATATCAAAGAAGAGGTCATTCCCTATGAACAATGTTTTGATGATTATGGGCCAAAAGGTTAGGTATAGGAGACCATTATAATGATGATTACCAGATGGGATTTGTCTGGCTTAAGTCCATCATCCTTGGGTCTTCATAGTGTAGTTGAGTCCAAGAATCATTTATGTGTAAATGTTGGGCACAAACTAAGCCCATGTTGATTAGGTTAGGTGGGATGAACCCTTATGAACTTCTGTGAAACTTTTGTAGGCCCTACACTATACAATATTTAAGCCCAAAGTGGCCATGCAATACCTTGGGGCGTGAACCATTAGACAAAATGGGCCTAAGGCCCATTACTAATATGATTAGTTAAGAGATCACAAGACAACTTAAGTTGTCATGTGACTTGGGTTGAAAATGGGCATGGATGTCCGTATAGAGCACCTATTGTCTTAAGAAGATAATGATTTTCAATTAAAGAAAAAGTATTGATCCAAATTTGATTTGGATCAGGTCTTAATTAGATTATGAGATTGCTCCATATAATCCAGCCCCTAGATGGGCTTGAACATGATTTTTAGTCCGCAAGCTTGACCTCGGGCCTAAAAGCTTGGCTCGAGCTCGGGATTTATCAAAAAAGCCCAGTCCGAGCTCGACCCAATCTCACTTTTTACAGTTTCTAAACCCTAAATCCCTAATTCGACTAACCCTTTCTCAGTTTCCCTCTTTTCATCAATCTATATTCTCATTGTCACTCTCAGAGTCTTAGTTCTCACTCTCAAAGGCGAACTTAGGCACCAGCGAACTCAGGCACCGACGCCACCAACGAACTAGGTCTTCTCTCTCTCCTATGGTGACAAGGTCCCCTCTCTCTCATTATCTTCCTCCCTCTCTTTGTTTTTCTCTCTTTCTCTCGTTATCTTCCTCTCTTAGTCTCTATTTATTTTTGGCCAGTTACTTTTAGTTCTATTCTCCAAATAGATTTAAATAAAGTTTTAGTTTCCACTCTTAGAGGCGAACTCAAGCACCAACGCCACCAACAAACTAAGTCCTCTCTCTCTCTAATGGTGACCAGGTCCTCTCTCTCTCTCTCTCTCTCTCTCTCTGGCGGTGACCAGGTCCTCTCTCTCAGCATCCCTGTGTAGTTTAATCCACTCTCAGCATCATGGTTTCATTTTTGTCAAATGAAAAAGTTGATTTTCTTCCTTTTCTTTTAATAACTTACCACTTGTTCCTCGAAGTTGTAACAGAGTTGCCTACAGAATTATAAAGTCTACTTGTTTTGTCCAAAGCATCTATACTTGGTTAGTGGAAGTTATGATCTCATTGTGTATGATCTTTGGTTCTCTTAATGAATGAATACTTATGATCTCATTGTATTTGATCTTTGGTTTTCTTAATGAATGAATGCTTTGTCTTTCTCGTAAAGACAAAAAAGATAAGAAAATTTAGAAATAGTTAGATTGAACTTGATTATGTTGGAGCTCCAAAAAGTTTATTAAATTTCAAGAGTTCTTTCCATACGCCATGGTGGGGCATATCTTCGTAGTTAGACAGTGTATGCCCTTAGCTCCAATTAAATTGATATACATTTGACATTTATTGTAAATGAATAAAAGTACATAATTGATTCATGTTATATTTGGTATGCTTCTATATAATTACCCTTAAACTGGACACTTATGAGACTCGTGTTAGTTTAGAATATTCACAGCCATTGGATAGACCTGGGGAGGTTTATCCTGCCAAAGCTGACACTAATGTCCTGCCAAGTCGGTTGGGGCAGCCTGTTTCAGTTGCCAAGGTTACACCCGAAGCACATGTAATGTGGGTTTGCTTGAAACTCTAAACCGGACCATTTTTCAATTATGCCTTGGACCTTAGAGATAGATGGGCAAAACTATAAAGTTACACCTGACCCCTAAACTCGACTATGGTACTGCACTAAGTGTTAGATTATGTTATCTTTTATATGCCAATCAGTGAGATCCTTAGCGGGGGTCAAAACCTGGGTATGTTGAGGTAGTTTGAGAATTCACTTGAGAGGGTGATCATAGTGATCGAATCAGCCCATTTGTCTGACAAAGTGAATGATCAAGAACAACACTCTCTCTGATGGAAACCTAAATTGCTGGCAGATGATTTAAAACTTGTTTGAGATTTGTTTTGATATATATATATATATATATATATATATATATATATATATAATATTTTTATGAAAAATGTTTACAAAGGTTTTAATTCCCAGGATCCATCCTGAGCAGAAAGTGCAGCATAGTACCTTGTAGTCGAGGGAGAGGTCCTCTCTTGTCAGGCAGTATTTGATCATTATGGGCTAAGAGGTTAAGTGTAAGACCATTTAGCGCTTTTACCTAATGGGCTAATCTCACTTAAGTCCATAGTCCTTGGGCCTTCATCAGGTAGCTGGACCCAATGACCATTTAGTGTAAGTGTTGGGCCTGCTAAGAGCCCATGGGTTCACTATCTTTAGTAGTGAATTCGGCCAGGCCTTGTAATAGAGGCCAGGCTAAACCCATATGGCTTTTGTGGAGATCGATGCTAAGGTCTCATGCCATACAAAGAGAGCCAAGATGGCCAGCAAATTATAAGGGAAGTGAGCCTAATGACTTAATGGGCCTAAAGCCCATTTCGAACTAGGTCTAATTTGATTAATTAAAAGAAGGCGAATTTGAGTTTAGATCCGCTTCTGAATCAACAAGAGGATAAGATATGGCTTATCCACTTAAGAGTTCTGATCCGAATAAAGATTTGGATCAAAGAACCCTCTCCTGATAGGATTAGGAACCTGATCCAGAAAATCTATAAATAGAGAGAGAAATCCTTCTATTAGACACTTTTTGCAAATCCTAGATCTTCTCTTTGTTCTTGCCGCCCTACCCAGTCCGATCTCCATTCTTGGATGATCAAGAAAGGTTCTTGATTCTGATTCTTGCTAGAAGAATCAGATCTGAAGTTTTGCTCACATACCCTGCATGATCCTTACTGAAGGATTGCAATTCTTGTTGAATAATTGCTTTGTTGATCTTATCACATCCTAAGATGTGTCATCTTCAGTGAAGGTGGGATTTGGTAACCTCTTTGGCCGTGAACACCTACATTAGGAGCTATTTGCATGGATTCCGTATCAGGTATATCCCTCCCTTAATCTTGGTTACAGATTTGATCCGGATTGTTTCAAGAACGAACCTTGAAAAATGCAGTTTTTCTAAATTTAAGGAATAGGATTCCCGGAAGGGAAAAAGAAAATATTTGAAATTTTGCCTAGCCACTTTGCATGGTTCGGCCATCCATATGATGGATCTCCCTTCCCTTCATTCATATCCTACCTTGTCAAGAAATTCAAGAATTGCACACTTATTCACCACTCTTTTGACTATCAGCTAGCTAGCAAATCCCCAGCTCAATTAACAGGTCGTTTGTTAACAACTGAACTAAATGACTTATTTTGTTGGAGCTCCAAAAAATTTTTTTAAATTTCAAGAGTTTTTGCCATATGCCATGGTGGGACATAGTTAGATTGAACTTGATTTTGTTGGATCTCCAAAAAGTTTATTAAATTTCAACAATGTTTGCCATATGCCATGGTGGGACATATCTTCATATCCTACCTTGTCAAGAAATTCAAGAATTGCATACACTTGTTCATCACTCTTTTGACTATCAACCAATTGGAAAATCCCCAGCTCAATTAACGGATTACTTCTTCTTCTTTTAATTAAACAAGTCATAAATTTTCTTTAATGACTTATTGCTTCTTCTTCTTCTTTTGATAACAACTAAACTAACTGAACTAAATGACTAATTGCTTCTTCTTCTTTCAATTAATGGTGGATATATCTTAATTTCCATGTCTAATCTCTTTCACCATTTTCTTTAATTTCCTGATTGATCTACATATCATTTTGTAGTCTGTCTTCCATCTTCTTCCTAGGTTAATTTATAGTCTAATTATTTTTGGTTTGACATGCATTAAATTTCTTTGCTATTATTACACTTGGCAAGTCTAGTTCGTTTGTTTGCATAGTATTAAAATTCTCATAGATATGTTGCCCCCATCTATTTCTTAGTAGCAAGCAAATGCATATAATGCATGGCTAGGGTTGAATATATAGAAAATTTTGGTTGGGTTAAGGTTGACAAATTTAGGGTGGTCTTAATTGAGGTATATTTTCTATGTATAGATATATGATGTAAGAACAAATAAAAATGAATAATAAGGGTTATTTGACTCTATTTTTCTTTTAGTTTTTTATTTAATATGTTCTTGTCTTATTGATCAAATTGGAATGTATTATGCAGGTTATTTCATATTTAATAATTGGCATGTCAATGGCAAGTGAAAGTGCAACTGTAGGAGTAGATATAGTAGATGATGACTATCAAGAGTATGATCAGACTTCCAGTAAGAAAAAATTGACATCTAAAGTGTGGGAAGAAATGGAAAAGATTAATTCAGAGAAGGCATAATATAAGCCCTGCAAGAAGATCTTATAAGGTAAATCATGTAAGGGAACTACTCACTTAAAACGTCATTTACAGTATTGCCTTAGACATACAATTCAAGATATTAAATAGTATAAAGTAACTACTCAATCAAACACTGATAGGAGTACTTCTTTTAGAAACTACAAGTTTGATCAACAAGAGTCTCATAGGGCATTTTGCTAAAAGAGATATCATGTTTAGCTATTTGAAAGATAGAGAGAGAGAGAGGGTGTGAAAATTAATTTGTGTAATACACTTAGTCGAATTTGTTTTACTTCTGATAATTAGATATTCGAGCATACTGATGATGAATTCATGTGTATAACTACTCTTTGGATTGATAACAATTGGAAGTTACAAAAAAATAATTATTCGATTTAAAGCTTTGCCACGTCCTTTTGGTGAACTATCTTTATAGATGAGGTGGCTATGTGCTTAAGTGAATGGAGTATTGATCAGAAATTTTATAACACCACATTAGATAAAGCTACTTACAATGATGTGATGGCTAATTCATTGAAATTGAGATCTTCAATACATAAATCTTTTGTGTGTGGTGGTGATTTTTTCAAAGTTTATTGTTGTCACCATATTTTGAATCTTATTGTACAAGTTGGTTTGAACATTGTTGATGATGTTGCTAAGATTCGTAATAGTGTGAAAAATATAAAGAAATCAATTGCTTGAAAGCATAGGTTTTATGAACTTGCTGAAAAAAAGTTTTCACTTAAACACAACTAAAAGGTTGAGTTTAGACATGTGTCTAAGATAGAATTTAACTTATTTGATGCTTGAACATGTCATCTATTATAAGTAAGTCTTACAACATTAGGGGTAAAGGGATAATACTTTCAAAATATTTATGCTTTCAAAAGTATAATGAAGAAAGGTGGATAAGCTTCACAAATTCTTAAAGGTTTTATGATGTTACTTGCATGTTTTCTACCACCAAATACCCTAGTTCAAACATTTACTTCAAGGGAATGTAGATGATTCATAGGCATTTAATGGCAATGAATAAGAAATCTCATAATTTTATGACTGACATGGTTAGAAATATGAAGAAGAAATTTGATAAATATTGGGCTAAATATAGTATGATTTTGTCTTGTGCTACTATATTGAATCCTCGTTGCAATATTAGGTTAGTGGAGTCTTGTTTTAATAAACTTTAGGGTAATGACGCAGAGAAGCATGTTAATGCTATGATTAGCACTTTTCATGATTTGTTTGGTGAATATAAAGAAAATTTTTCCTCGACCTCCTTTGTTGGATCTTCTAATCAAATTGACATGAGTGAGAGAAATGATGATGGTGATGGATTTGAGGATTATGAGCAATTTTTTAGTCTAAAAAGAAAAATATCAAAATTAAAAAAAAAAAAAAACTCAATTGGACCTTTACTTGGAGGAAAAAAAAAACATTGATATTAAGGCATATATTGATGTTTTGGAGTATTGGAGTAAGAGTTCACTTGAGCATCCTGAGTTGACATCAATGGCTTGAGATATTTTGGTTATTCCTATTTCCACAGTTGCATCTGGATCCGTATTTAGCCTTAGAAATAAGGTGATTAATCCTTGGAGTAGTTCACTTAAATCCAAGACAGTTCAAGCTTTTGTTTGTTTTGAAGATTAGCACCATGTACAAGGCTTTGTATTAGGTAATTTTTTTTTATCAATTGTTTATTAAAATATATGATTCAACACTTCATTGAATTTATTCTAATAGTTTTTCCAATTGTATGCAAGGGGATCAATATTGTTAAGGGCACCTTTAGGATTTTCAAGTTTGTTAGAAAATGATGAAGGATCAAATACTAATGATGACGATAATGAAGATGTTGAACTTGATGATATATTTTAGGTATTATAATAACATATCTTTCAATTATTTGTTTGTCATTTGACATTATAATAAATTACATATGTGATCTGGGCAATGAATTTGTCTCTTTTAGGATGGCTTGGAACTTGGAACTTGGAAGTTGGAATATTAAATCTTGTTGGTGAATTCAAGAATGGATAGAGATGGCTAAAACATGTGTTGTATGATATGGGAAATGAATTTGTCTTTTATTTACTTTTTTAGGATGGCTTGAAACTTAAGAGTTAGAATATTCCATCTTGTAGGTGAATTCAAAAATAGATGGAGAACATGTTTTATGGATTTTGTTTGTCTTATTCAGATTCTTTTATGATTTTGGAGGAACATGAAGTTATATAAAATATATGAAATATTTAACAAAAGGGAAAAAAAACCAATCATTTTGTTAGGACGGGCTTCGGGCTCGAGCCCAGGCTTTGGGCTTTTTATGAGTGCTAGGCTCGGACCCAAGTTGTAGGCCCGTTGGTCAGGCCGGGCTCGGGCTTGAAAAAAATCTATTAATGAAGAGTAAAAGCCTAGCCCATGAACAGGTCTATAACGGACTAAGAGGGGAGGGGTGAACATACCGATTCTCTCCACTCTCTTACTCTCTTCTCTTCTCCCTTGCCTACTAGAAATCCTAATTCAGATTGGAGTTGATTTCCATCAGTCATCTATTGTGTTTTTGCAAGAAAAACATCAGAGCATATTAGGTTCACATACCCACTACAATCCAAGCAAGTTGGATATTGGTTTTGCTAAAGTGTTGTTGAATCAACTTCACATACACATAACGCCATCTTCAGTTGGAGACTGAATTTGAGACTGATATTGGGTGTGAACTACTACTACGGGAGTTGCATACTATGGTCTCCATATCAGGTATGATCAGTTTTAATTTGGGTTTCAAATTTGGTCTGGTTCAATGCAAGATCTATCCAAATTTTCAAATTTTAAATCTATGAGGAACCGGTTTTCAGATTGAGTTAGAGAAATTTTAAAATTTGGCCAGCCACCAAACCTGGTCCATCCATGTCAAACCTGATTTTTAACCCTTCCAACACTTTGAACCAGCCACTTACTAGGGACAAATGGCCTTATATAACCACATTCTACACCTAGGATTCTATTGGCCCACTATTTTGAATGACACATAGAAACATGTGTGAAAATGCCATACCTGCCAAGTACATGGTCGTCACATCCATTAGCTGATTAACGAGTTTTACCCCATTGCCACACCTGTGCCCTTCCATACTCGGGGGGTTACTACATAGGGAAATAAACCGAACATTAAAAGGATATTGCTTCATCATTGTTGCTATAGATTACTTCACTAAATGGGCTACGACAATTCCTTTGAGACGTATAGTTTCAGAAAACATTGCTAATTTCCTTAGGCAGCACATCATGTAGCATTTCGGTGTACCCATGTGAATCTTAACAAATAACGGGTTGTCCATAAAAAATCAAGAGGTATGTGACCTATTAGGCCAATACGGAGCACAATTAGGGACGTCCACAACCTATTACACACAAGGCAGTGTACAAGCAGAAGCAACCAACAAAAATCTCTTAAATATGTTGAGTTAGATGGTATCTGAAACCCAAAAGGATTGGGTAAACAAGCTATCAAGCACACTATCATCATATAGGACGTCCATCCAAAAATGGACTTAGGCGATACCATACTCACTCATCTATGGACAGGAAGTCATTCTGCCCACAAAAATACAAACGGTGTCCCAAACAAAGGAAATGGACCAAATGATCTTCGAGAAATGCCTTCAAAAACAAATAAAGTACAAGAAAATCATGGCTTCTAACTTCAACGCAATGTTTAAGCCGAGAATTTTCAAGAAAGGAGACAAAGTACTTAAAAGAACTTTACCCATTTGTCCAAGAAAGTTTGTTGGGATATTTGTGCCAAACTAGATCAGATCTTATATCACAAAAGAAGCTCATCCTACTGGGTACTATGTCCTATGGGATCCTCAAACAAACGAACAAGATGAAACAATGAATAAACACTGGCTGAAATTGTACAATAAATTACACGAAAATGTAATTGTCATCAATCTATTGATTATTTTCTAAATAAAAATTCTTTGTTTTTAATCAATATCATTGCTTAACTCCTATACTTTACAATTGAATAGGTGAATCACACACGTTCCTTTGTTACAAAAGCATTGCCACTCTAATCATACTCTTACTTGCTATTTGCATAAAATGTATACAAACCCATCACGAACATCTCACATCGCAAAGCCCTAGGTCTAGTCCCAAGCACCAAGTTACAAAGCCCTAGGTCCAGACCCAAGAAACACACCACATAGCCCTGGGATCATCCCTAGGCACCTCATCAATATGCCTTTGGTACCAGCCCCATGCACCAAGTTGCAAAGCCCTTGGTCCAGCCCCAAGCCATCCATCCATATGCCCTGGTTACCAGCCCTATGCACCAAGTTACAAAGCCCCAGGTCCAATCCCAAGCAACTTCATCTATAAGACTTGGGATCTAGCCCTAGGCACTTTATCAATAAGCCTTGGGTACCAGCCCCAAGCATTAAGTCATTAAGCCCTAGGGTTCAGCCCCAAGCATTTCATCAATAAGCCTTGGGTACCAACCCCAAGCACCAAGTTACAAAGCCCTAGGTCCAGCCCCAGGCAACATACCGCAAAGCCCTAGATCCAGCCCCAAGCACTCCATCGATAAGCCCAGGGTACCAACCCCAAGCACTAAGTAACAATGCCCTGGGTCCAGCCCCAAGCAACTTCAACAATAAGACCGGGGGTCCAGCCCTAGGCACTACATCAATAAGCCCTGGTACTAGTCCCAGGCATTTAGTCATTAAGACCTAGGGTCCAGCCCCAGGCATTTCATCAATAAATCCTGGGCCAAACCCCAAGCAATGCATCGCAAGGCCCTAGGCCCAACCCTAGACACCTCATCAATAAGCCCTAGGTACTAACCCCAGGAAATAAGTTATTAAGCCCTGGGTCTAGCACATGCATTATAGATCAAAGCCCTGGGTACTAGCCCCAGGCACTTCAAATCCCTAGGACCACCACCTTAAAGATCTAAGTCCGGCCCCAAGCAATAAGATCCATACCCCGAACACCAGCCCTGGGTGCCAATTTTAAAGCAAGAAGAACAGCATCAGGCACCACACATGCCAATATACATCGCATACAGATATGTTATGCAACTTGAAATTCTTGTGTAGCCTAACACCTGTGAATTATCCTAAAGAGGGTACAACCTACGATACAATGGTAGCTTAAAGCTACCAACATATTACACTATTCACACGACAACAATGTAAAAGCGATGCACATTATGCTAACTCTACATAGACAAAAATGCATTTGTTCGTTGTGATACCACACCTCCAACAACAATTTAAAAGGAGCATACATAGAACAAAACCACAAGGGGCTAAGACATCACACTTGGTCCAAGACCTGAAGACCAATTTTGGAGACATATCAAAAAGACAACAATACCAACATTCCCATTATACCCCCAAAAATGCATTTACAACATGGATTAAGTACATGTATCACAACAAATATGGGAAAGAAAACAAAAAACAGAAATAGACACAAAAAAATACACTTGTATTAAAATTCCATCAGTCCGATTATAGTAACTACAAGCATTAAATCAAAGACAAAGGAAATATACAACTTCATTTCCATGACTACCATATCCAAAGAATTTTATTTAGGTGTTGCCTCCCCAACGATTGAACAAGTCGGAGGCACTCCCCAAAAAGTTGAGTCAATTCCACTGTGAGATTAGCAAGAAAATTTTCCTTCTCGACAATTGCCACCTCAACCTTTGAAGGATACGTCTGTAGATCATTACAAAACTTAGTGGAAAGAGGAGTGTTATGTTTACACCCCACCTTCCAAAATACATGGACTACATAAATTATTCGCTTTTTCAATTCATCTACTTTGAAGCCCGTGTTGTCAAAAACAACACAAGTATTCAACCATTGGACAAGGATTGGCCATGATAGTCTCTCAATAGGCTGCCCCATCACCCCAACCAAAGTGTTAAGTGTCGCACTCATCACAATCGTGGGAAGCTCCAATGTGGAAACCACCCTTGTTGCAAAATCAACGAGGTGTTCTTAATGAGATCGAGGGATACAACATATCGCCCATGCCTCCTAATGCCTTGAAGATCCACGGGGTCTTCTACCCCAATACTAAGGGTGACCATTGCCTCCCACTCGTAAAATTCTATCAATTATTTCTCCGCAATAGCATATTTGGCTTCCAAAGAAGACACTTCACTTTCTATTGCATTCTCACCTTTCTCTTCTTCTTTATATGACAAAACCTGAACTGGCTGATGAACTAGGTCAAATACACCACCAACAATGTTTGACACAACATCTTACACCTCCAACACAACACAAGGCACGCTTACTGCTTTCGTCCCTTGCTCCACAGGCACACCCTTCTCCTCACCATCATTCTTTTGTTCAGACCCATACTTTTGCATTTCATCCCCCCTTCTCTTGGCACTTGACTTCTATCCTCCTCTATCGTATTTTCCCTCTTGAGAAGCTTTGCAATTTCTTGCCCATCTCACAACGTGTCATCTTCTAAAACCACTTCAATAGCTGGACTAGAATTGCAAACAAGATAACAGTCACTCACTTGACTGCCTTGCCCATGTTAGCAAAATCTACAGCATTGGATGGGCAATGGCTCATCGCTTCACAACTCACATGCCCAATTCCAGCAAGCTTCCTCAGATCCGTCATTAGATAGCCAAGGATGTCAAGTAACGCAATGACACTCGATGAACGGGGTAGAGCAACCTACACAATATAAGAGCTTATGTATCACACTTGAAAAATGTAACCATCAATCAAACCATAACACTTTCATTCACATACCTCTTCTAGATTAGACCACCCGTCAGGCAGATGAGGACCAATGAAACTACCTGGTTCGCAGAGACCGTTGTCATCATCAACTCGCCGCAACCAAAATGTTTGCATTAACAAAGAACAATAGTGTTTAGTTTACTACTAGTATAAGAAGAAAAAACAAACATAAAACCACAAAATGAGAATGTTACCAATCCTACACCCTTGATAGATTTGTTACGAGGGCGACAAACCACTTTCTTCATATGCATGCTAGGCACCAACTGGATGGAACCTTGCTCAACTCTGTTAACCGACTGTAACTCTAGCTCCTGTGAAACAATAGGTTGTAGCCCTAGCTCTAATAGCACCTCCGAAGGCACGTCTGCCCCCCGAGAAGGTAACTCTACCACTACATTCTCACCAAACAGTCGTATAGGCAGTAGCTTCTGAGGAGACTTTCGCCTGATGGTCCACAACCGAGTGGGAATATGTCTAAACAAGGAACAAGAAACACCACCCACCCACTCACTTTCACTCCTTTGTTTCTTTGAACTCACTAGCAGGCCTAACTCATTAGATACTGTCAATGGCCATTTGCCCTTTTCCATTGGTCAATAATCCCATAAAGTCATCCCCACTTCATCTTCAACTAGAACCCGACAACCACGAGTAGCCACACCTTCTTCCCTCACCCTCTCTATCGGCTCGCACATAGGGGCCATCACGTGTTTTGGCCTTGGCACTACCAAGAAAAACGATCACAATGTAGCAAACAAAGAGCATAGATAGCGTAGTTGCATGAACTGACACACTGTAGTGCATCGGGAACCTGCCAATGGAAGCCAAGAACACCTCACAAATGCGTAGTCATTTGCACGGGTGTAAACGGATTGAATTCCAATTGGATTAGGCCATATCCGAATTCGATTCGATATCTGACAGATATTGAAAATTAATATTCGAATTAGAATCTGATTAAATATTCAATTTGATTCAAATTCGATTAATTAATTATTTTAGATAATAAATAAATCTATAAAATAAAGATTTTATTGATATAAAGTATATAAGTATATACATTATCTATATAACTTAATTATTATATACATAAATTATATATAATATTTTATATACTATATATAAGAATTAAATAATCGGTCAAATTTGGATATTTATCGAATCAAATCTAACCATATCCGAATTCGAATCTGATTAACTATTCGATATGAATAGGATATCCAAATTTGACCAATTAGATATTCGAATTATCCAAATTCGATTCGATTATGTCAAATATGAATTCGAAATCAGATTTTCGGATACCGTTGACACCCCTAGTCATTTGTCACATATAGAACACATCCTCACCTTCACCTTGCAAGAATTAAGAGTCGAGACGGTTAGACTTGAACTGCTACATGAGCCATTTTAGTTGGTAGACACAGGATAAGTTGTGCAGCTAGCACTCTGGTATCCTCAATTGGCGCAGCACAATGTTGGCCACCTTCATCCTCTACATCTTTTGCCAAAAAGAAGGGAATCGTATGCTGCACGAATACAAAATATGGATGTTAATTGAAAACCATATTCTGGAAACTTGTTGCTCCAACTACCTGATCCCACAACTTGCAATGAGATGACAATCCCTTTTCCTAATTTCATCGTTTGTGCAGGGGCTAATTATAAGTACATGTAATTTAGCATTGCAGTGATTGTAATGATAACCTTGAACTATAAGCACATAAGGAATCTAACCTGCGATGAGGACTGCGACAACACAAAACAAGTTAATAAGACAGTTGCAATAGGGAACATGCCAGCCAGCAGTTTGATGATCTTGGGTTGCAATGGAATCTCTAAAGGATTGAAGGATGATCTACAAAGAAAATGCAGGTCACTTGCACATATGATGAGTTGAATACACACCCATAGCCTTTCAAACCATAGAACGAAGTACATTTCCTTGTTCTCTACAATGAGCTGCAACGACTCACTTCAACGCAACTACCAAGTCATTTAGACATGCAGCATCTTGAAGGAACTTTGTCCCCAATACGTGACCACCGTAAAGTTTATGGGAGGTTGTAGCTAAGACATACCACATGAGAATCCAAAGGGAAGAGGAAATCCCCAACAAAATTTACGCAATAAAGAACAAAGAACCGTGATCCTCTTTCCTAACGAGGAAAAGTCCTTATTTGGACGTTTCTCATTATGGATTCG
Organism: Nelumbo nucifera; assembly: GCF_055504915.1. Lineage (NCBI taxonomy): Eukaryota > Viridiplantae > Streptophyta > Magnoliopsida > Proteales > Nelumbonaceae > Nelumbo > Nelumbo nucifera. The sequence continues at coordinate 67,949,985 of NC_142652.1, forward strand.
GGATCTCCTATATAAAAAGGAGAGGCCTGAGAGCCCATACATGAGACTTGTCTCAAGATTCCCGGTCTTCAAACTTCCCTAGCCTCTTTGCTTCTTGCTTCCACAACAACACACTCTCTTACAACAACACACTCATCTTCGAGTGCGATCTGGAAGCTCCTAGCTAGAAGATGACCTAGAAGCTGGTTGTGTAATGAGCTGGTTCGAACTGCAAGAAAACAGATCAAATAACCCAGGGTAGCTAACCGGACAAGGTCACTCTGATGCTTAAGTCGGTATTGTGTTCTCTTGGTTATGAGCTAAAAGCTTGAGTGTAGAGAGAGCTAGTGAGCATATAACCGCACGTATCTTCTCGTGTCGTTGGGGTTGGTGCCTTTATATAGGCTTTGTTTGGTGTGGACTTGATGGGTTTGTCGAAGCCCTCAAAATTAATACAAGTCCCACAATAAAATATTTGCAGTAAAAGTAGTTCTAGGTCGAATCCCACAGGGAGCAAATCAATTATCTCTTAGCTGAATGGGTAATGTAATTGAGTGAGAGAATTTAAATACTGAAATTAAAAGAAAAGAAAATAAATTGCAACTTAAACAAGAGAAAATCAGTCTTATCGAATTTTGGTTCAAGGGTTCGGGTTGAATCGATTGGCCATCGATCCTATGTACATTTCAGCATTCTTGCTATTCAAGCATTTAACCTTAGATTTATTAGGATAGCCATAATAAACCTTGTGTTTTTCTAATTCAGTTGACCAAACCCAGCATTCAATCAACACTTCTCACCACTTAACTAGGTACGATAGCGTCCATATTAAACAGTGATAGCATTAAGATTTGTGAAAACAGTTAAACCAAAATAACAATAATTGAGATAGCTGCAATTACTGAATCTTGTTCCATCGATTCCTTTAGGTTGAATCATGTTAAAACATTGGCAAAGGCTATCACGAACAAGTGACCCAAAAAGAAATCAACATAATTGCTACTTGCACCATTATTCGTGACAATTACGGATTACCGAAATTCAGTTTGTCAAACTAATTAGCATCAACATCCAATAAAAATATGCACAAAAATCAATGAATACTTGAATTAGAAAGCAAGAAAATAAAGTAACTACAGAACCTCACAATGACACAATTGAACCTCCCCCCTTGAACCAGAAAAAGAAGCTTAGCTACTCATGATCTGCGCAATCTCCATGCCTTTCTTCTCCATAGCCGAACTGCTTCTTGAGCTTCTTGGCCTCTTGATGATCTCTTGGATCTTGGAATGAGTGATGCTAGAGCTAGTTCGCCCTCCTCTTTATATAGCCAAAGGAGAGGGCTATTTTCCAACTCCTTCTAGGAGATCATCTTATCTTTAGGGAGTCTTGATCTTCTTTAAACTAATCATATCCTATCTCTTATCTAATCCCCAACATTCTTATCCTTATAGGATTACATTCAAAGTTTAGATCTAATAAGACTCTCTCCCTCTTGGGAGATTACATTCAAATTAGGACTCTAGACTCTTGCATCCGAGTTGGGCTTCTCTGCTACTTGGGTTGCTTCCAGGTTCTTCTACGAGTTGGGCTTCAACTGTTAAATGGGCCTGGCCGCGAACTTGCTCCGACTTCGGGCCCGGTTTCGTACTCGATGCAAATCAAATCAGTCAAAACCCAAAACATAAAAGTTGTGGGCCTTTCTTTCTTCTTTCTAATGCTTCTTGAATTGTCCAATTCGGAGTCCGGAATTGTGAGTTAAGTCCAGATCACTGACTATCGCCGAAACTGTGCAAAATCACCCGAATTGGCCTGTTTCCTTCCAATTGCCTTCTTTATTGCCCTGAATCGAAATACAAGAGTAATGAGTGCATTTAAGTGCTAAAGTAGTGTAAAATGATGAAATTAAGGGGACAAAATAAGGTTCTTCTAAGTCTCATCAGGGCTTCACGCACCACATCCGAGATTTCCAGGAGCTCATCTAACCGGTCTGAGATCCACAGAGGTAACTGTCACGCACGTTGACCATCCTCCAAAACACTCAGTACGTGGGCCAACTTCCTAGAAACATGGGAGTGTCGGTATATGCATACCAAATTTGTCGGCGAGCACAACTCGCAAGTCGCCTCCTGGACCTCAGTCAGGTCGGCAAGCCCTCGAGGGAGGTCGATCCTCGCGTCGAGGTCACATTGACCAGTGACGAGGTGCTAAAGGTCGACCCAAAACGAGGTGCTCCTAGCAGCCTAAGTTGTGGTCAAAGCCGCTAGGTCGGAGTGAAGATGAACCGCAATCTAGGACTCCAAATCATCGCTTAGGTGGTGTCCATGTGTCATCTAGCTGTTCCAAGATTCCATGTGTCATGATGTGACTGGAGGGCCAAATCCACCCTCATCAATTGCCCCCCACTCTCGAGCTAAGGGCAGCTCGGCAAAGGGAGTAGATCGTTCCTATTGGCTCGGAATGACTGTTTGATGAGCTCGTAGTTGTAAGCGTCGGTCCAATTTGCTTCTCAGGTCAGAAGAGTTTCAGTGTTTGCAGCCTTATGCAAGACCTCGCCATCTTGATTTATAGGGTACGAAAGCGAATTCATATGCTCGAGGAGAGGTGGAGCAGGTACCCCGAGGACATGTACCTTATTAGGGATGTGACCATCAAGGGGTTCTGCAATCAGGCTAAGTACCTTAAGAGAGAAGCTCATCATGTCGTCCTCAAGGAGGGGTTATAATTGCGTGATTACTTTATTAGGTCGCTCCACCTAGGTAGACTTCAACACAGTGTCACTCGAATTGGTTCTCAAAAGAGTAGCCAGTGAGTTTGACGTGGTGCCTGAAATCGAAGTGAAGAGATCGGCTAAGTTTTCATCCGTCATTGTGCTGAGAGCAAACTAGTCTTACCTTTGTTATCTTTCTTGTGTTGAATGCAAACTGCTTTTTATTTCGCCCATGCAAAAGAGGCGACTGGGTCTTATGTGGTGCCAAGGTATTTTATCAGCTCGGCACCCTAGCCCTTAGGCTCTAGGAGTGACTCGCAGTCCACTCTCCTTATCCTTGATTTTGCCCATGCCGAAGAGGCGACTGGGTCTCATGTGGTGCCGAGGTCTTTTGTCGACTCGGCACCTTAGCCCTTAGGCTCTAGGAGCGACTCGCGGTCCACTCTCCTTATCCTTGATTTTGCCCATGCCGAAGAGCCGACTGGTCTCATGTAGTGTTGAGGTCTTTTATCAGCTCGACACTTTAGCCCTTAGGCTCTAGGAGCGACTCGTGGTCCACTCTCCTTATCCTTGATGTTGCCCATGAAGAGATGAGAGATCCATCATATGGATGGCCGAACCTTGCAAGTAGGTTGGGCAAAATTTCAAAAATTTCTCTTTCTTCCATGTGGGAATCACATTCCCTATTTTAGAAAACTGCATTTTCAAGGATCAATATTGAACCCTAAACCAGACCAGATCTGAAACCAAAAGGTAGGAGAGGGATATACCTGATATAGAGTAGTAGTAACTCCCAATGAAGGTGTTCACGCCCAAGAAAAATGCCAAAGACTGCTCCCACTGAAGATGACACAGCATAGGGTGGAGCAGAATCAGCATGTGGTTCTTCAGCAAGAACCGAACTCTTCAGCAAGAATTCGATGGAGGGTGAGTGAGCATGACTTCATATCAGTTTTTCTCCAAAAACTGATATCAAGAACCTTTCTTGATCGCTCCTACAAGTGGATATCAAACTGGCAATGGCGACAGCAATAGGAGAAGGCAAGAGCAGAAGATGGCGTCAGTCTAACTGCAGTTGTCTTCTCTCTTTTATCAGTAATCTGATTGGGTGAATTGGGGTTTGTCCTCCTCCTCTATTTATAGCCTTAAAAAGAGGTTCTCCGAATCCCATTAGGAGTTTCCTAATCCAAATCTTGTATTTGGATCTGGACTCTCTTCAAGTGATAAGGATAATCTCTTATCTTATCTGAAGATAAAGATCAGCCCTCCTAATCTGATTAGGAGTTTCCTGATCCAAATCTTTATTCGGATCAAGACTCTCTGAGTGGATAGGGACAATCCCTTATCCTATATGTTGATCTAAATCCCAGAACCGCCCCTTTTTAATTAATCATATTAAACTAGTTCGAATTGGGCTTTAGGCCCATTAAGTCCATGTGTTCACTTATCCTCCAAACTTCTACCCATTTGGTCATCCTTGTATGGCGTGGGACCCAAACACTGATCTACACATCAGTCACATGGGTTCAGCCCAGTCTCTGTTACAAGGTTTGGCCGAATTCACTGTAGGAAACAGTGAACCCCTAAGTCCATTACCATGGACTCTTAATGGGCCCAACATTTACACTAAATGGTCCTTCGGTCTAACCACCTTATAAAAACCTAAGGACTGTGAGTAGATGCAAGATTATCCCATCAGGTATTATCCTCAATGCTCTTACACTTAACCTCTCAGCCCATAATGATCAAACACTGCCCAATAAGAGAGGACATCTCCCTTGGCTGTAAGGAACAGTGCTACACTCTCTACTCACATGGATCTTGGGAATTAAAACCTTTTGCAAACATTTTGAAACCGTAATATATATATAAATATATAAATATATTTTGCAAAACAAATTTCAACTATTGAAATCGGCTGCCAACAGCTTTGGTTTCCATCATAGAGAGCGCATCCCCGATCATTCACTTTGTCCGACAAAGGGGCTGATCTTGTCACTATGATCACCCACTCAGATGAATTCTCAGACTATCCCAACATACGCAGGTTTTGACCCCCTCTAAGGATCTCACTGATTGGCATATCAAAGACAGCCCAATCCGACACCTAGTGCAGTATCATAATCTAATCTAGGGGTGAGGTGTAACACTCCAGTTTTGCCATCTATCTCCAAGGTCCAAGGCAATACTGGAATTCTAGTCCGGTTCAGGGTTTTAAGAAAACCCACACTACATGTACCTCAGGTCTCACCCTGGCAACTGAGACAAGGTACCCCAACCAACTTGGTGGCACATCAGTGTCAGCCTTGGCAAGATAAATCTCCTCAGGTCTATCCAACGGCTGTGAAGATTCTAAACTAACACGAGTCTCTTATGTGTCCAGTTTAAGGGTATTACACAGAAACGAACCATAATAACATGAATCAAATATGTACTTTATTCATTTACATTAAATGTCATAAGGTACATCATTCTGATTGGAGCTAATGGCATACACTATCTAATAGTCCATGCTGAAAAGGCGATTAGGACTTATCTGCCCATGCTAAAGAGGCAACTGGGACTTATATTGTGCCGATGTCTTTTGTCAACTCGACACCATAGCCCTTAGGCTCTGGAAGCGACTCATAGTCCACTCTCCATAATATTATTTAGCCGATGTGTGGCCTGACCAGTTCACTTAAGCGGGTGGTCATTCTGTTGTACCCTTAGATGTGGCTACTTCTACATCGTCACTTGAGATTGGCTTCCTCGGGAAGGTGCTTGCAAGATCATGGCGTACTGCTCCTAGAACCACTGATTGTCTACTTCTATTGGAGTCATGGAAGGCTCACCTTGAGGGGGTAGCTCTGCTGTCTGTGGGTCACCTACTCTCACAAGAACCATAAGGGGCTCAACCTATGAGGGCGGTTCCACTTTCAGCTCGCTTCCAACTCTCAGGGGGGCCATAAAAGCTCGATCTATAGTGAGGCTTCGCAGTTCGGGCTAGAGGTAGTTCGGGTTAGATCGCTGAGGCTCACCCAGGCTGGTTATTCGTTTCTGTTCTGTTTGTAGGTTTTGTCATTACTTTCGATGTCAGATGATAAGTTGATTTCGCGGTTACACTACATCAGCCCTCGAAGATGCTAGTCATCAACTCCTACGGGAAGCCACAAGGAGCTCGACTAGTTGTAGGTTGCCAACTCACGCGGGAGCCTTGAAAGGCTCGACCAACAAGGGCATCCGCATAGCCCATAGGCCGCTAGCTCCCACAGGAGCCACGAAGGGTTCAACCTGTAGGGGAGACCTTGTGAAGAAGGCTAACGAGGCTCGTCCGAGCTGAAATGAGGTTGGCAAAGCTGCTTAATCGATTGGCCATCAACTCCTGCGGGAACCATGAATGGATCGACCTGCAGGGGCAGCATTACTCAGAGGCGCTTGTCGCCAGACTGCTGGTTATTGAGGTCATTCTGCTACTGATTGCTCGTATGCAATGAGCTTCTTGATTGTCATGGAGGAAGGCTCTCATGTTCTTGCCCCCCCCCTAGTAATTGATTTTTTGTTCTCGATGTTGGTGCGGTTTAAAAATGCCTTTGAGTTAGTAAAAAATGGAAATTAGAGAGTGAGAACTTAAATTTTTAAAAGGTGAGATCTTAGCTTTCTAGAAGAAGAGGACTTAGCCTTTTAGAAGGTGAGAACTTAGCTTCTTGTAGCATTTCCCACAAACGGTGCCAATTGATGGAACGTGATATGGAAGCTCCTACCTGGAAGATGACCTAGAAGTTGGTTGCATAGTGAGTTGGTTCGAACTGCAAGAAAATAGATCAAAGAACCCGGGGTAGCTAACCAGCAAGGTCACTCCGATGCTTAAGTCAGTATTGTGTTATATTGGTTGCGAGCTAAAAGCTTGAGAGTAGAGAGAGGTAGTGAGCATATAATCGTGCGTACCTTCTCATGTCATTGGGGTTGGTGCCTTTATATAGGTTTTGTTTGGTGTGCGCTTCACGCACCACATCCGAGATTTCTGAGAGGTCGTCTAACCTGTCTAAGATCCCCGGAGGTAACTACCACGCACGTTGACCATCCTCCAGAACACTCAGTACGTGGGCCAACTTCCGAGAAACTTGGGAGTGTCGGGATATGCATACCGAGTTTTTCAGTGAGCAAAACTCGCTAGTTGCCTCCTGGACCTCAGACAGGTCGGCAAGCCCTCAAGGGAGGTCGCTCCTCGCGTCGAGGTCACATCGTCCAGTGACGAGGTGCTAAAGTCAGCCCTAGACAAGGTGTTCCTAGCCGACCTTTTATGTGGTTGAAGTCGCTAGGTCGGAATGAATATGAACTGCTGTTCCAAGATGCCATGTGTCACGATGTGTCATCTAGCTGTTCCATGTGTCCATGTGTCATCCAGCTGTTCCAAGATTCCATGTGTCACGATGTGACTGATGGGCCAAGTCCGCCCTCATCAAAGACCACCCTTTATTGCCTTAACTCCTTGCTTACACACGTGATTAAATCCTTTTGCAAACATTTTTCAAAAAATAGTAATATAGCATATAAAAACATTTTGGAAATCATATTCTAAATATAGTTGAAATCCACTACTGGTAGTTTAGATTTTCATAAGAGAAAATGTAAACCTTGATATTCACTTTGTCTAACAAAAGGGTCGATCCTATCACTATGATCACCCACTCAGGTAATTTCCTAAACTGCCCTAACATACTCACACATTTGACCCTTAATGGGTCTCACTAGTTGGCATATCAAAGACAACTCAATCCAAAACCTAGTGTAGTATCATAATAAAAAATGGGGTTAAGTGCAACTTTCTAGTTTTGCACATTTATCTCCAAGGTCCAAGGCGTAACTGGAAATTGGTCTAGGTTTGGTGTTTCTCTAAACACCTCCTGGCTGTTCTAGGGGTCTAACCCTAATACCCGAGACAAGTTGTTCTACCAATTTGGCAACACACTTGTGTCAGCCTTGTTAGGATAAACTCCCAATGTCTATCCAATGGCTGAGAACAATCTAAACTAATACGAGTCTCATAAGTGTTAAGTTTAAGGAGTAATTCATAGAAAAACACCAATAGGAACATAAAATAATAAGTTACTTTTTTCATTTACTAATAAATGTTTATGTACATCAATTCGATTGGAGCTAAGGGCATATATTGTCTAACATCTTGATGATGATTACTCAAGATGTAATCATTTTCTAAGAAGTCAATATTAAATACTCTTTGTTCACTTAGGACATAGAAGTGATACCTAAAGGAGTCCTTAGGGTAGCCTATAAATAAACAACAACTTGTTTTGAATTCCAATTTGTTCATACTTAATTTTTGACATTTGTTGGACAACACCATGCCTTAAAATGTCTAAGACTTGGTTTTCTTGCCAGTCCAAAGCACCCACTTAGGTAGCATCTCTCATTGGTTCTATGTTTTTGTCCTTAATATACAAGATATTGCATAATAGAAACGTTTTATTTATATAAATAAGCGCACAAAAATGACTTTATATGGGTTTTCAAGTTCATCCCTCTTGATAATGGTAGACATGTTGAAGTGCAACAATAACTAGTTGAATGAAACAATGACCTATTCTTAGCCACTATGGCTAGGGGTGCTCATAGTTCGGTGGTGCATTTCTGGACCGAATCGGTAGGTTCGGTTTTTGTAGTTAATCGAACCGAAAGCAAACCAATGCAACCGGTAAACCGCGGTTCGGTTTTTTGATTTTTTTTATGCTCTCTAAATTAAAAAAGGGGGAGGGGAAAATAGCATAATTTGTGATTAAGTTTATTCTTTTTAAACAAAAAACCTAAAATATGTTAAAAGTTCCTAAATTTATGGTCTACATCTTTGAAAAATCCAAATAAATTTCATAAATTTTAGTACACTTGGAGTAACATAACATGATCAAAATGAACAACACAAGAAACAAATTTTAACATATAGTAACAAGTTAGGAAATAAAGCATTAGCACCACAAAAATAATCCACCAGATAAGTACAAGGAATTCTTACCAAAATAAAGATAAGCATAAGGAATTAACTTCCATTAAAATTTTAACAAATAGAGCATACAAAGTATTATTGTAATGGGTTTTAGAACTTAGAAGTATGAAGCTTTAAAGTTTAATCAAGCAAATTAAATTCAGAAGAACCAACAAATTCAAAGTTCAAAAAATAAGGAACATAAATTAATAACACAAAACACCACTCAATTAGTAGTAGAAGATTCCATGATACATACTTTGCGGTCATTCTCCTCATCAAAATGACCATCTTGTGAGAAGAAAGACAAAAACAAATTCCCCAGAAAGGCTCCTATGTCAAATCCCATTGGTCAAAAGAATGCATATTCAAGATCTATAACTTGAGTGGAATTTTGGGTCACCATGACAGAACCAGTATGGAGATCTCCATGTATTAGGGCCTGGCATCTCTCACAGAACCTATAGTTAAACAATAACTAGTATATAAGGGGCTTTTCATAGGTAAAATATGATAAAAAATGTTGGCGTCATTAAAAAGTTTATGAAAACAAATAAGATTTGAAGATAGAAATAGTACATGGATTTCAATTCAGCAACTTCAAGGTTCAAAGTATTATCTTCCCGAATTGCCTCAACATCATGATCAAGATAAGGAGAACTCCAACGGTTGTACTGTGAGACTTTATTTGGGTCCTAAAAAACAACTTGTTCTATAAGCCTGCATAACTCCACATTCCCACAAAATTCAGCAACTGCATACATTAGAAACCCAACTGTCACTACTCACTATGCTAAATAAGGGTTGCAAGAAAAAACAAAAAGAAAGTTAAGCTTTTTATTGTTAAAAGTGCTTGCTCTATCATATAAGCAAGCATACTTTACCTACAGTTGAACCACAAACCCAGGCAACATGATGACTAAGCTAATCAGTTGACCTTACTATTTGGATTATTGGGTCACACAAGCAACTTAATGAAACAGGTAAACACCCAAAAATTTTATTGATTTATGCACCTTTGAACTATGAATATGCTCATACGTTTCCTATTATTCTTTCTCATCAACAATAGAAAAGTAAATGTTAGTACAAAGAAAAAAAAGGATAACGCAAGCCTGCAGACTCTAAGTAAAAGTATCCAGGGGGCACCAAAAGCCCCCAACAAAAAGGGATGAGTTGAAAACTACAACCTTTCAACTTTTTGACATTATGCATTTTAATATTGCACTAGGATGCATTTTGACACAATTCAGTACTGTGCAATAACAAAGAGACTATCAACCAAAACAAGAAAAAAAATGGATAATAATTTACTAAAAACTAAGAGAAAGCCAACTTAGTTTGGTCATCCAACAATTCATACACAATTCAGTACTGTGCCACAAATGAAGCCATCATCATGGCAAATGCTTCTCTTGAATCAAATTCAAATGTTGATCCTCCCCATTGGAATGGTATGGAACTCTTATCCTGCATTTGTAAACCACATAAATCACATCCAAACAATAATTTGTACAGATAAAAAGAGAACAAAATAATTATAAGTCAAAACATGACATTTAGGAACTTTGGCTAGGGAATTAGTCAAAGAAAAAAAAAGCATAATCAAAAACCATCAGAATAGAATCATGAAAAATAAAAGAGGGGGGAGAGGAGAATGGTTTATTAACATATCCATCTTTACTCTATTATGCTTGAGAGAGAGAGAGAGAGAGAGGTGCAAAGCTTTGGCTAGAGAACTACGAAATGAATCAAACACACGACCTCTAGTGCTAAAAGCCGATTCAAATGCAATTGTAGACACAGGCATAGCTAATAAATACCGAGCTATCAAAGAAAGCACCCGATATTTAGAGGAATTAGTTTTCCACCAAGCCAATATGTCAAATGATTTATTTTTCAGATTTTCACATTCCTCCCTAAATATTTATCCAATTTCGTTTTATTCTCTATAGTTCATTGGCCTACTTTTTGCTTATTAAATAATGAATTCATGAAATCAGCAACATCCTTCACATTCTCAACTTCCATATCAGTTGGATTTTGAGATTGAATACTTGAGTGAACATTAGGAGATGACTGGCTTTAACTATAGTACCCATATATAGAAGTCAAAACTTGTCTCACCTTCTCTTTTAGCACTTTAGTAGTATCAACATCATATGACTCATTAATAACCCAATCCACATACTCCAATTTACATCGTTGGTCAAGATTAACTACAACGAATAACATGGTGTTGATATTATTGACATTTTCCCAATACATGTCATACTTCATTTTCATCTTGTAAGCCATTAAATTAATAGAAGAATCATCACTCTTACACCTCCGAGAAGGAACAAGTCCAATACCATAAATTTCTTTCATGTATTCATTTCCAATTACATAAAGTGAGCCAGACAATTTCAATATAGTTTCATAAAAATTTTTAAGAAAAAGTAGCAAACCACGGGCATATTCCCAATCTCCATCAGTAGGCAAACCCTTGTTTTTACCATGAGTAAGATCATTTACATACCTACTATCAACACTCTCCAACAAATCAAATGCCTTTTGAAATTTCAAAGCAGAAGTAAGTAGAGTTTCACCTAGTTTCAACATCTAGGCAAACAAGACCCCTATTCACTATCCTTTCTTTCTCCACACAATCCTTAAATCTTTGCAACCTTGCTGGTGAAAATCTCACATATTTCACTACAGAACGAATCCTGAAAATAGAATCATCTACCTCTGACAACCCTTCTTTGACAATTAAGTTCAAAATATGTGTACCACATCTCATGTATAAGAACTCACTTTTTAAGACACTTCCCTTCTAATTATTAAGTCTTTTCTTCAGATATTGAATCCCTACATCATTTGAACTTGCATTGTCCACTGTTACAGTGAACACTCTCTCAATGCCTCAATCAAGTAAATACCTCTCAAATGGCCTTACCAATTATCTCTCCTGAATGACTACAAATTGGACAAAAATTTAAAATTTTTTTGTGCAATTTCCACTCATCATCAATGAAATGAGTAGTAAGACACATGTAACTAAGGTTTTGAGATGATGTCCATGTGTTTGTAGTGAAGCAAACCCTTGATGATAGTTTTTTAAAAAATTGTTTCAACATTTTCTTCTCCTCCGCATAAAGACTATAGCAATCTCTAGCTACTGTGTGACATGAAGGAACTATAAATCTTGGTTGCATCTTACCACAAAAGCCACGAAACCCATCTTATTCCACATGCTTAAAAGGTAATTCATCTTCAATAATCATCCTAGCAAGTTCCTTTCTACATTCATCTTGATCAAACTTGTAAGACACAAGTGATGGTGTGGCGCTCCCCTCTTTAAAACTTTGAAATGAAACTTCCAAAGTCTTTTGCCGCTTGTCTACATTATTAAGGGGATACTATTTACATCTAGGCAAATGATTACTTAAGGAACTAGTACCACTTGAAGATGGGCAAGATAGGTCTTTACCACAATAATTACACTCTGCCCTTTGTTCACTTTTGTCCTTACAATCAAGTTTAGTAAAATGATCCCACACCCAATATTTTTTTCTAGAAGAAGTGGTGCAAACTTTTGAATCAATCTATGAACTAGTTGGGTGAGATGAATTACAAGCATTACCTTAAGGTGTAGGATTACTCTTTGGCATTGTATTGTTATCACCCGTACTTGACATATATCTAATAAATTAAAAAAATACATGTATAATTAAAAAAATAAACATTCAAATCTAACATAGCCTTAAAAAATATGAAATAGAAAAAAAGATATACATGGAAAGGGAACAAAAGAAAGTCCCGATTTCAAGCACCCATCACGGGATAACATCAATGCTTAGCAACTTAGGGCATTTTTGAATTGATTTAAGCCAAAAATCCAAATTCTCCACAAGATCAGAAAAATTAGACAATGATTTAAGCCAACATCCATTCATTCTAAAAATACAAAAAAAAAAAAAACTATAAGAGGTGCAGTGAGAAAAATATACTAAATTTCTAAATTCATTCACTCATTCAAGATTTAATCTGAATTCTTCATAAAATAAAAAAAAAATACAATGATTTAATCCAAATTCTCCATAAAATCTGAATTCTCCATACAATGATTTATAGACATACACATGACATCAATTCACATTATATTGGAAACATTGCATTCATTCATTCTAAAAATACTAAAAAATACTAAAACAAAAACATTCATTCATTCTTGGAAGGAATACAAACAACATTCATTCATCGTAAAAATACTAAAAAAAATTACCTAAAATAGGTGCAGTGATATTTGATAGTGCCGGATTGTCGAACTGGTTGTCGATTTGCTGGATGCTGATTGGTGACTTATTGACTTGGTGTCGAGAGAGAAGAGACTTAGTTTCTGAAATTGCTGACTTGCTGTCGAGTGATATTTGAGAGACTACAACTAAGAATGAGAGATGAGTAACTGAGTCTGAGAGTGAGAGATGAGTGAGATTGTAAGACCCTGAGATTGTAAGACCTTGAGAGATGAGTTTGAGAGTGAGAGAGATAGAGAGATCTCAGATTTGTTGAGTGTTGACTCACTTGACTGATGAGAGATACTGTCACTCACTGAGAGAGAGACAGTGAGACATCGCCGATCGGATTTCGGAGGCTTGCCCATCGCTGTCAATAAGTCTGGCCGTTGGGAAGAAGAAGAAGAATATTAGGTTCTAAGAGAGAAAGAACATAGATTCACAGAGTAGGAAAGTACAAAACACTCACCGGAAGTCTGGAACACACTCGTTGAACGAAGGCGTCGCTAATTCGGTCGGTGGTGGAGCGTCGTCGCCGACGACCGTTGGTGATTCTGACTTCTGAAGTTCTGAGTTCAACTTCGAGAGAGTGAGAGTGAGAGTCCAAGAGGCAAGAGTCGAGAGAGCTAAGAGGGGAGGTAAACTAGGAAAGAAAGGGGAAAGCCGAAAAGGTGCGTTTAGGGTCTTAAGGATTTCGATTTTTTAATTTTTAAAATATTATATATAATATATTATTATTTATTAACATATACCGGTTGATTCGGTTAACCGCCAGTTTTTTAAATAGGTTAACCGAAACCGAACCGATCAATTTGATTAATCATTTTTTCGGTTCGGTTTCGATCGGGTTTTTTGATCGGTTTAGTTTTTCGGTTCTTCTTGCTCACTCCTAATTATGGCTTATGGGTGTTGTTGTAAAATGACATGTTGAGTTGTTATTTTTCTATTTATTTGTGTTATTTTGATCCTCAAATAGTCTTATTCGATGATTAATAATGGAAGACATTGATATTCCTTGGTCCTTTTCTTTATTAATTTTATTTTAGGTTTGAGGACATTAAACAATGCTTTGTGAGTGTATGGATATGGATATTTAATCTTATTATTCAAAAGTTGTTTTTGTTTTTTATAACAAAAATTTGTTCCTAAGTAACAGACTGCGAGACGCCTTAATTATTCCCCAATCCAGTAATCAAAAATAGAATTTCTGTTTGGGAACAGCAACAAGTAGGAACAATTCCAAACGAGACTGAAATGGCCCCATTTCGATTCAATTTCAAACCCCTGCTCCCGCGAAACAAACGGGCCCTAAGTTCTGGAGGTCTTTGTCGCAAATGATTGATTCGGTTCGATTCTACCCGATCCGTTTGCGGCCCTCCTCCGAGTCCCTTTTTCAAATATTTCCAGGTCCCGGGTATCCTCCAAAGCAAGCAAGGTGAAAAGAGAACGACAGAGTCACAGATAGGCGAAATGGCGCTCGACGACGATGATTGGAATTTCAGCGTCGAAGAACTTGACTCACTCGAAAGAGAAGCTCTGAAGAAGATCGCAGAGAGGAAAATTTCTTCTGCAACTGCTTCCGTCAGTTCGTCTTCCCACGAAACTCCTTCGAAGTACTTCCAACAATCTCCCGCGAAACCTACCACAGAATCTCGCTTTGACAGCAAGGTTTAGTGTTTTCTTCCATCTCTTTCTGCTTCTTTCTTTTTTTTTTTTCGTAGCATTATACGGTTTAAGTCGTACAAAAATTAAACCATTGAAGAAGATCACCGAGAGGAAAATTTCTTCAACTGCTTCCGCCCGTTCGTCTACCAATGGAACTTTTTCGAAGTACTTCCAACAATGCCCTGTCAATCCTACCACAGAATCTCACTTTGATAACAAGGTTTAGGGTTTTCTTCCATTACCTTCTGTTTCCTTCTTTTAATAGCATTATAGGGTTTAAGTCATGCAAAAAATAAACACTTGAAGCTGTTTCTCAAAATAGATTCACGATACTATTGTGCATAATCTTGATTAAGACAGGTATAAGGTAAGTCGTCTCGTGTTACATTTCTACGATTTTGCTTAACCAACATACCAAAGGCCAATTTCATGACTTAAAAACTGCAATAAAGATTAGCTAGGACTCTATTAGGTTTTTTCAAGGGGACATTATTCATTGCTGGTATCAAAGTAATCATGCAGCCAAAGTAATCATGAAGCCGGGTTTAGCAGTGGCGTTGTGGTTAGAAAGACTGTTGATTTCTACTAGAGGTGTGTCAGTTAGGGATGTATGCAAGGTAGAAGAAAAGGTTGGATGTTGGAATTCCTAAACAGATGTCTAGTAGGTACATTTGTCCATTTGGAGACTGACATTAGAGATGTGGAGAAATGGGCAAATCAAGAATTGGAGAAACCTAAGTTTCTTCTGTGTTTGAAGGATGGGAACATCCTTATTTTTGTTCAATTTTAGGTGGAAAAGAGACATGGAAGAAGCCCTAGCAAGGGAATGCATTGGAATAAAGAGGAGCCTTGAAATCTTTTTTAGTTGCTGGTCGCCCAGTTTGAAGCGGAAGTAGAGAAAATGAGGTACGTCTAGATCGATGTCTATGGGATTCCGCTGCATGCCTAGTGTATAGAGGCTTTTAGGGCCATAGGAAATTTTGTGGGAAGGAGTGGAATACCATTTTGGTATAATTGAGGAACGGAAATTGAGTTTAATATATTGGGTTGAGGAGTTGGATGAGAACGAAGCTCAAATGACCATGAATATACATGATAGGGAAATAAGAAGACAATTGAAAAAGGACTTAAAGGTTTTCTTACTTAGAGAGGAGATTTGTTGTTGACAAAAGTCAAGACACCAGTGGATTAAGGAAGGTGATGGAAACGCTAGATTCTTCCATGATCTGGCAAGTGGAAGAATGCGGAAAAACTTTGTGGCCAAATTAGAGGTAGAAGGGGAGGTGATTACAAATCAGGATGAAGTAGCCATAACCTTCGTAGCTTACTTTAAATCTATTTATAGAAGGCCTTTGAATGAAAGATTATCTATGGAAGGGTTGGATTGACCATGTTTGGGAGAGGAGAAAGTGAGGTGGTTGGGAAGAAGTTTTGAAGAAGCTGAAATAAAAAGGTAGTGTTTTTGATGGATAGATCTAAGGCACCTGGACCAGATGGCTTTACAATGGCGTTTTACCAAGATTGTTAGAAAGTATTGAAGGATGATTTGTTTGAGGTTTTTAAGGATTTCACAATCAATCACATAGTAAGCAGGGGTGTCAATGCCACTTTCTTGGCCCTAGTCCCTAAGAGACTTGATGCTAGTCATCCGAAGGATTTTAGACCAATTAGCTTGGTGACGAGCATCTATAAAATTCTAGCTAAGGTTCTATCTCTGAGGCTTAAAGAAGTTATCCTCTCCTTAGTCAGCCAAGCCCAAGGGGCCTTTGTATAAGGAAGACAAATAATTGACCAAATATTGATTGGCAATGAAAGTGTGGAGGATTTGTGGAGATCTGATAGGAAAGGCTTTGTGTGTAAGCTGGATATTGAAAAGGCTTATGACATGGTGGACTGGAAGTTCCTTAGTGAAGTCTCAAGAAACTGTGGCTTCGGTGAAAAGTGCTATAATTGGATCTTAGGTTGTGTTAGTTCTTGTCACTATTTAATTATGGTGAACAAAGTGGTGTTAGTTCCTGTCACTATTTCTCTCACCATTTCTTTTCACCTTAGTTGTTGATGTGCTTAGTCGTTTAATCTCCAAGGCTGATAGAAAAGGTGTAGTTAGAGGGTGGAGAATTGCTAGAAATGAGACCCCAGTTACCCATCTCTAGTTTGTAGATGATTTCTTAATCTTTTGTGAGGGGGCTGAGATTGAGAGGGTGCTAAGTTTAAAGATGCTGATTAGAAACTTTGAAAGTTTTTCTAACTTGAAATTCAATTTTGAAAAGAGTTGCATTGTAGGGGTTAATTTGGAATTAAGAGAAGTGGAGGCTATTGCAAAGTGCTTAGAGTGTTCTATCTCTACTTGGCCTTTGACATATTTGGGGCTTCATCTAGGAGCAAATCCTTGGGAGAGTAGATTTTGGTGCCCAGTTGTAGAGAAGTTAGAGATTGGCTTCATGGAAAAAGAACTACGTTTCTCTAGGGGGAAGAATCACCATAACAAGAGCTACACTTGTGAACCTTCCAATATACCATCTCTCTGTCTTTAGGATCCCAACTAGGGAAGCTAAGAATTTGGGAAAATTAATGAGAGATTTTCTTTGGGAACCAGGGGAAAATAGGAAAGATAATTTAATTAAGTGGGAGGTGGTGCATAGGAGTAAAGAGGAAGGGGTCTTGAGATTAGGGAACTTAATTCAGAAAAATACAGCCTTAGAGAGAGTCAGATTGTGGCATGAGGTGATTGGAAGCATGCATGAATTCTTAGAGAATAGATGGGATGCTGGTGTATCAAGGCGGGCAGCTTGGGCAACCCCTTGGAAGGCAGTGCATAATATTCTTCCTCAGTTCCTCAGTTATATCAGGTATGATGTATGTGATCTGTCCTCTTTTGGGAGGATACTTGGGTTGGAGATGTCCCCCTGAAAACCCTTTTCCCCTCCTTGTTCTCTGTTTCTCAGTACAAAAAAGTTGTTTCCAAACTAGTAAAATCTTTCAGGAGGTCATCCATCATAGTAAAATCTTTCAAGATTGTTCCGGAACTCTTTATGCATGTTACGAAATTATAGGCTGTAAATGTGTAGTATTAGCCTAATTAGGAATAGCTTGATTATAGGAATTATTCTTTCTTTGATTTTCTTCCTATTTAGTATCTACAAGGCTGTATGATTTTCTTCCTTTTTTGTATCTGCAAGGCTGTATGATTTTCTTCCTTTTTTGTATCTGCAAGGCTGTATGATTTTCTTCCTTTTTTGTATCTACAAGGTTGTATATATATGTACTACTTTGTCAATAGAAAGACATCAATTTCTTCTAATTCTTGTTCTATCACATGGTATCAGAGCTGGAGACACCAATTCCAGTCTGAAACTAATTTCTGGTTTTCTTCCCTCTGCTGCCCAAGTGAGCAGCTTTGAATTCTTTACGTTGCCCAAGTGAGCAACAGCTGCGATCTCTAGGTCACCCATTCCGAGTGACATCTGCATCTCACCGCCCCTACCAGTGGAAGCGGAATCCCAGATCGGCCTACCCACCTTCACCCATCTCTTCTTCACTTCGATCGGGAGAGGGCTTTCAAGTCTGCAACAGGTCGGAGAGTAGCACAGCAGCCTCGGTGTTACTCCTGTGGTGTTTGTTTGCCCATCAGGAAAGTCTTTCTTCTCTGTTCTTTTTATACAGTTGATATTTCGGTGCTGCCAGTTGTGGTTTCTTGCTGTTTGGGTGTTGCATCTGCTACCGATTCTGTTTTATTGGCTTTGCTGGTTGTTAAAAGTTTATTTTCCTGTGTTTATGATGGCGGTTGAACAAAAGAACTTGGCTATGCCTAGTGTTATCCCCATTCTGTCTAAGATCACTGAACAAAAACTAAACGGAACTAATTATTTAGACTGGAGTAAGACTGTTCGTTTGTATTTACGGAGTATCTCTAAGGACAACCATCTGACTAAGGATCCTCCTACTGATGAGACCCGCACTGAATGGCTAAGGATTGGCGCTCAATTGTTTTTGCAAATCCGCAATTCTATTGAGAATGAGTACGTCGGTCATGTCTCTCACTGTGAGTTTGTAAAAGAACTAATGGAATATTTGGCTTTTCTGTTCTCTGGTAAAGAAAATATTTCCCGTATTTTTGATGTTTGCAAGACATTTTATCGGGCTGAACAATAGGATCAGTCTCTTCAGACCTATTTCATGAATTTCAAGCGCACTTATGAAGAATTGAACGCCTTGTTACCCTTCAGTACTGATATCAAAGTTCAGTAGACTCAACGTGAATAAATGGCTATTATGAGTTTTTTGGTTGGCCTTAATCCTCAATTTGATGGTGCTAAGTCACAGATTTTGTCTAATCCTGAGATTACTTCTTTAAAAGAGGTCTTTACTAGGGTCCTTCGTACAGATACTAGTTCCCATACCTCACCTGTACAACAATCTAATGCACTTGTCAATCAGAATAGTGGATCAACTGGCCGGTCTCGTTCTCAGAATAGTAGTAGAGGTGGCAGTAATAGTGGTTCGAATGCTGGAACTCAGGCCACAGGGGGAGTAGTTTGCTACTATTGTCATGAACCAGGACACACTAAAAGGACTTGCCAGAAATTGCTAAAGAAAAACCAGAAGTCTTCTAGGCCTCAATCAGCTCATGTTGTAACTACGAGTGATGCTTCTCATCCATCGTCAAATCAAACCATTACAATTTCTGCAGATGAGTATGCGAAATTTACCCAGTATCAAGAGGCATTAAAGAACACCTCTCAGTCCATCACTGCCCTTGCTGAGTCATGTAAAACCAATACATGTCTTCTTTCTTCTTCCTCTCAGTGGGTCATTGATTCTAGTGCAACAGATCATATGACAGGTAATCCTAGTCTCTTTTCCACTTTCCAATCACACCCTTTTCCTTCTTCAGTCACCTTAGCAGATGGTTCTATTTCTTCTGTCCTTGGTTCTGGCACTATCAATCCCACACCAACACTTTCTTTGTCATCTGTATTGAGTTTACCAAAATTTTCTTTTAATTTGGTATCTGTTAGCAAATTCACTCGTACGCTTAACTGTTGTATCTCATTCTTTCCTAATCATTGTCTGTTTTAGGATCTTATGACGAAGAGGATTATTGGTAAATGACGAGAATCAGGAGGTCTTTACATTTTGGATACCCAGGAACCTCAGACCATTGCCTGTTCCAGTACTTTATCTCCTTTTGAAGCTCATTGTTGGTTGGGGCATCCATCTTTACCTTTGTTAAAGAAGTTATCTCCTCAGTTTCATGATGTATCTTCTTTAGATTGTGAGTCTTGTCAGTTTGCAAAACATCATCGTCTATCGTCTGTTTCTCGAGTTAATAAAAGGGCTAGTCATGCTTTTGATTTAGTACATTCAGATGTTTGGGGACCTTGTCCTATTATGTCTAAGACTGGATTTCGATATTTTGTTACCTTTGTGGATGATTTTTCTCGTATGACTTGTCTTTATTTAATGAAATCTCGTTCTGAGTTGCTTTCACATTTTAAAACCTTTTGTGTTGAAATAAAAACCCAGTTTGATGTGTCTGTACAAACATTGCGAAGTGATAATGCCAAAGAATATTTTTCTGATTCCTTCCAGACTTACATGACTCAGAATGAAATTCTCCATCAATCATCTTGTGTTGATACTCTATCTCAAAATGGAGTGGCTGAGAGAAAAAATAGACATCTTCTTGAAACTGTTAGGGCTCTTTTATTTCAAACACATGTTCCTAAACAGTTTTGGGCTGATGCTATTTCTACAGCGTGTTTTTTGATTAATCGCATGCCTTCCACTGTTCTAAATGATCAGATCCCTTATAAGATTCTGTTTCCTAATAAATCTGTGTTTCCTGTTGAACCTCGTATCTTTGGATGTTCTTGTTTTGTTCGTGATGTTCGTCCGCAGGTTTCCAAATTGGACCCCAAGTCATTAAAATGTGTCTTCCTGGGATACTCTCGTCTCCAAAAAGGGTACAAGTGTTTTTCTACTCTCTTGAACAGGTACCTTGTGTCAGCTGATGTTACATTCCATGAACATCTTCCTTTCTTTACTGCTCCATCTACACCTGTGTGTCCACAAGAGGATGATGATCTACTAGTGTATCATGTCATCAGTCCAGACGCTAGTGTTGTTCCAATACCCCCACCACCACCTTCTCAACTAAAACTACCTATTACTCAAATCTATTCTCGACGACCTAATCCTCCTGTGACCAAGTCCAGCACCGGACTCTTCTTCGTCATCAGATTCAATGCCCAGTGATATTGATCTACCTATTGCTCTTCAGAAAGGTAAACGTCAATGTACTTATCCAATTTCTTCTTATGTTACCTATGATCGTTTGTCCTCTACTTCTTGTTCGTTTGTTGCCTCTCTTGATTCTGTAGGGATTCCCAAAACTGTTCACCAAGCTTTATCCCATCCTGGGTGGTGTGATGCCATGCTTGAGGAAATGAATGCCTTGACTGAGAATGGTACTTGGGATCTGGTCGATTTACCTGCTGGTAAGAAAGCAGTTGGATGCAAGTGGGTCTTTGCAGTCAAATTTAATTCTGATGGATTAGTGGCTCGCCTGGTGGCCAAAGGCTATGCACAGACATATGGAGTGGACTATTCTGATACTTTCTCCCCTGTGGCAAAATTGACTTCAGTTCGATTATTTCATTCTCTGGCAGCTACATATGATTGGCCACTTTACCAACTTGATATTAAAAATGCTTTCTTGCATGGAGTTCTTCAGGAGGAGGCTTATATGGAGCAACCACCTGGGTTTGTTGCTCAGGGGGAGTCTGGGAAAGTTTGTTGTCTTAAAAAATCGCTGTATGGACTAAAACAGAGTCCTCGAGCTTGGTTTGGAAAATTCAGTCAGGTAGTAGAGAGGTTTGGGATGAGGAAGTGCAAATCTGACCATACTGCTTTCTATAAGCAGTCCACATTTGGCATCATTCTACTTGTTGTATATGTAGACGATATTGTTATCACTGGGAGTGACACGAAGGGAATCTCATCATTGAAATCCTTCTTGCAGAGCCAGTTCAATACTAAAGATTTGGGGCACCTAAAATACTTCTTGGGGATTGAGGTGGCAAGGAGTAAGAGAGGCATTTTCCTGTCTCAGGGGAAGTATGTTTTGGACTTGTTAACAGAAACTGGAAAACTGGGAGTCAAACCATGCAGTACTCCAATGCTTCCTAACTAGCAACTCATAAAGGATGGAGATGCTTTTGATGATCCTGAACGATATAGAAGATTAGTTGGAAAGTTGAACTATCTCACAGTGACTCATCCAGACATTGCTTACTCAGTTAGTATTGTAAGTCAATTTATGTCCTCTCCTACAGTGCATCATTGGGCAACTTTAGAACAAATCTTGTGTTATTTGAAAGGAGCTCTTGGACGGGGGATACTGTATCAGAATCATGGTCACAGTAACATTGAGTGTTTTTCTGATGCGGACTGGGCAAGTTCCAAGATTGATCGAAGGTCCACTACTGGCTATTGTGTTTTCGTTGGTGGTAATCTGGTTTCATGGAAGAGTAAGAAGCAAAATGTGGTGTTGCGATCTAGTGCAGAATCTGAGTATAGAGCAATGGCACAAGCTTCGTGTGAGGTTAT
This sequence comes from Nelumbo nucifera, assembly GCF_055504915.1. Lineage (NCBI taxonomy): Eukaryota > Viridiplantae > Streptophyta > Magnoliopsida > Proteales > Nelumbonaceae > Nelumbo > Nelumbo nucifera. The sequence continues at coordinate 67,972,210 of NC_142652.1, forward strand.
GTGGGTTTCTCAACTCTTAACTGAGGTCGGTCTTAAAGTCTTAGTTCCAGCGAAGCTATGGTGCGATAATCAAGCTGCGATTCATATTGCTTCGAATCCAGTTTTTCATGAACGAACTAAACATATCGAGATAGACTGTCATTTCGTTTGTGAGAAAATTCAACAAAACTTGATCTCTACAGCATATGTAAAGACTGGAGAGCAGTTTGGAGATATCTTTACAAAAGCTCTTAATGGAGCTCGGATTTCTTATATTTGTAACAAGCTGGGCATGATTGACATCTATGCTCCATCTTGAGGGGGAGTGTTACGAAATTATAGGCTGTAAATATGTAGTATTAGCCCAATTAGGAATAGCTTGATTATAGAAATTATTCCTTCTTTGATTTTCTTCCTATTTAGTATCTACAAGGCTGTATGATTTTCTTCCTTTTTTGTATCTGCAAGGCTGTATGGTTTTCTTCCTTTTTTGTATCTGCAAGGCTGTATGATTTTCTTCCTTTTTTGTATCTACAAGGTTGTATATATATGTACTACTTTGTCAATAGAAAGACATCAATTTCTTCTAATTCTTGTTCTATCACAATGCAAAACAAAACTTAAGTGGGTGTTAAGAATCCAGAATATTTCCACAAATAACAGAGTTACAAATGAAAACCTTCAAATTGGTCTTTCTTCAGTCTTATGTTGAGGACCATCAATTAATTTATGAAAAACATGTTGTTGACATAAGGCGTCTCAGTATGTGCAGCATGCCCCTTATGTTATTTAGTTTAACTGTGTAAGCTTCAAGGTTTGTTAAATCTCACCTTGAAATGAGCTTCAAAGAATAGGCTGCACATGCCTTTTAGACACAGTTCTGAAGATAATATTTGAGATATAATTATGTATCATGATACTGTTCCAAAATACAAGTGTATTATATATACATATTCATATTTGTATATATGAATATACATGTATATTTATTGGAACTGTCTAGCCTTGGAAAAGAATGTTATACTCCATATGCTTGTATACCTGTTTTTTGCTTACGTCCAGCATGTTGTCAAGTAGGTTCATTTCCTAATTTCTCTCTCCTAAACAGGTAGAAGCTACATCTCCTGTGGCAAGAGTCTTGCCCATGTCAATGCCATTTGGAGGAATTGGTAGTTTCTTGCACACTTGGTCCAGTTCCTAAGAAATTGTTTGCCTTTTCTTCTATTATCTGCTTCTGTATTATCATCTTTTTTCTTTTTACCACAATTTTCAAGATCTGGTTGAGCTGGCATTTGTTTTACCAAAAAAATATTGTGGTTTCTATGCCTTAGATAATGATAACGGAAAAGAATTGCCGAAGCTCTCTGTCCACCTCTTTCTTCATGCTAGTGGAAACATTGCTGCAAAGTTTCCTTATGACCCAGTATCATATCTTCTACTCCCATGAGTACTCTTTTTAATATATATGAGGTAGTTGTATATTGTTCATATATTTGAACATTATGTTATAATGTAATGCCAGGTCCTCATAAATGCTTTCCGCAAGATCCCAAAAGCTAGTTGGCATGGCAAAGAAAGGTTGTGTATTGCTTAATTATTTTATATGCAATCTGTATATGCACTTAAAAACCATTATGGGACTGCTGATGTCCCATTATGATTCTTATGTGACACCTTCAGATTATGGATGTTTCCACTGCCCTCTTTGTCATCAGCAGAAAAAGTTCTAGGTGAACTAGATGGTTCTAATATTCAGGTAATAACTTTTGTCTTTCATCATTTTCTTTTTGATTTGGTCTTGCTGCCACAGGGAAGCGGTAGGACAGTTGAATATGTTTTTTCTCTTATGAGTAACTGAGTAAAGAAATGGGGTGCTTCTTGTATATATTATTTCTTTTATTAATAAATTTCTGATAATCTTACCACTGAAAATACCTTTTTTTGTAAATATCTTTTTTATCCATAATCATCTGTTAAACCAGTGTTTTAAAGGTGCAAGGCGCAAAAAAAGCGCAGGGGTCAATTTGCGCCTGAGGCGCAAGGCGCAAGTCGCAAGGTGAGGTGCACGCCTTTTTGAAGCAAGGCACAAAAATACAAAAAAAAATGCTAAAAATAAAAAAGTTAGAAAATTCAAAAAAATGCCAAAAAATTCATAAAAATAAAAATATTAAACATAATATTAATAAAAAATATAAACTTAAAATTTAAAATAAATGTTTTAAAAAACCTATTATCTAAAAATAAAATACATGAACATAAGATGTAAAGCATATTCAAATGAGAATTTAAAATAAAATCAAACATATAAAACATTTTCAAGCATGTAAAACCTCTAATCTTTTTTTTCACTCAATTGCATTACTTCAAGTAGTTAATGTAATGTAAAACATATTACATTCCTGATTCTACGAGCCGCCTTTGTGCCTCGCTCCTTGAGGCAAGCCCAAACAAGTCCACGTTAGGTCTTAAATTCTTAGTTTTCACACAAAAAATAATGGTTTTATAGTTTTACTTGCTTTTTAAGAAGAAATTTTATTAAGATGAATGAATGAACAACATTGGGGCGTGGCATGGGGGTCCGGGGGTGGAGCCCCCGGCCCAGCCGCTATGTTCAAAAAAAGCAAAAAAAAATGTCAAATTTTCAAAAGGCGCACACCTGGGCTGAGGCGCAAGGCGCATCAGGCGCACACCCTTTTGAAGGAGCTGCGCCTAGGACCTAGGCAAGGTGCATACCCTAAAATGCGCCTCGCCTGTGTGCCTAGGTGCGTAAACTAGTCAACCATCTAGTCAATTGAGGGCCAGACTCACTGCATCACTAACTAGTTGGGCAATACTCATGATGCAATCACCTAGGAGTCTAGGACTAGTTGGTACCTAGGTACCAACTAATCATCACATTGGCTAGAGAGTCCAAAATGACTAGTTGCTTCACCACATTAATAACACTGATGTAATGAGATTTTGCTTTAAACTATGGTTAAATTTTATGATGCATTTTATACCTCTATTTTGCTTTGTGTTCTTAATTATGTAGTACTATCATAGGTGCTGACTGGTAGATAGAAAAAAAGATTTGCTCTAAATTGATAATAGCTTGCAAGATCTGATTTATGATATGTTGAAGTTCTTTCAACATCGGAAGAATGTTTACTCAGGCTATCTTTCTTACTTGCTCCTAGGTAGAGAAATTAGATCCTCTTGTACGACGTGCTATAGCTGCTGCCTTTGCTGTTCCAGATCTTCGAGGTAGGATTTAGTATGCATATTACTTGGTATAGTGAACCGATGTAGTTTAAATTCTTCAAACCAGGCAACCCATTGCAGACGTACTTATTCTAGGTCAAGGGATGACTGAAATACCATGGAGTTGGTTGATCATCTCGAATGGAATAATATAATTATTGAATGTATCCTGCTTTGAAGGTTTGGTTCATTGTAATTATCTAATAATGTAATTACATTATTGAATGGAATAATGTAATTATTGGATAATGTAATTATTTATTTAACTGATGTGGGCATGGGGATCCTTACTAAGTGTTGCCTATAGGTTATCGAGACTCCAGTTGGGTCATGAAAAATTTTCCATCCTTTTCTTGGTATGTTTGCATTTGCCTAGGATAGATGTCAGTTTGGGATGTTCACTTGTCATTAAGAAATGAATTCAAAGGGGCCTACTGATGGAGCATGCTGGGGTGTTGGATCTGTACCAACTACCAAATGGTTACCTATTTGTTGACACTTCATAGGCTCAAGCCTAAGTGATTTGCAATGCCATGTCTAAGTATCCACATCTGCAGGCCTACATTTGTAGTGCAATCCTGCTTTTGTTGGCCTTAAGTTGTAGTACAATCCTGCTTTTGTTGTTTTACTGTAGCAAGTGTGGCCCATTCGAGATGCCCAATCCTGCAGATCCTGTCCTGGGAAAGATTCCCAAGAGATATTTTGTGTGTTAATGTACTTCTATGATTTTATTTTATTAGATTGCTTCTCTTGCAAGTTAGGATTTTCTTTCCCTGTGAACTATATGTTTGTCTACTAATTGTCTTGTATAATTGTATTTTATTTTTGCCAAGTTCATGAAAGGTTATTCCATTTATTTTGCAACTCTGGATGTATCTTAGTTGGATACTGAAGTTGCTTTTTCCCGAAGAAGATTTATATGATAGGATGCCATGTTCAATTGAATCAAAGCTCCTACCTTTCCAGCGTGATGGAGTTAGGTATGTAGTAACATCACCTTTTGTGTTTGTACAAGTTAAATGTCTTTTATTTTGTGTTAGTCATTTTTTTTTTGTTTTGGTTTCCAGCGTTTGGATTATTCCAAGTTTTGATATATGGTTCTTTTCACCTGTTTTTATTAGATTTGTATTGCAGCATGGAGGACGTGCCCTCTTAGCAGATGAGATGGGTCTTGGGAAAACGTTACAGGTAATTATTTCATATTCTTGAACTTATTTTTCATATGTTTTGTTCTAATGCATAAAATTACTTATTTTTTAGGATCAATACTTATATGTGTGTTTTTGGGGTTAAAATTTTTGAGAGCCTGGGGAAGGGAAGAAAGATCACTTAGATGGGAAAAGGTGATGTAGTTGAAGGATGAAGGGGGTCTAGGTATCGGGAATATAAGGTCAAAGAATACGGATTTGTTGAATAAATGGCTTTGGAGATCCCCTAAAGAAAATGAGAAATTGTAGAATAGAGTCATACCAAGTATTCATGGACTGTCATACAATGGGTGGGATGCAGGCTGCTTGCACAGAGCTACTTTGGCTGCTCCTTTGAAGGGTATCCATGACATTCTTCCTGTATTCCTCACACACACCAGGTGTGACTTGGGCTTGGAAGGATACTTGGATAGGGGATTCCCCTTTATCTGTGGCCTTTCCTTCTATGCTTGAACTTTTCAACCTCAAAGGAAAACTTGTGTCTGAATTTGTCAGCTCCTCCCAATCAGGTCTGGATTGGAATTTGGGCCTTACTAGGAATCTTAGAGAGTCTGAAATTCCTTATATTGCTGCTTTGCTTAGCTTATTGAATTCAGTGGTCTTGGGGGATAGTGGTTTAGATTCTAGAGTGTGGGCCCTTATCATACTGGTTCATACTCTTGCAAGTCCTTGAACTCTCTTGTACACAACCCCTGCTTTTCTTCTTTCCCGATGAAGGAAATATGGTTTCGACCCATTCCTCCTAAAATCAGTGCTTTCTGTTGGGAAGTGTTTCATGGCTCCATTAATACTTGTGATTTGCTTCAAAGGAAAAGACTACGCTGGTGTTTGTCCCCAAGTTGGTGAGACTGCTCTTCACCTCTTAGTTTCCTGTCCTTTTTCTCTGGGAGTGGTTTTCTTCTCATTTTGGTTGCAAATGGCTCCCCTTGATAGCTTGGAGGGACTATTTAGCTTCCTTCTTTTATGTGCTCTAAAAGAAGAGGTAGGATTTTGGGGAGATGCACTAGAGCAGTGGTGGTTTGGACACATTGGGTTTGGGAAGAAGGGAATCTAAGAATCTTTGAAGACAGGGAAAGAAGTCAGGAAGCTGTGATAGAGGTAATATCTTTAAGGGTGGCTCATTGGGTGAAAACTTTAAAGCTCTTTGTAGACTTTAAGTTGAAGACTTTCTCAATTCGTGGGGTTCAATTGTTGCTTCATCCTCCAGAAAACAAAGAATAATAGAGGCCTGGTCACTCCCATGTGTTGGGTGGAAGAAATTGAATTTTGATGGTAGCTATATTGGCAATCCTGGTCCATCGGGTATTTGTGGGGTAATTAGAGAAGAAAATGGAAACATCCCAGAATTGTTTTCAGGTCCTGTTCAGCAAGGTGATGCGGTGAGATCAGAACTATTGACAGCAGTTTATGGGGTGGAGAAGGCTAAAGAAATGTGGATCGAGAGACTAATCATTGAAGGGGATTCAAAAAAAATTGTGGGCTGGCTGAAAACGGAGGGAGGGGTAGTTTGGCAGCTAAGGAATGAATTCAGGTGCTTCAAACAGCTTTCTAGAGATATGCTCATCCAATTAAGATGGATTAGAAGATCTGCAAACAGCATGGCAGATGACCTAGCTAAACAAGGAATTCAGAGGCAATCCATGTTTTGGTCACATTTGTAACTTTGGGATGGCTTTTTGGGTTTGCTGTTTTTTTTTTTTTTCACAACCTCTTGTTGTATCTTTCTATTCTAAATTAATGAATCAATTTTTCTGTTGCTGATAAAAAAAGAGTTCAAGTGATCTATACTACATATGATGATTTAAAAGTTATGATTGTTATAAGATCTACTGGTACCTAGAATTTGAAATGAATATATGAGATTAAAACTCATTTCATAAGTTTGGGTAAAAGAATCAATTTGCCACCTTTTTCAGTGCATGTTGACCCATTGAGTTAGGACAAGGCTTAGTTGAATTTAGTTGTTTATTTATTTTTGATAATAAAAGCAAAAATTCATTAAAAGAAAAAAGAGAATACAAGCGGAAGGTGATGAGAAATCATCTTAAAGAAGAGAAAAGCCCCCAACAACATAAACAATTAACTCAATGCCAACAAGAACCCCAACCCAAGTAAAACAACAAGAGCAAACGAAAGAAGAGGGGTCAGGTGGACTTCCCCTTTTGTTCTCTCTATTTGGGTTCGGTTCTTTCGCCATTTGGATGTAGGTGGACTTCCCTGTTGGATATACAAAGCTTATTTGCTTCCTTTTCCGTCATGTAGCCAAAGAAGAGGGGTCGGATTTTGTGGAGATGCGCTAGAGCGGCTGTCTGTTGGACAATATGGGAAGAAAGAAATCTGAGAATATTCTTGGAAAAAGGGAGAAGCAGGGAAGCATTAATTGAAGTTATTACTATCAGAGTGGTGCAGTGGGTGAAATCCTTGGAAAGCTTTGAGGATATTTCTACAGATGCTTTACTTGGCAATTCAAAGGTAGTGGCTGACTCAGGCCCCACTAAGGCTGAAATCAGGCCTCTTTGGTCCCCACCTGCTGAAGTTTTTATTAAGCTGAATTTTGATGGGGGGTAGTGAAGGTATCCCGGGTGCTTCAGGTATTGGAAGTGTCTTCAGAGATGAAGAAGGAAAAGTTGTTGCATTATTCTCAGGACCAATTCACTCATGTGACTCTCTTAGGGATGTTGTGGAAGAAGCACAAAGGGCAAAAGAGCTAAATATTAGTAGACTGGTTGTTGAAGGCGATTCTTAGTTGGTGATTAATTGGATACAAAAACTGGAATCTGGGTTCTGGATTTATTTAAATGAAAAAGAAGGTTTAAATGACACACTCAGAATATGGAAGTGAGATTTCAGTGGGTAAAGAGAAGTGCTAACTCCTTTGCTGATGTACTTGCTAAACAAGGGGTGGGAAGGGGGTAACTTGGTTTGGGCAGTGTTTTTTTTTTTTTGTTGGGGAGGGTTAAGGGAGCTTATCCCTCCCCTTTTCTCTCGTATCTTCTAATTATTTTTTAATGAAATTGTGTTGTTATTGATCAAAAAAATAATACTCAGGCCACCCCATATGGTTGGAACAAGGCTTGGATGATGATTACAATTACATAGTATCCTAGCCAAATAAAGAATAAAAGAGTGAACTGATGATTGCAGTTACATAGCATACTTGAAGCCTTTTAAAACCTGCTAGGGCAGGTTTGTTTTGGTTATGTATTTTTGGCTGGTGGGGCTCAACTGGTGTGGTTTTAGTGGAGGGCTCTGGTGGGGGTTGTGGTACTTGGCTTTTCTTGTTTTTTTTTTTTTTTTTTGCTGTTTTGTACTGGTCAAGGTGTGTCGGCAGAATTTTTGAATGCTGTATCTTCAGAATTGTTTCAATCATCTAGAGGTTTAAGGCAGGGGGACCCTATCTCCCAATTCCTCTGTGTTAGTCATGGAAGTGTTGAATCTGTTGCTGGAAAAAAGTTTGCAGTTGGGGTTGATTGAAGGATTTAGGGTGGGGGTGGAGGGGCCTATCATTTCCAATTTACAATATGCCGACAATACCCTCATATTTTTGGATGACTCAGGCTGCGTTTGGTGCATCATTCCGTGTGTTCTTTCGGCTGTTTACAAGCCGGGAAGACTGATTTTTGGTCTATTTCCATTTGGCACGTGGAAGATCTAGCCGCCAAAAGACAGAATGCCGAAAAGATGTGAAAAGCCCATTTTGGGCTGATTTCGGGAAGCTCCAAATGAAGCTTCTTGCGTCTTTTGCGTTTTATTCTCACACGGAAAGACGCGGAAAGGCACACACCTGCCAAATGTGCTTTGGGCTGCTCAGATCTTCATGCAAAAGCTCAACGCGTCTTTTGACTGTCAGAGCTACCAGAAGATCTTCCCAAAAAGACGCTCCAAACGGACCCTCAGTAAATCAGGCATTGAATCTGAGGGCAATTCTTGCTAACTTCAAGCTGTTTACAGGGTTTGAAAATTAATCAATCTGAGAGTGTTCTGATAGGGGTTGGAGAAATAAGGAGAGAGGTACTGTTGGAGTGTGCTGAAGCATCTAAGTGCAGAACCGGACAACTACTTTTCATATTTGGGATTGCCTGTTGGAGGTTATTCTTCTTCCATAACATTATGGAAGTCAGTTATTGATAGAGTAGAGAAGAGGGTGGGCAGGTGGAAAGCAAGATATCTATCCTTTGGGGGTAGAATCACCCTTATAAAAAGTGTGTTATCAAGTCTGCCTACATATTATCTATCACTGTTGAGGGTTCCAGAAAAAAAATTGTAGTGAGATTGGAAAAGATTTAGAGGGATTTTCTATGGGATGGGGTGGGGGTGGGAGGGGTAGAAAGCTCCATCTGGTTAAGTGATATAAGGTGTGTAGACCTAAGTTAGCTCCATCTGGTTAAATGATATAAGGTATGTAGACCTAAAGAATGAGGGGGTTTGGGGTTGAAGAGGGTGAGACTTTTTAACAAAGCTTTACTTGGGAAATGGTTATGGAGATTTGGGTTGAGTAGGGAGGAAGCCTCTCTATGGAGGAGGGTGGTGGTTAAGTATGGAGTAATGAGGTTTGGGTGGGAATAAAGGGAAGTTAGCTCTTCATATGGGGTGAGTTTATGAACTATGGAAAGGAATTATGAACTTCAATCAGGAGTTCGGAAATGTAACGAGCTTTTCAGTCAGGGATGGAGCTAGAATAAGAATTTGGGAGGATAATTGGAGTGGAGTGGGAAGATTGTGTGAGGTATGCCTGAGACTGTTCACTGTTCAGGTTGTCTGCACTGGAAGTATTCTAAGCTGCTATGAAAGAATTGGGGAAAAGATTGTGTGGTGTCCAAGATTCTGAAGACCACTCTTGGATTGGGAGATAGAAGAGTGTTTAAATCTGTTGGAGAAGCTGCAAAAGGTGAAGATATTAGCTCAGTCCAAGGATGAATTATGGTGGAAAGAGTGTTCAAATGGAAAGTTTACTGTTAAATCCTGCTATTCAGATTTGTGCAGGAACCAATTGGAATTTGACTCAATGGATGGGGTCTGGGGTAACCCAGTACCCCCCAGGGATTGTGTGTTGACAGTGGATCACTTGAAGACAAGGGGTTTCAGCATGGCCAATATGTTCTTTATGTGTAAGGAAGATGAGGAATCTGTTTTCCATCTCTTCTTTTCATGTAAAATTTATGAGTATTTGTGGAGTCTCTTCATGGCACTCTTTGTAGTTAGGAACTTCCAACCAAGGACACCTGCTGAAATCTTTTGGACATGGCTAAGATTCAGGGAAGGGAAGAAGGCTAGAATAATATGGAGCTGTCTTCCATTTGCCATCTATTGGCACAAATGAGAAGAAAGGAACAGAATAATATTTGAATACAAAGAAGGAAAGCTGGACAAACTGGTGGCTGTTGTTGGCTAATCTGTTGCAGATTGGGTCCTGATATTGCCTGAGTTCTCTCAGCATAAGAGAGAAGATCTAGGAGAAAGATTATGGGAGATGGTGGGGTTACAAAATTGTGGGATGGAGATTTGAAATTGTATTTTGTAGAGAGACTGGGCCGAATGGGCCCTAATATTTCTTTTATGTTTAAGTAATGTTATATCTGTTTTATGTGTTAATGGGCCTGTTAACCTCTTTTTAAGTTCTTTTAAGTTACCGCTTTGCTGGCCACCCACTTAAAGGGAAGACTTGTAATTAGCAGGATTAATTAAGTTTAATAAAAGAGTAGTGAAGGGAGAAAGAACCATCGAACTCTCTTCTTCTTTTTCATCTTCTTTTTCTATTCTTCTGTAACCTTTCTTTCTCTCACTTTTTCTTATTTCTTTTATCAGTTTTATATCAGATTTGAAGGATAGACTCACTTCTTGGTATCGGAGCAGTTCTTTTTTTTTCCCATACACCCTTTGATTAGAAGAATGTATGGAGCGATAAGTTGCTGATCAGTCAGAGGACTATTTGCCTAGTTAGTAGAGGGTTTAGAGAGTTAGAATCTGGCCGAAATGTGCCAGGAATTGAAGCTGTATTTTTTCTGCCCAAAACCCTAGCTGACTAGAGAGATTTCAAGTTACAGGTTAAGGAGAAGGATTGGGTGTGGCGCTCAGGGCTTGGGAGGTATATTTTGATCCCCATAAGTGTGCGGTTGAGATTTGAAGGAGGTTGGGAAGCTCTGGTAGGAGTGGCTGCTTCTTTTCTCTTCCTCTCCGACAGCCGGATGCAGTGAAACCCTAAATTTTTAATCTCCAAGTACCGTACTGACCTTAGTTAGGTCCATAAAGATTGAAAAACTAGTTTTTTGATTTTCGTTTGATCAATGGAGCAATTTGGAAGTGAAAAGAAATAGATGCCGGTATCTGGGGTTGGTTCGGTAGATTCTTTTTTGACTGGTGTGACCACAATTAAACTAGATGGAACCAATCATCTAGCCTAGGCACAATCCATACGGATTTATGTTTGCAGTAGACATACCCTATAGAGACAGACCCTGCATATGAGAAATGGATGCAGGAGAACTACATAGTGATTGGGTGGTTGTTTGGTTAACTTTATGCATACCCATATAAGTCAACATTACCTCTGGATGACCTCAGCCAAGGAGATTTGGGATAGTGTTACAAAAACTTATTCACAGAAATTAAATGTTGCTAGTGCCTATAAGTTGAAGAGTAATGTGAAAATTTTGAGACTGACCGTGCATATGAGAAATGGATCCAGGAGAACTACATAGTGATTGGGTGGTTGGTTGGTTAACTCTATGCAGACCCATATAAGTCAACATTACTTCTGGATGACCTTAACCAAGGAGATTTGGGATAGTGTTACAAAAACTTATTCACAGAAATTAAATGTTGCAAGAGCTTATAAGTTGAAGAGTGATGTGAAAAATCTGAGACGGGGGAGAAGAGTGTAGCAATTTACTATTCTATGTTGAAATCACTATGGTAGGAAATTGATGTTATGGAGACAGTTGTGTGGGAGAGTACTAAAGATGAAGAGACATTTAGAAAACTAGTGGAATGAAACAGGGTGTTTTTATTTCTCATAGGGCTCAACCCTAAGTTCGACAACAAGGCAAAACATCCTATTCAAAGATGAGGTCACTTTGGCTCAAGCATATACCATGGTAAGTAGTGAAGAGAGTAGGCGACAAGTATAGTTACAGGGACCATCTACAGAACACTTTGCACATGTTGAAATAAAGCCAAAGGGGCCGACTGAGAAGAAGGAAGTGATATGTGAATACTGCAAGAAGCCGAATCATACTAAGGACACTTGTTGGAAACTTCATCCATATCTTCTCCTGGACAGGTTTTAGAACAACAATAACAACTTTAAGAAGAATGGTCAGACTGGGAAGCCTAAGAACGCTAATGTTGCCATAGTGTCTGAGGGTGGAAACAAGGAAAGTGAAGAATGATCAATTATGGAGCAGCTGGCAGTAGTAAAGGCAGAGTTTGAAAGGTACGAGAGGTTACTTAATCATTTGGAGACCACTGTTTCAGCATCCAACCCTTCAGGCAACACCTCATCATCCGCATTTGCTCACTCAGGTACTCGTACTTTTGCAAATCATGCTACGTTTTCAAGCAATCATAAAATCCTTGGGATTATTGATTCTAGTGCATCAGACCATATGACCATTTTATCTAATCTCTTTTGTTCATATCAACTCCTCTCTGGTAGAGAGAAGATATCCCTTACCTTGCTGATGGGTCTCTTGCTCCCATCTTTGGCAAAGGAGATATCAAGGCCTCTGACACCCTTGTTTTATCCTTTGTTCTTCATGTTCCCAAGCTTAATACCAACCTTTTATCTGTTAGTAGCTTGACTAAATCCATGAACTGTAGCATAACCTTTTTTCCTATCCATTGTGTTTTCCAAGACCTGAAATCCAAAGGACGATTGGGAGTGGCCAAGAGGCGGATGGAATACACTTGTTGGAAACACTTGATGGGAGTCTTGGACCACCTAATGGAATTGCTTTGGAGGCTGTTTTGTCAGAGTCTATTGATAGAGTCGTGTTATGTCATTTACAGTTTGGTCATTTACCTTTTCCTGCTTTGAGTCATTTGTTTTCCGATATGTTTAATAATGTGTCTTTATCGAGTCTTCGTTGCGAGTCTTGTGAACTTGCGAAACATTGTAGACATTCTTATTCAGTAAGCAATAAAAGATGTAATTCTCCTTTTCATATTGTGCACTCTAATGTGTGGGAGCCATATCATTTGCCTACTATGGGGGGTTATAAATATTTTATTCTCTTTGTTGATTATTCTTGTTATACCTAGATTTATCTCATGAGATCCCGGGATGAAGTACCAACTATTGTGCAAAATTTTCATGAACTTATCCTTACCCAATTTAATACTCGAATCAAAATATTCCGATATGATAATGCTAAGAAATATTTTGAGAAGAACCTCTTATCCTACTTTGAGACCTCTGGGTTATTCATCAAAGTTCTTGTTCCTACACTCTACAACAGAATGGAGTAGCGGATAGGAAGAAATGCTATGTGGTTGAGGTTGCTAGGTGCCTCCTGTTTGCATCTCATGTTCCTTTTAAATTTTGGAGGGATGCTGTCCTTACTGCTACTTTTCTGATTAACCGTATGCTTTCCTGGGTTCTGGGTTCCAAGACCCCATTTAGCGTTCTCTTTTCGGATGAGGATCTCAGATCTCTTTTCTCTTCCTCTCCGAGTTTTTGGGTGCACTTGCTATGTTCATAATCATCAGAGACACAAATTTGAGCCTAAGGCACATAAGTGCATTTTTCTAGGATATGCCTCCACACCGAAGGGATATTGTTGTTTTGATCTAGTTCGTGTCACCCGCTTTGTCTTTAGGGATGTCACTTTTGCTGAGTCTATTCCTTTCTTTGGTACTCTCCTGAGGGGGAGCATTCTAAGGAACCATTTGCTATGTCTCTAGTTATTCATCTTCTAGTTCCTTTTGAGTAGTCTTCTGTTGAGTAATATTCTTCTGTTGCCTCTCCTTCCATTGTGTCTATCTCACATGTTCTTGCTCCCCCTCCTCCCCCAACTCATCCTCCTATATTTTCCTCACATCCTATTCTCCAAAGGTGGTACCAAAGGCAAAGATTTAGGCATGGACAAGTTGTTTCCACTCCTTCATCAGAGCCTCTTGCATCTCCCATCACTATTGAGGTAACAGGTCAGCCTTCCTCTGACCCACCTACTACCTTTCTAGACCTTGACCTTCCTATTGCCCTTCGCAAAGGCAAGTGGAATTGTATAACACATTGTATCTCTAAACATTTGTCTTACAACCTTCTATCCCTTACCTATTATTCTTTTCTTGCCTCTATTTTTACCCATGTGATTCCCAGGTCTGTACCAGAAGCCTTATCCAAACTTGAATGGAGGGATGCTATGATGATTGAGCTAGATGCTTTGCATAAGAACCATACTTGGGATATTGTGGACTTGCCTGAAGGGAAGGAACTAGTGGGTTATCAATGGGTATTCACTATCAAATATCATTCTGATGGCACTATTGAGAGGTTTAAGGCACAACTGGTTGCTAAGGGTTACACTCAAATGTATGGTATAGATTACCTTGAGACTTTTGCTCCTGTGGCTAAAATGACTCAAGTTAGAGTTTTGTTGTCTCTAGTTGCTACTTTTGATTGGCCCCTTCACCAATATGATGTTAAAAATGCTTTCTTGAATGGAGACCTACATGAAGATGTCTATATGTCTTTACCTGTAGGGGTATATGGAATGGAAATGCAAGGGAAGGTGTGTAAATTGAATAAGTCTATTTATGGTCTCAAACAGTCTCCTAGAGCCTGGTTTAAGAGATTTAGAGCTGCCCTTGTTTCTTTTGGTTATACATAGATTCAATCTGACCATACTTTGTTTCTGAAGAAAAGTAACTCTTTGGTGACTTTTCTAATTGTTTATAATGATGACATTGTGGTTACAGGTAATGACACTCGGGAAGTGATTAAGCTCAAAAGATTTTTAAATACTGAATTTGAGATAAAAGATTTGGGGGATCTTAGATACTTTTTGGGAATTGAAGTTGCTATATCCAAGGATGGTATCTTCATTTTTCAACGCAAGTATGTTCTTGATCACTTTGCAGAGACTGGTAAACTTGGTGCTAAACCCAGTGTTTTAAAAGCGAAAGGCGCAATGGCCATTTTGCGCCTGAGGTGCAAGGCGAGGCGCGCGTCTTTTTGAGGCAAGGCACACAGTTTTTTGAAAAATAAAAAATAAATGATAAAATGGACGGGAATAATTAAAAGACATATTCCTAAACTTCAAATGGGGTGGATTGTGGAGCCTCAATTTTATTGAGAAAAATTGAAAACAAATGGGGTGGATCCCCTGTTTTTATGATAAAAACTGAAAAGTAATATGTTTCAATGAGAAAAACTGAAAAAAATGTGGTGGATCTTGTGTTTTATGAGCGCAAGGCGGAAAAATAAAAAAATGTTAGAAAATTCAAAAATGCCAAAAAATTCAAAAAAAAAACATAATATTTATAAAAAATATAAACTTAAATTTAATATAAATGTTTTAAAAGACATATTATCTAAAAATAAAATACATAAACATAAGATGTAAAGCATATTCAAGTGAGAATTTAAAAATAAAATCAAACATATAAAACTTTTTTAGGCATGTAAAACCTCTAGTCTCTTTTTTCGCTCAATTGCATTACTTCAAGTAGCTAATGTAATGTAAAACATATTACATTCCTGATTCTACGAGCTGCCTTTGTGCCACGCCTCTCGAGGCAAGCCCAAACAAGTCCATGCTAGGTGTTAAATTCTTAGCTTTCACACAAAAAAATAATGAATTTATAACTTTCATTGCCTTTTAAGAAGATATTTTATTGCAATGAATGAATGAACATTAGCAAATAGGGGGTATGCCTAGGTGCACTAGGCGTGTGCCTTTTAAAATGGCTGCGCCTAGGACCTAGGTGAGGTGCATACCCTAAAATGCGCCACGCCTATGCGCCTGAGGTGCGCCTTTTAAATCACTGGGTGGATCCCCTGTTTTAATGATAACAATTGAAAAACAATAAGGAAGAGCCCCTGCTTTAATGAGAAAAACTGAAAAAAAGGGGTGGATCCCCTGTTTTTATGATAAAAATTGAATAAACAAATGGGGCGTAGCCCTTGTTTTTGCGCAAGAAACAAGGAGAGAGGGCAGAGCTCCTGTTTTACTAATAAAACTGAAGAAGAAGAGAGAGAGAGAGAGGGCGGAGCCCTTGTTTTACTGATAAAACTGATGAAGGGCGGAGCCCCTCTTTTGCTGAGAAAATTGATGAAGAAGGGCGAAGCCCCTGTTTATTGAGATAAATAAAAATAAAAAAAATAAAAGGGGCGAAGCCCTTGTTTTTATGCATGTTTTGTATGAAGAAGAAGAAGAAAAATAGGGCGGAGCCCCTATTTCAGCCTGGACTGTCAATTGCAGCAGGAAGAAGAACAAAAAAAAAAAAAAATACATAACATACCTGATAGGCTGATACTGTAGCTCTGTTCGATTCAGGCTCAGAGTCTTGGACGAACTTGAGCTTGAATGAGCTTCAACTTCCTTTGGTTTGTCCTCTGGAGTGCTAACTTTTGGACGAAGGAAGTCTTCCCTCCAAACTTTTTTTATTTATTTTTTTTCTTTTGGTTGTTTTGGTAAAGACCCTGTCGATTCAACTTCCTTTTTCCTAAGTTTCCTATTTTGTGTTTTTTATTTTTTTAATATAATTTCAAATCCTATTTTAAGTTGAATTGTCTAAACATCATCTAGGTGCTCGCTTGGGCCACTTGTTGCCTGGTCTGAGGTGTACGCCTAGGCACAAAGGCGAGCTCCTGTTAGGTTCGTGTGCCTTAGCCTGGGCAATTCGCCCCTGGAAAGCGCCTCGCCTCTGTGCCTAGGCACGCCTTTTACAACATTGGGGGCGCCTCGCCTCTATGCCTAGGCGCGACTTTTAAAACACTGGCTAAACTAGCTTCTACTACCCCTGTAGATCTAAACCATAAGCTTTTTGCTACTGATGGTGAACTGTTGAATGATAGGGGAGTTTTCCGGAGACTGTTCAGGAAGTTGTTATTATCTCTGCTCGACTCGGCCAGATATTTCCTATGCAGTAAGTGTTATTAGTCAGTTTATGCAGTCTCCTAGAGATACACATTTAGCAGTTGTAGAAAGAGTTTTGTGCTATTTGAAAGGTACTCCAGGGAAAGGTATTTTGTTTTCCAAGCATGGACACATGAAGCTAGAGGCATACATTGATGCTGATTGGGCCGGATGTATTGATGATAGGAGATCCATCTTAGGATATTGTGCCTTGGTGGCAGGGAACAATGTGTCATGGAGAAGTAAGAAATAGTCTGTAGTTGCCAGATCCTCAACTGAAGCAGAGTATAGGGCAATGGCACATGGAGTGTCGGAATTATTGTGGTTGAGATCACTTTTGGGAGAATTGGGCATTGACCATGAAAAGCCAATGATGCTCTACTATGACAACTAGGCAGCTATTAACATTGCACATAATCCTGTTCAGCATGATAGAACTAAGTACATAGAGGTTGGTAGACATTTCATAAGGGAGAAAGTTGCTTTAGGAGAAGTTTGCTTGCCATTTATTGCTTAAGAAGAGCACTTGGCTGATGTTTTGACCAAAGGTGTTCCAAAAGGAAAGATGACACAGTATATAAGCAAGATAGGCATGACTGACATCTATGCTCAGCTTGAGGGGGAGTGTAGAGAGACTGGGCTGAATGGACCCTAATATTTCTTTTATGTTTAAGTAATGTTATATCTGTTTTATGTGTTAATGGGCCTGTTAACCTCCTTTTAAGTTCTTTTAAGTTACTGCTTTGCTGGCCGCCCACTTAAAGGGCAGACTTGTAATTAGCATGATTAATTAAGTGTAATAAAAGGTTAGTGAAGGGAGAGAGAGAACCATCGAACTCTCTTCTTCTTCTATTCTCTGTAACCTTTCTTTCTCTTTCACTTTTTCGTATTTCTTTTATCAGTTTTATATCAGATTTGAAGGACAGACTCACATCTTATTTGTTCTTGTACTGTTTTTGTTGTAAGGTGCTGCCTTAACATAACACCTATCTAGGATATACCATTTCTTCTTATTTTAATGAACTTATTACTTATAAAAAAAGGTTCAAACACCCCAATATGCTAGAAGGGGATATCAAGTCTTTGAGCTTTACGTTTTTTATTTCTTATTCTTATTTTTTTCAAAATTTCTACTTGGGCATATTTTTATGTGTTTTTTATTTCTTATTCTTAAGAATACCTTTAAATGGGTGTATTGGAACCTTCAAGATATGATATGATATGCCCGATACGGGGTGTATTGAATCGAAATTTTGGACCTTTGATATTGGGAGGATTGGGGCTCCTTGTTTTTGCTTCAGCTGCAAAGCTGTTCATTTCTGTTTGTCTTTATAATAAATATGTTTTCATTTTACTACTAAAAAGAATGTTTCTTAGGGTAGCCTTGGTTTTTATTCGTGCCTGGTTCTTATAACCAAATCCAGGATGATGATGAGTATTCTTAGTATAATTTATAGATATAATCTTAGTATTGTTTTCGATCAAATAGAAAGTTGGACATCCGAACATACATGAACTTGTATGCATTTAAAGAGTATATATTGCTATAAGCATCTTATCATCCAGAAAATGCCTTTTCCTATGCATTGTGAAAATTTCCTTTTGTTGTTTCAGGCGATTGCTGTTGCTGGATGTGTTCGTGATTCCTGGCCTGTTCTAGTTCTGACTCCTTCTTCGTTGCGTTTGCATTGGGCTTCTGTATGCTAGCATGCCAACCCTATATACTCTATAATTACAAATAAGATGAAGATTATGTTGAGAACATACTTATTGGTATTTTTCTCACAGATGGTTCAACAGTGGCTGAATATTCCTTCTTCAGACATTGTTGTAAGTTTTCTGTAATCCCTTGTGAATTTCTGGTAGTCAATTTTCTCTCCTGGGTTGTGGTTGGATATTTGTCTTTTTCTTGATTATTGTTTCCACTATGTCTCATACGTCAATACATAACTTGTGAATCAAGATCCCTCAGTTGTAGATATACGAATGGAATGTGGGCTGTCAAGGTTAACCTTGTAAATCTTGTTGCTGGTACTTATTATTTGTAATTGTTTCGTTTACAGGCTAATTTTGGGTCTTTTGGGATTCTCAACTGGGATATGGTGTGGTTTGCAATTTTGACGCTATTTGGCGATATATCCCTGAAATATCCTCATTTGCTAGGTGGCGATACGAAATCTTCCAGGAATCTTTTTTATCCAAATATCCCCGATATTTTGTTGATATGTCGGTGACATTTCAGATTTCATTGTAGACTATATATATAAAACTTAAAATCTTAGAATATTATAAAAAACTTGTGGAGAATTGGTGATTGGATAATTGGGTTACTACTTTGATATGATTTCACTTGCGAAGTCACTATAATTCAAAAGAAAAAGAAAAATGCATATAACTACAAAAAGTATTCTCAATCTAATCAAAACATATAGTAACAATAGAGATGAAAGTTAAAATTGCATATAATTGACATATATAAAGAAGAGAAGATGGCTAAAGACCAAAAGGGAGACAGAGAAGCATACCTATTACAGTCTTAATTTTTCCTATTTGATTTATATAGTTCTTTGCTATGGTTTTGAGCCTTAAATGTCTTATATTTCTTCTAATGATCTCTTAAAGGTTTATTAACTAATTCCATGCTTCTAGAAAACTGTCCAGATTTTTTTTAGATTTTCCAAATATCTTAGTGAGATTAGAGAATTATCTCCAAAATTTCTCCAACTCTACATGGTGAAATATGTTCATCGATATCAAAATTATAAACCATGGGTGTAGGAAAGAATTATTTCATAGTGGTGTTAGATTGGTTATATTGGTTATAGAGTATCTTATGTTTCTGAGCAATTTAGGGGTGTCATATGTGGTTATAGGATATCTCAGGTTTCTGAAATTTATAGTGCAGTTTTTACTTTGAATTCATAATTTCTCTATATAAAGTGTGGTCAACCATAAATATGAAAAACAACAAGGGAAAATAAAGAAAAGCAATTGAGAATCTCTGTTCTGGTTAACAAAGAGAACCATGGGGAGAACCGGAGAAGCTTGGGAAAGTTTTGGGGTTTCAAATTTATAATCTGGATGATTTATTTTGATTGTACTTTGGCTGGTTTTGGTGTTTTAGTTTGTTTGCAGGTGCTGCCTTAACACCTGGTTAGGATGTAACAAAAATTTTCTTTTTCTAATGAAAATTTATTTTTACAATAAAAAAAGAGAATCTCTGTTCTGTGTTAACAAGATAAAAGAGTATGTGAAGAATTGGGCTGTGGCTGTTAGAGAGTTCTAAAAAAATTGTCCTCAACAACTGGCACCCCTTGTTTTTTTATAAATATGAAAGATGGACAATTACATCTATACCCCCATAGTTAAATTACAATTATTATGTTAATATGGTCAATTTAGTCTTTTTCTTTTGTCGTCCTTTTCTGTTACTAGTAAGTGTGCACATGCTTTGCACATGGCAATTCTAGATGATGATAATGATAGTAATGATGTATCCAAAATTTTCTGTAAGGGGGGCATACTTGTAGTTTTAGTCCTCATTATATAAAAATATAAAGGTGGGAGCAGTTGAGATTATTTAGTTTGATCTCTCTGCTTTCAGCTCTATTTTTCTTTTCCTTTTTCTTCTCTTCTTCTTCTTCTTCTTCCCTTTTTCTTCCCTTCATGTTGGAATGTATATTTCATGAAGATGGGTGTATTAGAATTCTCATCACTCATCACTCATCAGACATCATTGTTGTTAGGTTGTTGCACCTCTCATTTGCTATTGGTTGTGATTCTGCAATTTCCATCTTATGATGTCAAAGAATAGGCCATTAGGCAGTGGACTCCGTTTATGAGATTTGGGAAACCTTATCAGGACTGAATTCTTAATCAATTTGGGGAAATAAATACCATAGCAGATGGGCTTTGCAAATATGGAAATGAGGTCAAACTTTTTGTATAGTTGCAACTCCTTTCCCACATTTTTTTACTTGAGAGAGCTGATTGTTCACATCCTGTTCAACATTGTACCTTCTCCTATGCACTTACTGATTTTCTAAATATAACGTATAACCATGATCTTTTCTTGAAAGGGAAAAAACACGTTACCTTACTAAAAATGAGACAGAAAAGGTGCAGGATCAGAAAGAAGAAGAATGAAGCCCTTGTTTTCTTCTTTTTTTGTGCACTGTTTTTAGTAATCCTATGCTAGTATAGGATTACTAAAAGAATGAATCCCTTTTTTTGTACTGATTTTAGTCAATACGGTTATAACTGTTAAAAATATAAAAAATATGACAAGCTAATGTTAAAAGAGTTGAAGTCTGTTCCGTTATTAACTTATTATATATATGGTGATATTGCGTATGGAAAATAATGTACAGGTGGTATTATCACAGTGGGGTGGGTCAAATAGGGCAGGGTTTACTATAGTACAATCAAGTGCGAAGGGGACCATACACCTTGATGGTGTATTCAACATTGTATCATATGATGTCATACCTAAGTTACAGCATCTCCTCATGGCTTCAGAATTCAAGGTTAGTACTCTTGGAATGGTTTATCCTCTTGGTTTATGTGTTATTCTTTTTACTCTTATTTATGATTACCAGCTTTTGTTCTTGTTTTTTTTATTGTTGCTTTCGATTATGGAATCTGAATTTTTCTTGATAGTGAAAAGAAATTCATTAAAAGAGAAAGCTAATTTACAAGATAAAGGAGTGTTGAGATAATCTCCATTAATAAATTTGTCCAGCTTTTGAAAAGTGGCACTGTGGCAGTCAGAAAATAAAAATGAATGAATCTGTCATAGAGATTATACAAAGTTCACATTGTCTATGCATCATTGTCTATTAGGTTCAAGAGAGTGCAAAGTTCATTTAAAAAAGAGTTTCTTGGTATGTCCTTGAACTCTGGAAAGACCATTTTCAAAGCCACAAGATTTGGCTCTATTATCAGCACTAACATGTCTTTTGTCTCTGGTCTTCCCTTGGAAGATTCACCTGCTTCTTATTCTTTAAATGCCCTGACAGATCATGAAAGGGAGGGCACTACAAAAGATCTTTGCCTTAGTACTTCCATCAAATGATGCTCACCTGGAAAATATCTGGTCAGAGATGAATGATGGTTTCATTATCTTTTGAACAATTAGGAATTCCTTTCAGTTCCTCCCAAAATTTACTCGATTAACCCTATTAGGACCTTACACATTGTTTGGTGCCCTTTCCTTATCCCCCAACATCCCCTCCCCCCAAAAATGTCTTCAAACCAAAAGGAAATGGTATATCTTCTTTTCAATGTATTAATGTTGTCTCCAAACCAAAAGGGGGATGCCAAATCTTTTGTCTCCAAGAAATCATCAGTTGGAATGTGAGGGGGCTGGGGAGTGCTAGGAAAAGAAAGCTAATTAAGGACCTCCTTAGAAGGGAAAGGCTGGATATTGTGATGTTACAAGAGACCAAGTTAGCTGAAATTGATAGAAGGTGGGCAAGAAGTATCTGGAAATCTAGAGGAATAAGTTGGGTTTCTACACCTTCTTGGGGGGCTTCGGGAGGTATT
Organism: Nelumbo nucifera; assembly: GCF_055504915.1. Classification (NCBI taxonomy): domain Eukaryota; kingdom Viridiplantae; phylum Streptophyta; class Magnoliopsida; order Proteales; family Nelumbonaceae; genus Nelumbo; species Nelumbo nucifera. The sequence goes on from NC_142652.1 coordinate 67,994,264, forward strand.
GCCACTTTTTGGAAAGAGGATGCTGTGGAGGTATTGGAGGAGCTGATAGGTAACTTCTCAGTGTTGTTAAAATTCAGGATGGTAGAGGATGGATTTACTTGGGCACTAACTAATGTGTATGTACCAAGCAATTACATAGAAAGGAATGAATTTTGGGAACAACTTTATGGGATTTGAGGATTTTGGAAGGGTTCATGGTGTTTGGGGGGGATTTCAATGTAATTTAGTTTATGAATGAGTCAAATATTCCCCAAGGTCATTACAACTGGCATACAGAGATTCAATGATTTCATTAATAGTTGTAAGTTGAAGGAACTCCCATTGTTGCAAGCCCTTTATACTTGGTCCAACTTTTAGGAGATACCAACCTTCTCCAAATTAGACAGGTTCCTATTCAATGAAAGTTGGGAAAACAAGTTGGCGGATTTGATAACTAGAGCCCTACCTAGAGATACTTCTGACCATTGCCCCAATGGTTTGAAAACATGTAGTTGACTCACCTGGATTTCGTGAAGAAGGTTGAGGAATGGTGGAGAGAAGAACTTAGGGGGGGGGTGAAAGGGGTAAGATTTCACAAAAAAAAACTAAAACGATTGTGAACACATGTGAAGGATTGGGAGGATTGGAATAGGGAGCATTTTGAGAGAATAGAAGAAACGAAATCCTCTTTGATGACCCAAATAGAGGAATTGGATGCGAAGGAATCCCAAAGAGTCATAAACACTCAGGAAAAAGAGATCGGACATGGACTAGCAGAATTTCATGCAAACTGTGTGGACTCATGGCTGACAAAGTGGGGGACATTCTGCCCAGTGTGCAAGCAAGATGTTATCATAGATGCAATGGACTCAAGTGAGCAAAGATCAATACTCTCATTGTTGAATGCTGGATAATGTGGTATTTGGCAGTTGGATTTTCATGTTAATCATACATGGCTTCTATCTTGGTGTACCACCAAAAGGTGAAACAAGTGTTTTTTTTTTCCATCTTGATTTCTTCTTGTAAATGCAAATCAATGAAGATACCTCTCTTCTTAGTATTTTTGTCCATCTAATATGCATTGGTTAAATGTTGGTTCACATAAATGCAATACCTTGATACAGTCAAATCTATTACCTTAAGAAAAAGATGCTGATTGGTAAATTTCTAATTTGGATGTTGTTCTGAAATGATGGTATTCCAAGGGTAATGCTAAAGCAAGTATCTGGGACAGGTAAGCAGCTAAGAGATGGAAAGGATATTTTGGTAGAGTGTCTAAATGAAAATATTAAGCTGGAATGTCAGGGGTTTGGGAGGGCAGATCAAAAGAAGCCTAGTGAAAGAAACTTTGAAAAGAGAAAACCCAGATATAATTATTCTTCAGGAATCTAAAAAGGAAGTTATTGACAGGAAACTTAAGAAAGCAATTTGGGGTATAAGGGGAAGAAAATGGACTACTGTTCCAGCGGTGGGGTCCAGTGGGGGAATCATCCTTGTTTGGAAGGAAGATGAAATCTCAGGATTGGAGATCGACAAAGGTGAGTTCTCTGTCTCGGTCTTGTTCACAAATTTAAAAGAAGATTTCAGCTGGATTATACCGGAGTATATGGCCCCAACTCTCCCTCTGAGAGAGAGAGAGAGAGAGAGATTCTGGGAAGAACTGGATTCCTTGCATGAGGAGGAGGATATCCCATGGTGCTTAGCTGGAGATTTTAACGTCACATGATTCAGCTCAGAACATTCCAATGGTAGAGCCCCAACAAGAAGTATGAGGAACTTCTCAAAATTTATCTCCAGGCATAACTTGTGTGACCTCCCCCTTACTAATGGACTCTTCACTTGGTCAAATATGCAAGAAAATGTCATAAGTTGCAGGCTGGATAAATTTCTGCTTTCTCAGGAGTGGCTGGAAAGATTCCCTAACCTTTGCCAAGAACTTTGCCCCAGATGTATTTCAGACCACTGACCTATTATAAACACTGAAAGAATCATCAGAAGAAAGACCCCTTTTAGACTGGAAAAATTCTGGTTATCTCACAAAGACTTCAATAAAAAGGTTGCAGAATGGTGGGATGAATGCAAAATAGAGGGTTGGGCTGGCTTTAGGCTCCTGCAAAAATTAAGAGCTCTAAAGAGAAAACTGAAAGCTTGGGGGAGAGAGGTTTTCAAAACTGTTGAAGAAGAGAAGAAAAGAGTTCTTACAGAGTTGGAGGAGCTGGATAGCAGAGAACAAAATGGGACCCTAGATGCTCTAAACAGAAGTAGAAGAGCAGATTTGAAAAAGGAATGGGAACAATTGATCAGAAGAGAAGAAATTTACTGGAGACAAAGATCTAGAGTGAAATGGCTGAAAGGAGACAATAATTCCTGATTTTTTCACACTTATGCCTCGGGAAGTAGGAAAAATTTCATCTCCAAACTGAAAGTGAATCAGAGGGAAGAGGAAAATCTCGAGGAAATTAAGGAAGCCTTATTCTCCTTTTTCAATAACCTTTACTCCAAGGATAGTAATAACCAATTTACATTGAGTAGATGGGGGGCACAACTTTATCAGCTGAAAAAAGGGTTTTGGTTGGAAAGAAACTTTGAAGAGGAAGAAGTTAAAAATTAATTCTATCTTCTGCATGGATGGAGATGGGGTTCCAGGACCGGATGGTTTTCCCATCTCTTTCTTCCAACAGTGTTGGGAAATAGTAAAGTCAGATCTTATGGATTTTAGGGAATTCCACTCTTCGGCCATTGTTAACAAAGGCCTTAACTCAACCTTTCTCTGTCTCATCCCAAAGAAAGGGGGAGTCTTGGAAGTTAAAGACTTTAGGCCAATAAGTTTGATAGGGAGCATTTATAAAATTTTGGCTAAAGTCTTGGCCAATGGACTTAAAGAAGTCCTTGAAGAACTTATTTCCCCAAATCAATTTGCCTTTGTTAAAGGGAGACAGATCGTGGACAGCATTCTAATTGCAAATGAGTGTGTGGTGACAGAAAGTCCACTGGGAATCTGGGGGTCCTAGTGAAATTAGATCTAGAAAAGGCGTATGACAAAGTGGATTGGGAATGTATCCTCGATTGCCTGAAGATGAGAGGTTTTGGTAGCAGATGGATCAGATGGATTAAGGGTTGGATTGGCTCCTCTTGGTTTTCGGTGCTGATAAATGGTGAAGCAAAAGGCTACTTTAAGGCTAGCAGGGGACTCAGACAAGGTTGCCTGCTCTCCTCCTTTTTGTTCACTTTAGTAATGGATATCTTTGGCTACCTTTTCAATAAGGCAATGTCCCTTAACTTGGAGAAAGGTTTCGAAGTGGGAAGAAACAAGATTCATATCTCACATTTACAGTTTGCTGATGACATACTCTTGTTTTTGGATACCTCCATAACCAACATCACAAACACTAGAAGGTTAATTGAATGCTTTGAAATTGTCATTGGTTTGAGGGTTAACTTCTGCAAAAGTTCTATAGTTGCTATAAACTCAGTGGAAGTGGAACTCTTTGAGAGTTTCAAATCTTTGTTGGGGTGTAAAGAGGAGTCTTCCTATCTCATATCTAGGGATGCCTCTTGGAAGGAATCCAAAATCTCTCAATTTCTGGAGACCAGTAGTGGAAAAATGTGAGAAGAAACTTTCAGCTTGGAAGAAGTGCTATCTCTCTAAATGGGAGGGACTTACTCTCTTGAAGGCCTCCTTAACAAATATGCCAGTCTACTTCCTTTTAACTTTCCAGATTCCTACCAAAATCAGAAATCAAATTGAGAAGCTCCAAAGGAACTTTCTTTGGGAAGGAGGTGGGGAAAAGAGGAGTCACTTAGTCAGTTGGAAACAAGTTTGCAAGCTGAAAGAGGAAGGTGGCTTGGGAATTGGGCACCTAAAAGAGAAAAAATCTTCTCTCTTCGGTAAATGGCTGTGGAGGTTCCCTAAAGAACTGAATGCTCTTTGGACTGCTATCATCTCAAGCAAATATGGATCAAATGTGAACAGGTGGGATAGCAATCTCCATTTGAACAAGATAAAATCCACAGATCCATGGAAAGGTATCATTTCCACCTATTCTTCCTTCTTTCCTTTAATAAGATATAAAGTAGGAAATGACTCAAAAATAAAATTCTAGAAAGACCTTTGGTGGGGGAAATCTATCCTTGCTGCCTCATTTCCTAGACTTTTTACCCTTACCCTTGACCAAGAAGCCACTATTTTTACCTGCCTTCCAAACCAAACTGTTGAGAACACCCTAAACCTTTGACCTAGAAGACCACTAAGGGATTTAGAAATTGCTGAATTAATAACCTTAATTCAGACCCTTAAAGAAGCTTACATCTCCCCCTCCAAGTCTGACACCCGAATTTGGACCCTGCACCCCACTGTCGAATTCTCTTCTAAGTCTATGTTCAAGGCTTTGGTTACTGATGATCATCATCCCCCCTTTCCTTTTAAGAAGATCTGGTGTAGCCACATTCCCTCAAGGGTTTGTTTCTTTGTCTGGGAAGCTTGCCTCCAGAAAGTTAACACTTGTGACCTCTTGCAACAAAAGTTTTTGGGTAGACTGTCTATCTCTCTTCATGTTTGTTCTTTATGCTTCAGTGTAGGAGAATCAACAGATCACATTTTCCTTCACTACAAATTCACCCAAAAGATTTGGTTCCATTTTCTGAAAATGGCAGGTTACAGTTGGGTTATACCAAAACATGTCAAGGACTTCCTACATCAGTGGCAAGGAACAAGCTTAAGTAAGAGGGGTAAAATTTACTGGCAATCAGTGTTACACACAGTGCTGTGGGGTGTATGGGATGAAAGAAACAAAAGGCTCTTTGACAACAAATCAAGGCCCCCTAGAGGAGTTAGTTTCAGAAATCTCTTATCTGTGCAACCTCTGGAAGGTGAATTCTGATCTCTTTAGAGGAGTCTCAGTCAATGACCTCAATAGAGATTCTCACCTTTTCTTATTTCTCCCTCACCTCCATCAACCACCCTTGTTCTCAAAAAAAAAAAAAAAAGAGATCGGACATGGAAACTGAAAAGAGATTTAGATGAGGTCCTCTTGAGAGAAGAAATTTCTTGGAGGCAGAAATCTAGACGTAAGTGGCTCAAGGAAGGAGATGCAAACACTAAGTTTTTCCATGAACTAGCCAATGGAAATTAGACTAGCTGTTTTCTCCATGAACAAATCTAAAGCACTAGGGCCGGATGGATTTGCTATGGCTTTCTTTCAAGATTGTTGGTACATAGTCAAAGAAGATTTGGTTAAGGCTTTCAAAGAATTTGAGGATAATTCAGTGATTAGTCGTGGAATTAATGCTACTTTTTTAGCCTTGATTCCCAAGAAGAAAGAGGCCAAGCATCCACAGGACTTGACCTATTAGTTTGGTGACTCTAGTGTGTATAAGATTGTGGCTAAGGTCTTATCTTTGAGGATTAAAAAGGTGCTTCTATGTATTATCAACCAAGCCCAAGGAGCTTTTGTTCAAGGGAGACGAATAGTAGATCGGGTCATCAAGGTTTTGTTTGTAAACTAGATCTTGGAAAGGCCTATGATCTAGTAGATTGGGGTTTCTTGTTACTCGTGCTAAGGAAGTGTGAGTTTGGGGATAGATGGTGCAAATGGATAAATGGTAGCCTATCCTCCTTCCATTACTCCATCTTGGTCAGTGGTAGTTAATGGTTTTTTCCCAGCTAGTAGGGGCCTGAGACAAGGCGATCCCATGTCATATTTCCTATTCACTCTAGTTGCCGATGCTTTCAGTTGATTCCTCTCAGAAGCGGATAGGGCCAGGTCTTTAAGAGGGTGGAAAATGGGTAGAGGCAGAGTTTCAATTGTCCATCTTCAATTTGCAGATGATATAATAATCTTTTGTGAAGGTTGTGATTTGATGGAGGTAAGAAATCTGAAGGATTTAATAATTCACTTTGAGAGGGCCTCAAATTTGAAGATAAAGTTTGAGAAGAGTTGTGTTGTGGGAATAAATAAATCTTAACAGAGAGGAGATGGAGTCTATAGCAGCCTGTTTAGAATGCACTTGGTCACAGTGGCCTTTATCCTACCTAGGACTTCCCTTATGTGCAAATCCAAAGTAAAGTAGGTTCTGGAACCCGGTGGTGGAAAAATTTGAAAAAAGATTGGCAGCTTGGAAGAGAGACTATATTTCCTTGGGGGGTAGAGTTACTTTGATTAAGGCAACTCTAGCCAACTTGCCAATATACTTTGTGTCAGGCTTTAGAATTCCTAAAAGGGTGGCAAAGAGGTTGGAAAAATTGACGAGGGACTTCTTATGGGAACCTAGGAAAGAGAAAAAAGACCACTTGATTAGGTGGGAGGTAGTGAGTCAAAGCAAAAAAAGGAGGCCTAGGATTAGGGAATGTTGTGTGTAAGAACGGAGCTCTTTTATGTAAGTGGCTTTGGAGGAGGCCATTGGAGAGAGAGGTTGTGGCATGAAGTAGTGAAGAGTATCAATGGCCGTTTGGAATCAGGTTGGGATGCGGGGCTATTCTGAAGGGCTTTGCTCACAACAACCTAGAAGACAATTTCTGGCATTCTCCCCAAATTTCTCAGGTTTGTAAGGTATGATGTTTGTTTTGGAAACTCTGTTCTTCTTTGGGAAGATATTTGGGTGAGCACTCAACCCCTAAAAGACCGTTTCCCTTCTCTCTATTCCATCTCCCTCTTTAAAAAGAAACCTATTTCGAGGTTCCTTTCCCCTCTGGTTCTCCCTTTGGCTTTAAACTAGAATTTTGGGTTCCAAAGAGGGTTAAGGGATGATCAATCTTCTTGTGTTTCAGAGCTCTTGTTGCTTCTAGACTCTGTGTTTGGACCACCTAACCCGGATAAAAGGGTTTGGTCTCTAACCCCGATTGGCTCCTTCACTTGTGCATCTTTCTTTAAATCCCCTTGCTCCACCCCCTCCTCTCAGTCTTCCCTGTTAAAGAAGTCTGGTCAAGGCCAATACCTCCTAAAATAGCTGTGTTCTGTTGGGAAGCCTATTATGGTAAGATCAATACTGTGGAAAACTTGCAATAAAAGAAACCTTATATGTGTTTGTCCCCAAATTGGTGCTTTAGGTGTAAAGTGGAGGGTGTGGACTGTAACCATTTGCTAATATCTTGCTTTTTCGCTGCCAATATTTGGAACTGGGTTGTATCATTATTTGGGTGCCGGTGGAACTTGCCCTCCGAAGTAAAGCTGCTGTTCACTCTGTCTACCTTTGGGAGAATGACAAAAAGAGGGAAGCTAATGTGGAAATGTATCAAAGCCGTTACCTTGTGGAATGGGAGGAGAGAAATGGTAGAATATTTCAAGAAAAGGAAAGAAGCCTTGCTGAAGTCAAGGAGTACATAATGACAAGGACAGCCTCGCGGTTGAAATCTTCACACTCATTTGCGGATTACTCCTTTGATGACTTAAGGAGAAATTGGACAGCAGTGGCTTCTACAGTCTCCACAAAGAACAAACCACAGGTAGAATGGAAACCCCCACCAGAAGGAATGGTAAAATTGAATTTTGATGGTAGCTGCCAAGGTAACCCAGGGCCATCTGGAATAGGAGGGATTCTGAGAGATAAAGACAGCAACATGACATCTTTATTTTCAGGACCGGCTGGTGTTGGTGATTCTGTAAGGGCCGAGATACTAGCAGTGGTACAAGGTATACAGCTGGCCAATCAACTTCAAGTGGACAGTTTAATAGTTGAAGGGGATTCCAAAGTAGTAGTGGGCTGGCAGACAAGTCCAGAAACAGCTTGTTGGGGCTACAGGGATCTGTTAAAGAAAGTTAAATGGCTGACAAGAAATATAGCAGTCAGGGTTCACTGGGTTAGCAGATCAGCAAAATGCAATGGTTGATTCTCTGACCAAGCAAGGTGTATCAAGGGGAGATCTGTTTTGGGCTACATTGTAATTGTGTTTCAGGCTTGTGTATGCTTAGTGCTTTTGGTTCAGTCCTTGGGGGAGGTAACACCTCGTGCCTCCTCCTAGCCTGACTGTACTTTCTTTATTTGAATTAATAAAATCACTCTCATTTATCAAAAAAAAAATCTACTACTAAAATTTCTTTCTGTTGAGTTATTAACTTGTATGTCTATTTATTGATGGGGCATTTTTTTATTGTATTGGTTCACTATAAATATTAAATGGATGGATAAACAGCTCCATCCATTTACCATTATTGACTGTGGACATTGTCATTGCAACCAGATGATGTTAGTGGGCTTTATTGGATGACATTGACCCTTGAAGATGAGAACCTTAGATGTTGGTTAAGGATGATTTTTTTTTTTTTTAATCAGTAAACAGAATAAACTTCATTAGATATGATTAAGAAATTACAGCACAGATTTAAGATCAAATTTAGAAACAAGAAAACACCAATTATTCTTAGATACAATTAATCCAAATCTGCCCAAAAAAATTGATCCCTATACATCCGTTGTTTGGCCAAAGTATCTGCCAATCCATTTGCTGTTCTCTTAAGTTTTAACCCAGTTAAAGCTTGCCTCAAGGTCCTTTGCTAAGCTCTTGATTTATTTAATTAGATGTTTGAACTTCCACACACCTAGGCTGCTGTCATCCATCCAAGAAATTAGTATTTTGGAGTCACCTTCTATTTCCTGATTTTTAAACCCTCGCTACTTTGCTAATTTCAGACCTTGATGTAAGGCTGTTTTTTCTGCTTTTATAGAATCCCCTACTCCAGTCGGCCCTGAGAACAAAGTTACCACTTTTCGTGTATCATTCCTGAACATATCTCCAATTCTTGAAAGTCCTGGATTTCCTAGAGAGCTTCCATCAAAGTTAAACTTTAATCCTTTAGGCTGAGGTGGCTTCCAGTCCAAAACTACTAGGGCGGAAAATGTCAATAGTTACAAAATTACCCCTAGGCATCAATGACAAAGAACTAATAGTTAGGTTCAGAGCAGATCTTGACAATAAACAGGCTTTCTATTCTGATTTAAATGGTTTTATGAGTCGGAGAGAGACTTACGATAAAATCCCTCTGCAAGGAAATTACTACCCAATGTCGTCTCTTGCCTTCATGCAGGATTCAAGTGGTCAATGGTTCTCTGTCCACACACATCAATCTGGGTGTGCGAGCCTAAAAATGGTTGTTTTGAGATTATGATGGGTCGCCATTTAGTTGCAGATGATGGGCGTTGTCTTGGAAAAGGAGTGTTGTCTAACCATCCAATGAATGTAATCTTCACATAAAAATTCTACTATCCTTCCATTTAACCCTTCCCTTCTCTCCTGTTATGTTGGAGTCCATCTGAACTACCCAATGCAGGCATTCATTGCTAAGAAACCACAGGAAGCCTCTGTCCAGAAAGCCACCAAGATCCTTCTTTCCTTTGGAAACTCCCTTACCATGTGATATACACATTGTGAGCTTTAAAGTACCACAGCCCTTAAAATACTCCCAGCATCACATTGGGGACTCAAGATTTGTTTTAATCTTACAGAGGCGACAGTGAGATTCTGCCTACTGTGGGAAGGGGAGATCATTGTGTTCAAGTATAGCTGATGAAATTGTTAATCTGTTCTACATGTTCAAGGATCTTGCAGTCCTGAATGCAAGGGGAACTTAAAAACTTTTACATGATGATATAGAAATTCTTGGGTATGTTGAGTAGTTTGGAGATGTTACAAACTAGAGTTGAGGCCCATGAAAGTGTTAATTTTGATGACTAGTTATATTTTTGATGACTTCATTTAAAAAATAAATATGCACATGTGTGAGAAAGGAGAGGAGGAGAAGGCAAATGTGAGCTTTGTGGTGAGAGAACCCATCACCTCCCCTCTTTCCTCTTTCTATTTTATATATATATATATATATATTTGTGGTTTATGTTGCTTCTTGTGCTTGTAACAATAGTGATATCTTTATCAGGTTGTAATTGCAGATGAGTCACACTTCCTCAAGAATGCTCAAGCAAAAAGGACTAGTGCTTCTGTTCCAGTTATACAGGTTCTTCCTTTTCTTGATTAATTAGAGAGTGACCCCATGTTTAGTGTGGGGTAACTACATCTATGTATCATTTTTTATTGTTTTTTTGGTAATAATATCATTATGTTTGAGTCTTACTATTTATTCAGTTATTATATCTAATTTGGATTTCTTATTTCATTTAAGTAATTATATCAGGTTTAATCTATAATTTAAAATTCTTTATAATGATTCTTTTGTTTGAATTGGGGAACTGAATTACAAAAAAATATTGGCCCCACATCCTTTGGAGTGGGTACTTGTTTCTATGGATAGCCATGAGTTAGCACCTTTTTTTTTCACTAGAGTGGATTTGATTACTGTCACTTTTTTTTGACACATGTTTGAGGAAGAAAGCTTCTATTTGAGAGTGGAAAGTACCCACTTCTTGGATACTGTCTCACTTTTTTTTCCTGAGAGTGGATTTGACTACTCTCACTTTTTTTGATACATGTCTGAGGAAGAAAGCTTTTATTTGAGAGTGGAAAGTACCCACTTCTTGGATACTGTTTCTTGAAAAAAAATAGAACACCATGTCTTTGAAGAAGAGGCTATCTATATGAGGGCTTTTCTTTAACACCCACACACACAAGCACAGTATATGCAGGTGTGCAAACTTAATAATAAATATTTTACATGTTTAATGGATGTGGGTTCAATTCTAAGAGCCACCACTTTCTACAAAAAATGCCAAATGTTAGGTCTGTATCTAGTTCATCTCTACCAATACCTAGGATAGCTAGGAACATTGACTAACCTATATTCTCATAAAAATGGGCAATGGATGATAAATGATGTAACCGTTTCTGGTCACGTACCAATTTTTCGTGATGTGTCAAATTTTTTTTTGGGTAAGTACCTCGTCATTTGGCCTGCTCCAAGGTGACTTGTGACTCAGAGGATGATGGGGCTCCCTGGTGGCGAACTGCCTGTGGGAGAGCTATGCCGAGCTCCCTGGTGGAGAACTTCCTGGGGGAGAGCTATGCCGAGCTCCCTGATGGCGAACTGCCTAAGGGAGAGCTATGCCGAGCTCTCTGTGGTGAGCTACCTTGGTGGACTCGTCATTTTCCCTGCTCCTAGGCAGCCTGTGACTCAGAGAATGGTGGAGCTCCCTGGTGTAGCGCAACCCGACTACCCTCTGCATGAGGTGATATTCTCTCCTTTGTACGCGGCGGGAGCTGAGGGACCTGCGAGAACTGAATCAGGGGACCCGGGGGTATTTACCCGGTGGGGACTCTCCGATGCTTAAGTTAGCACTCTGATTGTAGAGAGCTTGAAGATGATATTAGAGAAATGAGAGAGCTAGGGAGCAGGGATTCCCTCCATTTTTCTTCCTCGTCCTTTTGTCTTTGGGGGTTGGAGTCCTTATATAGCGGTGTCCTTTCAAATCAGGCATAACTGCCTCTGTCAAGTCAGGCATAACTGCCTCTGTCTCTCTGCCGCAGCCATTACTGCCAGAGTTGAGGTGGCGGGTGCAGGCAGTTGTTGCAGAGTACGGCTTTGCCAGGCAAGGGACAGCTCTCAGGGCTGGCAGGCATGGTGCCGCCTGGCGAGAGACGTGGGCACAGGTCTCCGGATCTGTCAGGTATGGTTGTCAGGGAAGAGATCTTCCTGCGATATGCCGAACTGCTCTTCCGCGAGCTACCCTGTACCGAGCTACCCTGCAAGTGGCGAGCTGCCTGGGGGCGAGCTCTGCTGAGCTGCCTGTGGCGAGCTATGCCGAGCTGCCTGTGGCGAGCTATGCCGAGCTGCCTGTGGCGAGCTGTGGCAAGCTCTGCTGAGCTGCCTGTGGCGAGCTACGTCGAGCTGTCTGTAAGTGGCAAGCTCTGCTGAGCTGTCTGTGGCGAGCTACGCCGAGCTATCTGTAAGTGGCAAGCTGCCTGTGGCAAGCTCTGCCAAGCTGCCTGTGGCGAGCTACGCTGAGCTGTCTGTAAGGGGCAAGTTGCCTGTGGCAAGCTCTGCCGGGCTGCCCAGTTGTCAAGAGGCTGCACTTGGTTGGCATGAGGTGCCAGGTGTCACAATTTCACTGGAGGGCCAAATCCGCCCTCATCAATATATAAGCATCTCCAGAAGGCACTCTAATTTCCTCACATTGACAAATGGTGCTGTTGAAATTTAGCTATCAGTAGATTGGGTCACAGGCTTCATGAATTGGTATTGAGTAAAGGATGGAGTTCTTGTGGACTTGCCTATTATCAATTTGAGAGTAGTCTCATCGAAGTCATCCATAAAACAGTGAAATTGTTATGGTCTATTAACCTACCCCTCCCAAGAGCCCAGATAGCTGTGACCATGGGTAAAACCCCTTTTTAGGTGCAATACATAATCCAGATCTATGCATTTTGTGGTCTACCACCCTTTCCAATTTGTTCCTTCTGAGTATGCTGTTTTAATATAAAACTTGTATGATGTGACAAATATAAATGGATATCCGCTCTTTCCAAGCACCCTTTGTATCGATCACACACCCACTCATGGTCTCTCTCATTCATAAAATTACTAATTACCTCACTATCTTTGTATAGAAAGCCAAATTTGCAATTTTGCTCAGTGGGACTCCTGCTTTGTCACGACCAATTGAACTATTCAAACAGGTACCTTTCCACTTTCATTGTAGCATTTACATTTAGTTTATTTTTTGTTATCATGTAAGTGAAGTATATCTGTTTTCCTTCAAGTATTTCACTAATATTTCTTTAACCATGCAAAATTTTCAGTTGGAAGCCTTGTATCCAGAAGTATATAAAAATGTTCATGAGTATGGAAATCGATATTGCAGGGGTGTAAGTTTAATCCTGTTGTCCTCTTTAGAATATTATTATTGTACTCTCCCCAATTAAATTTAAGATTACAACTGTTGCAGGGTATATTTGGAATCTACCAAGGTGCAAGTAACCATGAAGAGTTGCACAATTTGATGAAGGCAACTGTGATGATTCGTAGGCTTAAGAAAGATGTTCTTTCTGAACTTCCTGTAAAGCGTAGACAACAGGTAATATATGCTGCAAGTAGACTTGTAACGTGCTTGATGCCCAATTTTCTGTGTGGCTGAGCCGTCCATAAAAGAGGAATACAAGAATTCTGTTACTCCAGTTCTTCTGGAGCATACATTGTTAAGTTGTATAGTTGATTCCTGGGATAGTGGACTGCCTAGGTACCTAAGCAACGGAATTTGACAAAGAGAAAAACTACATTTTTTGTAGATTTGCTTGTTTTATATACTGATTGACATGGATATAAGTTGAAAAAAGCAATACTATTTTTTTTTTTTCTAAATAACTCTGTGTTTCATATGAGAAAATGACAAATGTTTGAAAGACAATAGTGTTTTAAATATATTAATTTCAATATTTCAAACACAATATTATGTCATAATTGGTACCTAATAGAGCAAATGTGTGTCAATAAACTATTTAGCAACTTAAGAAAGCTATAACTTTATATCAATAGAAAGGGGAAAAAAGGATATAGGGTCCTTTTTTTCCTTATTTCCTTCTTTCCTTTATTTATTTATTTGATCAATAACAGAATTTTTTATTAAAGATAGAAATATAGGTTACAAAGGAAACAAGGGGAGAGATAAAGCTCTTAACCCTCCCCAAGATAGCCAAAAAACAGTTACAGCACTGCCCAAAACAAATGTTCCCTTCCCACCCCTTGTTTAGCCAGAGTATCTGCAAAGGAATTTGCAGGACTCTTCACCCAGAATTTATTGCTGTACAGATGACTTTAGTCAAATTGAATGGCATCAGCTATGTTCCTTGTGCCAAATCTGTTGAAATATTTTTCTGGAAAAGGGAGCCTGCATTTTTATTGGAAAAGGAAAGCCTTTTTTTACTGGAAAAGGGAAGTTGAAATACATTAGAGATCCCATACCGCAAAGTGTATCTGAAGGATATAATGATTGGATGCAGGACAATGCACAGATTATGACTTGGCTTTGTAATAGTTTGAACACTTCCATTACTGTCAATTTCATGTTCCTAGATACAACTAATAAGATCTGGGATCATGTGAAGCAATTGTATTAAGGCCAAGAGAATGTGACGAGAATCTACTAGCTATATCAGGACTATATTCTCCTCCAATAGGGTGACAAGAGTGTCGATGATGAGTATTTTTTGGCCTTGAAGAACCTCTAAAATGAATTTAAATGTGTATCAGCCCCTCTTCATAGATTTGAAGACAAAGAACAAAGAGAACCTGGACATGGCCAGATTTTTATGTGTTGAGAGCCGTTTATGTGCTAGTACGGGCTTAAATTTTGGGTAGTAGTGATATCTCTTGTGCTTCGTTTTTTGAGACATTAGTCCAACCTACTACTCTGCTTGGGCTGTCATTCCCGGTTAAAGAGATTTGGAGCAAACCCATTCCTCCTCGGGTTGGTAGTTTTTGTTGGGAAATTTTCCTGGAAAGAGTTAACACAAACGACTTGCTTCAAAAAAAGAGGCCCAACTGCTGTTTACTTCCGAATAGGTGTATTCTTTGCAAAGCTGATGGGGAAATGGGTAATAATATTATGGTTACTTGTCCAATTACTAAGACTGTTTGGGAGTGGGTGTTTTCCCTGGGTATACTTGGAATCCCCGTGAGTGTGCAATGCTTGTTCTCTCCTTCTTTCTTTAGTTGGCCTAAGAAAAGGGGGAAGATTATGTGGAGAAGCATTAGGGCTGCAGTGTGCTGGTCAATATGAGAAGAAAGAAATTCACGAATTTTTTCAGATAAAGAAAGAACCACGGAAAGCCCAACACATTTGATACTTTCAAGGGTTGCTCATTGGCTGAAATCAATGGAGATATTCTCTGAATTCTCTATGGCAGACTTGCTGAGAAAGTGGAAAGAGGTTGCTACTGCTGCTATGTATAAAAGGAACTGTAGTCCCACTTGGACCCCCCCTCCTGCTGGATTCATAAAACTGAATTTTGATGGATGTAGCTTAAGGAATCCGGGGACCCTTGAGGGGTATATTACTGCCATGTTCTCTGGGCCAATTGGAGAGGGTGACTCTCTTAGGGCCGAAATTCTAGCAGTTCTTGAAGGAATCCAAAGAGCAAGAGAATTAAGCATCAGATGCTTAGTGATTGAGGGGGACTCGAAGGTGGTGATTAGGTGGCTGAAAGTAGATATCCGTAGCTTGTGGAGCTACAGCAATGAGAAGAAAAAAATTTAATTGGCTGTGTAAGGTCTTAGAGGTGCAATACAGCTGGGTAAAGAGAAGTGCTAACTCATGGCTGATGGGTTAGCTAAGCAAGGGGTGGCTAAGGATTTTTTGTTTTGGGCACATTTTTAGTATTTTGTTGTCATTTTGATGTTGGGGAGTTGAGATAGTTTACCTCTCCATTTTCTGTAATTAATTTTCACAAGTATTATTCATTAATAAAGATTTCTGTTATCGATAAAAAAAAGTGTTCTTACAAGTTACGAGAGTTTCCAATTCACTAGATGAGAACACTCTTGCTTTAGAGAGAGACCAGCTTTTGACTGTGACTTTTGGTGGATATTCTAGTAGAGGTGTATGTGGTAGAGGGGTCTGCTTATGTGTTGGACATAGTTCCATAGGTGGTCGTGGAGGTCAGAGAGATGGAGGTAGTAATAGGAATGGTGGTAGTGGACGTGGAGTGTTGCATGAGTGCAGTCATTATGGATGTGAGGGACATACTATGTGTAAAGAGACTGGGCCGAATGGGCCCTAACAGCCTTTCTTGTAATATCTTTTATTTTATGTTGATGGGCCACACTTAATGGGCCTGCTATTTATTCTTGTTTTATTTTTCTTTATGTAACTGCCAAGCTGGCCGCCCACTTAAGGGCATTCTTGTCATCATCAAATTTTTATATCTTAATAAAATAGGGTTAGAGGAGAATGAAGAATTATTCGACTCCTTCTCTTACCTCTTCTCTTTGCCATCTTCTTCTCTTGTACAGTTATTCAGACCTGTTTTATTCTGCTAATCACTAAGTTTAATCTTGATATTAAAGGACTGATTTACATCTTGGTATCAGATCGGGTTTAGTTCCTCTTCCTTCTTTTTCTCTATAGTATAGAGAATCAATTGCCTAGTTGGTAGAAGGGTTTGGAGAGTTTAGTTCTTGCTAGATTTTGCCAAGAAGTGATGCTGTTCTGCTGTTGCCCGAAACCCTAGCCGAGTAGAGATTTTCGAGGGTACCAGGAAAGGTGAAGCTCGGGTGTGGCACTTTGTGCTTGGAAGGTGTCTTGTGACTACTAAAGGAGGGCGGTTCAGGTTTGGAAGTGTGGTAGGTGCGGCAACATCTTATCTCTTCCTCCCATCTGCTGGACGGAGCAAAGCCCTAGTTTTTCAAGCACCCGAGTTCTGGTTTGACTTCAAGTAAGTTTACATAGTCAAAGTTTCTGTTCCTTGATTTCCGTTTGATATTTAGACTTACGGAAGTGAGTTCAAGCAGGTGCCGGTTTTTGGACCTGGCTCAGTAGATTCCGTTTTGATTGGTTTTACCACAATTAAGCTAAATGGGACGAACTATCTTGCTTGGGCATAGTCTATAAAAATCTATGTTTGTAGTAGAGGAAAACTCGGGTATCTCGCAGGCAGTAAGGTGAAACCCGAAGAGACAGACCCTGAATTTGAAAAATGGATGCAAGAGAACTATACTGTTATAGGATGGTTAGTCAACTCTATGCAACCCCATATAAGCCAACACTATCTCTGGATGTCTTCGGCTAAGGAGATATGGGACAGTGTAATTGAGACCTATTCACAGAAACTTAATGTGGCTAGAGCGTACAAATTGAAATGTGATGTGAAAAACCTGAGACAACGGGAGAAGAGTGTAGCAATCTACTACTCTATACTAAAATCCCTATGGCAAGAAATTGATGTTATGGAGACAGTGGTATGGGAGAGTAAAAAGGATGCTGAAATGTATAGAAAGCCGATGGAGAGAAATAGGGTGTTTGAGCTTCTCACTGGACTCAACCCTGAGTTTGATATTATTAGACAAAATATTTTGGCCAGGGATGAGGTTTCTCTTTCACAGGCATATGCTATGATAAGTAGTGAGGAGTGTTGGCGGCAGGTTCAGTTGCAGAGTCCACCTACAAAACATTTTGCACATGCGGGAATGAAACCAAAGGGCCCTACTGAGAAAAGAGAGCAGGTGTGTGAATATTGCAAGAAACCACGACATACAAAGGACACCTGCTGGAAGCTTCATCCTGGACTTCTCCCTGATAGATTTAAGAACAATAATAACCCTAAGAAGGGCAGTCAGGAGGGAAAACCCAAGATTGCTAATGCTGCTACAGTACCTGAAGAGGAAAGTAAGGAGAGTGAAGAGAAATCAACCATTGAGCAGTTGGCTACAATGAAGCTGGATTTTGAGAAGTATGGGAGGCTCCTAAATCACCTGGAAGCTACAGTTTCTTCAGCTCACCCTTCCAACAATACATCATCTTCATCGACTTTTGCTCACTCAGGTATTTGTGCTTCTGCAAATCATGCTTCAATTTCAGGTAATCATAAAATCCCTTGGATTATCGATTCCGGTGCATCAGACCATATGACCAGTCTATCTAACATTTTTTGCTCATATCACCTTCTCTCTGGGAAAGAGAAAATATCCCATGCCGATGGGTCCCTTGCCCCCATCTTTGGTAAAGGTGATATAAAGACCTCTGACACCCTGTTCTTATCTTCTGTTCTTCA
The DNA here is from genome assembly GCF_055504915.1 of Nelumbo nucifera. NCBI lineage: Eukaryota > Viridiplantae > Streptophyta > Magnoliopsida > Proteales > Nelumbonaceae > Nelumbo > Nelumbo nucifera. The sequence goes on from NC_142652.1 coordinate 68,011,887, forward strand.
TGTCCCTAAGCTTAACACAAACCTCTTATCTGTTAGTAGCTTAACAAATTCCATGAATTGCAGCATAAGCTTCTTTCCCACTCATTGTGTTTTTCAGGATCTGCAGTTTCAGAGGATGATTGGGAGTGGCCATGAGGCGAACGGAATATACTTGCTGGACACACCGGATCAAGCTTTGGGACCACCTCATGGAGTTGCCTTAGAGTCAGCCGTGTTAGAGTTTGTTAACAAAATTTTATTATGTCATTTTCGGTTTGGTCACTTGTCTTTTTCTGCTTTGAGTCATCTGTTCTCAGATATGTTTAAAGGAGTGTCTTTATCGAGTCTTCATTGTGAATCATGTGAGCTGGCAAAGCATTATAGATATTCCTCTTCAATTAGCATTAAAAGATCACTTTCTCCTTTCCATATTGTTCACTCTGATGTGTGGGGGCCATATCACATGCCAACCATGGGGGGTTACAGGTACTTTATCCTTTTTATTGATGATTATTCGCGTTATACTTGGATTTATCTCATGAAATCCAGGGATGAAGTACCAACTATTGTGAAAATTTTTCATGAACTCATCCTCACCCAGTTTAATACTCGTATCAAAATATTCCGCTCTGACAATGCTAAGGAGTATTTTGAGAGAATCCTCTCCACCTATTTTGAAACTTTTGGGGTTATTCATCCAAGTTCTTGTTCCTACACTCTACAACAAAACGGGGTGGCGGAAAGAAAGAACAAGCATGTGGTTGAGGTTGCCAGATCTCTCTTGTTTGCATCCCATGTTCTTGTAAAGTTTTGGGGAGATGCTGTTCATACTGCTACCTTTCTAATCAACCGTATGCCCTCCCGGGTCCTTGGCTTTAAAACTCCTTTTAGTCTTCTCTTCTCGGATGATGATCTCTTTTCTCTTCCTCTCCGTGTGTTTGGATGTACTTGCTATGTGCATATTCATAGTCACCAAAGGCACAAGTTTGAACCTAAGGCTCATAAGTGTGTGTTTCTGGGATATGCTTCCACACAGAAGGGTTATTGCTGTTTTGATCCAGTTCGTGGCACCCGCTTTGTATCTTGGGATGTCACTTTTGCCGATTTGACTCCCTTCTTTAGTATTCCTCCTGAGGGGAAGAAATCTGGTGAGCCCTTTGCTATGTCTCTAGCTGTTTCTCTTCCCATCCCTTGTGAGTCCGATCATGGGGTGTCCACCTCTTCTACTGGACCTACCTTTGATATCCCTACTCCTCCTCCTCCTTCTGTTCCTGCTCTCCAAAGGTGGTACCAAAGGCAGAGATTCAGACATGTGCAGGTTGTTTCCACTCCTTCAGAAGAGCATCTTGCCACTCTCATCATTCCCGAGGAAACATGTCAACCCTCTACTGACCCATCTCTGACTGTCCTAGACCTTGATTTTCCTATTGCTCTTCGCAAGGGCAAGTGGAAGTGTACAACCCACTGTATCTCCAAACACTTATCTTACAACCTTCTCTCCCCTTCCTACTACTACTTTCTTGCATCTGTTTCTTCCCATGTGATACCCAGTTCTGTACCGGAAGCATTATCTCAAGTTGCATGGAGGGATGCTATGATGACTGAATTTGATGCATTGCATAAGAACCATACCTGGGATATTGTGGACTTGCCGGAAGGGAAGGAACCAGTGGGTTGTAAATGGGTGTTTACCATTAAGTATCACTCTGATAGCTCTGTTGAGAGGTTCAAGGCTCGGTTGGTTGCTAAGGGTTACACCCAAATGTATGGCATTGACTGTCTTGAGACATTTGCTCCTGTAGCTAAGATGACTTCAGTCAGGGTTTTACTTTCTCTAGCAACTACTTTTGACTGGCCCCTACACCAGTTTGACATTAAAAATTCCTTCTTGAATGGAGACCTGCGTGAAGAGGTCTATATGTCTCTACCTCCAGGAGTGTATGGGAAAGAAATGAAAGGCAAGGTGTGTAAACTACACAAATCTATTTATGGTCTCAAACAATCTCCTCGGGTTTGGTTTGAGAGATTTCAGATTGCTCTTGTCTCCTTTGACTACATTCAAATACAATCTGATCATACACTGTTTTTGAAGAGAAATGCTTCTCTGGTGACCTTCTTGATTGTTTATGTTGATGACATTGTGGTCACAGGTAATGACATTGAAGAGGCCAGTAAACTAAAAGGATTTCTCAACTCTGAATTTGAAATCAAAGACTTCGGTATTTCTTGGGCATTGAAGTTGCTCGGTCTAAGGATGGTATCTTCATATCTCAGCGCAAATATGTCCTTGATCTTGTTGAAACTGGTAAACTTGGAGCTAAACCTATCTCCATTCCCATTGATCCTAATCATAAGCTTTCTGCCACAGATGGTGAACCTTTGTTTGATAAGGGAGTGTTTCAGAGACTACTTGGGAAGTTGTTATACCTTTGCATGACTCGGCCAGATATTTCCTATGCAGTAAGTGTTATTAGTCAGTTTATGCATTCTCCCAGAGATATTCATCTAGTTGCTGTAGAAAGGGTTCTATGCTACTTGAAAGGTACTCCAGGGAAAGGTATTCTATTTGCTAAGCATGGTCACATGAAGCTGGAAGCCTTTACTGATGCAGATTGGGCAGGATGTATTGATGACAGAAGGTCCACCTCTGGTTATTGTGCTCTGGTTGCTGGGAATATTGTGCCTTGGAGAAGTAAGAAACAATCAGTAGTTGCTAGATCCTCAGCTGAAGCAGAATACAGGGCAATGACTCATGGTGTGTCAGAATTACTATGGCTACGATCCCTTCTAGAGGAATTGGGGGTGGACTACGAGAAACCAATGATGCTCTATTGTGACAACCAAGCTGCTATCAACATTGCACATAATCCTGTTCAACATGACAGAACTAAGCACATTGAGGTTGATAGGCATTTAATAAGGGAAAGAGTCTCTTCAGGAGAAGTGTGTTTACCATTCATCACATCAGAAGAGCAATTGGCTGATATCTTGACCAAGGGAGTTCCAAGGGGGAAATTGACACACTATATAAGCAAGCTGGGCATGATTGACATCTATGCTCAGCTTGAGGGGGAGTGTAAAGAGACTGGGCCGAATGGGCCCTAACAGCCTCTCTTGTAATATCTTTTATTTTATGTTGATGGGCCACACTTAATGGACCTGTTATTTATTCTTGTTTTTTTTTTTCTTTATGTAACTGCCAAGCTGGCCACCCACTTAGGGGCATTCTTGTCATCATCAAATTTTTAGATCTTAATAAAATAGGGTTAGAAGAGAATGGAGAATTATTCGACTCCTTCTCTTACCTCTTCTCTTCGCCATCTTCTCTTGTACAGTTATTCAGACCTGTTTTATTCTGCTAATCACTAAGTTTAATCTTGATATTAAAGGACTGATTTACATCTCTATGAACATCTGTTATGATCTCTATTGCCCACCATCAACTTGGTTTAATCATGTTAAGATGGAGGACCTAGTCATCTTATCCCCACTAATGAGACATCTACTTTTGGAGGTGGGAAGAAGGAATTAGTATCCATCACTTGTTAGGAGTATGAGAAACTTTGTTTGTTTTCTTCTTTCCATAATGCTAATGCTGCCACCTTTGCTAAATCAATTTTAGCACATCTTGCCTCCCAAAACAAACCAACTTCCTGGGTATTGGACTTCGGAAGTTGGAGCTTAAGATCATATGATTGGATCTCTAGACTCGTTTACTTTCTTGTTTGCTCCTGCCATAGATGGTACTACGTATCTGGTACCATTAATATTTCTCTTCTGATCTAACATTGCCTTCTTTGTTATATTTACTTAAATTTACTTATAGTCTCATGTTTTGTACGTTAACTTAAATCCTCAACTGTTCAATCCCATTAGACTCCCATGGATACTAATGTGAAGATGCTTTTTTCACATCTTGTTTTCTTATAAACTATATGCCTTCTCCACTTCGTGAGGGCAAGTTGGGTCCTTTACCTCTTCCTCCATGTGTCTTTGGGTGTGTTTGTTTTCTGCACAAGTTGGGTCTTGGTCTTAAACTTGATTCTCAGGCTGCTGTTTGCATTTTATTGGTTACTCTCATACACGAAAAGGGTATAAGTTTTACGGCAATTTCCTTAAACTACCCCTACTGTTTAGCTAATTGACTAACTCCACCCTTATTGTTTAGCTATTGTCTTAAAGTACCCTTAAGTTTTTTGACATTTGTCTAAAACCTCACTTGTTAATTTTCCATCACACTTCATTCACATGTGACATCACGTGAGTGGTAATTAATTTAAAATTCCTAAAATACCCTTATTGTTCAATGACCTCCCAAAAGTTGGTTCAACAGAAGCTTCGTCACCTCCTCTGTAAGTTGGTTCAATGACCTCCTGGTGTGGTGATCGGGAACGAGTTTTGGGTCGTGAGCGGCTATGGCACAAGGAAGGAAGAACCAAGGGGTTTTCGAGGTAAGCACTAAATACCCATGTAGGGTTTGGGCTCATTAGAACCCTCTATTACAACGAGACTATGTAATCTCTCGAGATCTTTCGACGACTAGTAGTACATGGGTATTGACTGCCTTTTGTTTCTTCTCAAGGACCCAGATACATTGTACAAAGTAATGGAGATGGCAACTCTATCTAGCCGATCTGGTTAAACTTCGAACCACAACTCTATTTCTACGAATCCCCCCATCCACTCGCTCACTTTACAAACACTCTCCTTCCCCACATCAAACACTCTCTCTCATCACCCTCTTGCACTTCTATCCATTCACCGGAAACCTGTCATGGCCAGAAGAATCTCCTAACCCCATGATCCACTACAAGGAAGGCAACCAGCCTCACAAACTATCGCCCAGTCTGAAGGTGGCTTCCATTGTCTCTCTGGCAACCAGGCGAGAGAGTCGAAGGAATTGCATCCCCTTGCCCCTCAATTGCCAATATTTGGATCAGTCGTCCCAATGTTGGCATTGCAGGTGATTGCGTTTCCAAATTCCGGCAACTGCTTGGAGTCACCATGTCCCGCACGATTGTCGATGCCAAGTCACCATCATAGTTGTCAAGGCGACGCCTAGGCGACAAGGTGCCTAGGTGACAAGGCGCCCTTTGAGGATCACCTCGTCTAATCGTCAAACAGTTTTGTACTATGTATTATAAAATACTTTTTTATTCTTTATTTTTTGACACTATAATTATAAAATAGGCACTAATAAACTAAAATATTCATTTTGTGTGTTGAAATACTAATTTCTTTTTATTATTTTCTTATTTGTTAGGGTTTAATCAATATAAACATTGCTAAATGCTGTATTGAACCCCCAAAAGACTTTAAAACCTGAACCAATAAGTAAGGAAGAACTACTACTACCACCACCACTACTACTACTACTACTCATTTTCTAATCAACACATTTTCTTTTCTTCTTTTCCTATAACAAAAATAAGGGTTCAGCCCCTATAATTTTTGAATTTTCTTTTCATTGTTTTTCTTCTCATTAATATGTTGATTTTCTATACTTTACATGAACTCTATACTTTTCTTATGAAAATTATGAATAATTCTTAAGTAAATATGGTATGGTACTTAGGGAACTACCCTAGGATCTATGTTTTCTACATAAAAAAATTCATCGCCTAGGCGACTAGGCGACAAGGCGCCCCCTTGTCGCCTGGCCTCGCCTTTGGTGCCTTGTAAACTATGGTCACCATGCCCCATGCGGTTGCCGACGCCAAAACAATTATGAACTTCATGAACTTTTGGGCTTTGATTTGCAAGTTTGGTGAGACATCTTTGTCAATCTAGTCTTTCCCATTCATTGGCAATTCAGTGATCAAGGACCCAATATAATTGAGCGCACTGACAATCTACTTTCAGTCCAAGTGCGGAAATCGAAGGTTAGGTATTTTGGATGTTGGTTTGTTGGACAACTTGGACCCTCGATTACCAACTCTGTTTCAACTCCTCGACCGGGAGGTCGTTCTATGGAAAGACAGAGCCATTGGCGAGTGGATTGCCTTGGACGACAAATGCCCTCACCGACTCGCTCTGCTCTCTATACCATTTCCTCATCTTTCTCTTCAGCTTTATGCTTTCTAGTTTAAATTTCAGGGTAGCTTTGATAGTGGGGAACAATTAATGCTATTAGCTAAACATAGTTAAATTGATTTCTTCAGGTAGATTCAGAATCAGCTCCTCGCTCCTCACTCTTTTGCAACCTTGGTGACTGGATTGGCATATCTGGGCGCACCTCAGGGGGTCTTCCTGGTGGGATGAAGGAAGGGAAAATTCGATCCGTTTCCAAAGCATCATCATCAGAACTGCTCATCAGTTGGGTTTTATTTTGAAATTTGAGGAATAGTGGAAGGCAAATTCAACATTTTGTTTCTTTCTGTTAGCACTTAACGGCGATATCAATTTTTAGAAATAGTAAGGGTACTTTAAGACAATATGTAAACAATAAGGGTATAGTTTAGTCAATTTCGTAAACAGTAGGGGTAGTTTAAGGAAATTGCCCTAAGTTTTTTGACCTATTCTCAAAAAATATTTTTCGTTCCCGATGTTACCTTTTTTGAAACTTTACCCTTCTTGTCTAGTAAGTAGCCTTCATCTTTTGTTCCTCTCCCATTTTCCACTATTGATTTGTTTATTCCTCTTTGGCTCTTCCTACTCTCTAGGAGGCCATATGACCATCATTTCACATAGTGTACTCCAGACATGAATGGGCCTTGGCAATTCTAGCAACAATTCCAGCTGTAGTGTTAGGAACTGCCTAACTCAGGGACTTTTTCGAGGAAGCCTGCCTCTTGAACGAGAGAGAGAGAGAGAGAGATTGTATTCCCAAAATTAATAATTTCTCTTCTGGCTTCCTTTCCTTATTTATACACTTCTGTTACAATTCTGTTATATCAGCCTCTCCACTTGTCCATTTTGTTATTTAGTTTGTTCTAGTGGTTGGCTGTCAGTTACATTACTTAAAGGCTGATGTGGCCTTTTCTTGTACACTTGTATTCCCTTTATTTATGTCTCAACAGTCCCTCCTCCCTTGAAAGCGACCTTGCCCTCAAGGTCAAGATGTGGAAATCTAGTCTGTAAGTCCAAGTAAGGTTCCCAAGTTGCATCCTCAAGTGGGAGACCTGACCATAACACCAACGCCTCTGGTTCGATGTGATTCCCTTTGCGTATCCACCTGAAATCTATTATCTGGGTGGGCTCAGTTTGAACTTGGCCATCTTCCGAGAATGATGGGAGGGTGGTTGTTGTTATTGCTCCTGTTTTTGGCCATTTCTTTAATAGAGATACATGGAATACAGGGTGCAATTTTGATGTTGCTGGAAGGTCAAGCCTGTATGTCATAGACCCAATGCATTCCACAATCCGAAATGGGCTGAAGTACCTTGGGCTCAGTTTGTTCCACCTGTGGCCTGCTACCGAAACTTGCTTGTATGGTTGTAGTTTAAGGAAGACTTTCTCCCCAATCTGGTGTTGGACCGACCTATGCTTTCTGTTGTAAGGGTCTACCATCCATTGTTGGGCTCGATGGAGGTGGGATTTGAGATCTTGTAACACCCTATCTCGCTGGAGGAGTTGGTCTTCCACCACTGCTACTTCTGTAGACCCTTTCTCATATGGGAGTAGGGGAGGTGGGTCCCGTCCATATAGAGCCCGAAGGGAGTCATTCCTACTGCACTGTGGTATGTGGTATTGTACCACCATTCCGCCCAATGAAGCCACTTGAGCCACTGACACGGCCTATCCCCTGTATAGCACCTTAGATAGGTTTTCGAACTCTGGTTGACCACCTCTGTTTGCCCATCTGTTTGAGGATGGTAGCTGGTAGATTTGAAGAGTTTCATTCCCTGTAGTTGAAAAAGTTCTGCCTAGAAACGACTCATAAAAATTGGGTCGCGGTCTGAGACAATAGAGTTAAGGGTACCATGCAGTCATGCCACCTCCTTAGTAAAAATCTCAGCCACCATTGAAGCTGTAAAGGGGTGGGAAAGAGGGAGAAAATGGCAGTATTTGGTGAATCTATCAACCACTACGAGAATGATAGACTTGCCATAGGAAAGGGGAAGCCCCGCTATGAAGTCCATGGATATATCCGCCCACACTTGTGTAGGAACTGGGAGTGGTTGTAGTAGTCCTGCTGGAGACTGGGTATCAGCCTTATTTTTCTGGCAAATGACACATTCGGCTATGAAATTTTGGACCGAATTCCGCATGCCTTTCTCGTGGAATTGGGTAGCTAGTCTCTTGTAAGTGCGCAAAATCCCTGAGTGTCCTCCTGCTGGTGATAAGTGGAACACTTCCAGAAGCTGCTGAATATGGGCTGAATGCTGTGGTATCCCCAATCGACATTTATACAACAACAAGTTATTCTCCACTGTGTACCCTGAGTGGCTAGTAGGGTCCTCTTGGACCTGTGAACGCAACTTGTTCAGTTGTGGGTGTCTTTCAGCTTCTTCCCTTAACTGACTCATGATGGAACATGTTGGGCCCGTGAGAAGTAATGTAAATAGTTGTGGTTGGCGTGACAGTGCATCCCCCATCGCTGCTGTTCCGGGGATAGTATGGACTGCTCCAACAGAAATTTCAGGCTATGGTGGTCAGTTCGTATGATGAACCTCCTCCCTAGAAGGTAGGGCCACCACCTCTGAACTGCGAGAACGATTGCTATCAGTTCGCGTTCGTATACTGGCTTGGCCCATTTCTGTGCTGTCATTGCTTTGCTGAAAAACGCTAGTGGCCTTTCTTCTTGCATGAGGACCACACCTACTCCTTGGCTTGACGCATCACATTCAATGATGAAGTCCTTTGAGAAGTCTGGAAGTGGGAGCGTCGGTGGGGACGAGACAGTTGTTTTGAGCGTTTTGAAGGCCTGTTGGGCCTCCCTAGTCTAGCAGAAACCATTCTTCTTAAGTAAACTTGTCAAGGGGGCAGCAATCAGTCCATACCCTCTAATGAATCGACGATAGTACCCTGTTAGACCCAAGAAGCCCCGTAACTCCTTAACATTTTGAGTTCGGGGCCAATTTATCATGCTTGAGATCTTTTCCAGGTCTGCTGCTACAATACCGTTTTCGACTACGTGCCCTAAGTAGTGTACTTGTGTCTGTCCAAATGCGCACTTTGACTCCTTTGCAAAGAGTTTATGAGTCCTTAGTAGTTCCAAGGTGATTTGTAGATGTACTAGTTGTTCGTCCCATGTAGCGCTATATACAAGTATATCATAAAAAAAAGACTATAAATTTGCGCAAATGGGGTCGAAATATGTCATTCATAAGTGCTTGGAATGTAGCTGGCACATTGGTCAACCCAAACAGCATGACCAAAAACTCATAATGCCCCTCGTGTGTACGAAAGGCAGTCTTGTGGATGTCACCCTCATGTGCCCGAATTTGATGATATCTCGATCTCAGGTCTAGTTTAGAGAATATGGTGGCCCTGCCGAGTTCATCTAGTAGTTCATCGATTACCGGTATGGGAAATCGATCCTTCACAGTAATGTTGTTCAGGGCGCTATAGTCTATACAAAATCGCCATGTCCCATCCTTCTTTTTCACAAGTAATACTGACGAGGAGAATGGGCTTTGGCTGGGTTGTATAATTTTTCTATCAAGCATATCTTGCACTTGTCTCTCAATCTCTAGTTTCTGAAAATAGGGGTAATGATAGGGCCTTACATTTGTGGGTGCCGTTCCGGGCAGCAATGGAATGCAGTGATCATGGGCACGTTTCGGTGGTAGTTCCTTAGGCTCTTGGAAGATCACTGAAAACTTCTGAAGTAGCTGCTGTAGTTGAATGTGGGCTTCTTTGGATCTGCTGGATTTACTTCCTTGGGCTAGAATTGGGCCGTTCCCGTGGGAGTCTATCTGCATTAAAATGATGTGGGCTGGGTCCTGCTGCCTGTTTTTCTAGGGTGGCAAGACTAATGGGTCCTGGACCCTTGGACAGCTGTCCTTGAATATGCACCTCTGAGCTGCCCACTTGAAAAGCTCGAGGGGAATTAGACAAGGGGACCCACTTTCCCTGTTCCTTTTTATTTGTCTGATGGAATCTTTTAGCAGATTGGTGAAAAGGGCTGGCACTGGTGGATTTTTAGAAGGTTTCAAAGTAGGTAATGAGAGGGTTGAATCTGATTTACTGCAATTTGCTGACAACACACTTATTTTCTGTGATGCATCTCAAGAGCAGCTTCATTTTGTAATGGCTGTGCTGAAATGGTTTGAAATAGTCTCAGGGCTGCAAGTAAACTTGAGAAAAAGCAAGCTAGTGGCTGTGGGAAAGGTTAAGGAGTTGGTTTATTGGGCAGAATTTGGGGATGCAGAGTGGGAAATCTGCACTTTAAATATCTGGGAATGTCTGTGAGTGCAAAATGCAACTCCAAAACAATTTGGGAGCCAATTGTAGAAAGGCTTCCAAAGAAACTGGCCTCCTAGAAAGCCAAATACCTTTCTTATGGAGGCAAAATTACCTCAGTGAAAAGTGTGTTATCTTCCCTGATCCCTCCCCATATACTTTCTATCTTTGTATCCAGTCCTGACAGGAACGGCAGCTATTATTGAAAAGAAAATGAGGGATTTTCTTTGGAGAGGCTGGAAAGAGGAGAGAAAGTACCACTTAGTGAAGGATTTGCAAGCGCAAATCCCAAGGAGGCTGGGTGTTAAAAGGGTGAAGAATATCAATATTGCCTTGCTAGGGAAGTGGTTTTGGATGTTTGGGGAGAGTCTAGGAGGGCTGTGGAAAAGAATGGTACAGGCCAAATATGGAGATAGGAACCTTGGGTGGAACCCAGGAGCTTCAAATCCTATGGGTGTTCGGTTTTAAAAGGAATTGAAAAGGCTTATATTTTGTTTGCAAAAGGTGTGAAATTCATAATAGAATTGAGGAGCAGGTCAAATTTTGAAGGATGTCTGGTGTGGGGAGAAGTCTTTGTCTGAGAGCTGGTCAGGGTTGTTGAATGCTTGCAAATATAAGATGGAAATATGGTCTGAACCCCATAGTTCTGGAAGAATTCAGAGATTGGGCAGCTTTTATATAGTACACAGGTGGAGTTTGTCAGGTCTTCCAGAAGAGTTGGAAGTGGGAGAAGACTGGAAGGTTCACTGTTAAATCCTTTTATAAGGCATTGGACAGTGCAGAAGGACATTCAGTCCGAGCTTATATCATCTGGTTTGAAAATGTGCCTTCAAAAATATCTTTCTTTGTTTGGATGGCTTACCTCAATAGAATACTTACAAGGGACAACCTTTCTCGGAAAGGCTTTTTGCTGGATCACCTATTACTGCACTGCAGCTTCTCCTTTGGCATTTGGAAGATTTTCACACTTGTTTGAAGTATAAAGTTGCTGCCCAGGATCAGTAGAGGACTTTGTAAAGGGTTGGAGGGTGGAAGGGCTGAGTAAAAGAGGAAAATTAATCTGGAATATAACCCCAGAAGTGGTTTTCTATAGCCTTTGGCAAGAAAGAAATGTATGAGTCTTCAAGAGCAAGATAAGTTCTGTTGATTCTATTCATCTGAAAATTTTGTGAAAGATGTTCTCTTGGTTGACTGGTCACAAGTTGTTCAAGGGTGTAGGTTTTGAATATTTTTTGGTACATGATAATCTTTTTCTAAAGCAGGGTGTGTGTCAAGGTTAGAGGGAACAGATTTTCTTTGTTCCTGAGTACATCATCTTGTTGTACACTTTTTTTTCATACTAATATAATGATCACCTTCTCTAAAAAAAATTCATTCATTATTATTAATATAAGAGGGCAACACTTGTGACAGATCTATTAGAAAAATCTCTCTTGTGCTGAACTCTATTCTTCTCTCTTATTCCTCTGTTTTCTCCTTTTTTTTCTTGTTAGTTCTCTATTTTTGTTATTTATAAGATCAGATTAAGATTGATTACAGTTTCAATAAGCCAAATCCTAATCTAGAAGAGCAGAGCCGATGAATTGAATACAAGCTGATGCAAATGCAATTGTGAGATTACTTCCAAGCCAGAAGGTGGCTGTTGAATTCTTTCCTTGTTTGTGACCATCTACTGAAGTAGTGAAATGAAACAGACAACTGTACCCTTTTCTAACAAAGTAATCCCCAAAGTAACAATATAAAGTATGGATACTCAATAGATATTTCAGTTAGTCTTTACTTCCACCATGTATCATACACCCAAAGGTCCTTTTGCCTTGCTTCATTTCCATGTGTCTATAAAAGTTGCTTTGTCTTTCTTCCTTTTTCTTGCACAGCCAAGTGATTGGTCTTGCATGCATGAATTCATGTGCATATCTTTAGGCTTACCTTAACTGATTGTTAAGATATTTGGATCTTTATGGATGAGTTTGTAAAATAATTATTGTTTGTTTGGTTTGCTTTATATAATTCATAATTGTTCTCCTGGTTTTCAGGTCTTCCTAGATTTGGCTGAAAAGGATATGAGACAAATTAATGCACTGTTCCGTGAGGTAACCAAGCTGCTTGAGGGTTGTTGTTTTCCTGTTTTTAAATTCCCCTATTGCATGATGTGGAGGATCCAAACAATCATTTGGGTTTGCTTGGAATTATATTTTTGAGTGGTAATGAGCTGTAAACTTAAATGTTTTATTCTTTATTTTTATCTAAATAGAGGTTTTAACTTTATGTAGGAGATAAGACATTCTTATGAACTGAGATATTGGTGAGAGGTCAAATGATTGAAAAGGTTAAAACAACTACTTCATAATTCCAATATCTCTTCGTAGTGACTTATCATTGGTTTGTTAAATTGAAAATATCATGCTCATATTAGCATGATTTTCATAAACCAATTGTAGAAGGAGAAGCATGCTAATATAGAAACTGTAAAATGTTTTTAATTGGAAAAGGATCAGAGAATGCCTGGTGTTTGTTGGAGAACAACAGTCGAAGAAGAAGAAGAGGAAGAAGAAGAAGAAGAAGAAGAAGAAGAAGAAGAAGAAGAAGAAGAAGAAGAAGAAGAAAAGGAGATCTGAGAATGGTGGCTTACCCACTTCAGCTGGCCCTATAATCTTATATAGATGTTTACAAAGTAATGTTACAAGAATGGACTAGAATGCCCCTGATTAGTGATGGGACACCTAGACATAAAAAGAATAAAACAAGTTTAGGTCCAATAACTAAGGCCCAATAACTAAGAACTTAAAACATAAATAAGACTAACATAAACACTAAACCAATTGAACCAACACTCCCCCTCAAGCTAAGCATGAATGTCGGTCATGTTTAGCTTGCCAAGTAAGTCTAAGAATTTCATTGAAGCTAGTCCTTTTGTTGGCACATCTGCAATCTGCATCTCGGAAGGAGTATAAGGAATGCAGAGTTCCCCTGAGACTATCCTTTCTCTAACGAAGTGTCGGTCAATCTCAATATGTTTCATCCTATCATGTTGCACTGGGTTATTTGCAATGTTGATGGCAGCCTATTGTCACAGTACAACTTGAGAGGACATTCGACCCTTATCCCGAACTCACCAAGAAGGGTCCTAAGCCACAATAGTTCAACAACACCATGACCCATAGCTCGATATTCAGAGTCTGCACTTGATCTAGAAACCACATTCTGCTTTTTACTTTGCCATGTAACCAAATTCCTTCCAACGAACGTGCAATACCCAGAAGTAGACTTCCTGTCTCCAATAAAACCAGCCCAATCTGCATCAGTATATGCTTTAATTTCAATTTTATTGTGTTTTTTGAACAGAATTCCTTTTCTTGGGCAAGCCTTCAAATACCTAAGAATCCTTTCCACTGCTTTCATATGAGGAATCTTTGGAGAGTGCATGAACTGGCTGACAACATGTACAACATAAGCAATATCTGGTCGAATGAGAGACAAATATATCAATTTTCCTACCAGTTTTTGGTATCTCTCTTTATCAAGGTAGTCCTCTCCCACTGATTCCTGTAGACAATGATTCTGTTCTATTGGAGTATCTGTTGGTCTACACACTTTCCCATCAAAACCATAACTTGGTGGAAGATCCATGAATACCTCTTCATGTAGATTGCCATTTAGGAAAGCGTTCTTCACATCCAACTGATGTCGCTCCCATGAGAAGTTTGCAGCTAATGACAATAGAACCCGGATTGTGTTGAGCTTTGCAACTGGAGCAAAGGTCTCTTTGTAGTCAATCCCTTCCTTTTGAGTAAACCCCTTCGCCACTAGTCTGGCCTTGTATCTTTCAATGGACCCGTCCTCCCTATGCTTCACAGTGAACACCCACTTGCATCCTATAGTGCTCTTCCCTTCTGGTAGATCCACTAATTCCCAAGTCCTGGCTTTCATTAAGGCTTTCATTTCTTCATTCATAGCCTCTCTTCATCTTGGATCAGACACTGCCTCTGAGTACCTAGTAGGGACATGCACAGAAGAGAGAGTAGACACAAAGGAATAATAACAAGGAGATAAACGTGAATAAGAAACATATTCAGCAATGGGGTGTCAGATAGTACAAGAACGGGTAGACTTACGAAGAGCAATAGGGAGATCCAAATCAGAAGTATGGGTGATAGGATTACTTGGAGTTGTTGAGGCAGATTGATCCGAGTCCCATTGGTTGTTGCCATGAGTTGGAGGGTCTTTTTTCCTTCTGTTGTAGGTGATTCTCGTATCTTTTTGTTGCCTACTAGTGTCCTTAGTTACATCCGCAACATCAAGAGTGGTGACAGGTTCAATGGGAGCCTCACTAGATTCACCTGGGATGCTACAACTAGGAGGATCAGGAGGAGAAGATGGAAGGCCCGAGGCTGAAAGAGGCACAAAAAAAGAGGGAGAAGAAGAATCCTCTTCCATCCCACTAGTCTCCCCCTGAAGAGGATTCTAAGAAGAATGAAAATAGGATTGAGCCTCAAAAAATACCACATCCTTTGTGATGTATTTTTTCTTGGTAACGGGATCATAACACTTGTAACCCTTCTGTGTAGGAGAGTACCCTAGAAAGATTCCTTTCGTAGCCCTAGGATCCAACTTGGTCTTCTTTGGATCCTTTACATGAATAAAACATACACAACCAAAGACTCTAGGTGGAAGAGGAAAGTCCGGAAGATTAGGGCAAAGGATAGAGAAAGGAGTTTTCATACCCAACACCTTGGATGGCATCCGATTTATCAGATATGATGCGGTAAGGATTGCTTGAGACTAATAGTGCTTGGGAACCTTGTGCTGAAATAGTAAAACTCGAGTTGTCTCCAATAAGTGTCTATTTTTGCGCTCAACAACCCCACTCTGTTGAGGGGTACTAGAACAAGATGATTGGTGTAGCATGCCTACATCCTCCATGAACAGGTTCAAGGATCTTTCAAAATATTCAGCAGCATTGTCTGAACGGAATTGCTTAATCTTCTTGTCGAATTGAGTTTCAATCATTTTACAAAATGCCATGATTATTCGTAGCACTTCATCATGTCCTTTTAACAAGTAGATCCATGTGCATCGTGAATAGTGATCAATAAAACTGATAAAGTAACGAAAGCCGTCTACAGAAACAAGAGGTGAAAGGCCCCAAACATCAGAATGGACCAAATCAAAAGGAGCTTGAATTCCATTACTAGAAATTGGATAAAGAGTGTTGGAAAGTAGAAGATTGACTCTCTGATTGATTCTCCATAATTTTAGGTCCATCAGTTTAGGAAACTTAATTTCCTAGAATCATGGGATATCCTAGAATCATGGGATATTAATTGGAGAATCCCACTGATATAGAAATTAGTTTTTTAGGAAAAGTTAGTTTCCTATTTTATCACCCTGTAAATTAGCTCTGTAATTCTATATAAAGTTGTGTATATGCTCCTTTCAAGACAATACAATCAATTCATTTTTTCCCTCAAATTTTCACATGGTATCAGAGCCAGGTTACGACCTAATCCACACATAGTATCTCTTTGGTCATCTCTACTGCGTTCAAGAACTCTCAAACAGTATTTGGGAGGTTCTTGAGTGTCCTTGATTCTTCTTCGAGATCGGCTACAGATCTGAACTCTACATTTTTGCTTCTTCTGGACTGTTGCGCCATTGGATTCATCCTTTTTTTCTTGGATCTCTTTGTAGAGACATCAGATCAGTCTGAAATCTTGGATCTGGTGTTGCCCAGAGCAGATTTACTGAATCCCTTTGGTTTCATTTGGATCAGTTTTGATTTTGAGTGGTTTCGATCCACTCTTCAGTTTGGTGGAGCATTACAGTTACCTTTTTTTTTTTTACATTGGCTGAAAGATTCTTTAGGCCTTCATCGCCAATCCTTACTAAGTTTTCCAGACCTTCATTGTCTGTTTTTTTCTCTCTTTCTTGAAGCCCACCCAATATGTCAGAAGCCACCGTATCAAATACTATTGCACAATCGGAAGAAGTTTCCTCACATCAAGCATCTGGCGACCTGCAAAACATTCAGGCAGCATATAGGTTGAACGGGAAAAATTATTTGAAGTGGTCTCAGTTTGTTCGAACATATTTACAGGGAAAAGGAAAGCTTAGCCATCTCTTAGGGACGGGACCGAAGGAAGGAGATCAAAGATTTGATGCATGGGACGAAGCTGACTCCATGATCATGTCATGGTTATGGAATTCAATGAACCCTGAAATCAGCGATACGTGTATGTTTTTCTCCATGGCTAAAGAGATCTGGGATGCCGTCCGACAAACATATTCAAAAGCACGTGATGCAGCACAAGTGTACGAAATCAAAGTCAAGACTGGAGCAACTAAACAAGGCAGCAAGACAGTTACTAAGTATGCAAATTTACTGCAGAACTTGTGGCAAGAACTCGATCATTATCGGTGCATTGAGACTAAATGTGCAGCGGATGCAGCAATCCTAAAGAGTTTTATCGAAAAAGATCGCGTTTATGACTTTCTTGCAGGACTCAACGCAGAATTTGATCAAGTTAGGGTCCAAATTCTCGGCAAAGAAGAGGTACCATCTCTAAATGAGACTATTTCTCTTATTCATGCTGAAGAAAGCCATAGGGGGGTTATGCTTGAACCCCAAGTACTAGAAGGTTCAGCCATGACTACAAGGATGGAACAACCGAAAATACTGGAAGGAATGAAGACAGATTTGTCCTCTGCACGGGACAAGGAGTCTCTTTGGTGTACCTATTGCAAGAAACCAAGGCACACCAAAGAGAAGTGTTGGAAGCTGAATGGTAAACCATCGAATAGGGAATGGGGCTACCGAGGAGGACAACAGAAGAGTCGAAGTCAAGCTAACTTCACCACAAATCAGTCGAGCCTAGAAAAGCCTCCAGACAAGACCGAGTTCAATAAGGAGGAGATCGAAAAGTTAAAGGGGCTTCTGGGATCGTTGGAGAAACCTAGTGGTATAGGCTCTCTTGCAATCTCAGGTAAATTTTCTATTCCTCACGAACTAAATGTCTCAGATGAACCTATTAGGGATTTATGGGTGATTGACTCAGGAGCCACAGATCACATGACTCACTCCTCACTACATTTTAGCACTTACACCCCCTGCCCAAGCAATCGAAAAATAGCCATTGCAGACGGTTCCCTTACTACCGTAGCTGGCCTTGGGGATATCCATATTAATCCATCACTTACACTAAAAAGTGTCCTTCATGTTCCAAAATTGTCCACTAACCTGATATCCATCCAAAAACTCACCCATGACATGAACTGTAATGTGCTTTTCTATCCTTCTTACTGTATATTTCAGGACCAGGATTCGGGGAAGAGGATTGGACTTGCTAAGGAGAAGAATGGACTCTACTATCTTGAAGAATCATGCAAATCAAATATTGTCCAGGATAAGTTATCTCTGTCATTCATTTCATCATCCAACAAAGACACCATTTGGCTTCATCACTTTAGACTAGGACATCCATCTTTTGGAATTCTGAAAACTATGTTTCCCTCCTTGTTTAAAGATTGAGTGTTGAATATTTTCATTGTGATGTGTGTGAATTTGCAAAACACAAGCGTGTGCCCTTTCCAATCAGTAACAAGAGAAGTTCAGTCCCATTCTTTTTGATCCATAGTGATATATGGGGACCCTCCACAGTTCCAAATGTGTCTGGCTCACGATGGTTCGTCTCTTTTATTGATGATTGCACTAGGGTCTCTTGGATCTTTCTTCTTAAATCTAAATCAGATGTAAGTAGTGTACTCCCAAATTTCCATAACATGATCCAAAATCAGTTTGGGGTCAGAATCAAAAGATTTAGATCGGATAATGCACGGGATTATTTCAACCAAACTTTATCCCCATATTTTCAAAAAGAAGGGATTATCCATGAATCCTCCTGCATTAATACTCCACAACAAAACGGAGTAGCAGAAAGGAAGAATGGTCATCTACTAGCTGCAACCCGAGCCTTACTTTTCCACCAGCATGTTCCAAAAACCTATTGGGGGGAAGCTGTGCTTACAGCCGCATACATTATAAATCGATTACCTTCAAGGGTTTTGGGATTTAAAACACCAATGGAAACACTTTCTCAATTTTATCCCGATCTACGTACAACAAATAATCTCACCCCAAGAATCTTTGGATGCACTGCTTTTGTCCATGTTCGTACCCATAATAGAGGGAAGTTAGATCCAAGAGCCATCAAGTGTATTTTTGTGGGTTATTCGTCCACCCAAAAGGGTTATAAGTGTTACCACCCACCTACTAAAAAATTCTCTGTCTCTATTGATGTCACTTTTGAAGAAAAAACACCATATTTCACTCAACCTTTTCTTCAGGGGGAGTCTTTGTCATTCATTGAAGATAAGGACAGAGAATTGTTCCTTCTTGGTCTACCTACAGTTTCTCAACACCCAAACTCAGCATCTATACCAGTTCAATCCGTATCTGCACCTATCGAACCACCTCAAA
This sequence comes from Nelumbo nucifera, assembly GCF_055504915.1. NCBI lineage: Eukaryota > Viridiplantae > Streptophyta > Magnoliopsida > Proteales > Nelumbonaceae > Nelumbo > Nelumbo nucifera. The sequence goes on from NC_142652.1 coordinate 68,030,689, forward strand.
CCAAACCAACTTCTTCACCCATTCATACCAGACCCATGATAGAGAATGATGAACTTTGTGACTCTATGAGATTGCAGGTATATTCAAGAAGAAGAAACCAGGATCCTAATCTTGTGCAGGTTCAAGATTCAACTCCTAATCCTGAGAATGAGGTAAATACAGTTCCAGAAATTTCTTCTGAATTAGCATCTGACCAAGATCTTCCTATTGCCCTTAGGAAAGGCACAAGAGAATGCACTAAACATCCCTTATATCCCTTAGCAAATTTTGTGTCCTTTAAAAAATTCTCACCATCACATAGGAGTTTCCTAGTTAGTCTAAACACCATTCATATTCCTAATACTTTATCTAAGGCATTATCTGATGAGAAATGGAAAGATGCTATGAGAGAGGAGATGCAGGCTCTAGATAAGAATCAAACATGGGAAATTGTTGACCTACAAGATCTTCCTATTGCCCTTAGGAAAGGCACAAGAGAATGCACTAAACATCCCTTATATCCCTTAGCAAATTTTGTGTCCTTTAAAAAATTCTCACCATCACATAGGAGTTTCCTAGTTAGTCTAAACACCATTTATATTCCTAATACTTTATCTGAGGCATTATCTGATGAGAAATGGAAAGATGCTATGAGAGAGGAGATGCAGGCTCTAGATAAGAATCAAACATGGGAAATTGTTGACCTACCACCAGGAAAGAAACCCGTGGGCTGCAAGTGGGTTTTCACAGTAAAGTACAAGTCAGACGACTCTCTAGAAAGATACAAGGCAAGACTCGTGGCAAAAGGATATACACAAACCTATGGTGTTGACTATCAAGAGACATTCGCTCCAGTGGCTAAGATGAATACGCTAAGAATTTTGTTGTCACTAGTAGCTAACTTCGACTGGTACTTGGAGCAATTTGATGTAAAGAATGCTTTTCTTCACGGTAATTTAGAGGAGGAGATATACATGGATATTCCTCCGGGCTTCAAAGGAAATCTAAAAGGAAATAAAGTTTGCAGGTTGAAAAAAGCACTATATGGTCTCAAGCAATCACCTAGGGCGTGGTTTGGAAGATTTACTAAAGTTATGCTTGCCATTGGATACAAACAAAGTCAGGGAGATCATACACTCTTTATAAAGCATTCGGATGTAGGGGGAGTCACGACTCTTCTGGTATATGTCGATGACATAATTGTCACAGGAAATTATGAAAAGGAGAAGGAAGCCTTGAGAAGATGCCTAGTCAAAGAATTCGAAATAAAAGAACTTGGGAGATTGAAGTATTTTCTAGGGATTGAAGTAGCTCATTCCAGAGAAGGCATCTTTATCTCACAACAGAAATATGTAACAGATCTTTTAAGAGAGACAGGAAAGTTAGCATGCAAACCATCCTCCACACCGATTGAGCCAAATCACAAATTGGGAGAAGCAAATAAGATCCAGCCGTGAATAGGGAAATGTACCAAAGATTAGTAGGAAAACTTATATATCTTGCCCACACAAGGCCAGACATAGCATATGCCGTGAGCGTGGCTAGCCAGTTTATGCACAACCCGAAAGAGGTTCACCTACAGGCAGTCTATAGGATACTACATTACCTAAAGGCTAATCCTGGCAAAGGAATCTTGTTTAAAAGAAATACTGGATTAACCCTAGAGGCATACACCGATGCAGATTATGCAGGCTCTCCCATGGATAGGCGGTTCACTACAGGTTACTGTACATTCCTTGGAGGAAATCTTGTGACATGGAGGAGTAAGAAGCAGAATGTGGTAACTAGATCAAGTGCGGAGGTAGAATTCAGGGCAATGGCTCAGGGAGTATGTGAATTACTATGGCTCAAGATAATTTTGGAAGACCTAAAGATCAGATGGGAAGGTCCAATGAGATTATTCTGTGACAACAAGTCAGCTATTAACATTGCTCACAATCCCGTCCAACATGACAGGACAAAGCACATTGAGATAGATAGGCATTTCATAAAGGAAAAGCTGGATAGCGGATTAATTTGCACTCCATACGTCTCAACGAATGGTCAACTGGCAGATGTGCTGACAAAAAGGCTTTGCAGTGTGGCATTCCAAGGACTTATCTCCAAGCTGGGAATGAAAGATGCATATTCACCAGCTTGAGGGGGAGTGTTGGAAAGTAGAAGATTGACTCTCTGATTGATTCTCCATAATTTTAGGTCCATCAGTTTAGGAAACTTAATTTCCTAGAATCATGGGATATCCTAGAATCATGGGATATTAATTGGAGAATCCCACTGATATAGAAATTAGTTTTTTAGGAAAAGTTAGTTTCCTATTTTATCACCCTGTAAATTAGCTCTATAATTCTATATAAAGTTGTGTATATGCTCCTTCCAAGACAATACAATCAATTCATTTTTTCCCTCAAATTTTCACAAAGAGTTCTACATTGTTTTGACAACTGACACACTTCACAAACTAAACTTTGACTTGAAATACCGTTGAATAATTCAGGAAACAACCCTTGCAATGACGAAAAAGGTAAATGACCTAGCCTAGCATGCCACAAGTGTAACCTAGCTATTGACTCCTCATTATTTTGACTACTGGCAATAGGTGATTGTAAGGCCGAACTGATGTCTGCATCAAAATAATAGAGACCTCCACACTCATGACCGTTCCCAATCGTTCTCTTCGTCAGTCTGTCCTGAAAGACACAATGAGTAGGAAAGAAAGTTATGCTACAATTTAAATTCTTGGTAAGGTTCGAAACAAATAAGAGATTGGAAGTAAGATTGGGAACATGTAGAACAGATTTAAGAGAGAGGTCCTTGCTTAGGTCAATCCCCCCTTCCCAGAGATGGTGGAGAGAGAACCATCAGCAACTCTCATCTTATCTTGGCCAGACATCAAATGATAAGAAGAAAATAAAGAGGACATGTGTGTCATGTGGTCAGTTGCACCGGAATCAATAATCCAAGAAGTAGACTCTATAGAACTAGTTGCACTATAAGCAGAGACAATACCTGATCTGGCAAGAGAGGTGGAAGCAAGGGAATTAGTCCTTAGACGGGTTAAGGCCCGACTAAGGACCTCTACCTCATCAGTAGTGAAATCCAAGGACCCAGATGTGTGGGAATTAGCAGTCTGCCCATGGGAGGAGATGTAACTGTAGATGTGTTCTTTGGGCTCTCACCACTGTGACTAGTAACAAGGTTCCCACTTGCTGTTTGATTCCTCTAAGGCTTCTTGTCTTTCCTTAATGCAGCTGGCTTCAAATGAGGCTAAAGAACTCAACAAGTCTCTTTTACATGCCTTTCACCTCCACAATGAGTGCACTTAAGGTGCCTCTTGTCCGAGTGCTTGCTCCCTTTTTGGTTTGAAGAAATCAAGGCTGAATGCTCAACAGGCTGTATTTGAGTGTCAACTTGCATCTCTTTCCTCCTAACCTCTTCATTCCTTACTAGATAGTAGACATGGTGTAAATCTGGCATTTCATCCCTTTCCAAAATTTGAGACCTTATGCTCTCATACATTGGGTCTAAGCCAGCCAAGAACTTAAAGGCTCTACCTTCTTCAATTTGTTTATCATGCCTCTCCTTGTCTCTTATATTCTCCCAACCAAGAATAAGATGATGATCAAGTTCTTCCCATAGTCCTTCTAGGGTTGCAAAACAAGTTGCAACTGTCATATCTCCTTGTCTCAATGCCGCAATGTCTTGGTTTAGCCTATAGATTCTTGTACTGTTCTTTCTCTGTCCATAAGTTTTAGAAACTTTCTCCCAAATCTTAGCAGCAGTGGGAAAGTGTTGAACAATCCTGGCCACTCTTGGAGTATTTGAAGCAAGCAGCCAGAACATAATAGTAGCATTTTCCTTACGCCATATTGCGTACTCCACACTACCCACTTCAGGTTCCTGCTTTTGTCCATCTAAATAACCCGCAAGTTCTCGGGAAGTAATGAAGAGCATGGCTGAAACAGACCATTCTCTAAAGTTATATTCATCCAACAATAGACTGGTGATCTGCAAGCTGTGCAAATTTGGGTTTTCCAGATTAGAAGATCTCCCACCAGTTCTATTATCCCTAGAAGACACTTCTTCTGATATTGAAGACATCTCCTTCCTCTTACAGTGATCACAATTGAAAACTCAGTACAAAGAACACGATTTCAGACTTACCGAAGCTGTTACAAGTCTGAGAACCCCTCGTAACAGGTCTGAAACCAAGAACAATCCACCTCTATACTGTGCTGAACACTTCTGGACTGGGCTTTGACTTCTGTTGTCGTAGCTGTAGCCGAGGGCAATACCTCTTTGGCACCTCCGGTGGTCGAACCTAGACTGTGACCACCCTTACGATCTGTACTAGGAATGTCTAACTCAGTCCTTCCACCTAGATCTGTTCCACACAGATCTCTCATAGCAGCCGAATGGCTACTACCTGCTGCAGGGTTTCTAGTAGGGCGTCAGCTTCTAGAACAAACTCCCCTTGGGCCCTACAACCAAGGGAAGCCCTAGATACAGACCTTGCCGTGTTCTACGGTCAGCCCCAGGGTTTCTTCATAGTGGCCGAAGATAGGAGAGAGAAAAAAAGAAGGAATAGAGAAGTGGAGAAAAGAGGCGGCTGTAACCAGTCAGACCGATTAGTGCTTTGATACCATGTTTACTGGAGAACAGCAGCCGAAGAAGAAGAAGAAGAATGGCGGCTTACCCACTTCAGCCGGCCCTATATTCTTATATAGATGTTTACAAAGTAATGTTACAAGAATGGACTATAATGCCCCTGATTAGTGATGGGACACCTAGACATAAAAAGAATAAAACAAGTTTAGGCCCAATAACTAAGGACTTAAAACATAAATAAGACTAACATAAACACTAAACCAATTGAACCAACACTTGGGATGATGAAAAACATGCTTTGGGTATTGATTGTGGGTGGTCATGAAATAATAGGTGGGGGAATAATATCAGCTCACTAATTGCTTTCCCTCAAGAGCTACAAGTAGAGACGGTAGCTGTGACATGAATTTCAGAAAATCAACAGATGCTTAGAAAGAGCTACTTGGGTTTGAGGAAGGGGGTGAATGATGCAATTTCTGAAGCAAGAAAGAATTGAAGGAAAAAATAGGGCACTGTTTGGGTCAAGGTTCAAAACTTCGTTACGTATCAGGCCACATTGGCTGATATGTATCGTATCGGTGGGTCACAAATCACGGTACTCCAAATCTGCATCTTTTAGAAGTTTGACGTATTTCATGGGGTAGGCAGACTTAAAACCTACCCCACTACCCTATTTTTGAAAAAAAAAACTAAAGAAAATAAGAAAGAGTGGTACAAAGTTTGATACGCCCCTTCTGCCGTATCGAGGTGTATCAATACTTTGAACCTTGGTTTGGATGGAGTTTCTTTTTGAACATCTGGTTTGGATGGACTTTGTACTTTTAATATAAAGTACAAGGCATTTGGCTAAAACCTGTTCAAAGATCTTGTACATGTGGCAGTCACACATGACCATTGCTTCACACGAAGTGTATTTTTGCCAAAAGCGTGGAGTATCAAAAGCCTGTTTCGTGCTTTTGGTGTTTTTCGTACTTTATAAAAGTGTAAAACACCTAAATCAAATGGCATGTCAGGCTTTTTGTACTTTCATACTATAGAAAAGTCTATTGATACTTTGGCACTTTATTTTAAAATGCATTTGGATAAAACCTGTTCAAAGAGCTTGTACATGTGGCAGTCACAGATGACCATTGCTTCATACGAAGTATATTTTTGCCAAAAGCGCAGAGTATCAAAAGCCTGTTTCGTGATTTCGGTGTTTTTTGTACTTTATAAGTATAAAACACCCAAATCAAATGGCATGTCAGGCTTTTTGTACTTTCATACTATAGAAAAGTCTATTGAAACAACGCGTAAGTTTTCTTCCTTTTCCTAACCAATTTCTTAAATTTTTGGGTGATAAGATATTGGTATTCTTTTGGGTTTTTGATATTTATTTTCTAATTATAGGTGTCTTAGGAACACAGGTCTTTAAGTATTCCAGAAATTTATTATTATTAGTGAAAAATAATGTTATTATTTATATTATAGTAAATTTGGACTTGTTATAGTAATTCTTGTAATTATTAGTTTTGGAAAAATTATTATTTGTTATTTTTTGTAATTTCTGGTTTCTTTACAAGTTAATTTTAGTAGGATTAGGATGATTTACTAGATTTGTCTTAGTTCTAATGTAGTTAGTAGTTGTTTCAAGTCAGTTTTTTAGTGTCGTTGATTCAGAGGTCTAGAATCAACGTATCCAAGTACCTTCTTGATACTTGGAGTTTTTTTATTCAAGGAGGCTTTTGTTTTATTCCTTGGGAATTGGAAGATTTTGTGGAAATTGTGAACTATGTATAGAGTAGGATTTGGTGGCCCTCCTTCTGCATTGCATCTATTGTATGTAGTCATACTTGATAAAACTCCTTGGGTATCATTACGTCATTGGTAGGTATTGGATTGATTTGTTGGCTTGCATCTAATTAAGATTTTCAATATAGAAGGCAGACTTCTTTGAAAATTACTTCTTTTCTATCCTTTGGAGACTATGGGATGTATGGAATAATATCAAATTTGAGAACAAATTACACAATCTAGTGCTAAATGAGAAACTGCAGACCTTTTTATTGACCCCTTAGGCTTTATAACTGATAGCTTTCCAGGTTATCATTAGTTGTTGCAATGATTTTAACTTCATTGACTTTGTATTGATTTCAAGGATATAATTGTATATATTGCATTAGTCTATTAATTATTGTTCTTCGAGTAAGAGGCTATATAACTTTTTTGTTTATGCAATAACTTTTTGTATATTGCATTAGGCTATTAGACTTTTCTTTGTTGCTGTTATACCATTCTATTATTGTGTCCTTCACTTACATGAAGAATATCGTATACAAGAAATAAATGAAATGATACAAATGATGTATAATATAACCATAGACATTTTCATCATTATCCATGCCTTACCCAACATATGGGGTTGACTACCTGAATCTTTTTTTGCCAATCCATTCACTGTTAAATTTTAATTTCCTATATCATTTCTTACCACTTCTACCCATGTCCTTTTTGGTCTACCCCTAGCTCTTCTAGTGCCTTAAACATAGTCGGATTGGGAAATCACCCCATATCTTTTACACCCCCTTAAATTTATGTTGGGAAACAAGCATCGGTTTGGCAGGCACAAGTCAGAGACTTGGTGATTAAGTCTGCTAGCTGAAGTCTTGAATAGATGTGGGGAAGAGTGATGTGTCCGGCAAGAAATTAATCCCTCATAAAATGGCAGTTTACCCCAATATGTTTGGTTTGCTCATGAAACACCGGATTTGAAGCAATATTGATTGCACTAACATTATCTGCATAGAGAGGGATTGATGAGGAGAGAGCAAATCCAAGATCACCCAAAAGGGGCACGAAGCCACACCAACTCACTTTTGACAGAAAGCGTGGCATGATACTTAGTTTTAGTGGAGGATTTGGAGACAGTTTCCTTTTTTTTTTTCTTCTTCTAAAATATTAGGGAATCTCCAAGAAAGACACCACCCTATAGTAGAGTCCTGAGTATCTGAACACCTGGCCCATTCAACATCCACATAGGCCGCAAGTGTAAATGGAGAGGCTGAGGAGAAAAAGAGTTCATGAGAAAAGGTTCCCTGAATATACCAGATAATCTGAAGTACAACGGAAGTATGTGGCTTTCTAGGAGCTTAAATGATTTGACTGACAATTTGAACTGCGTAGGAGATATTGGGCTGAGTCATTGTAAGATATGAGACTGCTGACCAACTATTGATAGAGTATAGTATCAGCAAGAACTTCATCGTCCTCTTTAGAGAGCTTATGATTTATTTCAAGAGGAATGTCCACTTGTTTATCATCTGATTGGCTGATTTGACCAAATCAAGCATACTTGTGTTGATTTACAAAATTCCCTTGATATCATTATTTTCTGTGTGGGAGGCAATCATGAAAACCTCAGAAATTTGAAAGAGCTTATTAACTCCTTTGAATCCATCTCAAAATTGAAGATAAATTGGGGAAAGTGTTGTATAGTAGGGATCAATGTGGAGGAAAGTTTGAGTAGTTTGGCAGAGATTTTAGGGTGTGGGGTTAGACAGTGGCCTATGGAATATCTAGGACTACTCCTAGGAGGGAACCCAAGATCAGAAGTGTTTTGGAAACTGATGGTTGAGAGATTCACTAACAAGAACTTCATCGTCCTCTTTAGAGAGCTTATGATTTATTTCAAGAGGAATGTCCACTTGTTTATCATCTGATTGGCTGATTTGACCAAATCAAGCATACTTGTGTTGATTTACAAAATTCCCTTGATATCATTATTTTCTGTGTGGGAGGCAATCATGAAAACCTCAGAAATTTGAAAGAGCTTATTAACTCCTTTGAATCCATCTCAAAATTGAAGATAAATTGGGGAAAGTGTTGTATAGTAGGGATCAATGTGGAGGAAAGTTTGAGTAGTTTGGCAGAGATTTTAGGGTGTGGGGTTAGACAGTGGCCTATGGAATATCTAGGACTACTCCTAGGAGGGAACCCAAGATCAGAAGTGTTTTGGAAACTGATGGTTGAGAGATTCACTAACAAGCTGGTCCTTTGGAAGAGGAACTACATTTCGATGTGTGGGAGGATAACTCTGATTAGAGCAACTTTAGCCAATCTGCCAATTTACTTCCTGTCCACCTTTAGAATACCATCTAGGATAGCAGTTGGATGGTTGGATTAACTGACAAGGAGAACAACTCACTTGGATAGTTGGATTAACTGGTGCAGCCATGCAGGTCTGAATTCTTAAGTCTCAAAATGTGAAATCTGTTCTCAGTCTGAAATCTGTTCTCTGAAAGTCTGAATCTCTGTACTATGCAGTCCCAAGAGTCCATTCAAAAAAGTTTCTTCTTGTCTCTGCGTCACTCTCTTGGTCTCAAACTCTTCACTCTCTCCAGTCTCAATTTGTTATTTGTGTAAAACTGTAGGTCACAGTTTTGAACTTTTGCTTTGCTTGCCTCTTGAGTTTTGTAGAGAGACTGGGCCGAATGGGCCTTAGTATCTGTTCTTGTAGTGTGTTACTTATTTGTTTGTTAATGAGCCTGTCTCTAGGGCTTGTTATATCTTTTCGTAAGCTTACTTTAAGTTTCTGCTTAGTTGGCCGCCCACTTAAGGGCGTACTTGTAATTAGCCTAATGAATGAAGATTAACAAAAGGATTAGAAAGGGGAGAGAGGAGATTATTGAACTCTTCTTCTTCTTCCTATTCTTTTCTCCATCATCTTCCTTTGTACTGCTGTCCTCTATTTTCTTCTTCTTTTCACTCTAATTTTAACCAAGTTTATTTCAGTTTTAGAGGACTGATTCACCCTTCAATTAGGAGTGTATGGAGAGATAGGTTCTCTATAGTTCAGAGGATCTTTTTCCTAGTTGGTAAAGGGGTTTGGAGAGTTGAAGTTTGGCCGAAAAATGCCAAGAAGTGATGCTGTATTTTTTCTGCCCAAAACCCTAGCTGATTAGAGAGTTTCCAAGTTATAGGTAAAGGAGAAGTTTTGGGTGTGGTGCTCAATGCTTGGGAGGTGTCTTTTGATTTCTAAAAGAGGGAGGTTCAGTTTTGGAAGAGATTGGGAAGCTTTGGTAGGAGCAGCTGTATCTTCTCTCTTCCTCCCCGACAGTCAGGCGCAATGAAACCCTAGTTTTCAAGCATCTGGTACTGTTTTGACTTCAAGTAAGTTTATAAAGACCAAAATTCTAGGTTTTTGATTTCCGTTTGATTAATGGAGCAATATGGAAGTGAGTTCATGTAGGTGTTGGTAGCTAGGCTTGGCTTGGTAGATTCCATTTTGTTAGATGGAACCAATTACCTTACTTGGGCACAATCTATACGGATTTATGTCAGTAGTAGAGGAAACTTAGGGTATTTCACAAGCAGTAAGCTGAAACCCGAAGTGACAAACCCTGAATTTGAAAAATGGATGCATGAGAACTATACAATCATAGGATGGTTGGTCAACTCTATGCAACCCCATATAAATCAGCATTATCTTTGGATGTTTTCGGCCAAGGAGATATGGGATAGTGTTACCAAAACCTATTCACAGAAGTTGAATGTGGCAAGAGCCTACAAGTTGAAAAGTGATGTGAAAAACCTAAGACAGGGGGAGAAGACTGTGGCAATCTACTACTCTATGCTGAAATCACTATGGCAGGAAATTGATGTTATGGGGATAGTTGTATGGGACAGTGTGAAGGATGTAGAGACTTTTAGGAGTTGGTAGAACGAAACAGGGTCTTTGAGTTTCTTACAGGACTCAACCTTGAGTTTGACATTATTTGGTAGAATATTCTAGCCAAGGATGAGGTAACTCTTGCCTAGGCATATGCTATGGTAAGCAGTGAAGAGAATAGGCGGCGGGTTCAGTTACAAAGTCCACCTACAGAACACTTGCTGGAATAAAGTCGAAGGGTCCAACTGAGAAGAAAGAGCTGATATGTGAATACTGTAAGAAACCGAGGCATACTAAGGACACTTCCTGGAATCTTCATCCAGATCTTCTACCAAACAGGTTTATCAATAACAACAGTTTTAAGAAGACTGGTCAGACAGGCAAGCCTAAGATAGCTAATGTTGCCACAATATCTGAGGGAGGGAATAAGGAGAGTGAAGAAACGTCAACCATGGAACAGTTGGCAGCAATGAAGGCAGATTTTGAAAAGTATGGAAGGTTGTTAAATCACTTGGAAGCCATTGTCTCTACATCTCACTCTTCAGGCAACACATCATCATCATCATCATCCGCATTTGCTCACTCAAGTATCCGTGCTTCTGCAAACCATGCTTCAGTTTTAGGTAATCATAAAATCCCTTGGATCATTGATTCTAGTGCATCAGACCATATGACCAACTTGTCTAACCTTTTTTGTTCATACTTCCTCTCTGGTAAAGAGAAAATATCTCTTGCTGATGGGCCTCTTGCTCCCATCTTTGTTCTTCATGTCCCCAAACTTAATACAAATCTTTTATCTGTTAGCAGCTTAACTAAATCCATGAACTGTAGCATAACCTTATTTCCTACTCATTGTGTTTTTCAGGACCTAAAATCTCAAATGATGATTGGGAGTGGCCATGAGGCAAATGGAATATACTTGCTGGACACACCTGATAGGATTCTTGAACCACCTCATGGAGTAGCCTTGGAGTTGGATTTGTCAGAGTTTGTTGATAGAGTCATGTTATGTCATTTTCGGTTTGGTCATTTGCCTTTTTCTGCTTTGAGGTCATTTGTTTCCAAATATGTTTAAGGGAGTGTCTTTATCGAGTCTTCATTGTGAGTCGTGTGAATTGGCAAAGCATCGTAGACAATCTTATTCAGTAAGCAATAAAAGATCCATTTCTCCTTTTCATATTGTTCATTCTGATGTGTGGGGGACATATCATTTGCCTACTATGTGGGATTACAAGTACTTTATCCTTTTTATTGATGATTATTCTCGTTACACTTGGATTTATCTCATGAAATCTTGTGCAAAAATTTATGCAAAAATTTTTAGGAGTATTTTGAGAAGAATCTCTCATCCTATCTTGAAACTTTTGGGGTTATTCATCAAAGTTCTTGTTCCTACACTCCATAGCAAAATGGAGTGGCAGAAAGGAAGAACCATAATGTGGTTGAGGTTGCCAGATCCCTCCTTTTTGCATCCCATGTTCCTATTAAATTTTGGGGAGATGTTGTCCTAACTGCTACTTTTTTGATTAACCGTATGCCTTCCCGGGTTCTTGGCCCCTCTCTGTGTTTTTGGGTGCACTTGCTATGTACATATTCACAGTCATCAAAGGCACAAATTTGAACTTAAGGCTCATAAATGTGTTTTTCTAGGATATACCTCTACATAGAAGGGATATTGCTGTTTTGATCAGGTTAGTGGCATTCGCTTTGTCTCTCGGGATGTCACATTTGCTGAGTCTACTCCTTTCTTTAGTATTCCTCCTGAGGGGGAGCAATCTGAGGAACCCTTTGCTATGTCTCCAACAGTTCCTCTTCCTGTTCCTTTTGAGTCATTTGATGAGATGTCCACTTCTCCCACTGTGCCTATCTCCAGTATTCCTGCTACTCCACCTCATCCTCTTATAATTTCCCCACATCCTATCCTCCAAAGGTGGTACCAAAGACACAGATTCAGGCATGGGCAAGTTGTTTCCACTCCTACAGAAGAGCCTCTTGCTCCTTCCATCATTAATGAGGTAACTAGTTAGCATTCCTTTGACCCATCTACTTCTTTCACAGACCTTAATCTTCCTATTGCTCTTCGCAAGGGCAAGCGGAAGTGTACAGCCCATTGCATCTCTAAACACCTGTCCTATAGCCTTCTATCCCCTGCCCACTATTTTCTTGCTTTTGTTTCTTCCCATGTGATACCTAGGTCTGTACCAAGAGCCCAATCTAAACCTAAATGGAGGGATGCTATGATGGCTGAACTGGATGCTTTGCATAAGAACCATACCTGGGATATTGTGGATTTGCCAGAAGGGAAGGAACCGATGGGTTGTAAATGGGTATTTGCCATTAAATATCATTTTGATGGCTCTACTGAGAGATTTAAGGCCAGATTGGTTGCTAAAGGCTACACTCAAATGTATGGTATTGACTATCTTGAGACATTTGCTCCTATGGCCAAGATGACCTCAGTCCGGGTTTTGTTGTCCCTAGTTGCTACTTTTGATTGGCCTCTCCATCAGTTTGATGTTAAAAATGCCTTCTTGAATGGAGATCTACATGAAGAGGTCTATATGTCTTTACCTCTCGGAGTGTATGGAAAGGAAATGCAAGGGAAGGTGTGTAAACTGTAGAAACCCATTTATGGTCTCAAACAGTCTCCTTAGGCCTGGTTTTAGAGATTCAGGGCTGCTCTTGTCTCATTTGGTTACACATAAACTCAATCTGACCATATCTTATTCTTGAAAAGAAGTGACTCTTTGGTGACCTTTCTGATAGTTTATGTTGATGACATTGTGGTCACGGGTAATGACACCTAGGAGGTCATTAACTCAAAAAGTTTCTTAACTTTGAATTTGAGATCAAGGATTTAGGAGATCTCCGGTATTTCTTGGGAATTGAAGTTGCTAGATCTAAGGATGGTATCTTCATTTCTCAGCGCAAGTATGTCATTGACCTCCTTGCAGAGACTGGTAAACTTGGTTGTAAACCGGCCTCCACTCCTATTGATTCCAATCATAAGCTTTTTGTTACAAATAGTGAACTTTTATCTGATAGGGGAGTGTTTCAAAGGTTGCTTGGGAAGTTGTTATTATCTTTGCATGACTCGGACAGATATTTCTTATGCAGTGAGTGTTGATAGTCATGAAGGGATGAGAGATATCATATGGATGGCCGAACCCTACAGGAAGGTTGAGCGAAATTTCAAAAATTTCTCTCTCCCATCTAGGAATCGCATTCCCTATTTTAGAAAACTGCATTTTCAATGATCAATCTTGAACCAAACCGGACCATATCTGAAACCAAAAGGGAGGAGAGGGATATACCTGATACGGAGTAGTAGTAACTCCCAATGAAGGTGTTCATGCCCAAGGAGAAAACCAAAATCTGCTTCCACTGAATATGACACAGTGTAAGGTGAAGCAGGATCAGCAGGACGACTCTTCAGCAAGAACCGAATTCTTTAGCAAGAATGGAGTAGAGGGCTGGTGAGCACGACTTCAGATTGCTTCTTCTACTAAGAAGCAATATCAAAAACAATTCTTGATCACTCCCACAAGTGGAGATCGAACTGGGTAGGGGCGGCAAGAATAGGGAAGAACTCTGCAGTTTGCTGTGTCTTATCTGGTGTATTTTGCATGTCCGCCCTGCTCTCTTATTTATAGCCTTAAAGAGACAACCTCCTAATCTGATTAGGAGTTTCCTGATCCAAATCTTTATTTGGATCTGGACTCTTTAAGTGATAAGGATAATCCCTTATCTTATATGCAGTTTAAGATAAGCTTAATCCTAATCAAATTAGGAGTTTCCTGATCCAAATCTTTATTTGGATTTGGACTCTTTAAGTGGATAAGACTTATCCTCTTATCCTTATCTACTGATCCAAACCCAGATCCGCCCCTATTTAATTAATCTAATTAACCCAGTTCGAATTGGGCTTTACGCCCATTAAGTTTATGTGCTTATTTAACCTGTTAACCTACTGCCCATTTGGCTCTCTTTGTATGGCATGGGACCCAAACATTGATCTACACATCAGCCACATGGGTTCAACCCAACCTTTGTTACAAGGCCTGGCCGAATTCACTTTAGGAGACAGTGAACCCCCTGAGCCCATCACTATGGACTCTTAATGGGCCCAACATTTACACTAAATGGTTATGGGGTCTAGCCACCTTCTGAAAACCCAAGGACTGTGGGCAGGATGCAAGATTAGCCTATTAGGTATTACCCTCAATGGTCTTACACTTAACCTCTCAGCCCATAATGATCAAACACTGCCCGACAAGAGAGGACCTCTCCCTCGGCTGCAAGGAACAATGTTGCACTCTACTCACATGGATCCCGGGAATTAAAACATTTTGCAAACATTTTGAAACCATAGTATGTATGTATGTATGTATATTTTGCAAAAAAACAAATTTTAATGGTTGAAATCAATTGTCGGCAGTTTAGGTTTCCATCAGAGAGTGCATCACCAATCATTCACTTTGTCTGACAAAGGGGTTGATCCTGTCACTATGATCACCCACTCAGATGAATTCTCGGACTATCCCAACATACCTAGGTTTTGACCCCCTCCAAGGATCTCACTGATTGGTATATCAAAGACAGCCCAATCCGACACCTAGTGAAGTACCATAATCGAGTATAGGGGTCAGGTGTAACATTCCAGTTTTGCCCATCTATCTCCAAGGTCCAGGGCAATACTGGAATTTTGGTCCGGTTCAGGGTTTCAAGAAAACCCACACTGCATGCACCTTAGGTCTCCCCCTGGCAGCTGAGACAAGCCACCCCAACCAACTTGGCGGCACATCAGTGTTAGCCTTGGCAGGATAAATCTCCCCAGGTCTATCCAACGGCTGTGAAGATTCTAAACTAACACGAGTCTCATAAGTGTCCAGTTTAAGGGTATTACACAGAAACACACCACAATGACATGAATCAATTATGTACTTTGTTCATTTACAATAAATGTCAAAAGATACATCAATCTGATTGGAACTAAGGGCATAACTGTCTAACAAGTCAGTTTATGCATTCTCCTAGAGATACACATTTAGCTGCTGTAGAAAGAGTTCTGTGTTACTTGAAAGGTACTCCAAGGAAAGGTATTCTATTTGCCAAACATGGACACATGAAGCTGGAGGCATACACTGATGTTGATTGGGCTGGATGTATTGATGATAGGAGATCCACCTCGGGATATTGTGCTTTGGTGGCAGGGAACATTGTTTCATGGAGGCGTAAGAAACAATCTATAGTTGCCAGATCCTCTACTGAAGCAGAATATAGGGCAATGGCACATGGTGTGTCTGAATTACTGTGGCTGCGGTCACTTTTAGAAGAATTGGGGGTTGAGTATGAAAAGCCAATGATGCTCTATTGTGACAACCGGGCAACTATCACTATTGCGCATAATCCTGTTCAACACGACAGAACTAAGCACATTGAGGTTGATAGACATTTTATACGGGAAAGAGTTTCCTCAGAAGAAGTTTGCTTGCCATTTATTGCCTCAAAAGAATAGTTGGCTGATGTTTTGACCAAGGGAGTTCCAAGCGGGAAGCTGACACACTATATAAGCAAGTTGGGCATGATTGACATCTATGCTCAGCTTGAGGGGGAGTGTAGAGAGACTGGGCCAAATGGGCCCTAGTATCTATTCTTGTAGTGTGTTACTTATTTGTTTGTTAATGGGCCTGTTATCTCTTTTCGTAAGCATACTTTAAGTTTCTGCTTAGCTGGCCGCCCACTTAAGGGCATACTTGTAATTATTCTAATGAATGAAGATTAACAAAAGGATTAGAGAGGGAAGAGAGGAGATTATCGAACTCTTCTTCTTCTTCTTCTTTTCTCCATCTTCTTCCTTTGTACTGCTGTCCTTTACTTTTCTTCTTCTTTTCTCTCTAATTTTAACCAAGTTTATTTCAGTTTTAGAGGACTGATTCATGTCTAGTTTCCACTTTCCACTGGAAATTGGAAACTTGATAGTTTAGCTCCTTCCTGGCTAGCTGTGTCTTTTGAGTTTCCCAAATCAATCACAATATGTCAATATCCCAATTTGGCAATTACCAGTTTCCCACATCCACTTTAGCACTTACTGCTACTAGATACTATTAACTAGTAATTACTAATTAGGCTTTGTTTGGAAGGAGTACAAATACAAATATGTAGAGCGCAAAACCTTATATTTTGTATTATTTTATATGTATTTGCACAGTATATATTTTTTTATTTGTACTCCTTCCAAATGGGGCCTTAGTGAAGACTGTAAAGAAGTAAATTAGTAATTGATTTTACTAATACTATATAAGGGCCCAAAGCCCAAAGAGAGATTTAGCATGTAGGAATGGTAGTTCGGTTTTCGGTTTTGTTCATTTAAAGTTTGTGGACAAACCGAATCAAAACCGAAAACCGCTTTTTTCACATATCAAAAACCAAACCGAACCAATATCCAAATTAACCGAACCAAATTTGCTTATTCGGTTTGGTTTTCGGTTTTTTATCCAAATTTCAACATCCCTAGCTGGGCGGTTTTTCTTGGAAAGGCGAACACCTGCAATATGCTTCAAAAAAGGAGGCTGAATTGATGTATTTCTCCACATGTGTGCTTTCTTTGGAATCCTTTTGTTCTCTTTTTTCGTTGTAGGTGGATCACTCCCCAGGATGAAGTGAGTCTCTTCATTCCAAATTTCCTAAGACAGCCAACAAAAAGGAGAACGATGTGGAAGGCACTAAAGAGCTGCTGTGGTGTAGACCATTTGGAAGGAGAGGAATGCATGAATATTTAAGGAGAAGCTTAGGTCAAAGGAGGAGTTGGTGGAATTAATAAAACATAAAGTGGCTCATTGGAAAAAAAAAAACTCCTGACATCTACCAGTGTTTTACAGTGACTGATATAATAAGGGTTTGGAATAAGGTGGCACACTTTTTGAAACAAAAGATTAGAGAGATGATGGAATGGAAGCCACCAGCAAGGGATAAGATAAAGTTAAATTTTGATGGGAGCTCTATGGGAAACCCAGGGATGGCAGGTATTGGTGGTGTGTTTAGAGACTCCTCAAGTAAGGTGCTGCCAATGGACTCAGGTCCTATAGGAGAAAGGGGCTCATTAAAGGATGAGCAGGTAGTCTGAAAGGGAGATAGACAGTCTGAAAGGGGACTTGAATGCATCCTTTACTTGGACATGCAGGACGGCTAATGGGATGGCTGGTACTTTAGATAAACAAGGGGTATTGAGGCAGCAGTTATTCTAGGCTCTATTGTAAAATAGTTTTATGGACATTGTTCTTTTCTGTATTTTCGGGTGAATGGATACCCAATCTGTTAAACTTTTACCACCCATTAATAAAATTAATCTCTTTTGCTGATAAAAAGTGGGACACTTCTAGTCCCAAGAAGTAAGACAAGGGACCAAGGTCCTTCGTCTTGAATGAATGGTTGAGAGTCTGCTTCAAGGAAGAAATGCCATCACTGACATCTTTTGTAATAAGAATATTGTCTACATAAACAAACAACAAAGTGATGCCACGGGAACTCCTGAGGGTAAACAAAGAATAATCAGTTGAGTTTTGAACAAACCCTGCCTTTTAGGAAAGTGGTTATGGAGGTTCTTAGTGGAGTCAGACAGGTTACCCTAGTTATTTCCTCGTTCCATCAGATTTAAGGTTCGTGCAGGTGGCAATACTAAAATTTGGTATGATTTATGGTGGTGGGAACAATCATTTAAAGAATGATTCTTGATGTAGAGATTACTGCACTTAGTTATGAAGAAACACATGATAAATCTAAAAAGAGCAAGAAAGTGAAGTAGTAAAATGCCTGAATTTAGCTATTTTTCTTGTATGAGAACATTATTGGCTGCTGTCAAGGGAAGAAAAAAGAGGATATGCAATTACATCTAGCTTAAGAAATTTTCAATTAGTTTGGATGATTTTTGCTGTAAATAGCAGTACAACAGATCTGTTAGACCTGTTCTCCTGCATTAGTTCCCAATCTTTTTCTCTTTGTCATCTAAGGGCTTTGGCTTTGGGGGGGGGAAGGAATCCTGAAATCTGTGATGCCTCTTCTTCTCTTGAGTCTTTAAATAATTTTTATTTGAATAAACTCACTTTGTGATTGTGTTCCAATATGTTCTCTTGTGCTTCTTCTTATGGTGAATTTCTTGGATTCCATCTGCTAAGTTGCTTTTCCCTTTAAAGGCTGTATGGCCTAGCCCCTCTCCACCTAAATTTAGGGCTTTCTGCTAGGATGTTGTTAATGAGAAAATCAATACACGTGGACTTCTTCAAAAGGAAATGCCCAATTGGTGTATCTCTCCTAACATGTGTGTTTTGTGTGGTGGAAGTTGTGAGTCTACCTTACACTTACTAATCTCATGATCCTTAGTATCTGCAATTTGGGCTTTTTGTCCTTTGCATTTTTTGGTTGTAGGTGAATTCCTTGGGTTCATATGGATACCCTAGTAAAAGCCACAAAATGGAAGCATAAATAGCACCGAGGGGTAAGTACTTTGGAGGAACACTAGAGCAGTTATTGGTGATTTAGGTACTTTGGAGGAACACTAGCCAGAAAATGGAAACATAAATAGCAACTATTATGGTGATTTAGGTACAACTTTGCATAGTTTTACTTGCTTCACCAATGATGATATCGCACAAGGAATTGGGAAACCATAGTGAACTTTTCAACCACGAGAACATGGGCAATTATCCCATGGATACCACCTAAACATTCTTTCATCAACATGAACATTGATGGGTGCATTATTGTAGAACAGAAGTTCTACAGGAGTTAAGATTGTGCTGATATCTCAACTATAGGAACATTATTGTAGAAGGAAATTCAAAATAGTGATGGGTTGATTCGGTTATAACAATGTTGGAACATGGAGATATAGATATCTGATGCTAGGATTTAGAACAATGTAGGGCAGCTAGAAGTGCCAATGGTATAGCTGATCCCCTGGCTAGACAAGGAGCCCATGGGGACAAACTCTTCTGGGGGGTAGTTCCATTGAGGAAATATTGAATTAATGTAATCACAAACTGATGGTGGTTGGTTAGATGGCCTACAATGGTGTGCATCATTAATTCTTCTTTACTAGTTAATAAAATTTCTGATTGATTCCAAGTTCCACTAGGGCTGAAGAGTAGTTAGAAGGACCATATGTGTTCTTAAATGGACAAACAAGTAATAGTTCTCAATCAAGCTGGGTTTTATCTTTTCCTTTTTCTCTTTCCACCAATAAAGTTTCTTTAGCCACAAGGGGGCCTCGGAGATGCCTGTGGATCCTGATGAAACAAACTCTTCCAAAAGCAGGATATTTCTCCTGAAATTTCTTTAACCAATGCATCTATATCAATTATTAGTTGCTCATTGTGATTTTCTTTGCTGATTTTGTCTTTCTGTCATGTGACATTTATTGTGCTTCTGTAATTTTTGTTTTATAATGAAAGATTCTATATTATGCATCTGCACGAGTGAAAAGCTATTTTTTGCAGTTCTTTTTGTGGATCTCTTATTTCTGCTAATTGTTCTTTCTACAGTTGGAGGTGGTGAAAAACAAAATTAAGGCTTGCAATTTGAAGGAGGAGGTTGAATCACTTAAATTTTCTGAGAAAAATCTAATCAATAAGGTACTCAAAACTTTATATATTTTTATTTTATATGCTAACTTTCCTGTGACAAAGTTCTTCTCTTTGAGTTGATTGATTGCAGCAACAGAAAATACTAGAGTTAATCCATGGAAGAAAGAAGTTGGAAGCAAGAAAAAAGGGAAAGGAGTAGTATAGAAGAAAAGAAGATAGAAAAGTTGTGAGAAGCTCAATCAGATCTCGATGGCAGCAATTAAGAGAAAAAAAGAGGCCCATAAGCCCAATAAAGAACATAATAAAACCCACATAACAACGTATACTACAAGAACCATAGAACAGGCCCAATAAATGGATAACATCATAATTGATCTGTCAACACTTTAGTTGGAAATAACTTGGTGAGAGTGTGAGACTGGTGGTAATTGTTGTGAAATTTTATTGAAACTAAGACCACTCCTGTGGCAATCTCATAATGCTCTCTTATTCTTGCTAAAGCTTACTTCTATGTAATTGTGTGACAGTTTCATAATTTCTCAGTGATTGAAATTTTGGTATTTGTCTTTATACATTTGGTATGCTTTGATGGATAAAAGATTAACTTTTATTGATTGTAAGCAAAGAATGAGCATATACAAGCAATGCCTAGCACCCTCAAACAGGGTAGGTATGCTGCCCAAACCCCAAATATAAACGTTTAGCTGCCAATGTTTACATTCATAATCCCATTTGTAACCAAAACAAGCTGCTGTCTGTTCATTCCCTGCTTTGCTTGTCCATCCTATGATCATCTCTCTTCATGATTTTTGACTCTTGAGAACTGCATATGGATTTCATAGTTGTTAAGGCAATGCTTAGGCAGTAAGGTGTTTTTTTGCTTGCCTTAAGCCTCACCTTGTTATTTTTGTATGGGAGATGAAACAAATTTTAGGTTTGGTTCAGCTAAACCTTATTGTATTAGTTTGTATGAATAAGAGTAAATGGATGTAAGAAGGCTTCATAATTATTTACATTTTAATTTTTTAGATCCATGAAATGTGTGAGGCAAACCAAAACAAAAATGGTAAATAATGTATTGTTTTTTTTGGCTAAATAACAATCAACAGATTTCATTAATATAAATGGAATATATGTATTATGTACACATGAGGACCCCAAAGAGAGGTATTACAATGGAGCCTAATGCATCTGTCCCCTTTTGACCCATTGTTTGTGTTGAGGTTTTAGACAAATTGTGTAGTCTATAGTGGTAGTTTTTTATTATTTATTGTTTAGATAGGAAGCAAGGACCACAACACTCTTGTTGGGTCCTTTTTGAGCAGTTATTTTAATTGTTTTATGCCGTTTTATGTGTTAGCCACCCTATAAGGGCATATTTCTCTTTGTACTCTTTATTATTTCAGATTATAAATTATAGTGAAGAGGGCAGCCAGCATTAGTGCTCTCTTTTCTCTCTCAAATCTCTTCTCTTCCTTTTCTCCTTTGTTCTCTTCTTCAAGAAATATTCTTTTCTTTTACAGATTTTTTATTTCAGCACCTTTCTATTTGGTATTAGAGCAAGGTTAGGGTTTCTTGAAGTTTTTTCATGCAGTCCTAGATCAGCCGATTGCATGAGGAGATAAATGTTTGATTGATCTACTTCTGATTGCCCAGTTCTTGGATTTTTTGGTGTAATCTAGTGATCAGGAGGGTGATCTATGTTTTGGCATCAAAATCAGGAAGAATTGGAGTGCGGAGAAGAGTCCTAGTCAAGTTGGACTCTTCAATTTTGATCTGATCTTGGGCACTCAGGTATTGTTGGACTTCTCTAGGTATTCTATAGGGGGCTGTTAGGTTTCTGGAATTTTCTAGGCCTTTTGGAGTGGCCGATTCACTTTTTTCTCCGGTGGAAGATAGTGGGAGGAGAGAGATTTCTCTCTAGATAGGGTTTTCTTCTTCCGGAAAGGTCTCTTACCTTTGTGTGTGAGATCAATTTGATCTTAGAGGCTCTCTACCTTTTTTTTCTGCTTTTGAACTATTTGAAGTAAAATGGAGAGTTAGAGTACCGAGCAGAAGTCCACCGGTAACATGGGTCTAGGTGTTGGAGGTAGTAGTGATATTTTTGGGTCTGGAATTATTACTACAGTGAAGTTTGATGGTACAAGTTATTTAGAATGGGCACAAGCAGCCAAGATGGCCATTGGTGCTCGTGGGAAACTGGGGTACGCCACTGGGGAGGAGAAGAAACCTGATATAGATCCCTCCCGATGGGTACAAGATAATTTCATGGTGATGACCTGGCTGTGTAACTCTATGTTACCTCACATTGGTAAAAATTTTTTGTGGGCTAATACTGCAAAGGAGATTTGGGATGGAGTGACTGAAACCTATTCCCATAAACAAAATGTAACTAGAAACTATGATTAATACAAAATAGGGAGATAAACCTCTTGCCATCTATTTCTCCATGTTGAAAACTCTTTAGTAGGAGATCAACCACTTTGAAACTGTGGTTTGGGAGAGTATGAAGGATGCAACAACCTATCAGAGGTTGGTAGGAAAGAATAGGGTTTTTGAGTTCTTGGTTGGGTTGAATCCTGAATTCGACATTGCTAGGCAACATCTCCTTTCTAGAGAAAGTGTGACTCTTTCTCAAGCTTATGCCTTTGTCTTTGGAGGGGAGAGTAGGAGGAATGCCATGTTGAGACAACCTGGGATTGATCAGTCAGCTATGGTTAGTATAGTTAAATCTAAGCCAAATGGATGCTCAGAGAGTGGATGGGATGTTGGTGCTTCAAGGAGGGCTAACCTAGCAACTCCATGGAAAGCAATTCATGAAATTTTTCTGCATTTCCTCAGTTGTATCAGGTATAATGCTTGTTCTGGTAATTCTATTCGGTTTTGGGAGGACATTTGAGCTGGAGATCTTCCCCTAAAAGACCTTTTTCCATCCTTGTACTCTCTTTCTTTGTATAAAAAAGATGTGATTCAAAATTCCTTCCTTCGATTTTAAATTTGTTGTCTTTGTCTTGGGATTTTGGTTTCCGTAGAGGGTTAAGGGAGGATGAAGTTGATTGCTTGTCTGCTCTTCTTGGTCTCCTCGATAAGGTTTGGTTGGACCCTTTGAAGCCTGATAAGAGGATTTGGGCCATTCACCCCAATGGGTCTTTTTCTTGTGGTTCCTTTCAACAAAACTCTTGTGCCAAAACTCCTCCCAACAAAGTTTCCCTTCCAAAGAAGCTGGTGTAGGCCGGTTCTCCCCAAGGTTATGGCTTTGTGTTGGGAAGTGTGGCTTGATAAAGTAAGCATAATGGATAACCTACAAAAGAGAAGACCCTTCCTATGTATTTCTCCAAACTGGTGCACTCTTTGTAGATCTCATTATGGGGACTGTTATCATTTATTTTTATCTTATAGTATCATTGTAGAGCTCTGGGTTTGGCTTCTATCATTGTTTGGGTGTAGATGGGATATGCCGATAGAAGTACGATTTTTAACCCTTCTATGTTCCATTGCCCCCATAAAAGAGGAAGGAAAATGTGGAGGTGTGCACAAGCAGCCTTGTTATGGACAGTTTGGGAAGAAAGGATGCCCAAATCTTCCAGGAAAAGGGGAGGAGCAGTCAGGCCTTGAAGGACTGCATTTTGTATAAGGCAATACATTGGTTAAAGACTCTAGATTTGTTTGACCATTTCTTCTTTACTGACTGTTGGAGGGATTGGTTATTAGCAAGTTGTTTCCTCTTCCAAGGTAAAGGTAATGACAAGCCGGTTCCCCCCTCCTCACGGTTTTTTGAAGCTGAATTTTGATGGGAGTAGCTAGGGCAACCTGGGTCCCTCTAGATTGGGTGTACTAAGGAATGAGGCTGGAGAGGCTGTCTTACTATACTATGGCCCTTTAGGTGTTGGGAACTCTATTCGGGCAGAGCCGTTAGCTGCAATACAAGGAATAATTCTTTCTAAAGAAATGGGTGTGGAGCAGCTTCTGGTTGAAGGGGACTCTAAGACAGTGGTGAACTGGTTAGATAATCCCGAGGATGTCATGTGGGACTACAAGAGTGAGATAAAGAAATTCAAATGGCTGACAAGGAATATGTTTGTAACAGTACAGTGGGTTGGGAGATCAGCTAATGCATTTGTTGATGTCTTGGAAAAACAAGGGACAAACAGGGAAATATTGTTCTTGGTGCAACTGTAATTTGTGTTTTTTAACAGTCATGCACTTTTTGGTATAGTTTTTGTGTTTTCTGTATGGAGTGGCAGCACCTCACGCCTCTCTAAGGGGATTTCCATGTAACCAATCTTTGAATTAATGGAATATGATTCTTTACTTATCAAAGAAAAATAATAATAATAATAGTACTATCAACCCAAAATATGAATAATTTAGTCTAATAATATCTATTATACTACTATTAGTACCATAGAATAAAAATATAAATACATTATGTAGTGTCTTGCATTTAAATGTTAGGCGTTTGGGTGAGGCGTCCCTCCCCCTCCTGTCTCTCTCTTCTTTGTATCTGACCATCATCTCTCAAGTCTCAAGTAGCGTTTCTACATTCTTCCAAGTATGATTTTTACAGAACAAAATATATAAAGGTAGAATGATGAAGGTATGGAAACACCATTGTTAATGGGCCCATCCTAACCCAACTGAATTATTCGGTTCATTTATCACAACTAGTTCGGTTTGGTTCGGTTTAAGAGAATGACTAAACCGACCGAAAAAACATCCCTATTGAGATGGAAATCTAGTAAATTTTAAGTTTCTTATGAAGGGGCATTCCTTGACTGATTATGCCATCTGATAGAGAGTAGAAAAACTAATCTGATTAACTCCAAAATAAACTAACAATCTATCTGAAGGTAAAAAACAAAACTTGCATGTCAGTAACTGTACATGACTCCAGCACGATGTACCTCAACTTTGTCATCGGTCTCATTTTGGTCCATCAAACAAGTGGCCATCATTTTAGTGTTACTTTTCTCTGATTTTGTTGTTAGATACCATTTTTTCTGCAAAACATGTTTTCGTAGACACTAATATATGTTTTTTATATCTGATATTGATTTCTTCTCAAATTTCTAACCCCTCACCCATAAAAAAACCTGTCATGGATTCCAGATTTATACCGATTCTGCTGAAGCCAAGATTCCTGCAGTCCTTGATTACCTGGGAACTGTCATTGAGGTAATTATTTCTCTCCTTGCTTATTCATTTTCTTTAATGGTTGACATGTTGGCTGCTTCTGTAGTGATCAGATGGGGGCTTCCATCAAAGCCAAAATTTTCTCCTTATTGCAATGAATCACATTAGCAAAATCTCTTGGATTTGGAGGCTAAAAATTGAAGGAGATCCAAATGTGGTAGTGGGCTGGATAACAGGTTAACGGACAGGCCCATGGAAATATTCACAAACATTAGTAGCCACTGGATCTTGTTGATTAGGAAATCATCTAATGTTCTAACAGATTCTTTAGCAATGACATTGATCCAAAGGGAAGTGCTGTATTTGGGTTCTATCTTTACAGAATACTGTCAATAGGTGTGTTAAGGGACTGTATATGCACAATCCAAGGTGTTAAAGATTTTTTGCTTTCTGCTATATTACTAGAGATTATCATGGCTTGTGCCTCATCTAGGTTTTTAGATGGTAGTAAGAGAGCATTTTCCACTGCCCAGACCAGGTCTAGCCTGGGATGTGGGTTTGACAATATATGCCCAGGCCTGGCCTGGATTTAGCATCTGGGCTTTCCTGCATAAGTTAGTAAAACTAATTTAGGAAAACTTAAATTTAAATCTAATTTTGTATTCAAAATTACAAAAAATATATTTAAAAGTTTACTATATGTTGTTAAGATATATATACATACATATGTATGTATGTATGTATGTATATATGTATGTATTTTAAAAATTATATGTATAAATCCATACATATGCACATGTATTTTAAAAATTATATGTATAAATTCATACATATGCACATGTATTTTAAAAATTATATGCTAAATTCTGAGCCTGGCAATGTGGTCCCAGGAGAACTGATCATCCCTACATATAATCTATGTATAAATTCATTATTGCAGCATCAGTAAAATTTATAAAGTTATTATCCCAAATATGGTTGAATGTTTGCTGGTTGAGTGCCTGTTGGTATATGCTGTGGAATTCAGACGTGGTTGGGTACGTGGATGCCCTGACACTCTTAGCAGATTTTGAGTTATCAATGTTGCTGTAGTTGTTTCTTCAGATCTCTATTTGACTGTCCTATGCAAGACATATCCAAACCTTAAGACGGCAGGTTAGCTACACCTTTTTATTGGTCTGGCCTGCAGTGATCCCCTAGCCACATCCCCCCTTTCTTGATGGTAATAATATTAATTCAAGTTACTGTTGTAATAATCTTTGTTTTCCACTTACTGATGCAGGCAGGTTGCAAGTTCCTAATTTTTGCACATCACCAGGCTATGATTGATGCAATATTCCAATTTCTGCGTGTAAGATCACTTGAATCCTTTTTGGCTTTTCTTGTAAGTTTATCAATTCTCATTCGTAACTATCAAAATTCCAGAACAAGAAGGTTGGTTGTATTCGAATAGATGGGGGTACCCCAGCATCATCAAGGCAAACTCTAGTATCAGATTTTCAGGAGAAAGATGATATCAAGGCTGCTGTGGTATGACATGGCTACTTTTAACTAGTAAAATTGCTCATCCGGCAATGGTTCAAGTCTAAGTTGAAATACTGTGCAGTTATCGATTAAAGCTGGAGGTGTTGGACTAACATTAACAGCAGCAAGCACAGTCATCTTTGCCGAACTGTCTTGGACTCCAGGTGACATAATACAAGCAGAAGATCGTGCTCATAGGATTGGCCAGGTAACATGGAGCAATATCTAGATGGTTTGTATACATAAACATGATTGTTTTCTCTTCTAATACATAAAAGCTGTCCTGCTGATCACAAGAAAAAAAGGAAAAAAAAAAAAAAAACTGCAATTTATAGGTATAGAATGAGTCTAGTCAATTCTTGTTAAACTTGTAGACCCATCAATTAATTCTGAGCACAGCTTGGGGTGATCATGGGTTGGGCCTGAATGAAATGATTTTAAAATTTAAGTTATAAAATTATAAATAATTTTATTAGTTTGCTATAGTACATTTATAGAATTTGACATTTTAAAAGAATTAAATTTGATATTTCAAAAGAATTGCAATAGCTGAAGACGAGGACAGGGAATGTCACCCCAAGAAGCATACTCTTTATAAAAAAAAAAAAAGTAGAAAATGAAACATGCTACATCATCTTCTGATAAGCTTTTCCCATTTACTATGTGCTCCTCTTCGTTTTCTTTTATTCTTCTATGAATGCATTATACCCTCTATGGTTTAAGAACAAAAACTATAGTCCCTTTCCAGTGCAAACAATTGAAGATTTTCAGTGCAGACTCTGGGTCCTCAATCTCTTTAGTTACCATGTCACTGCAGAGGAGTGTTAAAACTAATTTTTTTTCTCACTTGGACATAAGAACTCTTTTCGTATCATTTTCTCTATGTAAAGCAGAGTTTCATTGAATGATCTTTCTTCAGAAATTGTGTCATTTAATGGTTGTTATATAGAAATGATTAATGTTTTAATTGATTGATCTAAGAGTTGTATGAGTCAATTAGGGTTTTGTCCTTGTGTTGACTTTTTATAATTGGATCAAATATAGATCTGCCGCCATCTTCTCTTCTTATATGTCAATTACTTGCCATTTTAACTTCTGTTTTTATTTATTACTATATGTTTTGATTAGATTGAGAATAGTCTTTTGTAGTTACTAGTATAAGGGTATGTGCTATGCATGTGTGCAAGTAAATGGTAAAGATATAAGTTTGCATTATATAATCAAATTTTACTTTTATCACCTGCACCAAAACTAAGGCAAGTAGGCAAGTATCCACTTTATAATAGTATACGTGCGCATTCTTCTTTTTCTTTTGAATTATAGTGACTTGGTAATTTAATCAGTAGAAGTTGCTGATAATTGATTTTGATATATGCTTTGTGAAGAAAAGAAGTAGAAGCTGAAAGGTTTCAGCAAGAGAGAAAGAAAGAGAAGAAGAAAAGAGAGTGGGATGTCGCCAGGGGCGGAGTCAGGGGGTGGTGGAGGGGAGCCATGGCCCCCCCTTTGCCTTCAAAATTCCCACAAAATCCATTTAAATTCCACTTATATTTTGACCCCTTTACCCATGTTTCTTAGTTTTTGGTCCCCCCTATCCATGTTTTCTAGGTTTTGGCCCCCCTTAAGAAAAAATTCTAGCTCCGCCCCTGGATGTCGCCAGAATTGAATAGGTCCGGCCACCAACCCCTCTTAATTTATATACTTAAATAAAAGAATGAAAAAGTACAATGATACCCTTAGTAGGGTGGCTACTTTAAATAGCTGAACAGTCACAACTTAAACTTAACATAAACTAATGGGCCTAAGGCCCAATAACTTCCTAACTGAATAAATTAAATAAAAATAAAACAAAGCTGGGCCCAATAACTTAAAATTGGCCCAATCTCAACATAATCATATCAAAATAGTAGGCCAATTATCAAATCATAAACTCCCCATGATTTTAATGAAGTATTGAAAATTGAAATATTGCTGACATTTCGGAAAAATATAGAGGATATTTGGAAAGAAATAGGATTCCCGGAATTCGTATCGCCACCTAGCAAATGAGGATATTTCAGGGATATTTTGCTGAATATCGCCAATATTGTGAACCATGGTCATATCATAATTATGATAAGTTTAAATAGTTTGGCCTATGTTGGCCTTGAACATACAAGGGCACCTTTTGAGTTAATGGTTGTTTTGATATATTTTCTTTCTTTTAGTTTAGATTTGCATATTCTTGTATATTTAGTTGTTATTTTGTTTTTTATTACATAATCAGTGCCTCACTTCAATTCTAGTCCTTAGAAAATGTTGAATGGTCTTCTTTGATCAGGAATTTATGGTTGTTGTTGTCTCTAATGGCTTCTTGAAGGAATAAGAAAGAAAATAGGGAGAGAAAGAAGAGAGAAAATACCCGGGATCACTCATGGGATGCTTAGAAATACTCTAGGCTATGGGAATCACTCACCATAATTAGCATAAGCTGATGAAAACTTGATAAACTTCATTGCTCTGTGTAAAATGCCCATACATATTTATAGACTCTTACTGTTAGACTCATAACATTCCTAGGAGTCAAACAGTTAGACTCATAATAATCCTAGTAGGAATCTGTAGAGAACACTGATGTGGGCCCCACTGCTGCGGTCCCCACTGTGTTCGTATGACAGCACATGTAACCTTTGTTAGTTATATCAGTGTTAGTTGGTAGTTATCTTAGACAGCTTGTTATTTCAGTTTATTATTTGTTTTTATTTGCCATGTAAGCATTAAGGGCAATTCTGCCCTTTCCTACATTTAGTGAACATAATCTATAAATATTGAGAGAGTGGCGGTGGCAGATTCATTCGATCTGTCCCTCCTTTCAAAACCCTTGTGTACTTCTGCTTTCTTCTCCTTTCTTCTCCCCCTTTCTTCTACTTTTCTCAATCCGAAATCTGTTGGAATTCAAGACTGATTGTAGTCTTGATCGACTACTTGGTATCAGAGCCTATCTAGGGTTTCTCATGTGAGTCTAGTCCAGCCGACCACATGAGAACTGTCTAGGGCTGGAAGCTTACAAAGGACTGTTCGTTGGTTGATTCTTGGAGGTTACCAGAAAGTTTAGCAGCTGTCTGAAGACTTGTAGAGGCTTGGAGAGTGTTTTGGTAATCAGGAAGAATCAGAGAAGGTTAGGGTTCAGGCCACGATTGAAGGTAGTGATCAGAGTTTTTCTGGGTAAGTCTTTATTTTCCCCTTGAGATTGCTGTCAGTCAAGATAGGTTGGACCTATCTAGGAGAAGCGGCCGAACTCTCCTATTTTTTCTCAGAGGTGATCAGTTTTTTAGGGTTTGTCATTAACCCTACGGCTAGACTTGACTGTGAATTCTTTTGGAAGGTGCGGCTGAGCACTGTTTATGTTCTCATAGAGGTTTCCTAACCCTACGATTAAAACCCTAATTCTGCTTCAGCATTACAGATTGCTTTCTAAGTGGTTTTCAGACATGTTTTGACTTCCGAGCCTGTTTTGGGGGTGAGAACTGTTATCGGACTGCTTATATTCTGATTGCCGATTGGTTTCAGGTCAGATCTGAACTGATTTCATACAGATTTCTGATTGTGATCAGTTGTTTAAGTGCTGTTTTCTATTGCAATAACCCTAATAGTTCTTAACTACTGATTCTTAACTAAGAATGGAGTTAAAAAATCAGGGAGAAGGTGGTTTTGGGAACAGCAGTTCTGGTAGTATGTCTGAGACTGTGTTTCAGATTACAACTGTGAGATTTGACGGATCCAATTACTTGGAATGGGCCCAATCAGTCATGATGGCTATTGGGGGAGGGGGAAAACTTAGCTACTTATTGGGAGATGTGAAAGAACCTTCCAAGGAGGACCCAATGTATACCAAGTGGGTTCAGGAGAACTACTTGGTTATGACATGGCTGTGCAACTCTATGCAGCCACATATCAGCCGAAATTACTTGTGGGCAAAGACAACCAAGGAGATATGGGATGTCATGAAAGAGACATACTCCCAACCCCTTAATGTTGCTAGAGCCTATGAACTGAAGTGTGAGGTGAATAACCTTAAACAAGGAGAGAAACTTGTTTCTGTTTATTTCTCTACCTTGAAATCTCTGTGGCATGAAATTGACCATCTGGAGACTCTTGAGTGGGAAAGTCCAAAAGATGCATAAACCCATAGAAAGCAAGTCGAGACCAATAGGGTGTTTGAATTTCTGGCTGGCCTGAATTCAGATTATGACATTGTGAGACAGCAGATACTGACAAGAGACAGTGTGACCCTATCTCAAGCCTACTCCCTGGTGCATAGTGAAGAGACCAGGAGAAAGGTTATGATGCAACATCATCCCTTCCCCCCAGCCCTGGCAGCAGTTAAACCTAAGTCTGGGGGTGATACAGAAAGGGACATGAAGAAGGAAGATAAACGGGATCTAGCATGTGAACATTGCAAGAAACCCAAGCATACGAAAGATACATGTTGGAAGTTGCACCCTCATTTAGTTCCAGCAAAACTGAGGAATAAAAGGGGTAATATTCATATGGCTGTGAATACTGATTCTGCATCCTCGTCGGGCACAAAAGGCATGTCCCTAGATACCTTAGCTGCTGTTCGGGCTGCCCTAATACAGTTGGAAAAGGAGGTTGGGAATTCAGCTCAGTCATCTCAGTCACCATCAGCCCCTGCCACATCAGCATTTGCTCATTCAGGTACTCGGGCCTCAGCTTACCATGCTTCAGCTCCAGGTAACACTGAACATTGTTGGGTAATAGACTCAGGTGCATTTGACCATATGACTAGCTTGCCATCACTGTTCACTACTTATCACCTATCTTCTGGTCGAGATAAAGTATCCATTGCTGATGGCTCTCTTGTTCCCATTTCTGGCAAGGGTGACATCAAGTTATCTGAAACTATCTCTTTATCCTCAATCTTGCATGTTCCTAAACTTGATACTAATTTCCTTTCAGTCAGTAGTATTACAAAACATCAGAACTGTTCAGTAACCTTTTTCCCTGACCGATGTGCTTTTCAGGACTTGGAGACGAGGAAGGTGATTGGGACTGGTCGTGAGACGAATGGGATCTATCTGCTTGGAGAGAGTTCTCATTGGAAAGAGCCAGTGGATAAGAAGTCTTTTGTTTCTCAGTCTGAGTCGGTTTCCTACAAAGCATAATCGGTTAGGTCATTTAACTTTTCGGTCTTTGAAGAGTCGGTTTCCTACTTTATTTGAGTCTATTGAGATGTGAAAGTTGTGAGCTTGCCAAACATTGTAGAACATCTTATTCCTTGAGTAATAAAAGTAGTAATTTTTTTGTTCTTGTGCATACCGATGTTTGGGGGCCGTGTCACATCCTTCTATGGGTGGGTACAGATATTTTCTATTGTTTGTTGATGACTATACCCGTTTTTCTTGGGTCTACCTTATGTGTTCTCGAGATGAGGTTCCCGCCTTGACCCAAAACTTTCATCAGATGATTTTAACCCAGTTTGGGGTCAAAATCAAAGTCCTCCGATCTGATAATGCAAAAGAATACTTTGCCAAGCCACTGGCCTCTTATCTACTCGATCATGGGGTTATTCACCAGAGCACTTGTCCTCATACACCACAACAGAATGGGGTTGCCGAGAGGAAGAATAGGCACATTTTGGAGGTGGTTAGAAGCATTATGCTTACCTCCAATGTGCCTATCCGTTTCTGGGGTCATGCTATCCTCACGGCAGTGTATCTCATTAATTGGGTTCCTTCACGGGTTCTTGATATGAAGCCTCCGTTTACCCTTCTATACCCAGACGAGGAGTTGTTTATTGTTCCTCTTAAAACCTTTGGTTGTACCTGTTTTGTTTAGCTTCTTGGACCTCATCATTCCAAATTTGACCCTAAGGCCTCCAAATGCATCTTTCTCAGTTATGCACAAACTCAAATGGGTTATTGCTGTTATGGTCCTGTTTCAGGTAGGAGATTTGTCTCGATGGATGTTACCTTCTTTGAGGAGGCACCCTATTATCCTAGGGTTTCTCCTCAGGGGGAGAGTGGTGAGAATTTGGGTCTTTTTCCTCAAGGGGAAAGCAGTGAGAGTGGGGTTAACTCATCTGAGGTTGTTCCTTTACCCATTCCATCGAGTGATGAAGACCGTAATGGTGAGGGTTGTCAGAGGGATCAGGAGTTGAAAGTCTATCACAGGCGATGCAGGCAGATTGATCTCGGTCATCAACAGTCCAGGCCAGCCCCAGTTCCTTTTGTGGATCCAGATCCAGGTACTACAGTCCCAAGGCCCATTGAGATACCTTCCACTGTTGCTACTTCCCCTCCTTCTGATGACCTTGACCTCCCTATTGCGGTCCGTAAAGGGAAACGGCGTTGCACCACATCCACAGCTCACTGTATTTCCCAGTTTCTATCCTATGATCGCCTGTCTCCCTCTTATAGGTCCTTTCTCACTTCCATTGCTGATATTCCTATCCCCAGAACAGTGCAAGAAGCCTTATCAGTTCCAGAGTGGAAAGATGCAATGAAAGTTGAAATGGATGCCCTTTTGAAAAATAATACTTGGGATCTAGTTGACCTACCTAAAGGAAAGAAGCCAGTTGGATGTAGATGGGTATTTACTGTGAAACATAATGCTGATGGCTCCATTTAAAGGTACAAAGCCCGGTTGGTTGCAAAAGGGTTTACTCAGACTTATGGTATAGACTACTTGGAGACTTTTGGCCCAGTAGCCAAGATGACCACTATTCGAGTTCTATTAGCCCTTGCAGCAAGTTACTCTTGGCCCTTTCTGAATGGAGGCTTACAGGAAGAGGTCTACATGCAGTTGCCCCCTGGATTCTATGATACAGAGACAGGTAAGAAGGTTTGCTGACTGAATAAGGCATTGTATGGATTAAAGCAGTCCCCTAGAGCTTGGTTTGATAGATTCAGGCTAGCCCTTGGAAAATTCGGCTATGTACAGGCCCAATCAAATCATACACTATTCGTTAAAAGAGTGAACTCTTCTTTGACCTTGCTTGCTGTATATGTGGATGATATTGTAGTGACAGGGAATAATAATAGTGAGATTGAGTCCCTCAATCAGCTCTTTCATCAAGAGTTTGAGGTGAAAGATCTTGGTGCACTGCGATATTTTTTGGGTATTGAGGTTGCTAGATCTAAACAGGGGATCTTTGTCTCTCAAAGGAAGTACGTTCTAGATCTGTTGGCGGAAACTGGAAAGTTAGGTGTCAAGCTTGTCGATACACCCATTGAACAGAATCACAAGATCAGTGCAAAGGGTGGAGAGCCTCTTGAAGACAAAGTTATGTTCCAACGGTTGGTTGGAAAGCTCCTATATCTCAGCCTCACACGGCCAGATATCAGTTATGCAATCAGTGTTGTCAGTCAGTACATGCATTCCCCTAAAACTACTCATCTTCTTGCAGCTGAGAGAATATTAGCATACTTGAAGAGATGCCCAGGTAGAGGTATACTATTCAAGAACAATAATCACATGAAGGTGGAGGTCTATACAAATGCTGATTGGGCTAGGAGTGCTGATGACAGGAGGTCTACCTCTGGATATTGTGCTCTTGTAGGAGGTAACCTTGTTTCTTGGAGGAGTAAGAAACAAAGTGTTGTTTCCCGCTCTAGTGCCGAAGCTGAATACAGGTCAATGGCTAACGGAGTGGCTGAAATCCTATGGTTGAAATCACTACTTGAAGAGCTGGGTATTGATTATGAGAAGCCCTTGATGTTGTATTGTGATAATCAGGCAGCTATTAATATAGCTCACAATCCGGTGTAGCATGACAGAACTAAACATATCGAAGTTGATCGACATTTTGTCAGAGAAAGGGTCTCATCACAAGAAGTGTGTCTCCCGTATATCACCTCCAACATGTAGCTCACAGATCTTCTCACCAAGGCTGTTCCAAGGAAGAAGTTAGAGGCAGACCTATTCAAGTTGGGAATGACAAATATCTATTCCCAACTTGAGGGGGAGTGTAGAGAACACTGATGTGGGCCCCACGGCTGTGGTCCCCACTGTGTTCGTATGACAGCACATGTAACCTTTGTTAGTTATGTCAGTGTTAGTTGGTAGTTATCTTAGACAGCTTGTTATTTCAGTTTATTATTTGTTTTTATTTGCCATGTAAGCATTAAGGGCAATTCTGCCCTTTCCTACATTTAGTGAACATAATCTATAAATATTGAGAGAGTGGCAGCGGCAGATTCATTCGATCTGTCCCTCCTTTCAAAACCCTTGTGTACTTCTGCTTTCTTCTCCTTTCTTCTCCCCATTTCTTCTACTTTTCTCAATCCGAAATCTGTTGGAATTCAAGACTGACTGTAGTCTTGATCGACTACTGAATCAAACAAAATTGTCTATCCTATTTCAATTCAAAGAAGACTCGGTAACTTTACTCCTACTTATGCAATGACTGAAATTTTAAATATAAGCAAACTATAAATAGACAATCAAACCCTATTATTGGACCCTACAGAAAAATAACAACTTCCCAAGTACCATCAATATACCATATCGGGACCTGTTGTAAGTCCTTTCTGGAATAAGTCTTGAAGGGTGCTGATCGATCTAGGGCTGTCAATGGGTCAGGTTGGACCCGATGGACCTGAACCGTTTGGGTAGGTTCTGATTCCAAATATGTTGTGTGTGTATATAATGTATAAAATATTAAATAGATTAATATTGTATATATAATAGTTTCAGTAGGTTTATTATAATCGGGTCCATCAGGTCAGACCCAATTGTACCGCGAACCGATCGGTTCGGTTCTTGGTCTAAAATTATAGATCCTATCGGGTCCGGTTCGATTCCGGAGTATTCCCTGTTGGGTCGGTTCCGGTTCTACCTGGACCCAACCCAGAACTGACCCATTGACAGCCCTAATCGATTCCTATTACCTTGTCTCAAGCTGTGGAACCCTTGCAATTTTATGTTACCTCTATATGGCAAGGACAAATTGGATATGTGTCGGATATGAAATTTACACTAAGTTTTAAGTATCTGACACAATAGGGCACCCAGGAACAGGCATTGGGTATCATAGCTGCACCTGCACTCTAGCTTTGCTTCTTGCTTTTAAAACACTGGTAGTCAAATCAACTTCAGTTTACTTCTTATTCTGTAGGGTATGTATAAACATGTCATTTTAATTTTTGATGGATTTTGTAATTTTGGTAGGTGTCATCGGTCAACATATACTACCTGCTAGCAAATGATACAGTTGATGACATTATTTGGTACGTTGTCACATTCCTTTTATTTTTCATATTATTTGAAATGGAGTATAATTGTTTCATTGTGGAGTGCTATTATTAGGAAATCTCTATTGTATGGAACATGGTTATACAGGGATGTTTTTTATGATTGTTTTGCAGGGATGTGGTGCAGAGCAAATTGGAAAACCTGGGACAGGTCATTTCCATTTCTTTCTTGGTTCTTTTTCTTTCCTACATCAAATTTACATTTTCAATATGTTTTGTTTTTCATGTAGCTTTTTTTGATAAATAACTTTCATTAAATTTCATTAGAATCAAAGGATTACATCTGTTACAAGCATCTCAGTGTCAGGCACGAGGTGCAGCCTCACTCTTTAACAAAAATATATAGCAGATTTACAAATGGGCCCAGTACATCTGATCCTTAGTTACCCCTTGCTTAGCTAGAGAATCAGCCAATGCATTGGCCTCCCTTCCCACCCACTGTATAGTTAAAATCATCTGTTGTGTGAGCCATTTGTTATTCATGTAGTTCATTGATTTCTTATTTGACAAGGGGAAAAGGTCCTGTTTGTTCATGCAGAATATAGTGCACCAAGATTCATACTAAAATACTGAATACCTTGATTGGCATTTTAGTTGTAAGGACATCTAAAATGGGGAAAAATAAAACTCAGGAAACTCGCTTTTATTTGTAATACTGTCTAGTTTATTCTCCAGTGAGAAATGAACTAGTATGAAAACTTCACTATTTTCCTTTTAGATCATGTGATTAGACCCATTGTCTTGAGTGGAATGACTGTTCTCCATGCAATTGATTGTACATTACTGCAAGTGTTAGAATCAAATTGAATGTTGGGCAGGGTAAGGTATTTCCATGTGAACCTTGTCAGACCAACAGGTGAAAGCCAAGGGTGGTGTCAGTAGAGGTTGATACATTATGTACACAAACATAATATCTTATTTTGAAACATGTAATATCCGTTCATCTTGCAACTTTCTTTTAGGGACCAGTATTCTAAAAGGCTTCTTAGGCTCACAGGCAAGGTTCATATTTAGGGTTAACCTGTCTTAGTGCTATGTTTTGATGAGTTAACAGCCTAACCTTGAGTTTTATGTTCAAAAGGTAATTCATAATTTCATATATTGTAGTTATACTTATTAATATGATATATTTAGAATTTGAGCAATGCACCCTTTCTTACAAGGCTACACCCTTTACGATAGTAACCTAATATTCTAATTAATTGATCTAATGGACTTAAAATATTTTATTTCTTTCAAATCTTGTATTTGCATATTCTTGTATATTAAAGATTTTTTTCTATTTTAAATGGTATCTCACGTTTTTATAATAAAATAAAAAGGAAAGATTACAAGGCATAAACCACAGGTGATGAGATATCACCCAAAAGAGAAACAAAACAACAATTCCAAATAAAAAAATACAGAACACAACATCAATTCACCTCACTATCAGAATTCATTACATTCCAAAAACCAGATCCAGAAGACTCTTAGCTGTCCCCCTTGAACTCTGGAACAATCAGAATCCATCCCATAATCTTATTGCAGATTCTTGTAACACAACAATCATGAGATTTGTATTTTTGTCTTAAAATGTTCTATATTTTTCTTTCCAAAGCTCCCAACAGACTGCAAAAAAGGCACAAGCAAAAATTCCAAGACCTTGTAAACTTCACTCACTACATGACTACACCTTGAATAATTTCACAACATTGAGCAATTGAAAAGTTTCTTCCACTCGGTCTATACAGACATAGATCACAAAGCTTCCTAATCCCCAACCTATCGTCCTCCCAAAACCTAATTTTTTCACCATTTCCAATATTAAAGGAAACAAAATTCAAAAGAGCTGAAAGACAATTCATTATCCCCTTCCAAACACAAACCCCATAGTATGGTTTAAATACCCTTAAATCCCACCAAAAATTAATTACTCCATATTTGCGTGTAATAGCCCTTCTCCACAGAGAATCCTTCTCCCTCCCAAATCTCCATAACCTCAACCAGAATTCGTCTCCCCTACTATAGGAAACATGTTGGAAATGTCAGAAATATCTTATGGAAATATTGTAAAAATTATGGATATGGTAAAAACATTGTAAAATACGTAAAAATATAGAATGATCATAATGAAGCATAGACACACCTTTTTAAATTATTATCATGTTCCAAATCAATGAAAAACAAGCTAAGAAACTAAGGTTATAGACAAAATTATATGTTGTGATTTGTGAAGTTTTCCTATAAACCTTAGATTCAATACTACAGGATAGAATGTGTTCTAGCAAAATTCAAACTCAGAGAAAATGCAAATGATTCTAATAGATCAACCAACTAATTTATTGCACAAACAAAAATTAATATTTCATTTTATGTTTGAAATAATATCGAGCTAGCAGAGTGTTGTAATCATGTACTTTAGGCAAGTCTGTTAGAAGAAAGTTCGGAGTTTGAACACTGGGAAGGGTCACTTGGTCCATTTTCTGTTGAGTGGTCTGCTAGTTTGTTAGTTTGTTTTATCTGGGCTAGTGATCTGCTTGTCTGTTTTATAGGGCCGGCTTTGTCCCATTTTCTGTTGAGTGGTATTTTTTAATCCGATTGAATTTTTGTGGTCCAACAGATGCTTGATGGCCATGAGAACACATTGGAGGTGTCGGTCAGTGAATCAACAAGAAGCCCTGCCAAGCGGGGACCACTTGACTCATTTGTGAAGCGCTGCAACAAGGATGAATCGGGGCCTCGTCAAAAATATGCCAGACATTAGGATGCCTAATGCTTTAATATTTTATTTTCTTTTTCTGTTTTTTTTTTTTTTTTTTTTTCGGGGGGGGAGAGTGTTATGTATTATGTATGGTATTTGCGTACAAAACCCCACCCCTAGTTTGTACATGGAAATAATCTGGTGTTTTTCTCATCCTTTTTCTTTTTTTTTTCCATATTAAAAGGTGAGGTAATGTTACATTCTGGTAACCTGTATGTGCTAATG
The DNA here is from genome assembly GCF_055504915.1 of Nelumbo nucifera. Classification (NCBI taxonomy): domain Eukaryota; kingdom Viridiplantae; phylum Streptophyta; class Magnoliopsida; order Proteales; family Nelumbonaceae; genus Nelumbo; species Nelumbo nucifera. Next base: position 68,069,377 of record NC_142652.1, read on the forward strand.
TATTTCATATTCTACATTGTGTAAACTTTGTCATTTTCACGACCTTCAGCTTCAGTCGAATACTTGCATTGCCACCTGATAGTATATCTGGAAGGCAACTAGTTTCTACAATCACTGAACTGCATAGTTGTGGGAAGTGGCAAGGGCGGTGGTGTTTCTCATGGTTTTCAAACCATCGTCAACTTGGATGGTTGGACTGTTTAGCCCGGAAAATCATCAGGAGACTGGTTTTGTTTTTACGTCAACTGCTTTTTGCCAAAAAAACTGTTGACTTGGTCAGTGAACTGCAGACCTGGCATCAAACCGTCCATCCATTTGACCCAGACGTTGGTTTTTTGGTGTTATTTCTTTTTTTTTTTTTTTACTTTTTAAATTGCACAATCCAGACAATGTTTTTGGCCCATTTGACCTGGCTGATCTTGTTCAGACGGAATGGTTGAACCACTTGACCTAGAAACCGGCGGATAAAGAAGTTCCAGTTTTGGGTCAGGTTTTAAAACATTGGTGTTTCTTTTCTACCCTATCCTCCTTTCCTCCACTGTGTAGGGGTTGTCTGCACTAGTATAGCAAAATATTTGTCATACTGAAGGTGCAAGTGGATCAATTGATGGCGATGTTTCCTTTTGATTTCACTCGATCCAAGCTAGAGATATGAGCTTGAAATTTGCTCAACTCAAATGCTTGTAAGTTCAAGCTTTACTTGGCTAGAGCTCAATTGTGAACCAAGCTTCATATAAAATATAAAAAATAATATATAATATAAGTTCAATAGTTAACAAAGCTTCATTAGGCTTGAATTCAGTTCGAAGCTTGGTTTAAAGTTTAGACCTAGTTGAATTGAGCTTTTCACATGCCAAACTCGAATAATTCATGAAAAGCCTAGTTCATTCCACCTGTAGCTACAAGCCTACAACAAAAAAGGATGGTCTAGTGGTGGATTTATTTTCTTGAAGCTTCTTGCCATGGGATGGGAATCAATCCCAAGTCTCTTCTGGACCAACCTGGCAAACATACCAACTGAGCCACCTATCAATTGCTAGAAACATAATATATTTGAGCATCTTTCTTTCCACCCATTTCACATATTGTGTCGTTAATTAACTCATCTTTTCTCTCATTAACTCCTATATTTAACGCATTTTGTTTCTGAACCCATTAAATTGCTTTAATCAAGAGGTCCTTAATTTATTTTATATTTCACTATTATTTATGTTATAAAAACTAAAAGTAGGAAGATTCAAACTTGGGGTTTTGTGACGAATGGCAGCACTTTTACAACTATGCTTAACTTGTTATAATTATATGGATTCAATTTTTTTAATTTTAGACATTTACTCTTGGTGTATTTCAATAAAAAAAATTGAAAATGATATTTAAATGTCTTATATTCATAAATATTAAAAAATGATATTGATTTTTAAGAACCAATATTTCAACATTTCCCAAGTGTTAAATTGTTAAAATATGGTTATGTAAGGATACCTTTCTAGTCATTTGAGCCTTAAATTTTGTGTTATTGATGTATTTTTTAAGGATTTATTTAAATTTTTATAACTTAACCTTGTATATCTTAAATTTTTCTATTATATTCATATCTTTCAAAAGCGTACATTCTATAACAATCTCAGATACGCTTTTGAAAGAGTATGATCCCCACCTTTTTCATTTGAGTTTTGATTTTTCATGTTATGGAATGACGTTGTTCCAATCCTCTTTCCGTTGCTATTTTCTTGTATATTCTGTAATGTTTTTATCTACCTACTTGTGCTTCATAGCCAATTGTCTCCAAGGTTCAAAAAATGGTTATGTATCGGCCCGTATCGTATCGGACCCTTGAGTAAAAGTGAAAAAACAAAGGACTGATATTGGCTGATACGCCCAGCCAGTATTGATACTTTGAACTTTGATTGTATTCTTTTCTTTCTTAAGTCTTAACACAACTCAACTCAACTTAGCCATTATCGCAAACTATTTGGAATCCATTTCACGACTATCCTTTTCCTTCTTTCCTTTCTTTTTTTATACATTTTGCATTCACTTTCCTCACTGTTTTTTAGGTTTCATGGGGCTACCCAGCAGAGGTAGCCCATCTCCCTCCCTTTGTATTTGCATATTATCATTCATGGGAGATGTTCTCAATGTACAGCTGTAATGTCATAATATCATGTGCTAGGAGATCTGAATTGCCATTTAACCCCCCCCCCCCCCCCTCCCCCTCCCCCAACTCCTGGTGAGTTCGATCAAATATGATCCAAAAATTGTATAAAAAAGTTAAAATATAGGATATTTGGATCAGCTTTCTCTACCATTTAAGACTTAAAGCTATAAAATATAATTCTCTGACTTATAGAATGAATTTACATGAAGATGAAATATTGAATTTATTAATTATACACTAAATACACACGCATATACATATCATATAGTTCTTAATTAGATCGGATCTTGTATCGGGTATTAGACGTTCGTAGTCGATTTACATCCCTATTTGTGTTAAGCTTCATCCATGTTGTTTCTCTGGTATAAGCTGTTAAGGTCTTTCTCAAGTTGAAGCTGGTTACATAGTGTTTGGTTGCGATAATGAAAGTCTCCGGAGTAGTGCTTCTAATGTCTTTCTACTGTTTATCTATGTGCATTAATCATTTTGACCGCTTATGGGTTAAGAGTTTATAGCAAGCATATATTCGTTAAAATTAATTAAAAAAGGTTCCAAGCAGTTGGTGATAACTCAAGAACCCCCAGAATCCAATCCCCAAGACAACCATAAATTTGATCATAATCTTCTCTGTTCATATCTTTGCATTCAAGATGAATTAACATTGTAGCGAACTAAAAAATTTAGGTGGTGTTTGGCATGTCTTTCAGTCTGTGGAAGTTTAAGATCAAAAAATCGTCTTTTCCTGTTTGGAATCACATAGATCGAAAGACCCGAAGACAATCACATTAAAAGACCGAGAAGGCAAAAATAGGGAAGTTTCAAATGAAGTTTTTGATCTTTCTGCTCTGAAAATAGCTTTTTCTGCTGTTTTTGACATCCTGGTAGACCACAACGCAAACCAAAGAGTCTTTAGTCTTTAAAGACAAGACCCCAAAATTTCAATGCGTCTTCTTGTCTACTGGGCTG